>NC_054847.1:18293499-19493499 GCF_018345385.1 Vulpes lagopus | reverse complement strand
CCTCAAGAGATACAGATTTTGCCATATTATTACAAATATGTTTGCATATCTTTGAATATCTTAAAAATAGAGTATTAGTTGCCAGTGTTTTTTTTTAAATGCAGGTAATGGAAACAGTCTAAATTTACAATTATGAGGAAAGAGTTAGATTTATCCACAAGATGGGATACCTTTTAGCCATTAAAACAATGCTAACAAAAAAACCTGGAAAATACTCATTATTCTAAGTGACAAAACAAAACAAAAATTTTATATTGTGCTATTTCAATTATATAAAGTTTACACAGGGATAAAATAAACTGAAATGTTAACAATTTTCTTTGGTTGATGGGATATGAAAATGTATATATGTATCAGTATATTTTTATATAATTTCTAATATAACAATATAAAACAAACAAAAAGTAAATTCTATTCAGAAAAAAAGTCAACTCTAAGTCCTCGGAGACTGCCAAAGCATCATTTACCTGACTAGCTTCAATCTACTTTTCAGGTCTGAGCTTAGATGTGATTTCTTCTCGGAGACTATTCAAAACCCTATAACTACAGTAGATTCCCTTCGTGAGAATGTCCACAGCATGTTCTGCTTTTTACTATCATGGCACTTAAAACTTGGCATTCCATTTCTCATTTACTTGTTTATATACCTGCCAATATAATCTCCCTCTGCCTAGTTCATCACTGAAATCCCAGTGCCTAGCACAGAGTCTGGTTACATGGTACCTGTTAAATAAACATTACTGAATAATTGAAAGTTTTAATGCTTCCTCCTTTCCTAAATATATTGCATAAAGTGTGGCATGGATAATGTAATATCTTCATTCTAGAACAATGAAATTTCCCTGTTAAATAATATCTTTCATTAAGGCAGCTGATTTATTTTGGTAACTTGTCAGTAATTTAAACTTCCCATAAAATTTTACCTACAAGCTCTTTCTTCCATACTCCGTTTAAAGAATAACAGAGATCCTTGTCATTTGTTACATAATTTTATCAGCAGGACTATCTAAGTTCTATAAGGTTACATATGCTCCTATTTGAGGTTCTCAATATGCCTTAGGTTGGAATATGCTCCTCTAAGTGTATGAGGCAAAACCAGTAAATTGTTTTAAGATCAACTCTTATTTAGATCCAAAACAACCACCTTAATAATGGAAATTGTTTTAATTCCAGAATGAAATTCTATTCAATTATTCTCAAAATTTCATGGTGTGGTGCATCTGGGGAGATACATACATAGAGAATAACAGGAATAATAACACAATTAGCTTACATTTACTGAATGCTTACTATATGCTGGGCACAATGCTAAGCAATATATATATATATATTATGTCATCTGACCCTGATTTTATGAGGCAGATAATATAAATTTACCCTCTAATGATGGGCAAAATTGAAGCAACTATCTTGAGTTTGTAATAAGTGCCAGAGTCAGGATTATGAACCTCAGAGTTTAATTTATTAATCATATTGTCATCCCCTCTACAAATATTTACTGAGTTCTTATTCTAATAAAGATGTTGCTCTGTGTCCTGGGAATATACCTATGAACAAATATAAAATCCCCGGGCTCCTAGAGCTTACATTTTAATCAAGGTAGTTAGAACCTTAAACACATGTATGCATGCACACTATGGCAAGATGGCTGGATGGCCACCAAAACATGTATTTCCCCTGGCATAGAATATATTTGTCACTGAGAGGCAGTTGTTCAGCCAGGCTTAAATTTCTCAGCTCCCTTTGCATAAAGATGTGGCCATGTGACTACTTCTTGCCAAGAGAATGTGAGTTAAAGTGTGAGTTAAAGAGATCTGCATTCTGCTTGGGCAAAGACTTCAAGAAATCTGGTGTGGAGTGCCATCCCTACTTCTCTGTTATCTAAAGTCCTAAGAAACAGAGAAACCTACACATGGATGCTGCTTGAGTCTCCAAATTACTACTTAGAGGAAAGACACCTGTCAATCAGGAAGACATGCCTTGGACTGTTCTATTAGGGATAAATAGCCATTTGAGGGCTAAGGCATTATATTGGGCTCTATTTTTCTTTTTAAGATTTATTTATTTGAGAGAGAGAAAACAGGGGGCAGGGATAGAGGGAGAGGGAGACTCCTTATTGAGTGCAGAGCCTGATGTGGGGCTTGACCCCATGACCCCAAGATCACCACCTGAGCTAACTGTGCTACCCAGGTGTATCTGGGCTTTATTTTTTATAGCAGCTAGCACTACCCTAAACAATACAGAATATGATACCTTGATTTGGGTGCTGCCATGAAAATAACCTAAATATGTGACATTAATTCAATGGTCAAGCAGTGACATGGAACAGATATCACAGGCTAGAAACATGAAGACTTATACTTAAAAATATTTGAGAGCACTGTCACCTACAACAACTGGGAAGATAGACAAAGAACATACTTAGCCTATAGCTCCAGGAAGCTTGACTTTCGCATGTTAGCTTTTGTCTGGTTATACTTGCCGCTTTTTCCAATGTATTATAAGAAACTAATAAGCTCAGGGTGAAGTTGACTGCTTAGTAAACAGAAAGCTAAGGAACTCGCTGGGATAGAGAGACAAATGATAAATGACCATAAATATCCTGCGATGGGAATGAAAAATGAGGACAAATTCTTATTAAAAAAATTGTAATTTAAACAAATATACTCATCTGGAAACAAAAATAAGATTGTGGGTGTGGCTTTCCAACTCATACACATTGTTTCAAGTGGCCACCATAGGATGATAGGCATGGGTCAGAGGAATCAAAGAACCAAAGCAGTCTCAAAGAAGATATATTGGGAACTGTGGTAGTGGGAGTTGGGGCATAGACACACAACATGGATTGAAGACACATACAGCAAAGGTTAATAAATTTTGAGGAAATTTTATTGCTGAAAAAACCATGAGCTGGACCTTTAAAAAGCCTTGGACTCTCAAACTGGTAAAGCAATCCTTGGTCTCCCAAAGTTTCATGAGCAGGAAGCAAGTTGCAAAAACTGCATAGCCTCTAAAAAAGGTATTTTCCTAAAGCTCACTTCAGATGTGCCCCCATGGAGAAAACTGAACAAGAGTTTCTTTGAGGGCAAGCCAAGAACCACAGAAGGCACGGAGAAACAAGTTCCTCCTGAATGCAATCTAGGTTCTAACCAAGAGAATTTCTCCACTGGAAAAGCAGAGTCTCCATAACCTCTCTCCTAAGGATTCCATTATTGCTCTGGACGGCTGACTGCCACGTGATTGCCCATCTTCCCTGTTCTGAATGGGAACTGTGTTATACATATGCTGTTCCCATTCTATCACTTTATTTAAAGGTAAGAAAGTGATTTTTTTTTTTCATCACCTCTGCCTTCTTGCAAGTAGATGATGTGACTAGTGTGACTTATGTGACTAGTTATGACCAAAAGATTTTGAACAGGGTATATGTGCCTATTCCGGACAAAGATTTTAAGAAGTGAGTGTGCTTCTTACACACTCATTTTCCCCTTCTGCTTCCTTCAGACTCTGGAGAATAATATCTGGATGAAAGACATCCGGGACTACGAAACCTCCCATGGAGGACAGTCGTCTGCCAAACGGGAACATTTATCTTGAGCTATTGCACAAGCAATAAATAACCTTCTATAGTGCTAGAACTATCACACTATGTGGTGTTCTATTTGTAACTCCACTTAGCTTACTCTAAATAACCCGCAATAAAATTCTAAATAGGTGAAGTTCTACGAAGAAAATAAAACAGGGTGAGGGGTAGAGCTACTTTCCCATTAGTTGGCATGACTGAGAAAGGAAGATCAGAGAAGGTTGCGCTGAAGAGGTTACACTTTAGTTGAGAAAGGGCTTGCACATGGATTGGACATTCTGGGTGAAGAAAAAATGGGAGACAAATGATACTTCTACATTTGTCCCAAAAAAACAAGTGGATTGTGCTATTCTTTGCTGAAATGTTAAAAACTGAGGGACTATTAAGTTGACTATATGTGGGAGAAGCAAGAATTGTGCGTTTGCATGTGTGTGCTTTTAGCTAAGTACCTGACACAGGTTATGAATTAACTGTGAGTTTTTACTATAGGTACACTAATATATATTTGTTTTCAGATTACACCGATTAAAATGGGAAAGGGGTGCTAATCTTTGGAGGTTTCAGAGGGACTCAATAAATATGTCACATCTCCCTTCTTCTGAAGCCTAAATTTGAACTTGACTGAGAAACAAATCCAGAAACTAATTATGCAAAGATCTAAGTATCATTTTTATAAATGTTGATGTTGATTAAAGAGTGCAATACTAGACTCCAGGCTAAGTAGCTGTACTAGTACTAAATCCCTCTTCCTTCCCTGTCACAGGCAGCTCTGAAAAAGAGTGTGCCTACATTGCATTGAGGTTCCTAAACACATAATGGAGAACAGAAGCCAATATGAACTTTCTGAAAAACAAGGCCAGAAATGCCAGAGCCATACATGTGTAGGTTCTTCTCTCAAACCCAACACCAGCCAGTTAAGTGTATCCCATTCTTCTGGGGGAAGAGTGAGTCAATAGACCATGAGCCCGCAAGTTCTACGTACTCCAGAATATAAAGGAAAGGAAAAGAAGTTTCTACCTTAAAACAAATACAAATAAGTGAATATTATAGATGTCTGGGAAACATCTATATAGGATATAATGAGGACAAAAACTGGGAATTTTCAATGAATTTTCTTTCTTTTGAAAGAAGGGTGAACATGTAAGAAATAGCTTTTTCCCTGATACTTTCAAACCCAGCTCTTCAAACTAAGGGACAGATTGAAACAAAATTGAGATTTTACTTTATTCCAGATAGTCAAAGAAGAAGAAAAAAAATAAAACCTAAAAGGGAAAACAAATGTCTTGTCCATTAGCTGGATTTGAAGTGAAATTCTGTTTTCCTATTTTCCAATCTCATATTGTATGGGTGGCTCATACCCAGAAGGAAAAATTGTCACACTTCCTCTAGCTACAAACCGCCAGCACACATTCCATCACTGCCACCACTTCTCGCAAGTTCCTGATGATTTACTGACAGAACTGATAACTCCATCTGAGGACTCTGGTCCTTGGGCCTTTCATCTTTGTTCTTTCTTGACTAACCATTCTTCCCTGAGGGATTAAATAGTAAAACTACTAAAAAGAGTCGGACAAAAAGGAAGGAAATAAGCTGCACAAAATGCTGTTCTTGGCCACCAGGCTAGCTCAAAGCTCCTTCCTTTCCTTTCATTTTACGTTTAATCTGTGGACAAGGAGGCGTGTTGCTCCCAGGCCTTTTCTTTCCTCATGCTTCTGGGGGTTCTGCTCAACATTGCAGGGAACTACACTTCCCAGATTCCCTTCCTGATTTAGGTTCACCCACTTCAAGGCATTGGCAGAAGACTGGAGGGGCAGAAAGCAGTGGGAACCCCAGCAGCTACTAGACTTCTCCCAGTGCCTAGTCTCACTGACAGCCACTCCACCTGTAGTCCGATCTCATGACTGGCAGCCCCCAATATGGCACCAGCTCCTGCTCATAAACTCTAAGAACACTCCTCCCCCACATAAACTCTAAGAACATTTCCATTGTCTATACACATCTCAGGGTGATAACTTCCAGTGGTTTCTAAGTTCTAGAATAGTTTGCCACCCCAGTTAGCTTCCCAGCTCTTGTATCCAATTCCCTATTAAACTCCTTCTGTGAAAACACCTAAGATGGTCTCTTGCATATAGACTGGAATGTATCTGATACAGCCAATGCTTGTGGGGTTTTTGCTGTAAGTTTGTTTATATTCATCATACCAGGGAGAAGTAAACTATGGCCTTCAGGCCCACTGCTGGTTTTTGTAAGTAAAGTTTTATTGGAACACAGCCATGCTCATTCACTTAAGTATTATCTGTAGTTGGTTTTGTGCTACAACAGCAGAGTTGAGTACATGTGACAGAAACTTTATGGCACTCAAAGTCTAAAATATTTATTACCTGGCCTTTCACTGAATATGTTTGCTGACTCTTGCACTAAATAAAATAAGATCTTCCATCTAGAGGCCCAGGTGGGCTCTGTGACCATAATAGTCTAGACCAGCACTATCCAATAGAAATATATTGTGAGCTACCATCTAATTTTAAATTTTCCAATGGTCACATTAAAAAAAAGTAAAAAAAAAAAAAAAAAGAAACAGGTGAAATAAATTTCAATGATATAATTTTATTTAGGCCAATGTATCCTATAGTACTTTCAACATGTTGCCAGTATAAAAAACTGTTGAGACATTTCACATTTTAAGTACTATGCTTTCAAAATACATTGTGTTTTTTACACTTAGAGTATCTCATTTGGAATACTACATTTTCATTGCTAATACTTGATTTCTATGTAGATTTCACAAAATCTATAGTTGAAAGATGTATATGTACAGTACATAACCTATTATAACTAATATAAAAAAAATAGTGACAACACTAAATGCTGGCCAAGGCGCAGATAGACTGGCTCACTCATGCATTGCTACTGGGAATGTACAATGGTACAGCCACTCCAAAAGCAATTTAGCAGTTTCTTATAAAATTAAACATGCAACTCCAGATGATCCAGCAATTGCACTCTTGGACACGTATATCAGTTAAATCAAAACTTATGTTCACACACAAACCTATGCACAAATGTTTTATTGTAGTTTTATTCATAACAGCCCAAACTGGAAAAAATATGAAAGTCCTTCAATGGGTAGGTGGTTAAACAATCTGTGGGACATCCATACACTAAAACACTACTCAGCAATAAAAAGGAGCAAACTACTGAAACATAGAATAATATGGATAAATCTTAAAATTAAGTGAAAAAAAAAACCAACCTCCAAATCAGCTTACCATACAATTCTACTTATATAGACAAAATTATAGAAATGGAGAATAATTAGAGGTTGCCAAGGTCTGAATGGGAGATGTAGGGAGGAATATACATGTGACTATAATAAAAAGAAGAGCACATAAAGGATTCTGTGGTGATGGAAATGCTTTGAATACAACTCTATGTCAGTATCGTAGTCATGATCTTCCAAAACTATAGGTTTTGCAAGATGTTATCACTGGAGAAACTGAGTCAAGGGATACATGGGATCGGGGTTCCTTGGGTGGCTCAGCGGTTTAGCGCCACCTTTGGCGCAGGGTGTGATCCTGGAATCTCCAGATCAAGTCCCATGTCGGACTCCCTGCATGGAGCCCGCTTCTGCCTCTGCCTGTGTCTCTGCCTCTCTTTCTCTCTCTCTCCCTCTCTCTCTCTGTCTCTCATGAATAAATAAAAAATCTTTAAAAAAAAATGGATACATGGGATCACTCTGCATTATTTCTTTCAACTGCATGTAAATCTACAGGGTAAAAAGTTAATTTTTCATAAAAATATATTCATACAACCCAGTTTCTCTAATAATTAAAAGTTTCCAACAACTGAATCAAGTATCAGCATTTTATAAATTTTAAAATTCGAGTAAATTTTTAAAAATGAGAAATTCGAGACACCTGAGTGGCTCAGTGGTTGAGCGTCTGCCTTTGGCTCAGGGTGTGATCCCAGGCTGCTGGGATTGAGTCCCACATCAGGCTCCCTGCAGAGAGCCTGCTTCTCCCTCTACCTATGTGTCTCCCTCTCTGTGTCTCTCATTAATAAATAAATAAAATATTTTTAAAAAAATAAAAATGAGAAATTCAATCCTTAGTCACCCTTGTCACATTTCAAGAGCTTGACAGCCACATGTAGTGACTCTGGATCCTCTTTCTGGGGTACAACATAGCCAACAACAGCCACCATAGCTGGTCAAGATATAGTCAACTTTAAGCCATTCAACAGGAAAATGGCCACACAAAACTACTCCCAGAAAGCACACTTCCTTCAAAGAAACATACATTTTTACTTGAAAAATTCTGCAATTCCAAAAGAGGTAATGAAACTTCCACGGTATTAAAAACTAACCAGTTGTGACAAACTGCTTATAGAGATGCATTGTTCTTTAGACAGTTTCTCAGCCAGCTAACAGGATGTTGCCTCCTAGATAAGATGTACATTTCCTCCTTCTACTCCCTTATTTAAAAGGAGGAATACAATAAATAAAAGTGAATTATTTTATATTACAGCTTTTCCCACTAATCCTTATTTCTACATGAACAATGGGGTTTAGTATGATGAGCGGTGATGGTGATGGCACACATTCACAAAAGGGAAGCGGATGCTGTGCTCAGAAGGTCCCTCTCTTTGACAAGATGACAAATGAAACTGGGAGATGAAATGAAATTGCAGCTCCTGCACACTCTGGCTGTCCGCCATGCAGAAGGGCCCATGGGAGAATGGTGGGGGTGGTCTCTGGGAGTAGAGCACTGAAGAGAGGTGTGCAGGGTCCACAGGTTCTGCTGTCTGGTGACCATGGTGATTAGCTGCTCAATGAAACAGTGGCGGGGGTCCGGTGGTACAGCTCATCTGCTGTGCTCTTCATGTACGCATTGCTGCTGGTAGGGACTTGGGTGAGGTATGCTCCTTTTAAATAGACATCAATTGGATCAGGTTGTGAGAAAATCAGCGGAAACAATTTTCTAAAGGAATTGCAGCATTTTAGCAGTTCTGGAAAGGAGTCAACAGCCCCTCGGTCTAGCACTCAAGGCCTTCCATCACCTGGACCTTTCTGCCCGCCAGCTCTTCATGCCTCCACCCTCCACTCACATTAGCCTGCTTGTCTCCATCAGAACACAGCCTGGATTGCCCCTGCACCCTTGCTTTTGCTACTACCTCTGCCTACAGGGACACCTGTTTCATCTACTTTTATTCATCCTCTAACGTCTGGGCAAAACCACATCTCCTGGAAATCCAGCCCAGCTATAAGTGAGCTTGCCTTCTGCAGGATTTCCAGAGCAAATAACAACAACAGCTACCATATGATTACACTCATGATGGAATCTAAAAAACAAATGAACAAAGAGAAACAAACCCATAAATACAGAGAACGGACTGATGGTTGCCAGATGGGAGGTGGGTGGGGGATGGGCAGAATGGGTGATGTCGAGTGGGAGATACAGGCCTCCAGTTATGGAATGAATAAGTCATGGGAATAAAAGGTACAGCCCCGGGAATGTAGTCACTGGTATTTTAACAGTTTTGTCTGGTGACAGATGGTAGCTACCCTTCTGAGCACAGCATAACGCATAAACTTGTTGAATCACTATGCTGTACACCTGAAACTAAAGTAACATTGTATGTCAACTTTACTCAAGTTTAATTTTTTTAAAAAATAAGGGTGCCTAGGTGGCTTAGTTTGTTCAGCATCTGCCTTCAGCTCAGATCATGATCTCAGGATCCTAGGATCAAGCTCCCAGCTAGGCTCAAAGGGGAGTCTGCTTCTTCCTCTGCCCCTACCCTCTGCTCATGTTCTCTCTCACTCACTCATGCACTCTTTCTCTCTCAAATAAATAAAATCTAAAAAAGTTTAAATAATCTTAAAAAATAGTAACAGCTGCCATTCATTGGGAAACTTCATGCTCCCAGTTCTGTGGCTGCAATTTTCATGCTCCCTAATTTAATCCTCATAAACCTACTGGGAATGAGTCATTATCCCCATTTTGCAGACAAGTGCAGAACTTGCACTTTTTGCAACTAAGGATCAGAGCTATTAAGTAGCTAGCCTAAGGTCACACAGAAGGTAACTGTCAAAATCAGCATTCAAGTGAAATCTTCTTTCAGTCTCCAAAACATGTGCTTTTATCCATGCACTATTCTATTAACTCAGGACACAGGCATTTAATCAAACTACATTTATGGAGCATCTGAAGGATGCCAGGCACTGAGCTGGGCACTAAGGGCACAGTAAATAATAAATTAAAGTCACTCACAATATAGCCACATAAGTGACCTTTGTAAAAACATATACAAAGAATCATAAGGTTTCACAGGATATGACATTTACGGCAGGTTTGCAAGATGTATGAAAGTTTAGCAGGTGGAAAAGACCTAGTCAAAGGCCTGGGAAAGGATGGGAGGATGCAGGATGATATATTCTAGGTGGAGAAAATATATGTTAAGAGGTAAAGAATTCTAAAGTCTACAGACTTTTAGTTCAGCAGCATGCTAGAAATATGGCCAAGGACAGGTTGTCAGGAACTGCATTGTCATGTGTAGGAGCTGGAATGTATTCTGTGGGTAAACAGAGCCACAAAAGGATTTTTAAGCAGATTATGATCAGATCTCATGGATATCTCTCTCATTTACTGGTCAAATATATATTGAGTACTAAGCGTTATGCTGAAATTAGAGACATAAATAAGAGTTTCCAGTTGAATAGTAGAAAGAAGCAAGCAAATCAGACTAACAACTGCAGAAAAGTAGAGTAAGTAACTCCTAGACAGAGATGCATGCAGGGTTATATGAACACAGAGCATAGGACACTGGTTAGAATGGCAGGGACGATGGGTATCAGGACCAGTTCCCTGGGGGAGATGCCACGTTGGGAGTGGGTGAAGGATGGTCCAGAAGATGTGAGAATTAAAACCAGAATAAGAATATATTTGAGAGTCATGTCATAGAAATGATTAAAATATTTCCTGACAATAAATAGATGTGGGGCCTAGGAAGAAATAGAGGGAAGAACTGGGTGGTGACTAAACCCTTTAGTTTACTGTCCCTACAGGATGGCAGTGTATTTGCACACAACAGAAGGAGCTGTCAATAATTCACAAATAAAAAGAGAACTATTTACAAAGACTATACTGGAAACAGAAAAACAGAAGGCCAGATAATAGTATCATACTTTTGTTATTTTTTAATATTAATCATTATATTATTTGGCTAATTATAGTAAATTTTGAGCCATTTCACTCAGCAAAACAGTGCACGCTTGAGCTTAATAAAAAAATAAATCCTATTTTTTTTTTTTTGCTTTCTTGCTCCATAGGTTTCTTTCACAGCATAAACTGAATTCCCTGAAAATGTGGAGCTTGTACTTATAAATATACAATAGAGTTTTCCAGAAGCCCTATTTTATTTGTTGCATCACTCTGAGAGCACAGATGTGTGCTTCTGAATCCTTGTGCTTTTCTAAAATTTTCCATGGTCCAGAGTATGGCTTTGTACATTTCCAGAGATTACCTAAGTACTTCTGTTGTGTCCTTATGAAGTTTCTTTGGTTTTACCTGCTATGATCTTCGTAACCTCATTACCAACCAATCAGTCATTATTTTGAAATCTTACAATTTGTCCCTGTGCTTATGTGGGAACACAGTAAAAGCATACTTTGCTTTCCTATATTATAATACTATTTTTTTAAAAATCCTAAAGTTTAAAATGTGATCTTTGTGTTATTTTTTTAAAGACTTTATTTATCTATTCATAGAGACACAGAGAGAGAGAGAGAGAGAGAGGCAGAGACACAGGCAGAGGGAGAAGCGGGCTCCGTGCTGGGAGCCCGACGCGGGACTCGATCCAAGGTCTCCAGGATCACACCCCGGGCTGCAGGGGGCTGCGCCACTGGGGCTGCCCTATGTGTTATTTTTTAAATCTAATATTTTATTCTAAAATTTAAAAAACTTATATTTTTCTTATATTTAAGGACAGATTGTTAGTTTTTTTAAAAAAGACAGACTTCAAGGCCCACTTTCTCAACACACATCGACATCAATCTATATGTAAAATTGTTGAAAGAGATCAGAGTTCTTGACTGAGGAAAGGAAAGAATCCACTCCAAAGAAAGTTAAAATAAGTCAAAAAGTGTCTTTCCTTCATCCCCATAGATGTTAAAATTTGTCTCGTTGCATCTTATAAAAGAGAATTTTGGAAATATTATAATGGTGCAAGCTAAGTGCTAAGTCACAGCATTAATTTTGAATCCAATTGCTTAGTATTTAAAGAAAAAGGAATTAGATATTTCTTTTTGATGAGATCTTCAAAAGTTAAAAATGATTGTGTGCTACTTTTCAAGCTAAAAATGAAAAGCCACGAGAGCATCTTCAAGGATAAGACATTGTGTTGCATTGAGTGGAGAAGGGCCACAGTACCTGAGGGACTAACAGGTCTGTACAAGGCACAACGAGAATGCAAAGGATGTCCTGTCATCAAAGTCTGAGAGCCAGGAATCCATGCTTCAGCTGCATGGTCAGTTCCTCTTGAAGGTCTGTTTCACACACTGGCATTTGCCCTTTCAGACCCAAATATTGTCCCTACAATATTAAAAAGAATGTATTAGCACCCCCACCTACCCCCAACCATGAAAACTAGCTCATCAGGCTTGTGCTTACATGTGCTGCCTGCTTCCCACTCACAGAACCAGCCACTCTACACTCCCTGCCCCTGCCCTGTCCTCCAGGCTAGCAGCTGGCGTCCTGCCCCTTCTACTCTCTCCAAGGTGCAAATCTCTCCTCCAACCTCTTCCCAAAATTGGTTCCATTTCCACCAATAATTAAGTTTTTCTTATAAAAAGAAAAGAGTGAGAGGAAGAGAACCCTTTCTTTCAACTCCAGTTTTGCCTCCAGTTACTATTTCACTTCTTGTTGTTTTTGTTTGCTTTCTGGTTTTGAATAGTGGATATAGACTACAGGTCCATAATCCCTTATCAACAATGAAGTGCAAAAAGCTCTAAAAACTATATATATATATATATATATATATATATATATATATATATTGCACATTTTACAATTTATTTGAGAGCAAAATCTTATCTTCTAATTTGACAGTAAAACCTGCAAGAAACTGACACTTGAACTGAATTGTCTTAGATTCTGCTGTGGAAATATCACCATGACTGATCATAATGTGTTGGGGGTACTATGTAACACACAGTACACATGCACTGTACTGTATTTTTAAAGCATTTAAGGTTTGAAAGGCATCTGGCCTTGAGGACTTGGGGTAAAGGACTATAAACCTGAAATATTTTTTATATCAATCTCAATAATTAGGAGCAACTACAAAAGCATTTACACTCTATCCGTGATTAATTCAAAGGCTGATATGAAACACCAGTGGTTTCTGACTTAAGAAGTCCGACTACAGTCTGTGGTCTAATTTACACGACCGTACTACATTAATGGGCATTAACATGTCTAGACACTCTTCATATACCATTTAATATTCTCACAGAATGTATCCTGGTCTAAGTACAGAGAGCTGTCTTAATGAAATAAACCCTGATGATCCCCATGAGAATCAAACAACAGATACAAAGAGAAAATTACTGCGGTTTCTCTCCCAGCCATGAGCCTGTGGGAGCAATTTTCACGGAAAGGTGTGTGCAGTGGGGAGTGGGGCTCATACTCAGGTGTCAGTGTTTGTCCAGTTGACCAAGGAGGTAAGATTACATGTACCATCATTCCAAACTGAAGTCAAAATTGAAGCCTCTAAAAGATGTAGTTTGAGAGAGATGGTGACAGATGACATTTGTCAAAAATATCTCCCAAAAGTCTGCTGCACACTCCAATCTTATATACCCTGCAACTCTCATATTTGTTATCTTTTTACTTTAAAAAAGAAAGGGCCACCAGTCTGCACAAAGCTGCTGATAAAATTCTCTTTTATTATTAGTTGGTGGCGAAAGCTCTCAAGGGTCTATTTTGCCTAATTATTCATCCAACAGACCCCCATCTGTCTTTAGAGGGGAAAGAGCAGCAGAGGTAAGACGGCAGGCTCTGGGGTCGGGCTGACTGGGCTGGGATGACATGACTTTATGACATGATTTAACCTCTCTGAGCCACTCTGTTCCTTATATATGAGATTAGGAATCACCTACCTCAAGGGGTTCCTGTGAGGATTACACGTGATTTACCTGTAAGGCATTCAGCAGAGCCTCTGACACACAGCAAGCATTCAACAAATGTTAGTATAGCAGGATATGAACATTCAGACTCTTTTATTATGTAAATTTAATTATTCCGTCTTACTATTCACTGCTGCACTAGAAAAAGGGAACACAAATATTTCCATTTCTCTTCATCTCCTAAGAGGTTTTGATGATTAAGTCCTCCCAGCTCTCAAGGAAAGGGGAAATAGTTTTTGTGCGCCACTAGTTCAGGTTCTGAAATTCAAAGGACATCAAAGTTTACTTTTGAAAGAAGAGGAGAATGGATGGTATTTAGGGAAGGAATAAAGAGCCGCAGAGAAGCAGAAAGCAAAGAGGGGTTTCCTGAGATTAGAAAGAGATTCTTTAAAGTAGGAGTAATGATACCGGAGAGTTTTTGGTTCTGGAATAATAAAGACTCAGCTCTTATAACACTAACTGCGTCCAGGGAGGCAGAACTTACCTTCAAGGAATGAAATATGGTTATGTCAAGGAGGTGTGCTCCGAAAACCTTAATGTCTACTCCCACCATGATTTCCAGTCCCACCCACAGCACCGAAGCAGCAGCTGACTGCAGAGGCAATGGCTATTTTAGAAGTAACTTCTGTGAGCACATGAGTGATAATTAGAAAAGCTCCAATAGTAGGGTGGGTGCAAGCGCAGTGACAGAGAAGTCTCTAAGTCCAACAAAGCTGAATCTCCAAATAGCCCATCAGAGTAATTCAGAGTCAAAACTTATGTTTACCCATAGCAATAAATAAGGGCATTTCTTGAAATACCGGGTGCTTAGAATGAGACTCACACCCTCTACTTCAGATATCACAATCCTGACTCTGTCCTGCTATTTCTGAGAGGCTGTGGGTACAGCACAGTGAGCAAGACAATGGTCATTTCCCCCAAGAGTTTATAGTTTAAGAGAGACACTTGAAAAGTCATTTTAATAAGTGGTTGTGTTTCAATTCAGAAAGTCTGAGATAAAAGTGGATTCAAGGGAACAGGACCAAGTCTAGGTATCAGGGAAGGCCTCTCTGAGGGTGAGAGGCTAGAGCTGAGCTCCGGAAGGTGAAGAGTTGGGCAGGGGAAGCCTTCCAGGCTGGGAGAATAACATGGTCAAAGCTTCAGAGATCAAGAGAGCACAATGGACTTGAAGACACAGAAGATGTCTACTTGGACTGAGGCACAGATGGCTTAGAAAGGAAGCAGCTTAGGGTGAGGTCTGAGGGAGGCAGAGGTCTGATCTCAGAGAGCCAATCCCACTGAATGACTCCAGTGAATTTACCAGGGCAGCTCGCAGTAGAGTCAGGGCCACCCTCGCTGTCATGATCACGAAGACAGTTGGAGGAAAGGGATGAGGCAGAGGTCAATGCTGAGCAGACTGGACAGGGAGTTCCAAGGGGGACCAGAGAAGCTGGTGGGACCAGAAAGAACTACATGGGGTAACAATGTGTGTGTATCCATGTGGCATGAGCATGCTCCTGGCAAATTAGTGGGGACATCATTACAAATTAATTAGGGAACAGAATATAACCAATGGAATAGACTACTGTTATGGACTGAATGTTTGTGTCCCCCTAAAATTCATTGTGGCCCTATCCCTCAATGTGAAGACATTAGGAAATGTGGCCTCTGGGAGTTAATTAGGTTTAGATTAGTCATGAGGATGTGGTCTTCATGATGGGATGAGTGCCTTCAAGGGACCAGAGGGCACTCTTTCTCAATCTCTCTCCCTTTCCCACTCCAGTTGCTCTCCCCTGCCAGATGAGGCTATAGCCAGAAGGCTGCCTTCTGTGGGCCACTAAAAGGGTCTTCACCAGAACCTGAACATGCTGCCAACCTGATATCAGATTTCAGAACCTTCATAACCATGAGAAAAAATATCTGCTGTTTAAGGCACCCAGACAATGGGTATTTTGTCACCCAAAGATGACTAAGACAGGCATTTAAACTTTTATAGACCAAAACAAAACAAAACAAAACAAACAAACAAAAAAACCTCCAGGACTGACAACATTTGAAAAAATCTCCAAGTCAAGGGAATGGCTTTCAGTAAGCAGGCATGGCTCTGAGCTTTGTGGAAAAGCAGCAAAGAGAACTGTCAGTCCTGGCCTGCAGGTGAGGAGACATGTCTTAAGCAATGAACCTAGCTGTCTGCATGCACAGCGGCACCAAGGAAAAGGCCACAACCACACAAGTGCCCAATCATAAGACCATTCACAGCTCATCTACTCTGCAAAACTATCTGCATCCATACTAAACTATGCTGATGGAATCCATGACCACACAAGCAAATGCACAAACATCTGAACGTTGAGCACGAAGCTGAAATCCTGGCAACCACATCCTAGCTCCACTGCTGTGGATGAGTTACTAGCTTCTCTGGACTTCATTTTTCTCATTAGGAAAATATAGGAAACAATTGCTTTCAAGGCTTGTTGCTGGCAGAAACCCAGCCAACCAGCACAAGAAAAAGAACATGGCTTTGTTGGAAGGATTTGGGTGATGATATGGATCCTACTGGAAGGACATGCAGTCAAGTGTTCCTAGGGTAGCGAAGCAAAAACTAGAAAGCGTGTGGAGAGCAATTACACTATTAATGGCTCTGTCTCTGCTTCACATCTTCACCCACAACCTCTAGTTCCCAAATTGAACATGATGAATTGTGACTCTCCATGACCACCATGTTAACTTCTAATTACTAACAGAGACTAACCAGTTTCTTCAAATCTTAATTCCTAATTCCCAGGAGAGCACCTAGGTGGCCCAGCCCTGAGGTGGCAAGCCACTTACATCAGCCTGCTGGGGGGACAGAGTAGGGTTTGGGCATGGATCTTAAAGAAAGACCTGTAGGATGACAGGGAATTCCCCACAGGGAAAGCTCATAACAGGCTGTGTTTAGGATTCTTTAGTTGCTACATGTAGAATGGCTAGCAAATAAAATAATCAGTATATTATAACCTAGCAAAAAAATTAAGTAAATAGTCACTTCATGCACAGTTATTCTGACTGAAATGAAACCACCTGAGTGGGCATGGCATTTGACCCATAAATTCTTCACCACATAAGCATTTCTCAGGTAAAAGTATATACCCCAGGCCTTTTTTTTTTTTTTAAATCTAGTTGTTCTATTTGGAAATAATATAATTCACTTTACTATTTAAAAGAGTTTATTTATAAGAAAGCATGAGATATGCCCATGCTTCAGAAATCTCCATGCAGTCTGTTAAATGTGCAAATGAAAGCAGAAGGAGCACTATCAATCATAACCTAAGTGGAGTAAACACACACTAGGAGACCCGAGACGCCAGCACGCAATGTTAGAAAGCTGTGGTTGTCCTACACTTCTCAGATGTCATTAAAAGGACCTTGAATTTGGTTCTCCAGTGTTTAATAATTACCTGAATGCCACACAAGTACTGAATAAATAGATACACTCTGAATAACAAGTTTTATTTGGACACAGAAAGAATGGAATGTGCAGGCTTTTCTTTCAGTGAGACCTATTAACTTACCCGTCAAGAGTTAAGCCAAACAATTAACATCTAGAAAGACACATATGTGCTTTGTCGGAATAGATGCCCCTTTTCATGCATTCCTCTCCAAGGACCTTGTTACCTTGTTACCAGAGATCATCAAGTCCAAGTTCTTAAATGGTTACGAACCATCTTTTGCTTAAGGAGCTAAAAATGAGGTGGAGCCTTGCTGCAGATGTGGAAGTCCATTACTTAAAGGGTTCTGACCATCCAACTCTGGATCATCCTAGATGGAGAATATCTTCTTTCAGAAAAAGTAGCTCTGTACATTCAGTTCCACTAATACCAGCTATGGAACCTCCACAGGATTTGTTATACTTGAACTGTACATTGAGTTCCTAAAAAATTAATTTTCCAAAATGACTGATTGCTATGAAGACCATGCCATCTGTGTTATTTATCACTTCTCCTGGCAAAGGATGGGGTTGTTGGTTAATAAGGGCACTTCTGCTAAATTCAACCCATTACTTAATGAACGTCCTTATTCTGAGTATTTTTCTAGATGCCCCATGGAGATGCAAAGGTGACTAAAGTGTGGTCTCTTCTTTGGGAGAATTTATAATCCAGGTGAGATAAAAGGATGTAAGCTTTTCAATAAACAACATGAGACTCAGCTAATGGATGAAGATAGCAATGATAACATAAATGATTGTGAATAGGAATTCAGAGGTAGAAGAGGTAAAACACACTGTAAGACTTAGGAAGAGGCTTCATGCAATAGGAGAAATTCCAGTTGGGTCTTAAGGGACAGGTGGGATTCACTGGAGAAGAGAAAGGAGCTTGTGGTGTTGCATAAGCAACACATTGGGCCAGCAAGAACACTTGCAGGAGACATTATATACAACAGCCAGATGGATGGAGAAGGTTCCTAAAAGGCAGCAGTTTTCATTTGAGGCCAATTTTGGCTCCCAGGGGACATTTGGCAATGCCCAGAGACATTTTCAATGGTTGCAATTAAAAAGGAGATGCTACTAGCATCTAAGGAGTACAGATTGGAGATGCCGCTGAACATTCTAGAATGTACAAAACAGCCTCTCAAGAATTATCTGACTCAAAATGTTAAAGGTGCCAAGGATGAGAAACCCTACTATAAGAAGAGCTTAAGAAGTATTTGAAGTAGCTCACTGAAGTAATCTTCTTTATACCAAATAAAAGAAAGAAAGGTGGGGCCTGTTTAGGAGACAAATAGACCATAAGGTTTTAGAGGTAAAGCCTCCTTATCAAGGGCCTCATATGCAGACTGGGTGGACTAAGGTCACAGAAATTATTCATTACCTGGTCAAACATCCATTTCAAAATAAAATCTACCCCAAACCCCAGTTTTTACTGGTGGTTTCAAGGGGAATCAGGTCAGAGAATGTAAATAGTTAAGCATCCTTATCAGAAAGATAAATCAAGGTACAAGTTCTACCAATGAAATACTGATAGCAACACCTTGATGATAATGTTAATCATGATAATGATAAAAATACTATGTTAATTACTTCCTGAGAAGCCCTTCCTCGCCACTCTTTATAAAACAGGCCTCCTCCATCACTCTTATCTCATTTTGCTATATTTTTTCATAAAACTTATCCATTCACAAATATCATAAATTATGTAGGTAGGTAGGTAGGTAGAAGAGAGAGAGAAAGAGAAAGAAATTTCAGTTCTTATTGACTGCCTGGCCCACTAGAATGCAAGGTTCATGAAGTCAGGAATTTAAATCAATTCCTTGATGTATTTCTAAATTTAGAGACTACCCCAAATGGGCTTTGAAAAAGTGGATGCTCATTAAATATATATTGAATGAATAAGTGACAATTACTAATACTTGTATACTATATGTTCTTACAAAACACTTTCATTTCTTTAACTGAGGAATGCTATATATCGGCACTTTGATGGAGACTAGTGAGAAAGAGATATGCGCCTGCCCCTTACATACCTTACAGGCCCCCAAGAGTACCAAGCAACGAAAAGAGAATTACAACCAAGTGTGATGAGTATGCCAATACAGTGCCAGGGAGGTAGATATTATTGTTCTTTTATCGGTGAGGAAATAGCAGGTCAGAGAACTTTGTGGAATTTTTCTAAGTCACGTAGTTGAAAAGTGGAGATGAGATTCTTGTAAATATATACTGACCCCTTAGCTATAGAGATTAATATAGTGCGCACCTAACTGCAGTCAGAGCCCTGGCTCACTCTGCCAATATCAAGTTTCTTCCCCCCTGCGGGCTGTGTGTGGTTCTCTATCTGATTGCAATGGATTACACAACTCCTTACATTAAAATGAGCAAAGATGTCTACACAGTGAGACGACCTGCTGCTAACACTCTCCCAGCACTGCACAGCTCTAAGTCCTCAAGTGGAAGTGGGGCAGGGATGGGGGGTAAGGGAGGGAGTATAGTGTAGGTGGAGAAGGCAAAGTCACCTGAATTTATTTGGAGTTAGACACCAGAATTAGGGATGGGAAATCAGAGTTGCCTTCCCCCTCTGACATGACTAAATGACATGTCCAGATGCATTCAAATTCAGAACAAATTTCTGGATTCCCTGGTAAATATGTTCTTGTTTTATGCAGCAGCATCACTATACTTATATCTTCAGGAAGTATTTACTAAATGTCAACTATGTGCCAGACATTGAGCTGGCCCTTATCTGGAGACATTCTTGATCATCATGGCAGGGTGTCTAGGGGGGAGTGGTCTTCTGGCATCTAGTGGGTAGAGGCCAGATATGTTGCTAAACATTCTATATCGCACAAAACAGCACCTAATAACAAAGAATTATCTAGTTCAAAGTGTCAAAATTACCAAGGTTGAAAAATCCCAGTGTAGACCTAAAGATCAAAAGAAGGAACTCCTGCCCTCAAGGATGTAAGGCATGCAAGTATTGATAATCTGACACAATAAGCCCGATAATGGACAATAGCTAAAATACCATAGGTGCACAAAGGAAGAAGTACTCATCTCCACACTCCTGACAAAGTCACCAGAGGAAATCATGATTCTCTACCCTTGCTCTCTGATACTCAACATCCTTGTGATGTCATATATCACCTGAGTTTAAATGAAGATACTAGACATCATATCAAAGAATTAGGAAATTTACTTCCAATGATTTTTTTCACTACTTTATTTTTTTAAATTCTTTATTTAAATTCAAGTTAGTTCACATATACTGTAATATTAGTTTCAGGGGTAAGAATTTAGTGATTCATCAGTTGCATATAACACCCACAGCTCATGACTTCAAGTGTCCTCCTTAATGCCCATCACCCAATTATCCCTTCCTTCCACCAAACTCCCCTCCAGCAACCCTCAGTTTGTTTCATTGAGTTCAGTGTCTCTTATGGTTTGCCTATCTCTCCATTTTCATCTTATTTTATTTCCCCTTCCCTTCCTCTATGGTCATTTGTTTTATTTCTTAAATTCCACATATGAATGAAATCTCACAATATTTGTCTTTCTCTGAGTGACTTATTTCACTTAGCATAATCTTCCACTTCCACCCACATCTTTGCAAATGGCAAGATTTCACTCTTTTGATGGCTGAGTAATATTCCATTATATATATATATATATACATACACACACACACACACACACACACACATACATGCACACACACATCTTCTTTATCCATTCATCTCAGGTCAATGGACACCTGAGCTTTCCATAGTTTGCCTATTGTGGACATTGCTGCTATAAACATGGGAGTGCATGTGCCCCTTTGAATCACTATGTTTGTATCCTTTGGATAAATACCTAGTAATATAATTGCTGGGTCTTTTTTTTTGTTTGTTTGTTTTGTTTTGTTTTTTAATTGCTGGGTCTTAAGGTGGCTCTATTTTTAACTTGTTGAGGAACCTCCATACTTTTTTCCAGAGTGATTTTTAACTTACTCTGTCCCTTTCTGTCTGCAGAACAAAAAAGCCCCATGTGACATTTTAGGTCTAGAGACTGTCAGAAGCATTTTTATGTCAATCCTTAAAGAACAGAGTAAGCTGATGTTTCCAATAACAAAAATTACACTGTATTTTGTACAAGAATGTGGAACAAATGACTCAGTTCAGAAATGAAAGAACAAAAGGAGAGGAGGTTACTTTAAGGTCATTTGTATCCCCAGTGGTTAACAAGTATAATTTATGAATTATCACTCCTTCATAAACAAGAATATTTTTATTATGACTCTCCTCATTCATATGAAACAAAGTATTTTATACAATGTGATATGTCCATGAAAATAGGTTTCTATTGTAAGATAGACTCTTTAAAAAAAAAAAAAAAAGATTTCTATCTCTTTACATTGAATAGAAACACACATACACACACCAGAAAAGTCAAGCACATTAAACTAAAGAGGATAGTAAAATTTAATCTTATTCTGGAAGAATTTACTTCCATCTGGTCAACTAAAGACATACACCACGGACTTGGGCTTGCCATTAGGTCATAAGTTCAGTTCTTTTAACAGCTAACAAAGACAATTTATAAATTGACATCTGAAGATGTAATGTACCCTTTGGTTTAAGTATTTGTATTATAGTTTCCCCTTAATTAAAGTTGATTTACCTCTTTTCTTTTTTCAAAAAGTGGCTTCTTAAAATAATTTGTTTGCACATGTTCAACTCTGTCTGCCACAGGACATTCTCATTAAGATGCATTTCCACCCACTCTTCTATCATTACACCATAGAAAGCAGAAAGGGCTTTTCACCCTCGGTTGCAAATAGACATTCTGGCCTCAGGCTATTTTCCTGATCAAGTCCAAACTAGGATACAGTCTTTTACTGATAATAGAATGCTTATCCATGCCTTGCTATTAGAATGGATTAGATATGAAACCATTAAGTCTTATAGCTTTGACATCACATAAAATTTATCTGGATAGCTGGATCCTTCAAGTAATTATTGCTGAAACCAAGCCAAGGAATATCAATCATGCTCAGAAAAGTATTCCACATATCATTCCATATTTTATGATAGATATTTGTTTCATAGATATTAAAAGAACTAATGATAACATCAATTGACCTGGAATTAAATTGGTTCAGGTGATTCACAGTTAAATAAAAAGACTTCTGGCCTAATGAATTCATCATAAAGAGTTCTTCAAGTTTTTCATTGGCAATATGATCCCTATAGGAACATTACTGTTGAGATTTGCCTTAATTTCTGCTTTTTTAATGTTACCATGAAAATGGCAAAAGGATGTCTCTTTGCAATCCTTATCCTATTACATTGTACCTTTACAATGAATGGTCCAAGTGTAGAATTCTAAGTCTGACCAGGCCACAGGCATCATTTATCTCTCACTGATACAAACTACAAGTCATCCTCCATTAACTTGTATTTTCTTCACAAGTTGTTTATTCTCGGATGTGGAAATATGTTAAACTAGCCAACCCTAATCCTTTCCAGAGAGCTCCTGCCTTCATCTCTCTGTAAGGTGGTCATCTGTCTTTACTGGATGTTAATGTGATTCAAATCCACAGGAAACTTTTAATTGCTAAAATGCTCCATATTGTAATTTAAACATTCCTGTGAGAATTAGTATACATTAGAGTCTTCTAAATTTTCTCAGGCATAATTTAATCTGCCCACAAAGTCTTTCCCTTAAAGTGACAAATGTCTAATTTGACTATAGTTTCATTCACTACTGCCCATTTTTAAATGAATATTTACATCTTAGAGCTGAGACAGCCTACATATTATACTCAGGAATGTCTGTCTGCATGCAAATTTTCACTATTAGTCATCAGCAATGATATGACAGAAAATTTTCTAAAGTTACCCTAATAGAATTAAACGTAATACCTTCAAAACTAAGAGAACACTAAGATTAATTTGCTTGTCATCTACACAGTTAGGAAGAAAATGTTTTGTACAATACCAATTTGAGTAAATTTGCTTTTTTTTTTCATGGAAAATTCTCGTTCAATTGTTTATATTCTAGTCTTTGATATCATAGTTTCATGGAGTCATGAGAAATAGTTTATAATTATATAGCTATAGAAAAATTGAAGACTACATGATACAGAATTTGCAAAATATAAAATGGTCAACAAATATGAAATAAGATATTCAATATCCAATCAATTCATATTTGTTATAGTATTAACCTGGGCTGAGGTAAATATTTAAGTACTTTGTTACATACCACTAATGTCTAAAAGAAGTTGGAAGAATTGGCTAAGCTTTCTTTTTCACCATTGATATGGATGGGGATATAGCAGGGAATCAAAAAACATACCAGCAGAATAAGGATTACAGGAGGCATTCTTTAACCTCCTTTACACAAATTTCAGGCCATGTCACAGACAACTGTGCACACTGCTCACAAATCTCCCATATTTGTTACTTAAAATGGCTCAGATGGGACTTCAGGTTGTGTATTTTTTGAAGTTGTTCTTACTGCTTCAGTATTTAAAGGTGTGAAAACGGTTCTCAGATTTTCTTGTTAATAATTTGCAAAAGATGTAAAGTTTAGGATTTTTCATAAATGTACACACACACATACACATAAAGTGTCAAATGAGTTCTCTCTCTACTCTGGTACCACCACAACTACCTAATCAATACTTTATTAAATTGACTTTAACTCCAAGGCAAAATGAAATCTTTAGAAGGTAAAACTTCAGTTTACAATATGACAAGACTGTGCCATTTGATATATATATATATATATATATATATATATATATATATATATAACTGAATCTAGGAAAATAAACTTTTCTGCCACTTCTTTGTATAATAAAAAACCTAAATTGTAGGTTCATCTTTCTCTATGAGAGAAGCCAAATTAATTGGCTGACTTTAAATTTGTGGAACTTGGCAACTGCAGAAGTAATTATGACCTAGAGGAGTCAACAAGAGAGGTGCACAGTTAACTTCTGTCAAGATATCTCAATTTCTTCCTATAGTCATGCCAACACACGCAGTCTGGGCTCCAAGCATCATAACATCTTACAGCAGTCACAAGGTGCTAGTGCAACAAAGTACGGGATGGACAGTTTCACCACAGCAAAGCCCAGCTAGCTATTGCCCTGGGGAAAGAAAACAGCAGGTGATATTCATTTCTTGCCTTAGGGAATTCAAAAAGAAAACAACCTGTGCTCAGGCAGGCTTCAGAACCTTTCAACCCCACCAGTTAACTTGTTCATAAACATTTGTTAGCTCAAGAGGAAAATTATTGGTAAAAGGACTTGGCTGGGAACTGAAATCACGTCTTCATTTAAAAATTAACGTCAATGTAGAACACAAGTAAGCAAATAAATAAATAGCCTGAAAACATTCTAGCTCTCCTGTTTTACATCAAATTATTCTTTAAAGGGTTGGCAGAGGAGACTTTTCTAATATATAACACGTGCATTATTTCACTAGGATTTTTTGAGCAGTTAGTCTTATTTGCTTAATAAGACTATGTTTATTTTATCAAATTATTTTACAAAAAGGAAGAAAAGTTATAAAACGCACTCATGTATGAATAAATAGTACCTTTATATGATACCCAACTTCAAAAAGAAAAATAGAAGAATATGATGATGTAACTCTTAGCAGATATTTAAAATAGAAGAGATCTAAGGAGGTTGAAATAAATTTTATAATAAAAATGCAGTGTATTCGTGAATAGATTTCAAGTCATTACAAAAATCTAACAAAATGAAGACTGCACATCCTTGAATGTAAATATTCACAGGGAAATGGGAAATTTTTTTTGAAATGGGAAATTTTACTCAGATATTTGGGTTCAATAAAATGCTCTCAAACCTGGCTGATTATTTTAAACAGAATTTAAGATGGTATTAACATAATCAGAATATTTCTATAAACACACAGAGAATGCTATTGGAATTTTTTTTTAAAGATTTTATTTATTTATTCATGAGAGACACAGAGAGAAAGAGAGAAAGGAGAGGCAGAGACACAGGCAGAGGGCAAAGGAAGCTCCATGCAGGGAGCCTGAAGTGGGACTCGATCCCGCAACTCCAGGATCATGCCCTGGGCTGAAGGCAGCACTAAACCACTGAGCCACCTAGGCTGCCCGGTATTGGGATTGTTAAAAGAAGGTTTCTTCAAAGTTTCATATAGGACCATAATTTTTCACAAACACAAATGATCTGAGTCAGATAGCAATTTTCCCCATGAAGTAACCTGTTCTTTTGTATTTCACTGCCTTTTCTTCCCCAGTCCAGCATAAGTGGCACTTTCAAAAGCTTTAGTAACTTCCCTGAGCTCATAAGCAACCATTTCCTTAAGAACAAATAATTAATATAATGAGGTGCTATAGTCACACGACTTTATAGTGGTTCTTCCTGAATGGTGAGTATTTGAGTGTGCAAGGGATCGTGTGTGCGTGCACGTGCACTGGATCAGGAGAAGAGGATGAAGGTGAATGAACATCAGCAGTCCATTCTATGAATGGGTAAATATGCATACCTCCAGTTTTACACAAAGCCATCTTTAAATCCTCATCATGACGTTTTTTTCTTTCAACTGATGAAAAAAATAATTTCCATATAATTATTAATGTTGGTTTTTTGGAAACTTTCTATATTTTCACAGTTGAGACACTAGGCAGAGTCGTGACCCTCCACCTGAGTGCACAATTAATTTCAGGAAGCAGTGATAGGAGCTAGGGAGGTGAAGGGCATTTCTTAGGCATCAATGGAAGGAGTCAAACAGAGTAGGGTTTCCACCATTCCACCAACTACAGAAAAACAGCATCTAGTTCAACTTTTCCCATTAGGCAGATTACCGTATTGCTGCTAACTGACTTACAAACTGATAAATGAAGAGATTTCCCAGTGAAATACCTTAAACATTTGAAAAGTTCATGAGGCAACAGCAGCCAACTAGATAAAAGAATGAGTTAGCACAGAGAGGGTTAATTTACTTATACTACAGAAACAAAGTACAAAGGCTCCAACACTAATTGACACCCAGGCTATTGGGTTTTGCTGTCCATGCATTAAGAAAAGAGCCATTAATTACCTACCTTTATCTTCTAACTAAAATATAATTATAATATAAGAAGTATCGGAACAAAAAGCACAAAATGGAAAGCTAGTGTGATGCAGACAAATATAATTTTTAAAATAACGGGAATTTGGGGGAAAAGAGTTAAAGCAAAAGAGAGGGAAAAGGAAGTAAAAGAAATGAGCAAAATGATGTGGCATCAAATATAGAGAAATTGAGGCAGAAAACAAAATAAAAAGGCTAGCATGATACGGACAATGATACTTGCATTTAGTGAACGTTTGTGAATTAAATTTGTGTTAGATGTTATAGAGGATGATAGAAGACAAAAGGTAAAAGCAAGGAGGTATGATCCCTGAATTCTAAGAATTTACAAAGTAACTGAGGTGTAAAAGACATATGCATAAGGAAAGTTTAAAAAAAAACTCATAAGATACCAAGGGAGGTATATATTTGTGTGTGCTGAGATATAACAGGTGCAAGGACAGGCATGGGATTTGGAGTCATCAGGTTCTATTCTAATACTTAAGGGCCTTGCAATTTTGAGCAGTCCAGTGACCCATTGTGGACATCAGTTTCTTCATCTGTAACATAAGGAGATTTGACTACTGATCTCAAAGGTATTTAAGAGGATTCTATAATCCCAATCCCATGAGGAGGCATAGCTCATAATCTAGATGTAAAACACTCTTGAAAGAAAGTAAGTCTGAAGAACTTAAGGGAGGGGAAGTAAATGGAGTCTTGACAAAGTATTTTTTTTTTTCTTGACAAAGTATTAAAGAGGAAACTCCGCATAGTGCATAAGTCACATATCAAACCCCAGAGCTAGAAATGAGAGAGTCAAATGTGAAACGCAAAATGTATGGTTGATTGGCTGGAATGTGGACTTACTCAAAGAGAAATAACAGTAATGAGATTAGGGGGGGAAAAAAAAGGTCAGGTCTTGGAGCCTAGCAGCTCAAGTGAAGACAGGGCAACAGCAGAAAATAACAAGAATAAAATAATGAGGCGCATCTGAAGAGTGAGAACAAAATTTTTAAGGCAAAAAGAAAAATGTTTGAAAATGGGAAACAAAGAAATCAAGTGCAATTAAAAGTCAAAGAAGTAGAAAAATAGCTCTTTGGTTGATATATAGGTGAAAAAAGTAAGTGGGTGTAAGGAAATGAATGAGGAGGAGGTGGTTTAGAAAAGGGATATTAAGGTTAGAACATAGATAAATGGTCAAAGATTTTAGTATTATTTTTGAACTAGCCTGTAGGCCAGCATCAAAATGGACATTTGAGGGTCACTGAAGCAACCAAGAGAGTTCAGCTTCTGTTAAGTGCCCTAGCTGCCAAATTCCAAGCATCTCCAAGCAGGAGTGGTATGCAACAGGAAGTGAAATTGCTGGAGAATTCTGATGAAATATTTTCTTTCTTCCAAACTCAAAACCAATTAATTGGTCTCCTATTGGACTTGCAGCAGGATCAAATGCAATGCAATGCTAACAATAATTATTATCTTAGCTAACATTTATTGAACCCTTCCATGCGCCAGGAACCATGCTGTGTTTTAAAGGCACTATCTCATTTAGTGCTTCCTATGGAAGGACAGGAACAGAAGTAGGTGGCCAGAAAGGGTGATTCTCTCCCGTTTATCTTTTCCTCATTTACATAAGAAGCTCAATACTTCCAGTAAGCAAGAGTATTGAAAGGTCAGTGCTGAGGGCAGAAGGATGCTCTCCATCAGTTGTCAGCACACCAGGGAAGTGCAGGTAGTAGTATCATTACCACCTCACTCAGGAGAGTGCAAATGAATTCACAGCATTAAAAAGAAATCAGGGAAATGTCAAACGTGAAAAGGACTGCAGTGCATAAAAGTTAAATGAGGCAATATGATAGAACACATGCTCTTCAAACCCTCAGCCTCTCATTTTTATTCTGTAATGTAAACATGATATTACTACCTGGAGGGTGGATGAGGAAAACAGCTGGGACAGTTTAGTTCTCATGAGGAGTAAAACGAGGAAACATCACTCAAATTTATAATTAACAAGATTGCTTCTGTCACAACTCTGGGAGACACCCTTTTCAAATGCACTGGCTTCTTGTTGAAGTTTCCTTCTAGCAACTAACAACACAAGATAAAATAAAAACATCTTCAAAGGTCTGCCGGGTAGTTTTCTAATTAATGATCAAAATTGCATTTACTTCAGCATAATTTCACATTTTTATGTAAAGTATTATTTGATTGTAATTAGCACAGACTACAGAACTTAATTAGGACTAATCATTCCTTAATGCAATCAGAATCCCAGAAGAACAATATAAACAGATTTTTATTGGTATTAGTGATGCAAACTTGTAAAATATAGAGCCAATTAACCTATAACAATGCTTCCAAAATATAAAATAAAAATAAATTATGGGTGCATTACCAAACAGTTTCATGAACACACTAGCAACATAATAACAGAGTTAATAATCAAACCCCACAGGATCAGTCTTCCTTCTTAAGTGCTAAAGATAGCAGTCCCAACTGTGATGCATATTAAAATATACTACCTCTTAATGAGATTAAGCATTAAAAGACTTTCTAAGGCACCGTAGGTTCTATGATATCAACACAGCTTCCCAGCTAAAATCTGAGAGATAAGGATTTCACAATTTCTGGATGACATAACAGACCTTAGTCATAGTCACCTTAAATTTTGAAAAGTTAAGCTTAGGGGGTAAAAACGTTGGGAGGGCTTAGTAAAGATTTCTGCTCTACAAGCTTCAGAGCATAATGGCAAATGTATTTCTCTTGTTTACTGCACCCTAACTTTGTAAGTTTGCTCCTCCAGCCTCATAAAATGACTTAATCTCTCTGGAGAGAAATGGGTAGCCAATAACTGCAGTTAGACATTCCTGACGCAATTTATGAAAAGACAGTAAATATAATTTGTCTTAACGTAGAACTCTCTAATGAAATTTCTCCATTGGAATTCACCCTAAAATGTCAGGAATATTTCACACAATTAGATTTGGAACTTCAACTGTTCTCCATCCATTTCCAAAAAGACCCAAACTGAACACGTTAGCACAGGATGGATTCTCTTCCCTAAGCCTTGAAGCAAAACTTGAAAATACAAATTGGTGTACAACTTCTACTAAACCAAAATTACTTCCCAGCTGGGCTTTAGTCAGACATTAAGGGGGAGGTGCAATATTTGAAATATGTAATCTAAACAGTATGCTCATATTTCTTAAATATTGTGAGTTTTTCCTCAAAATGTTGTAGATTTGTAGCAGCTTGTTGGTGAGACAGATGCCAAAATCATATGGTAGGAGGGTAGGGGAACAGACTTGTAGATTTGGGGAATTAACTAATCCCTCACCTGCTGCCATAATTTCTCAGTATTTCTAGGGTGAGTTCAGGCAAGTTCATCACAATGATGCACACACAAAAAATAAATCAACCACTACCATACTTAAACAGGTAACCAAATCTCTGACTTTAATCTATCATCCTCCACCACTTTTACCCAGAACCTTCCTAGTCTTTTGTTTTTTTCAGTCAACACACAAGTTCATCATGCTCCACTTTTCAGTAAACATGACTTAGCAGAGCTGATTAAAAGGATTCACTAGGAATTTCTAAAAGACTGTGTTGCTTATTTGGGATAGTTGTGTGGTTTTTTTTTTTTTTAAAGACTTTATTTATTTATGAGACACAGACGGAGGGAGAAGCAGGCTCCATGCAGGGAGCCTGATGTGGGACTCGATCCCAGGACCCCAGGATCATGCCCTGGGCTGAAGACAGCACTAAACCACTGAGCCACCCGGGCTGCCTGAGTTGTATGGGTTTAACATTAGTTATCAAGTATTAAGTATCTCCTTTGTGCCCAGAAGAGCAGGGTGAGATCACAAGACATTACTGCTGTCTTTATGGGGCTTATAAACTTTCCTGAGGAAACATTAAGCTCTCAGAAAACTGTTGATAAATCTTGAGGCAAAATACAATTAGTCCCTAAATAAGGAAGACTAAATAAATATTCAGAAGAAGGAAGAGGCGGCGGTGTTTGTGTAAGCCTTCAACAAGGAGGAGAATCTTGAATAGGATCTTCATCCGTGCTTAAAACGTAGATAAAAGGCAAGTGGATAGGAGTGTGGTGTGTCTGTGTGAGTGTGTGTGTGTGTGTGTGTGTGTGCACTTGTGCACGCGCAAGCACATGTGCACTCATACACACGTTAGGGATTATTTCAAAAAGCATGAAGTAGTAGATGATGAAAATGAATGCCACTGATTACTTATTTTACCTACCAATAAGTGTGTTTTTAAGCTTCTCAAGGCTGTCACTTATCTTTCTCCTTCTTAAAACAGCTTTAGACTCAGAGTTTGAGAATCTTTGACCTGAACTTCCCATCCTCCTAAAAGAAAGCACTACCAGCAGTATTCTTGAGTGAAAAGTACTAAATGAAAGCAGGTCTGTTCTTTGACGCTAGAAAGCCATTCTGTATTCTACAACCAGCAAACACTCACTCTCAAAAGATTGTTTGTGTGGTTCAATCATTCACATAACTTGATATGGTAAAGCTTTATTTTTAAAGTCTAACTCCTCAGAAAAACTTAACAAAGATCTTCCCGTTTCTTCCAATACAAGTGCCCTCACGGGGTGGGGGGGGGGGAAGGAGAGAGAGAAAGAAACTATAGGAGACTCCTAAGGATAGAAAACAAACTGAGGCTTGATGGAGGCAGGGAGGTGGGAGATGGGCAGGATGGGTGATGGGAATTAAGTAGAGTACTTGTTGTGCTGAGCACTTGGTGTTGTTTGTAAGTGAAGAATCACTGAATTCTCCTCCAGAAATCACTACCACACTGTAGGTTAACTAAGCAAAAAAAAAAAAAAAAAAAAAAAAAAAAAGAAAGGAAAAAAAAAAAAAAGAGTACCCTCTCCATTCTTCCTACAGATGGGATATGGAGAAAAGAACCAGCTGCTCTCAGATATTTTTTGTGAATTATGGGTTGAAATAAATATGTTATGCTCAAATGTACAGCAAAAATATCCCTGCCTCATAAAAATATGAAGTTTAAAAAGTTACAATACACATCTTTTAGGTTCTTTCTGCTTATAAGTTTATTTTAGAAAGCAAATTCTGTCTTTTAAAGATAAGTTATGGGCTTTTCTCTTCCTAAAGTGGCACCTTAAGAGTAGCAAAAGCAGGGCTCCTGGGTGGCGCAGTCCATTGAGTGTCTGACTCTTGGTTTCAGCTCAGGTCATGACCTCAGGGTCATGAGATCAAGCCCCACATCTGGCTGTACACTCAGCTCAGAGTCTGCTTGAGATTCTCTCTCTCTCTCTCTCTCTCTGTTCCTCCCACTTGGGCTCTCTCTCTCTCACTCTTTCTCTGGAATAAATAAATCTTTAAAAAAAAGAAAAATAGTAGCAAAAACATAGATAATACCACATAATTAGGTGGGGTCCTTGATTTTTGCATGGGTCTTTGGTTGATGTCTTCTGCTGATCTAGTATGTCCTGAGAACCTTGTGACATTGTCTGCTAAAGTGTGTCTGGTGAATTCTTGACGTTTTTTTCCCCTTAGTTCAGTCCAGACCAGTTCTCTGCCCTGCCTCCCCCTTCGGTAGTGTGGGGGAACCCTTTGAGTCTTAGCAATATCCTGCAGTTTGACCAAGGCCTAACCTGCAGCCTATATGGTGACAGGTTTTGAGCTCAGCTTCCTCCTGTATTCCTAAAAGGTCACCAGGAACACCCAAATCACTTCCAGGACAGAAAGCTCCCAGGTTAGGAACAGAGTCATTAACTCAGCCCTTCACTGTGACCAACTATTCTTATTTTATGGTGACTAGACGAGGCAACAAGAACATAACACAGATGTCAGATCACTTGTTTCTACTGTTTCAGTTTCTTCTCCTCTATTCTCCCACTCACAAAGACTTGCTGGTTTTATCATTTCCTCCTTCACCTCCTGGTGGTGCCTATGCACTTGCTTTTCACTTTCCAAAGTAAGTAGAGTAAAAAAAAAAAATCAATGAATGAAGGTCATAAGCCAACAACATTGGCTTAATATTTTCTTTTCTTTTGGCTTAATATTTTCAAAATATTATCCCCATGGAGTCAACACATGACACCAGCCATACAAAATCAGAGAACTTGTATATTTTATACTTAATCCCTACTTAAACAAATCTCACAAGCATGTGGATTTAGTGTTCTATTTGTACTCTACTTTGAGAAGCATAAAGTTATTGCCAATTAAATAATTCCATAAGTAGGATTTTGACTAAAGAAGAGAAGAAAGAGTAGGATGAGGAGATAAAAGAGAAGAAAAAGGAGGAACACAAGAGGAGCATCTTCCCACACCAGGCATATTTTCAGCTGGATACAGGTTCAGCCATCTATTTTATTTCTCAACTTTATAACAACCTTTGATGCTTACTATGACTAACTGACAGTACTTGAAAAACATGCTGAATCCAAAGACCTATCAATTACATTTATTGGGGCTGTTTTTCCAAGGATGAAGACCAGGCAAATAGCAGTACAGACTTTCAACATTAAGTATGGAAGAAAGAAATAATTTCCATCACTACTTATAAAATGCATCCAGGAAAGATAATCCACCTCCCCATCACTCTGGTCCATGAAACTTTAATCAAGAATATTTCCAATTCAGTCCAACACCAAAGAAAGTACAGTATTTCACTAATACCATTAAAAGACAGCTCTCTTGATCATTTATTTACACTTCTGTGTGCTTGTTAGATGTCTTTGTTTTGCCATCCAGCATGCTCCTTCCAAGAGTTCCCAATGGATACTGATTGATTGATCATGAAATTATCTTATCAAAGGCACTAATTTGTGTTCTTAGTATGTTTCTAAATCACATGTTAAAAACACAGTCTAACTCGTCTGTTAGTAATTTAAAATAGTTTAAATGTCTTTTCTAATGACCTAGTGAATTGTGAAGCAGCTTCTTCTAGTCCACTAGCCTGTGCACAGACAGTTCAGGGAAAATAGAAATTAATGCTACAACAACATCTGTGCAGAGGTGTCAACACAGAATTAAGCTATTAAAAATTAGCATAACTTCAAATCATGCTATTACATCTTTAAATTATGTGTTGCTATTCAGGGATACAAAATGTTTATGTGAGCTAACGCAAAAAGTAAAGATGATTCCTCAAAACCTTTGGGATAAAAATCAGTTGGTGGATCAAGGGATGAGGGATGAAAAAACTAATGTGGGACACACTGCTATTGACTCTGATCTCAATAATGACATGTATTTTGTCCTCATTCCAACTATCTATAAATAAGACCCAGAATTAAAAATGAATAGCCCAGAGAAAATTGTCTCAATATAGCATGTAGAATTCTACTTTCAACAAGTTTTTCTCAATTTCCTCTTGAAAATGAAACAGACAAAAGCAAGTAACAACCACCTTTCTTATTTCTTAGTGAGCTTTTGTCTCCTTAAGATGATGAAGTCATGAGAAGTAATTACTTGCCAATCATATTCTTCTTTTTCCCAAGTAAAGAAGAAATGATGGCTTTGATATTGATTCACATCACACTTCCCCAAGAAAGGTCTCCTTCGATGGGGTCATTCCATTTCACAGAACAGAAACATATTCAGACTAGTTCAAATTAAAAATAGGTATTTATTTGAAGAATTCAGAGAACAGAATAGAAATATAGGCAGGAAGAAGAGCTTGTTCTTGGAATAGGAAAAGGTGAAGAAGTGTTGCTCTCTCCTTTCTCAGGGCTATAGATTTGCTGGTCCCTGCCTCTCTGTGTGAGTTTCTGCTTTACTACTCTCAATCTGCTCATCTGCCCTATGCTAACCTCCAACTACATCTTTGCTTTTGCTGCTTTGATGACACACTACATAACTATTTACTGACAAACATCCATTTCCGACCTTCTCACAGCCCCCATCAGAATTTGTTCTGAGACAGTCATTCTCATGAAGTTCTAGGTTGGGTAGGATTGATCCTCTTCCTCTGCTCTAGGCACAAGCTTTGAATTGCTTGAAATGTCTGCTGATAGGTTAAAACACTGCTCTGAAAAAATGTAGCCAACCTGTTAAAGACTTCAGGAGACAAATAGGTCATGGAGTAATGCAGGCAGCTAGCTCAGGCATCATGAGAGGGACATGCTGTATCTGAAAGTGCCCAAATTAGACAACACTTCCTAGCTTGTAACCCAAAGAGGAATATCATACACAAATATGAATTAATGCATATATTTCCTGCTTTCTGGAAAATGTAGACAATACTTGCTGCTTAGAATACCTTATGCATGGACCTTTATGCATACTTTAAGAAGTATGATCTAAGAGAGCCTTGGCACTCATGGGTACTGCTTCTATAATCTGTAGCAAACTATTAAAACTTGTTTTTTGGGGACGCCTGGGTGACTCAGTGTTTGAGCACCTCTCTTTGGCTCAGAGCGTTATCCCCGGGGTCCGGGGATCGAGTCCCACATCGGGCTCCCTGCATGGAGTCTGCTTCTCCCTCTGCCTATGTCTCTGCCTCTCTCATGAATAAATAAATAAAATCTTTAAGAAAAAATAAAACTTTTGGTTTTTATGTACACAAATGTATAGAGGGATATATTCTCACTTCTCTAAAATGGTTTCTTAACATCATCCAAGATTGTTGTTGGGATTAAATGAGATAATAAAGACAAAATAAATACCTTAAACCCAGCACTCAACATATGCTGTTCCTTTCTCAAGCCACAATTCAAAGTCCTTTAGAATTTTTCCATGCCATCCCCTCGTATGAAACAAGTCATTTATATCTCTCACCTTAGGCCAGACCTATTCAATTATGGATTCCCCTGCAAATCCACATACATACCAAGAAATTCTCTTGGCAAAAATCTTTTCTGATAGAGGCAAGGATTCAGTGATGGAGCAATGGGCTGAGTTGGCCTTGAAGTGAGAACAGGACTGACGTGGCAGAAAAATATGGAAAACACTTTTACTATCCTCCACATTCATCATCTCAGAGAATATATTGGTCTCATTGTTTTCAATAAAATGCATGTATGCATAGATACACATATATAAATGCATATGTACCTATATTCATCATGAGCATATCAGGTGATTCTGTCTCTGTGTCTGTCTGTCTCCCTCTATCTCTCCCTCACATTCACACATACACACATACACCCCTCTTCCACCTTCAGCAGTGAAAGTCATCTAGTATCCATACATCTCTCTGTGTCAGAAGTCTCCAACTAAATTTGACTTGTATGCTGAATCTGGTCAGCACATGTGTTTTATCTGGCTCCAATACGTTTGGGCCACAGAGTGTTTTAAATGTATGTGAATTGCCTATTCATTTAAAACTTCAGACAATGTCCCATGAACATCCATATACCTACTACAGAAGGTCTGGCTGATCCATAACCAGTGAGACCGCACCTCCATGTGGCAGTCGGTCCCCTTTAGTTGGGGCTCAAGCTCTGCATTTTACTGAAGACCATATGACTCACTATTCTATTCCTGACCATGAGGCTGTGTTACTTACTAGTTATCAAATTACACCTGGCTTGCTTTCTCATTTACTTTGCTTTCATGGCCCTTATTTCATTTTGTGCACTCTGGACTATGCTTTTATATCCATTTCAATATTTTGTTCAGATTTTAGATTCTAAGGGGAGAGGAGCACACCAGTTTGACTTGCTTTTTATGCTGTTTGAAAGTGTCATATTCAAATGGAGATGCCTACTAAATGTGTGACATTAATGATGGCAATGATACAAGCACAAGATGATTTGTTCTTGTGTACAGCTGAAGCAGATAAAGCATCCTCTTAGCTGCAAAGGCCTGGTCTGACAACCCTTGATTATTCATGATCTACTTCTCCAGTTTATGAATCATTCAGGTAGCTTTGTTTCTCTTCATTTTGCCCACTGCCAGATTGCCACTGAGTATCTCCTCCAGTGCAAAAGCATGAGTAGAAAGCTGAAGAAATTTCTTGATTAAACTATCAATGAGGGAAACAGGTAGAAGTAATGACTTAAAAAGAGAGCAAAGATTTTAGGATGTAACTTTGTCCTCTCTATCCCTCTATTTGTCAGATAATCTAAAATTGGAGAAACAACATTGTCAATAGCCCAGGGTTGTCCTGAAGCCATTCTGTGTGCTGATATCAGGCTGACTTCCCATTACAAGTAGCTGACCTTTGGAATGATAGAAAGATGAGTTGCCCAGTTGTGCTATTGGATGGCAGGCCAGAAGTGCCAAGAAGTTAATAACCCCAGGAGCAGGGCAGTCTCAACCAATGTCTCCAGACTTGGTAATGCAGTTATCGCCTCACCCTTTAGTTGTGTGTTTCGTATTGTTTCCCAGAGTCTGACCTCTGGGTCAAGCTACAGGTACCCACTGTAATACTGGTTGAATAGCTCACCTTTACTAGCTGCCTTCCCTTCCCTGAATCACTTCCCTACTCCCTACAGGTAGGTTTTTCTTACACTTTCCATGTAAACATCTTCCCATCAACCCTGTTAAATTCCACATGTACTGCTGAAAGAACCCTGAGCAATGTATATGTGCATCAGCAACAGCTAAACTACCAAGAAACAAACAATTAAATTGGGTCTCATGATTGTACATCAGCAACAGCTAAACTACCAAGAAACAAACAATTAAATTGGGTCTCGTGATTGTCCCAGAGCCAAAATGACACTTTAAGAGAAAAACTCCTTCAGATCAGTCACAGCCATCAGTCAGTAAAAGTCTGGCCAGAGAAAAACTTTTATATGTCCTACTTCAGTCACTTAAGTAAGGCCCTGGTAAGTTGAGATAAAAGATTATTGTGAAACAAAGACAGTTTAGTCAAGTTGTTTTTTTTTTTTTTTTAAATCTCGGTTGATCTAAGATGTCTTTTTATTGCTATATCAATCAAGTAAATTATTTTTCCAAGTCTGAAATAAAATTATATATTGTTGTGTTGGGCAAGAGAGACAATGAGGATACAATCTTAATTTGTTTTTGTGAATGTGACTTTATAGCTTATGTGACTGCTGACGAGGACTCCGTAATTTTCATTATGGTAAAGTGACTAAGGAAGAAGGCAGAAGCCAAGTAAGAAGTCCTGTTTTGGAGCCAGATAAGCTTCTGAAAACTGTGAAAACCCACCAGTTGCGGTTTGGCCTTCAAAGTCTATGGACCTGAGTTCCAAAATACTCTTGACGAATTTAATTTGGCCTTGGGGCAGTGGTGAGGAAATAAGAGAATTTTAAGGAAAGAAGTGAGGCAGAATAAAAATTAATGGGATGAAAGAATTGGCTATGAGGACAGAATGTGAACCACAAGGCTAATAAGTAGAATTCACAATACTCTCTGCCTCATAAATGAATGGTAAATTGAAGAACTGACAAACTGAGGCACTGCGCTCCATCTGCCCATCTCTTCCAGCTACTCAGAGGTTGGGGATCACCCAGCTACCATTTAGCAGTTCGCTACTCTGGAGCCAAAGTGACCCAAGTACAGAAGTGAGGAAGGAAGAGGCTCACCTCCTCCACTGTACACCCAGCATGTAGAGTGACCTCCAACAACACAAAGATAATCAAAGGAGAGAGACTTTTTTGCAAATACATCGTTTAACCAATCCATGTTTCTCAACATGACGGACGACCTTCATAGTTTAATTTTGCACACTAATTATCAACGAAGCTTATCATTCACATGACCAAAGCTTTTTTTTTTCCTTACCTGCTTAATAGCAGCTATGTTAGAATCATTTTCCTGTGTGTTCTTCCTAAAATAGTGAGTGATTGAGATATGGGATCCTATCTAGCTCGATTTTTGCATCACCAGAACCTAGCACCTAGCACTGCATTTGGTCCATAATAACTGCTCCAAACAAATCTCTTGAATTAAAATGCTAAATAACATACCAAGTACTTTCTCATAACATAAAAAAGCATAGCCTCTCTATTGAATCTCATATTTGCTCAGGCTCTTTAATGTATAAACATCTTTATTTTTTATTCTTTTGTGGGTTTTTTGGTTTTTTGGCATGAAACTGTACCAACAGAGAAGATGTGACAGCTTTGATGTGTTTCCCACATCTGATTTTGATTTACTTGCTGACTTGTGTTATGAAAAATACCTCATCTGTCATGTTATACATTGTTTCACTTCTGAATATTTTACTTCTAAGGGAATTTTAATTTGTGAAAATGCTCAATGCTCAGAAGAAATGCCATTGGCTGGGCACCGTGGTGTGTCCTAATCGGTATCTCCATCTCAAACACAGCATTAGAGGGGGAAAAAGCAAACTGCAAATGTTTTCCTAGTTCCTCAATTTAGTGCATTTAATGTAGAAAGCTGTTGTGAACTGGTCCACTGTTACAGCAAATGTTCTATGAAATAAGGCCATTTCCCCCATGTTTTGCAAAGCACCTCCATCACGAGTAATTAGTGTCAACGATAGTGTCACTCACTCCATGTTCCGTCACAGCCCATCTGCTGACTGTCCCATAATGCCCTCGGACCGTCTCAGGTTCATCTGCTCCCTGCCTGGCGTTACCCCCCTACAGCTCTGTCCATCTGCTATCTTCATCACCCTGACCTCTAAAGTCCTGTCAATTTCCTGGCTCTTTCCCACTCTTGCTCAGGCATCTTGATCACCTTGGGTTGACACAATGATCTACTCTGCCAACTTGTCTTACTAACTCAGGCCTCTCGGCCCACTGACCAATACATCTGACTCTCACATCACACAATACTAAAATGAGCACATTTTATGAGAATACCACCCAGAAAAAAAAAAAAAGAGAGAATACCACCCAGGCTGGACATTAGTGGAAGGAAAAATTGGTGAGGAACCTGAAGCTTGGGTTCCCCTCTTGGCTCTGTCATTAACAAGATGAATAAACTCAGACAAGTCACTGATTTCCCTCTTAACTTCAATCACCTCAATTCTAAAATGAGGGGATTGCACTATTTTATCTCTAAAGAATATTTTTATTCAATGACTTAAAGTCATCCTCACTGTAGGTTAGTCAATTCAATGGGAACTATTAAAAAAAGAAAGAAAGAAAGAAAGAAAGAAAGAAAGAAAGAAAGAAAGAAAGCAAAAGATGTCACTAACAGGACATATGCACAAAGAATGAAAAGACAAAGCGTCAAGAATCAACATGTGTGAAACTACCAGAAGTCACCATGACCCGAGTACAAGCCACTCCCAGCTTCCTCCCTTAACACCTGAATTCCACTTTACACCCCGATACCAAGAGTAATCTGGATTAAATGTAAATCAGATCATATCACTGCCCCTTCTCCCTGGTAGCTTCCTATTGTACTTAGAATAAATACCAAATGCCTTGCCATGGGTCCCAGCCTCTCTGACCTCACCTCGGAAAACTCATCTCTTTCAAAGTTATGGCCACAATGGTCTTTCATACACACCAAGATCCTGCCCACTACTTCGGGCAATTGCTGCATGCTCTGCTTTGAACGCCTGTTGAGCAAATAAATCTTCACATGACTGGCTTCCTGTGTGACTCCAGTCTCAGCTGCACTGGAGGCTTTCTCCTGATCATTTTATCTGTATTAAACACACCATCCTGCATCATTGGTCATTCCTACTGCAAACCCTGCTTTGACGGCTATCACTGCCTTTTGTCTGAATTTACCTTATTTCACATTTCTCTTCCCTTACTAAAATGTAAACTTCAGGGGAACAATGGCATTGCTTTGGTTAAATAGTAGTGAAATTACTGGATTACGTGGTAATTCTATTTTTAATTTTTTGAGGAACCTCAATAACGTTTTCCACTGTAGCAGCACTACTTTACATCCCCATCAACCATACACAAGAGCTTATTTTACTCCACATCTTCGCCAACACCTGGTATTTCTTGTGGGGTTTTGTTTTGTTTTGTTTAATTTTAGCCATTATAATCAATATAAAGTAATATCTCATTGTGGTTTTAATTTGCATTTCCCTAATGATGAGTGATGTTGAGCATCTTTTCATGTGTCTGTTGGCCATCTGGATGTCTTCTTTGGAAAAATGTCTATTTAGGTCCTCTGCTCATTTCTAATTATATTCTTTGTCTGTTTGGTGTTAAGTTGTAGGAGTTCTTTATATATTTTGGATATTAAGCCCTTATCAGATATATCATTTGCAAATTGAATCTTCTCCCATTCATTAGGTTACCTGTGTGTTTTGTTCATTTTTTTTTTCTGTGTGAAAGCTTTTTATTTTGGTGTAGATCCAATAGTTTAATTTACTTTTGTTTTCCTTGCCTGAGGAGACATATCTAGAAAAATGTTTCTGAGGCTGATGTCAAAGAAATTACTGCCTATGTTTTCTTCTAGGACTTTTATGGTTTTGGGCCTCACATTTAGGCCTTTAATCTATTTTGAGTTTATTTTTGTGTATGGTATAATCATATTAGCCATAAGGCCTGGGTGAATTTGAAAAAAATATATAACCTCTAGGCCTCTTTTCATTCATATATAAATTAAAAATAATAGTTAATATCTATTTAAGACATTATTATTTGTTTTTATGAGGTTAAAAGAAATATGGGACGCCTGGGTGGCTCAGCGGTTGGGCGTCTGCCTTTGGCTTAGGACGTGATACTGGGATCTGGGATTGAGTCCCCCATCGGGCTCCTTGTGGGGAGCCTGCTTCTCCCTCTGCCTGTGTCTCTGCCTCTGTGTGTGTGTGTGTGTGTGTGTGTGTGTGTGTGTGTGTGTGATGAATAAATAAATAAAATCTTTAAAAAAAAAAGAAAGCAGGCTAATCTTTCAACATAGTATGTGATAAACACTCAATAGATGTTTACTTTATTATTATAATTATCATTATTACCACTAACCAAATACAACATTCTACCCATGTTTCTAGGTGATTATGAATCCTTCCAAAACATACCTATAATAATCATATAACCAACTAAACCATAACTCTAAAACTATGATATTCTATATAACCGCTGTACAAAGGCATCACTGAAAGAGAATGATCTACATTAATTTTTTTTATATCTTAAAGACATCAACTATAAAATCGCCATTTAAAATGAACTTTAAAAATAATTTAAAAAAATGAACTTCAGTATCTCGAGTTCCTTAATCGATAACTTTTACCTAGAAGAGATTTGTTCACTTTTTTTTGCATATATCTTAATTTAAATGGTAACATATGAAACTTTTTATAAAAGTAAAATAAGGGATCCCTGGGTGGCGCAGCGGTTTGGCGCCTGCCTTTGGCCCAGGGCGCGATCCTGGAGGCCCGGGATCGAGTCCCACGTCGGGCTCCCGGTGCATGGAGCCTGCTTCTCCCTCCGCCTCTGCCTCTGCCTCTCTCTCTCTCTCTGTGACTATCATAAATAAATAAAAATTAAAAAAAAAAATAAAAGTAAAATAAAACATTTTGGCACAAACCATATCAAGCATTTTGAATCATATTAATACCAAAATATTATAAGCATAACAATATACAGTACAAAGAGCAAATAAGTGTCAATAGCAGGATGAAAATAAATGTCATAAGTTCAGATGAACATTCATTAAACTCATATAAACCATAATGAGAAAAACCATAATCTGAATCATCATTAATCACTGCCATTTAGTCAAACTTTCATTAAAGTATAAAATCCTTTTGAAATATGTGATTATACAAAGCATTACCTCATGATATTTTAAAATATTGCTTCCCTAAGCAACAGGAATCATTGAGGAATAAAATATTTGCTTTCATCAAAACTCTACATGCTAACATATACTCTCTAAAATGCCAGAGTTGAAAAATATTGCCGTAAATATTAAAACTCAAGGGTGTTACTTTAATGAACTTAATCATGCAAAATACTAAATGCAAAATGTACTAACAAAGGAGCAATTTGAAACAGATGCGTAGTTATAGTAGCTTGCTACAGATGGCATAGCAGTACAATGTATTTGTCAAGTTTGGCTTTGATCAGAAAAGTAAATTGAAAATGCTTTTCTACTGGTACAGTAATTGAATATGTTGAAGACTGGGAAATCCATTTTCACAAATAGTTTTTGAAAATAATGAATTTTGCTTGTTCTGTAATGACAAATACTGATTTTAAAAAACACTCCATTGTAAGGAGAAAAGTGCAAAGTAATTAGAAACAATGATATTTAGTCTTTAAATTCAATTTATTTGCCAAAATAGAATGTAAAAGTAGAAACGAAGTATTCACATTGAAAAGCAAGAACTATTCAAGAATATGAAAGAACCCAAGTGTGAGGGGTTTAAAAATAGGAGAGTAGTGACACTCTTAAAGAAGCATGTAATTCAGAATGGCCAATACAGACAACACATCCTCTGCTCCATTAGAAAAATGAGAAGACTGGTTACACACAAAAAAAAAGGAAAAAAGAAAGAAATTATACTCCCAATTATAAATTTTGTGCTTCTAATCCTAAACTTTCTTCCCTTGAGGCATGGGGATGGGATTGTGAGTAACAAAAAAAGTAAGACTAGAGATGAGAGAAGATATGAATGGGAAAGTAATGAGTGTAAGAAATGATATAATTATAATATAAATTCAATATATACCACAAGCATAGTAAATGTTTTTAAATCATCTGTTAGTTTGGGGTTATTCTGAAGGGGAATCAATCTCCTTGAATCCAGTGACATTCAAACTTGTGTAGTCACTATATCACTGGAAGTTTTCAAAGTAAACTCACATCTATGTAGCTGCCCCACCCTTCAAAAAAGTTTTGATTCAGTTGGCTGGGGTGCAGCCCGAGTATTGGAATATTCTAAAACCCCTCCAAACAATTCCTATATGCTGTCTCATTTGAGAACCACCATTTTAATCTTTTAGTGCTTTCTTCCTAATAATAACTTGCCTCGAACCAAGTTTATTTAATGTTTATAAATATGTCCAAAGATGTTTAAATGAAACTAAGGCTCACCCTTCATGTTCGTATCAGCAAAAGTTTTCAACAACCTAAATATGTATCAATAGGGGATTTACTAAATGTTATAGAAAATTGTATAGAAAAATATGTTATTTCTTTAAATTGTGGTATTAGGCTTAATACTATTTTATTTTTAAGTAGCATTTTTTTCAAATACACACACATTGTTTAAAATATCAAACATTACTGAAATGCATAAAGAAGTATTTTAAAAAGCAACAACTTGTTCTCCCCCTTCCTGCTTGTTCCCCAGAGTAACCGCCAGATTAACTGCCTTCTGCTAATATTGACCACCAGACTTATAAATAATGTACTTAGACTTCTATATCTCAATTCATCAATGTTGGACATTACACACTAACTTCCAAGGAAGATAAGGACACAGGTCTCACTACTCCTGAACACGTCCTATTCCAAGTTCAGCAGGAAACCTTTGGCTTCCTATCCAACATTTACCCTTGATCTAAGACTCTAACCCCATCATGGTGGTCCTTTCTCCTTGATTTGGTCATAGGAGTGAGCCTGTAACTAATCCTGCTTATAGATAGTTGGTGGGAAGTCTTCTGTGGAGTGACTGGAGAAGGTTTCCTAGATCCTAAGAAAAAGACCTCAGCAGAATTTATTCTTTTCCTGTTTCTGGGCTTTCTCATAACTGAACATAATGCTTGGAAACTCCTGCAGCCATCTTGTTAACTGTCTAAGGATGGAGCCAAACAAAGGAGAGGAGAACTAAACATTTGATGAGAAGTGGAGCCCAAGCCCTGCCAGCACTGTGGCAGTTTCCTATCTTAGATTTCTTTTCAAGTGAGATATTAAATTTGAATTTTGATGAAGCCAAAATGAGTTGGCATTCCCTACTAGAGTTCAAATATATCTTTAATATCCCTCAGTTCAGTTTTTCTCTCCATCATACTATATATTTTTTTTTGGTTAAACCAATAATTCAGTGTTTGTTTTGTATCTATATAAGTTCTGTTCAGTGATAAACAATACTCACATTTGCTTTTCTGTGCAGTAGTTAACGTTCTTAGAATTTAAAATACATCTCATTTTTCATTTGCTTAGTTTGCTTTGTGCCTATGCTTTTTTATTCCTACACCATATATGAGACTTCCGAGGCAATTTTTCACTTGGTGGAACATATCTAGGGTGACCATGTAATTTAATATCCTTCAACATTCCTGAAAGTGAAAGTATGTGTTATCAATGAATACGCCAGAACTACGGGTATAAATCAGGATTATACTGAGAAAACCATGACATGTAGTTTTCATAAATATACCTAAAAACCTATTAATGCATTTTTAATTAAAGGTCTTTTTAATTAAGGTCTCTATGGGTCTTCCTTTCTCCAGCTATAAACTAGACCAGCTGTTTTTTAGGCAAGTAAGACTAGTTTTATAACTTTTCATTACAGACTTCCTGGACAGTCCCTTTGTCTTACTCTTCCTCGTGTTAGATACCCTGTGTCTAACTCTCATGTTTTCTCTTTACATACAAAATATTTTCCAGTAGTTTCTGCTTTAATGGTTTACTCCACTGTACTGTTGAAACACATGATTAAGTAGCTTCCTTAAAAAAATAATTTTTGAGGGTGCCTGGGTGGCTCAGTCAGCTAAGTGTCTTTCTTTGACTCAAGTCATGATCCCAGAGTCCCGGGATCAATTCCCACATAGGGCTCCCTGCTCCCTGGAGAGCCTGATTCTCCCTCTCCCTCTGCCTACCACTCCCCTTGTTTTTGCTCTTTCTCCTTCTCTTTTTGTCAAATAAATAAATAAATAAATAAATACATAAATAAAATCTGTTTAAAAATTAATTTTTGAAATAGAGAGGCATGGAAATCTCTTTATTCTACATTTATGCTCAATTAATAGTTTAGTTAAACTAACAAAAGCTTTGATATATTACTGTACAGGTCTCAAAAGTTCTCCAGGAACAAAATGTAATTTTTATTCCATTTTTGGTATATAATTTAGGTTTTTCTCTTTTGTTCCTTTTGCAAAATTTTAGGATGTTCTCTTTATTTCTGATATACTGTATTTCACCATTTGTACTATGGAGTAGATTTGTTTCTTTTCACTTACTGAGCTGGATATTGATTAGATCTTTCAATCTAGTTACTGATACATTTCAATTTTGGGAAATTTCTTGTGATTTCTTCTGTTACTTCATCACCATTGTTCAGGTCTGTATTTATGAAATTATTACTTCTCAAATGTTAGAACTCTGAAGTGGAGTTTTTAAATGTTTTTATATATTTTTTAAGGTTTTATTTATTTATTCATGAGACACACACACACACACACACACACACAGAAAGAGAGGCAGAGACACAGGCAGAGGGAGAAGCAGGCTCCATGAAGGGAGCCCGATGTGGGACTTGATCCCGTGTCTCCAGGATCTGGCCCTGGTCTGAAGGTGGTGCTAAATCGCTGAGCCACCTGGGCTGCCCCTATATTTTCTTTTTGTTTTTATTCTTCCTTATATTTTTCCTCTTTTTTTCTCTTTTGTTGTTTATTTGGTTCTGAGCATCCTCAACTTTTGATTTCTATTTTATTTTTAATTTTCTAGAGTACTTGGATTTTTTTTAAGTATCCTGATATTTGTCATGGATTCAATATTTTATCCTATTTCTCTCAAGATACTGACTTTTTAAAATATTTTATGTTTTCCTGCGCTGCTGCTACATTCTATAAGTTTCTTTTGTAGGAATGAGGTTGTTTTGTTATAACCCAGTTGTTCGACTTCTGTGTTGGAATTTTCCTTCAAATGCATGGTGATCTTGGTTTCAATTATATCATGCACAAAACACTGAAAGCTAATTGGAAGCTTGCTGACTGGTGAGCTTCACTTCTGGAGATTAGGTTGTGCTGTTGTGGGGGGTTTTTTGTTTTTGTTTTTGTTTTTAGAGGAATCTCTTTTCCTCAAATACAGAAATTTTCAATGTCTTTCTCCTGAGGTTATTCAGTCTCTATATATATATAAAAAAAAAAATCCTCTATGTCCTACCTGATGAGTTCTGGAAACAGGCAGTTCATGAAGGCTGCAGGTCTCCATCTATTCCTTCCTTTATATTTTCACTTGTTTTCACAGAATTTTTGCAAAAAGATATTCTTATAATTAAAAAATTATAAACTCATAAGAATGGAAAATAAGATGAACTGGTGAACAAAATTACTTCAGAAATATATATATTTGGGGGACTGCCCGGGTGGCACAGTTGGTTAAGTGTCTGACTCTTGGTTTTGGCTCAGGTTGTTATCTCAGGGTCTTGAGGTCAAGCCTCACAGAGGCTTCAAGCTGAGTGAAGAGTATGACTGGGATTCTTTCTTTTTCCCTCACTCTCTGCCCCTCCTACTCATGCTCTCTCTCCCTCTCTCCCACAACATGTAAGGCATATGTCTGAAGCTCTCTAAAATTCAAAAATTGTTGAGATTAAATGTTTGCTCACAGTTCACAACCTGCTATAGAGAAAGACATTGACATAACTAAGTTTAGAATAAGAACTCTGTTTCATGGTCTTACAGAGAGATAAATCTGGCAACAGAGGTATTCCCTAATTTGCACTGAGAGGTAAAGGTAGAGCAGACCTTTTTCACTAAAGGAGCCTAGGACGGTTTTGAGAATGAGTTAGATTTTATAAGACATAAAGAATTTTAGAAGGTCAAAATCAGATAAAGAGGTAAAGGAGAGCTGACAGGGGAAAGTCCAAGACACAGAAGCAAGGAAATCAAGGCAAGAATTATTACTAGAACAGCAAGCAGGTCAGTAGTTGACACAGTAATAGGAGTTCAAGATGAGAGTGAAAACTTGCAAATGGAGACTAGGGTCACCCAAGTAGTGTCTTAAATTTTAAGGTAAAAAGTTAGGTTATTTTTTCTGGGCAATTGAAAAGTATTAGTATTTATTTAATTAATTCTTAATGCAGGTTGGGTAACATGCTGCGTTACTTTTCAGATACAAGCTACCCAAGCTATTGTTTTAGAGATGTGAGTTTGGTTGCCAACTGTGAGATAGCCAGGAGGTGAGATAAATCAGAGGTCAAACCAGAAAGAGTAAAGAGTTAAAGGCTATCTAATAGCTGAAACAAAAATCAATCAAAGATGAAATAAGACCTAAATATTAAAAGCCTCCAGAAAATAACATATGTAAATTACAGCATAAGCTCCAAGTAGGAAAGAATTTCTTAAACAAGATTTTAGATTCTAACTATAAATATTGATAAGTTTCTTTCTCTTAAAATTAAGAACTTCCGTTTTTTTTTAATACCACAAAGAAAATGAAAATACAGACATAGCAGGAAAATACATTTGCACTGTATATAACCAACAAAGGTCTCTTCCCAGAAACATTTAAGGAATTCCTAAAAACTCATAAGAAATAAAGAGAAAAACAAAATAGGCAAATGGGCAAAAATACTGAACAGATATTTAAGAACGAAGGAAATCCAAATGTCCAATAAATAAAAAAAGATCCTCAACTTTTCTAGTAATAACAAAAATGCAAATCAAAATGACAAAAAGATGCCTTTAAACACATATCTATTCATGCATACACATAACACCCACAAACAAAATTTAAAAAATGTTTTAAAGCTGGATAATTCCATATATTGTGAGAATATAGAAGAATATGGATGTCTACATAATGCTAAAACAAGTGTAAGTTGGTTTCATCATTTTGGAAAACAGCTTGTCATTGATAGATTAAAGATAAACATGGCCAGCAAACCCACTCCAAGATAAAAAATCCTGTAGAAACTCATGCTTATCTATATCGTGATACATTCATAAAATGTTCAGAGCAGCACTATTTTTAATAGGAAAAGTGGAACCCACCCAAATGTCCATTAATAACAGAATGGATAAACAAACTATGTCATATTCATTCAACTAAATGTTATATAGCAATAAGAACATACAGCAACATGACACAATATGGATGAATCTCGGGAACACAAGTGGAGTGTAAGAAGCAAATCAAAGAAGATCCATATCTTCAGTACTAACTCCAAAGTAAAGAAATGAAAACATTATTACAAATGTCAGAAAAAAGTGCTTTCCTCTGGCTGAAAGGGAGTAGATTATGATAAAGATGAGGCACATGTGGGTACAGGCAACATTCTATTTCTTGGCCTGAATTCTTTACCATTATTCTTTAGAATTGCATTTATGCATATTTTACTCTAAGAATCTCCACCAAAAAAAAAAATAAAATAAATACATACCTATTTTGAAATTCATGAACAAGGCAGAAAAGACTAGCAGAAAAAAGCCAAGGAGTGGGCTATTTCAACAACAAAAGAGAAAAAAATGGGGGTCTTAAACTACAATCGTGGAAGGGAAAGGAACGGCACTGGGAATTTCCATAGTAGAAGTAGAATTAATAGAATTTGGTGAATGGTTGTATATGATAGCAAAAGGAATTAGAAGAAATGAGGATGTCTTGGGCTGCTTGGGTGGCTCAGTCAGTTAAGCGTCTGACTCTTGATTTCAGCTCAGGCCATGATCCCAGGGTCCTGGAATCTAGCTCTGCATTCAGCTACATGCTCAGCACAGAGTCTGTTTGTCCCTCTCCTTTTGCTCCTCCCACTGCTCTCCTAAATAAATAAATAAATAAATAAATAAATAAATAAGTAAAATTGTAAAAAAAGAAAAAAAAAGAAAAGACGTCTTCAAGACTGTATTGTAAATGGTAGAGAGAGAGGCAATAGAGGAAGGTCAAGCAAATTAGCAGGAAACGGTGGGGTAGGTGACAAGAACAGGTCAGGCATATTCACATCTTTGTGTAACACCCCTGTAGAGATATCCACTAGTTTTGACATACTCATTTAAAATATTATAATAATTTACTTCAGAGAGTCAATCAAGAAATGTTTTTCTAAATACCTCCCACCTGCAAAATCCCATACTGAACACTGCAGATGATACAATAAAGCATAAGCAGCATTCTGTTCCCCAGGAACAGTTTACAATTAGCCAAGGACACAGGACATGCATAAAGGAAATGGCAGCTAAATAAAAAAGAAGGCTAAATGAGTTGAAGAGATGATGACTGATAGTGAGTTTAACAGGGGAAGGAAGAAGAAAGGAATGGAGGGAGGGAGAGAGAAAGTAAGGATGAATAGGTGATTAGAAGAGAGAGAGTGAGGGAGTTGTTTACAAGAAATATTTCTTTTGGTCTCTGTCTTGGAACACAAAGAGGACTTAGGAAGAAGGAAAGTCTTTCCAGACAGGGAAGGTGCTTACTAGCATATTCAGAGGACACTAAACAGACACGTCTAGGTAGAATTAGAGGAGCAGCAAAGACAACATGGGAATGCTAGGTCAGAGCCAGATTTCTTCAGCAGCTAAGCAGTTGATAAGAAAAAAAAAAAAAAATCAAGAACACAGCTCAGAGACCATGCCACTAAAGGAGTCTAGACAGAAAGATACAGACCAAGGCTCAAATGTGGCAGCAGGAATGGAAGCAAAGGAACAGAATAGAGAAATGTTCTTTATTTTTTTTTGTTTTTGATATTTTTTTATTTATTTATGATAGTCACACACAGAGAGAGAGAGAGGCAGAGACACAGGCACAGGGAAAAGCAGGCTCCATGCACCGGGAGCCAGACGTGGGATTGGATCCCAGGTCTTCAGCACCTCGCCCTGGGCCAAAGGCAGGCGCCAAACCTCTGCGCCACCCAGGGATCCCGAGAAATGGTCTTTAAATAGAATTAATATAGAATTGATTTGGAGGAGAGAGAAAAACTAAAGCAAGCTCTGAAATGTTAAGTCTAGACAGCGAGATCCTTGCCACTGGGATAAAAAAGTTAGCCAGGAGGAGGAGATCTGGAGAGGGACCTGGATTCAATTTTAAGCACAGGAAGATAATGAAACAGAAGCTCATGAGGGACGCCTGGGTGGCTCAGTGGTTGAGCATCTGCCTTCGGCTCAGGTCATGATCCCGGGGTCCTGGGATCAAGTCCCACATCAGGCTCCCTGCAGGGAGTCTGCTTGTCCTTCTGCCTATGTCTCTGCTTCTCTCTCTGTGTCCCTCATGAATAAATACATAAAATCTTAAAAGAAAAGAAAAAGAATTGCAGAGAGAAGTGAAAGAAATAAGCTTAATAGTTAGGAAGAAACCATTAAAGAATGACTATGATTAGCAACTCTCCACTTCCCCCTGGCAACCACGGGTATAAATTTCAATTATGCAAGATGAGTAATTCCTAGAGATCTGCTGTACAACCGTGTGCCTAGAGCCAACAATATTGTATTTACACTTAAAAATCTTTTAAGAGAGTAAATCTCGGGTGGCCCCGGTGGCTCAGCGGCTTAGTGCCGCCTGCAGCCTGAGGTGTGATCCTGGAGACCCCGGATCGAGTCCCATGTCGAGCTCCCTGCATGGAGCCTGCTCTTCCCTCTGCCTGTGTCTCTGCCTCTCTTTCTCTCTGTGTCTCTCATGAATAAATAAATAAAATCTTTAAAAAAAAAATAAGAGAGTAAATCTCGTAGCAAGTATGATTATCACCAAAAGGTTTTTAAAAGATATATTCCAATAAAATCAAAGACAAAAATCAGATGGCAAAGGAAAACCAAATTATCTCATCAGGACAGTAATAAATAAATAAGAAAGAAAGAAAGAAAGAAAGAAAGAAAGAAAGAAAGAAAGAAAGAAAGAAAGAAAGAAAGAAAGAAAGAAAGAAAGAAAGAAAGAAAGAAAGAAAGAAAGAAAAAGAAAATGGTTGAAGGAAGACTGTCAGAGACGTCAAAAACAAATGAACAGAGAAAGAACCACTGAAAGGCCACCGACAGTTAACATGCCACAGGTGAACTTTAGGAAAGTAGTTTCATTAAGCCAAGCAGATGGAAGTCAGTTGGGGAGGAGGGTTCCACCTCTTTTAGAGCACTTTTCCTCATGGCTGATCATTTATCTCCTTCAGATCTTCAAATGCCATCTTCTTAGTGAGACCTTCCTTAAGACCCTTATTAAAACAACCCTCCCAGCATTCCTCATACTGTTTGCACTGCACCATTTAACACCATGTATGTTACTTATTTAAATCTATCAGGATGCCTGGGTAGGCCGGTGGTTAACTATCTGCCTTTGGATCAGGGCATGATCCTGGGGTCCTGGGATCGAGGACCTGCCTTCTCTCTCTGCTTATGTCTCTGTGCCTCTCCCTGTGTCTCTCATAAATAAATAAAATATTTATAAATAAATAAATAAATCTATCATCTATCTATCTATCTATCTATCTATCATCTATCTATCTATCATCATCTGTCTCAGCCCATATAGACTGCATGAGAGCAGGGATTTACATCTAGTATTTGTAGCTCCAGTGCTGAGATCAGGGCCTATACAGAGGATGTCCTCAAAATCAAGCCAAGAGGAAAGCATGTTAACTGAGTTACATGAAAGGTCAGATAAGAAGAAGCCAGAGAACTGACAATAGGATTTTGGAATATGACCTTAGCAAGGGCAGTTTCAAAAGAAAGGTGTGAAAACTATGTCCTGGAGCCAATAAAAGTGTTAATGGGTAGTGAAGAAGTAATGCTATGTTGTATAAACAGTCCTCCTAAGGAGGTTTGCTATATGGAGAACAAGAGAGATGGCTTTGTTTTTGTTTTGTTGTGAGATAAGAGATGTTATATAATATTGCTATAAGGATGAGAGTGTTCACATAGAAAGGGAAAAAGTTACTAATGCAAAATAAGAGGAATAGTTAGTAAAGCTATACTCTTGAGAAGTCAGGAGTGGTGGATTCTCGTGCATGCTTTGGAGATGGTCCTGAACAGAAGTAGAGACAATTATCCCATTGGGAAAGCAAGGCCTAGCACAAGTGCAAGTTGACTCAAGATGAGATCATTTTCTTCTAATTCCTTTCTTAGTGCAAGGAGAATTGAATCTACTGAAGATTTAAGAAAAGAAGACATGATACAGTTGTCTTGAGCATGAGACAATAAATGGACCAGTGGGATGTGAATCTCTAGGTAATACCAAGTGCCTGTGGAAATTGTATAGTACAGAATTCTAAGTGAGAACATTCAGAGATACAACTGTGGATTCTCTCCCAGCCATGTTCAGTTGTGAGGGTACAACTGTAAAGTCGATAAAAGGTTAGTTTAACCACTATGACTGGTGATATTTTCTTTTTTTTTTTTAAGATTTTATTTATTTATTTATGAGAGACACAGAGAGAGAGAGAGAGAGAGAGAGGCAGAGACACAGGCAGAGGGAGAAGCAGGCTCCATGCAGGGAGCCTGATGTGGGACTCGATCCCGGGACTCCAGGATCACGCCCTGGGCTGCAGGCAGCGCTAAACCACTGAGCCACCGGGCTGCCCGATATTTTCTACCAAACAATAACATAGTAACATATATAGTTGTAACCCAAATAAACATCAGATCTTCAAGTGGCCTAGTCTTACCATTTAGCATTTTAACACACACGTACATAAAATCTAACAATCAAAAGGAATTATTTACTCATAATTCTCAAAGAACATTTGATGAGAGCTAATTCAAAACACACAAATATCATTTTTCCTTATCCTGTTCCTTCTCTCCCTCAGGGATACCCTTGAAGCTTTTGACATCTTCCGACTCTCCCGATCAAAATCTCTGTGACATGGGGTTGGCACAGGCTCTGCTCTTTCCTCCCTCATTACCTTCCTTTGTTACCTTCATTCTTTTCAACTTCTCTGGAGCAAATCATAAGCCTTTCCAATACAAACAGCCTATCTTTTCTTCTCCTTTACTTCCTTCCTAATTACTCTGGTTTGCAAAATAAATGGAGGGGTAGGTGGGAGGGATGCTAGAAAGTGGGAAATGCCAAACAAGCCAGTCCAAAGTCTTCCATAGCAAGTGGAAACAGGAAGCGATGATGAATATTGATGCATTCATCCCTGTTACATAGCTTTAGTTTTGTCATTCTTATTCAAAACAAACAAACAAACAATATTTTGACCTACTGACTCCATCTCTGGAATACGTAATATTCAGAACCAATAATGTAATCCCCATTCATCATTCTATTAGAACCTCTACTCTGACCCCCTGTTGAAAGGAACAAATGAATAACACAACAAAAACCTGGATTTCAGAATGAATATTTTATGATCAAAATTCAAGTTTTAGCTTTTATGTTCGTTCGTGCAAACTATGTATGTTTTATAAGTGGCAAAACATATCCCCCAAAACGTGTTATTTTCATAAGAAAAGTAATAGATCACTTTTCTTTATTAAGTTACATTTCTCAGCAAATATATATCGTATTTTCTGTAGTACTTTCATATCGTTTCACTCAGGATTTCTCCTCAAGTGTCCTGGGAGTATTTTTTACACTAAGGTCCTGAAGAGGCCTCTTAAGTCCAAGAACTCTACTGCTGTCTCTGTCTTCTGTTCACCTGTCCCCAGAGACTCTGTTTCTTTGTCTTCAGAGGCTGACATGACATGCACTTCTGTGGAGGCCCTGCCTTCCTCCTTTTTGCTCAAGACTGACTGTGGAGGAGGGTACAGCCAGCTGGCCCAACTCTCCACAACTCTGCAGTTTGCATAACTCTGCTGTTTCCAAAGCAAGGTCCTTCAACTTTTAAAATTTTTGTCATATACTGTGAAGAAATAGATAACAAATTTTTAATAAAAACATACAGTATATTTGTTCCCTATTGCTGCTGCAACAAATGACCACAAACTTGGTGGCTTAAAATAACACAGATGTAGTATCTTACAGTTCTGACGGCTAGCTGTGTGAAATGGGTCTCACTCGGCTAAAAATCAAGGTATTAGCAGAGCTCGGCTCTCTCTGTAGGCTCTAGAAAAGAATCCATGCCTTGCCTTTTGTAACAAGAGTCTGCCTGGAGTCTTGTCTCATGGCCCCCTTCCGTCTTCAAAACCAGCACTTGCCAGTCTAGTGTTTTTCATGTGCCTCACTCTGCCTCTCTCTCACACACATAAGGACTCTGGTGATTACCTCAGGCCCAGCCAGAAAATCCAGAATAATCTTTCCATCTTGGGTTCTGCCAATTAGCAACATTTGCATCTACAATTTCAACTGCACTTTGCTATGTAACGTAACATATGGCAGGTTCGGGAGATGAGGTCAGGGGTATCTTAGAGGTACGAGGATGATACATTACTCTGTCTACCACAGATACAAACACTATAAACTTAAGAAATTATTTTAACTTCTCAGATTCCTTGAGTTTCTTGATTCCCTTGATAATATAGTAAGTAACTGGAAGTTGCAGGAGACTTCTATTTTCTTCCATTGTTATTCAAGGTGGAGCTTTTCACGGTGTACCATTCATGAAGAGCCCAAATGGACTCCCCTCTGCCATGATCATTTATCCTCCTTAAATATAAAGGTAAAGGTGGAATAAATCCATAATAAAAAGGGCCTCCTTGTTTCAAGTTGCATATGCATATATTTGATGACCTCCATAGTAAAGGACACCAAATTCTCCCAAGAATGGTCCATTCTGGGCATTTCTTCCAAGTTTTACTATTTACATTGAAAAATATTTACCCAAATACCAGTAATACCTATAAGTTAATTTAAAAGACTCCCATCAGAAGCAGAAATCTTACATTTTACCTGAGAATTTCTAAGTTTTCTGGTCTTACATTTTCAAATATGCCATTGGTTTTTATTCCCCCCTGCAAGTCCACACTTCATCATCTATTCTTCTGTTTGTGGAACCTTAAGTGACAATGACAGCTAAAACTTGTCTCTCCTTAAAAGATTCAAGATAGAAAACTTGTTGGATAGGGAAGGCCTGACATGAGAGGCTCTGTGTTAAAGCTGTCCTTTGAAAAGCACTCCTTAGAATTGCATTGAAATTATCCATTGCAAAGAATGGAGTAAAGCCAAAGGTGCTCACGGAAAGGCTAAGGCATTCCTGGCTGAATGCCCTCAAATGAGTATCAATAGGTCACAAGCTGCTGCAATATCACTTCAAATGCAAACAAATAACCCAGAACTCACTAACTCAAAATGGTTAGATTTCAGCTATTAGTTCTGAATCTGGGTAATGTTAACTCTGAATCAAGTTGATCTTCCTGTAGTATGGTGTGCTGGTTCTTTCACTAAACTTAATATCTGATTCCTGCCTCTGAAGTCCCCCTCCAGAGTTTTTCTCTTTCCAGTTCTCAATTCTCGTTGAGGATAAATGTCAAAATTATTTTAACTGAATTAGCATAAAAGCACACCTTGCTACCTCTGCAATATATTTATGGAGGTAACTGGTAGGGATGTGAATACCTCCTTCCCCTTTGATAGGTATTCCACTTTTGCTCACCCAGATTTCAGCCTGAAAAACCCTTGTCTCAGGAGGAATCATGACTTTAAGTAACTTGAAGTTCACATGCTGCCAAAAAACCAACAAGGAAACTCAAGATGATTTCTCTGACCAAATACAAAGTGTTATTTTAAAAAGTTCACAGAATGACTGTTTTGACAACTATGCAATTTTAAGAGAAATGGAAAGTAGTAGGTTTTTACAAAACCCATGTTTAGGGGCAAAGTGAAGCAGTAAGTTCAGAAAAAGAGAAATCCCATGACATGAAAAGGTAGGACATCAGAGCTCAGTTTCAGTAATTCATTGGGACAAACTGGGCTAAAGGATGCTAAGTGGCTGGTCAAGAGAGCAGAAGCTCACCTGTTTCAATGAATGTCTACCTCCCTGAGCAACCACAAGCAGAAGTCAGAGAAGAATACAGTACTATGAAAGAAGCAAGAAATTATTTAAAAGTCATAATGACTAAAGCATTGGGTTGAAAATGTATGATATCAAAGTAGCTCTTGGCTCTAGAATGTTCTAAGGATCCCTAATGTCTGATTTCTGAGCTTTCCTTGTGACTCTGCCATGGATGCCAGTTGAAACCAATTCCACTTCTGAACGAATAGCCAAAATCCCAGATTGGAGGGAGTGCAAAAGTCAGTTGCACTGTCCCTCTCACCACCACTACCACATCTACCAGCAATACCATACTCTCTGAGGCTTGTCTATCTGAAACCACTCTGGAAGAAGTTCAGCCCACTTCAGGGCAGTTCTACTAGACTGTTCCATTTTTAAAGTTACCTGAAACCAGCCTCCAAATAGTAGGTAGGCCCAGTTCTGTTCTCCAATGCCACTGAAAATAAATTTATTCACTCTCCCACCTAAATATCAATTTAAAGATAGCTAGGTTTGCCATCACTCTTCATTCCTGTAAGGCAAGCATCTCAAACCCTCAGCATAGTGAAAAGCACTCTCCCATGACCTGCCTTTACTCTGAATCCCTCCCTTACATCAATACCCACCACCCAACACCCACCCTACCCCAAAACCCCCACCCCACCCCAAGCAAAACGCCAAAACAACTGATTCTTCAGAGGTGGCCTCATTATCCCTGGATAAGAGGTGACTGTTACCTCCTGAGTTTGGGATTTTGTATCTAGATGAAACCAGTCTACAACTAAATCAATGCATCTAAACCAACCATTTTGGCCAGTACACCAAGTTAAATCATATTGGGCTTGCAATCAACTAAAACCACTAAATCATTTTCACAGTGTTGCTGATAAACCACACATCTCCTTCATCCTGTGCTCCTGTAGTCTGCAGTTTATTTGAAGGACACAACTATAGATCTTTACTTATAGAACTGTTTAGAGAGACTTTTGATTTTTGATTTAAAAATAATTGAGTATCCAGTATCTGCATTTTAATAAATTCCAAAATATCTTTACCTTACCTCCTCAATCATTACATTTGAAATTGTTTCCACAAAGTAAATTAAGATGAAAATATTAACTTGTTTTGGTAAATGTATTTAAAATGCTAAAATTAATAAGAAAAATTGGCTTGATAAATCTTACCAGTGTATATTATTATAAGACACTGTAACTGTTAAATTTCATCTTGTTACTTAAAAAATAATTATTTTAATTATTGAAGACCTTTGTGTATCCTGATTCAGATATACAAAACATTACTCCTCACTTTCAGTTGTGTATCAAACTGATAAATATCTCCATTAATGGCTAATTTTAACATGCTAAGAAAAATAATGACCAGATTGAAGCAACTGACAGCCCTAAGGCACACTTTTAACAACAAGTAAATATCACAGCTTCAATCATCACAATCTCAGTACAGTCTTTCCATGAGTCAGGGGCCCCTCTAGCTTGGGACTATCATTTGGCTCAAATGTACATATCCATATTAATTCAGATGTAGAGTGCTTTAATCCAGACACAAAACACAAAACCCAAGAGGCTCTTTAAAACATAACAAAGAAAATGAAATGCTTTAGGCCAATGAAACTGTATTTATCAGAACTCTGCTGCAAATTCCAAAAAGAAAATATTACTAATAACAATGACTACTAATAATGAACTGGTCAAGGCAAAAAATAAACAGTTTTGGCCCAGGTCACTGAAAAGTCTCAGGTAGTTGCACCAGGATGCTGACCTCACAGCGTGCTGTAAGGGACCTCGCTGTCTATCTCTCAGCTTTACTCTCCTCCTGTTGACTGCACAAGGTAGCAAGAAGGCTGCCAGCAGCTATTACCCTATGTTTTCTCAGAGTCAATTCTTGAATGGTAGCACCAGCCCAAGATCTAGGAATAAATAAATGAACCAATACTGGGACCAAATGACACACACTGGCCAGGGCAAGTCACATGCTCCTGTCTAGACCCTGCAGACAAGCCCTTTTTGAACATTGTGAGGAAAGCAGCGGGAATTTGAACTACTGTCAGCAGAGGAAGGGGCAATAGTTGCTAATGGGCTCAAACTTAAACTGGCCACTGCATAAGCCTAATAAATGTCTCATGTTACACTATCCACAGGAGAACATTTGGCCATAGAAAAGAAGGAAGTAGTGCTGCTATGGGTCAGACCAGTAGGCAAACTCACATTTTCAGGTGCAAATAGCCTAGCCATGTCTCCCAGATTTGTAAAATATGCAACCACATTTTCCATTTCCAGTGTGAGATTCATTCTTACTCGGGGCCAAACTGGCATTGTATGCTTCTAAATAATTTATTTTGCTGACATGAAGTTAAAAACCAGTCATGTCTGCCTTGCAAAGTGCCTCTGAGATCAAAGATTTAGTTCAGGATTCATGCAGCTGACTTCCTTACATATTTAAAAAATTTAGGGTAAATTTAATCTTACTCCATGCCTGATTTATTTATTAAATTTCTACTGCCTAAGAGTAAGAACTTTAATGTTTTTCGTGTGCAAGAGAGCATGTAGTTTCTACATTCCTCTCTTCTGCTGTCTCCTCTAAAGGAAATGCCCTCACTTTTACCCTGCTTTTGCATTCACATCCTTTATATACAACAATCTAAAATCTTTCCATAGCAATTTAAAATCTGAAAAAATCTAATAAAAAACCCCTCATATCCTAAAATTAAACCTAATTGATACCAAAAAATTTTAAGGAAACTGCAACTTTAAAGGATCCTTGACAGCTGATGCTGTGACTGGATTTCTTGAGATGGCATATCTGTTTCTCTGAGAGTTTCCTTTTCAAGGAGCTTGAGAAGCTATTATTAACACATAGAAAGAATCTATAGAGAGGAGATTATGTTGGTCATATCAAATCCAATTCTCTCCTGAAGTGAGGCTAATTTAGCTAGGTGATTTTCTAAATTAAGTTAAAACAATTTGATGTTACAGGGCTGAAACTTACTCAGTTAAAGATCTAGGTAAACAATAGTTCTCTAAATTACCATTTATACACCAGCTCTATCAAGGTGACCCAATATATTCCAGCTATCTGAAAATCACCTTAAATTGCATACAATTCTATTGCTAAGTTTTCAATCTCAAACAAGGGCAGAAATTTCCCAAGCTGTAACTCAGGTTCACCGGTGGGTAGTCCTCATTTCTACAGTGTTAGTATGACTGTTCTTCCCTTCACTCTCCATGATAGTCCTAGAGTCCCTCCAATAAAAGTCAATCCAAATATGTGGATTTGAAGGATAATAACAACTTTAAAAAGCAAGATTACGGGCAACCCGGGTGTCTCAGCAGTTTAGCGCTGCTTTCAGCCCAGGGTGTGATCCTGGAGACCGGGGATCGAGTCCCACTTCGGGCTCCCTGCATGGAGCCTGCTTCTCCCTCTGCCTGTATCGCTGCCTCTCTCTCTCTCTCTCTCTCTCTCTCTCTCTCTCTCTGCCTCTCTCTGCGGGTTACTCACGAATAAATAAATCTTTAAAAGAAAAAAAGCAAGATTACAATCTACTGATAAAAAGCAAAGTGGGTTAACTGTAGAGCCTACTGAAATACACAAAGAAACTACTACAGAAGACCATATACAAATGCTCAATGAAATACAAAAAAAAAAAAAAAAAAAATCTGGATACTGCAGGCCAAAGCCGAGAACCCAGAATTGCATTCCTTTATAGCCTAGTAGAAGAAGCAAAAGCAATAATATAAGTCAAAGAATAGGAAAGCTCTTATGTGATATTGTAAAAATAAGACATTCACTAACTGGCCAACATGTCAAACGAAGAGGAAAATCACTACAAGATAAGTTGACCAAGGAAGGTCTGTGGAACACGATACATTTTCCACTTGGCTACACTTTGATGGGTTGCTTTCAATCTCAGTTTCAACAACACCTCCTCAGAGAGCCTTTCTGACTCCAGATTAAACCAGATTAGCCCCCTTTAAACATTTAAACTCCTAGAGCAGCCCATTTTTCTCTTCTGGAAACATTTCACAATTGAGACCCCATAATGAATAGTGTAATTTTTTTATATCTGATTACGTATTATAAGCTCAGTCACTACAAGAGAGCATGTCCATGTTCCCAGCACCTAAGAGTATCAATAAATAATCCAATAAGTAATTTTTGAGTGAATAACTGAATGAACCATCTGACTCTCTCATTCCCTAGATTTTGACTCTAAAATAAGATCCTAAAGCACATTACTATTTAGATGACTAGGTAAGGCTGTATTTCTGATACATCTGTCATTAAGCAGATCTCTTATCTCTCTTCAACTTGAACCCTAGCAATGTCGACAATATTGATAACCCTCAGTACCTTAGAGAAAAGTGAACATTGTAAACATGATGATGTCCATATGATTCTGGGAGGAAAAAAAAAAACCTAAGGATTGGGAATTAGTAGGAGCTTTAAGAATAGATGCTTATTTGCAGGCTTTATTGTGCACATGTTTGGGACTGATGAGATTAATCTATAAGGAAAGTGATGTTCAGTTAATGTACAAAGATGGTAAAGTGGCTCTGGGGGTCATTTCTCCTTCCATCATGGTGCTCCATTTAATCCTGACCTATGTGAACCCTTACTAATGACTATCATACATTTGTACTTAAGTGGTCTCATAATGAAATAACTGTAGAAATAATCTCTACATGTATGAGAAAAGCTTAAGTATAAGGATACACAATTCTTTCTTACCGTTTCTCTGCTTGAGTCTCTTATTACTTGGGTAGTAAACACTGTAGCCTAATATGAAAAGAAATTCCCCAGGCTGAAAATAGTAGTTCTTTAAAATAGCTTAATGTGTTCTTCAAAACCAGTAATCGGATTAAGCTGCAGTGTCTTCAAAGGAGTCAGCCAGCCTTGAAGCTCAATAAAGAAGTTTGTCTTTCCAGCAAAATTAATCTAAGAGTAAATTTTCATTTCTACAGAGGGGCCTGCAGCTGTCTATTCCTTTGCCTTCACAGTACAAGTTAAAAACTATAAATGAAAAACCTGAACCATGTTTATCTTACTACTTTTCCCCTCTACAAACTTCTCTTTTATTTTAATATTCTGCCATTTTTTTATTGGATCAATAACAAGCCTCTTGTCATGTTACCAACACAATATTACATTTTTATTTGTTTCTTTACCTTGAGCTTTATTTTTTCCCCCCGAGGATGTATAATATTAGCCAAATGATGTGTGACTTATCTAAAGTTATTTGGCTAAAGTTATAAGTTACCATAAACATTTGCTTTGGGAGAATCCATATAAAACTCTAATTCTAAGTGGTTTATGAATTTTTTATTCCCACTAATAGCAAATCTCAGATACACACAAGGGAGAAGGTAACCCGCCACCTTAATGTTCTTCAAGAGTATCTCTAGAGATGCAAATGTCATAGGCTGTCTAAGGTCAAAAGTGAAATGGGTTCAAGGTCTTCACATTTGATTCTAGACAATTTGGTCAAGACAACAAAAGAATGGTATCTCTTTGTTACCACACTCAACATAAAATATATGAAGAATTTTAGGTTCTTTGAGAACTTCTTTAGAAGTGTGGGGAAATCATACATTTGACATAGTAATTCACAGAGTAAAAATATTAAAGTGGATTTGGGTCTCCTAGATGATTTACTGACTTACTCAGATGAAAAAACCCTCCAAAGATTAGTCCTCTGCCACTGAACAAGCCTGTACTTAAATCATCTCAGATATTTCTAGGAAAGGAGACTCAATAACTTACACTAACAAGAAAACAATACTCATACACAACAAAGTCTTCTGCCCAGACTAAGTCTCTCAGTGCATTTATATTTTCCTATTGAAACAGAAGCTACAGTACATTACTCAAATTCAAATGCATGAAAAATCTCATTAAAACAATTAACTTGACAAAGAATCATCTAAATCCTGAAGTTATTTCCACATCATGACCCAGTGAAATTTATTAGTTGCTGCAATTTCCATGAGTTCATTATAAGTGCTATTTTTTTCTTGGTCCCTTTTTATTTAAAATGTATTGGATATTATAAAAAAAAATCTTGGGGCACCTGAGTGGCTCAGTGGTTGAGTATCTGCCTTTGGCTCAGGTTGTGATCCCAGAGTCCTGGGATCGAGTACGGCATCAGGCTCTTTGCAAGGAGCCTGCTTCTCCCTCTGCCTATGTCTCTACCTCTGTCTCTTTGTCTTTCATGAATAAATAAAATCTTTAAATTTTATTTTAAATAAATAAAAATAAAAATAAAAAATCTTGATGATGAGTCACCTGCTTTGTAATGGCAGAGAAGAGCTGATTTATGACTTAGGTTGAAATTTCACAATTCTTTTTTTCTGACCACTGAAGAGCAATGATTATGTTGGTTAATAAGCTATGTGGTTTAAAATACATGTCTTTTAAGATACAGACTTATAATTTTTTTTTAATGAGGAGAGTTTGTTCACTTTTATTTACCAGCCTATCTGAATTATGTGAATTCAAAAATCTGCCAAAACTATGAAACCATCCTAATAAAATACCATTCTGAAGCTCTGGTACTAACAGCAAAGAATGAAGGATACTAATCTTAGAGGAAGTTAGAATAACTATTGTCTCCTTTTGGATTCATGCCACATTTTTTTCCCCTCTAGTTTATTCACTACAGAACTAGTTAGACCTTAGCTGTGTTTCTTCCCATACCTACTGACCAGGAATGAATTTTATATATACAATGAATTCTAATAGTATTTCTTGACAAAAAAAAATAGATGTTACTATACAGAGTTCACCATATTACAATTATCAGTCATATTTTTATTTTAAAAAACACTGTACAGAGCACATTAATCAGCAAACTACTTAAATTGAGCCTGGTGGGGGGACTGTGTCAAGGAGAAACAATAATAATGAGATGAAACAGAGAATGTTTCATGGTATCTCTCTGCCTTAAGTCATTCAATAACATATTTCCTAAAAGCTAAAAGTCCTGTGCATGCTTCATCACCAGGTAGACTGATTCTCCGTAGGGACCATGATGCCAATGGTGAGAGCCTCTCCATTACCTCAACAGGTAGATTTTCCTCAAGTCTTTTCCGTCTCCAGCCAGTGAATATGGGAGTCTTTACCATAAGTACTGCCTATTTGCATCTGCCCAATGCTCCTAACACAGCATAATCTGAATAGAAATAAACGTGGAAGTTATTTCTTTGTTCCTTTCTCCAACATCAAGAGAATGCCATGCATATGATCAGCCTTTCTTCAACATCCCTCACAAGAATTATGAGATAACGGGATGGGGCAAAACAACAGTGAATACCATCATTTGTGTTGAAGATTTCCTTTCTCTACTCACTGAATCCTCACAGTACACAATCATCTTTGCTTTTTTTTTTTCACAACGGTGATTTTGAAGGTGAGGGTAAGAACTTTTATGAGCAATTTTAGTGATTATTCAAATAATGCAGACATCATCAATAATGTAAATTCACGTCATCTGAGCTTAATATGAAGAATCACACTTAAATCCACTTCGATCACTAGGGTAGATAGTAAAGAAGAAAGTCTGAGATAACATCTTACTTCTGGACCAGTGGATCTCAACTCTAGCAGAATGTTAAAATCATCCAAAGAGCTTTTTAAAATGTAGGTGTTCAGGTCTCATCACAGGCTAAGTATAATCAGAAACTCTTGGATAGTTGCCTCTTAAAGGTATCAATCTCAGTCATGATTGTAACACAAGCCAAGGTTGAGAACCCCTGGTCTACAGTTATCACCAGTACCACACCAGATTTTGCTACAATGCTGAGATGTTTTTCAGACCACCATAGCAGCAATGCTGGAATGGTCACTGCAGAACAGTTTCATCAATTACGCTGCAGCAACCAACAATTCTTCAAATCTCAGTGGTTGCAAGTAGCAAGCTATGTGGTTTAAAATGCATGTCTTTTAAGATACAGACTTATAATTTTTTTTAATGAGGAGAGTTTGCTCACTTTTATTTATTTTTTTTAAGATTTTATTTGTTTATTTGAGAGCAAGAGTGAGTGAGCAAGAGAGAGTACAGATGCTGGGGGAGGGGTAGAGGGAGAGGAAAAAGCAGAATCCCCTCTGAGCAAGGAGCCAGATGTGTGAGGCTGATCCCAGGACCCTGGGATCATGACCTGGGCCAAAGGCAGATGCTTAACTGACTGAGCCTCATATCATTCTTACCAAGGGAATCAGGCTGAAGAGGACCCCTATATTCATTAAATTAATGAATTAATTCATTCATCATTACACAAAGCTAAAGCAGGAAAGTAATGAATGTAGAGAATCCCACAGTCATTCTTCCTGCTTTCCTCTGGCTGAGACTTGCACTTGTGGAGAAGGGTAAGTCTCAGTACCATTCAGTTCCCAAAAGGACAAGGATGCATGACTATACCAGTACTATACTATGACAGAAGGGGAGGAGGGCAGATCCATAAATCTTTGGTGAACATTGCTGGTGATAACTCCAGTAGCCTACCAGCTTACTGCAGCCTTCCATAAGGCCTTCAAACTAAGAAAACCTAAGGTTTAGAAACCCCGTTAGAAATGCAAATCTCACAACCAGACATGCAACCACAGACATTGCACCTTATGAAGGAATGAGGTACAAAAATTAGTGCATAAGGTAGAAGTCATGTCTAGTAAAAAGCAACTTGGAAAATGAATTTGAAAGCTCTCATGTTGACACGTTACTGACATAGGTGCTCTCAGTAAGTCCAATAGAGCTAGCTTTTCCTCTGTGTTCAGAATAGATATACATTTCTTCAGTTGAGCAACAAATGAAATAGTTGATTCTCGTTCTGGGGCCATGTTAAACAGAAATGCGTTATCTTTTAACACAAAAGTATCACCCAGAGAGGCAAAATGCTGGAGGCCAATGAGCGGAGAGCAGAATCAAATTTCCTATCTTGGGTTTAGTCCAGGATATATGACCCCTGAAGAGAAGAGAGGGAAGGATATGATATATTGCTTAGGTTGCTGTTCTCTCTATAAAAACTGTCATCACTAAGACTGTATGGTTGAACTGGTATAAACTAAATTCACACCTGATGCAACTTCTCTGTGTTTCTACAACACATTAGAAGATGTGCTCCTTACTCTTTTCTGCTGAAATTGTATTCAATTAATACTACAGTTCTGTAGTATGAGGTCATTGTGCAAAGTTAAATTATTTAAATAAGAGAGTATTATAAATTTTTAAAATATTTGAAGTATCAGTAATAATGTGAATCATCCAAGCTTTTTTTAATTATCCAAACTGAATAGTTTTTAAGCCTAAGACTCTCTGAATTGTTAAGTTATACCTTTATTACTACTACACAGTAACAATATCCAAGATTTTCTAGGAGCAGTCTTGAAGTCTCCAAGTTTTCTCCTTGTCTACTTCTACAAGTCAAGAATTTCTCTCACATAAAAGACCTTCTTCCTAGGGAAATGACAAAGGCCAAGACAGAAGGAAGAGAGAGATGAATCAACATAATCTTCAAATTGGATCATCTCTGATCAGGGTGGGTGGTTAACATAAATTCTTAGATTTAAACTATCTCTTCTTAAAGGATCTTAGCTATAATAGAATATCTTAAACCAAAACTCGACACTAATTGGTAGTTGATGCATTTTTCACTGTTCAAAAAGGTAGCATTGTGTATGAAAGTATTGCAACAAATTTGGAAAATCATTTGTAATGTGATTCCTTTATCTGTGTGCTTGAAGAATAAAAAAAAAAAGGCGAAAGGAATACCTAATAATCATAGATTGTATACTATGTTACAAATATCTCAATCAAATATTTCTATCTGCCCATGTTTGTGTCATTTCTCACCTCTTCCTTTTCACCTTTCAATGCAGAAATGACTGAAAACATAATACATAGAAAATGACAAAGCTTCCAATACTTTCCCTGGTAGAAGAAAGACCTTCTCTTAGCTGCATGCAATTACAAACATTAAGATTATATCAAAAAGAACCTAAGGGAGGATTAGTTTTGCAGACCCACGGATTTTCCTGGCAAGGATGGTAGTGAGACGTGTGAGTATATACTGCTCTTTTTACACAAAAACAAAACCTCTGTGTTACCACTGGGCGCTTTAGGATGAGATGGTGGCAGTGGCAATGGGGAAGGGCAGTTGAAGAGGATACTAAAGTCTAAACTCTCTGGCCTAGGGATCCAGTTTTATAAATGCTGCCCTTGTACGAGATGGCTCAACAGAGGGTGGGGTAAAATTTGTGTCTGTGAAGCAAAGTGGTAAAAAGTGAGATGGTGACATGTATATACAAGACAATCTTAAGTGTTACAATAGAGAGACAATATGCACATAATGGTTCAGAGAAGAGTAAGATCATTGCCATTGGTCAGAGACATAAGAAGGCTCTGTGGAAGAAACAGATAAACCAGGGCTCAGGGAATAACAGGTGATTGGGGTGTGTATTCCCCATTCATAGAGAAAGGAAAGGCCCAACTTGGCAGGAATTATATTATAAAATCACAGGGCATTTGGGGATAAAGCTATAAGGGCCAGTATGGCAGATGGAATTAAATGGAGCTATTACCTATAGTTAATAGGGGAAAAAAGTTAAAAATCTCAGTAGCATGATAACATATTAGCATCTGTGTTTGGAGAAAATTAATCTAGTATCTTCTACTCCAGAACTGATTAGGAAAGAGCATATCAAAAAAAAAAAAAAAAAAGGAAAGAGCATATCAAGAGTGTGTAGAACAATCTGGCAGCTGCTGCTAAAGTGGCGGCAATAGAAATGCAAAGGTAATTTCAAGAAATTCTCAACAAAACTTGATTAACTTGACTTGGGATTTGAACAAGGGAACTAAGTCAAGGCCAGCTACAGAAATGCAGGCCCAGGTAACCAGACAAATGATGCAGCCAACAAAAGGGATGAGAAATGTGTTTTTATTGAAACCGGCTTGAAAGGGAGATACTTAGGAATGATGCCATGGAATCTTGTTTTGCATGGCCAGCTGGGCTAGTGGCCAACAGGAACTCAACAAATAGCAAGGGAGTTATATAAGATCCTTTCTATTACTATTGTCAAGTCACATATATGTATCTTGATTTCTAAGGCAGTGTGGGTTGTATTATTTCCCTTTTTTCCCTATTAATTCTCTAGTGATGAGAATCTGCAAAAGAACAAATATTCTATTTTGGCAGTCACCTCTGTAATGCCACACAAACTCAGATTGGTTTATTCATCAAATTACTCTATTACAGACATGGACACAATGGGGGCTTCATCAATTTGGGTCCTCATCCTATTTTTCTTTTCAAAAGCTTTGTCCACACCTTGCAGCATCAAATAACAACCTTCCCTGTGATGCACTATGCTACAAAAAAAGGAAAAATGTGTCTCAATACAAAGTCTAATCTTTGCTACAACAAAAGCAAAGAACATTATATTATCTAAAGGAAAAGAACATTTATTTCAGATCCTATGTACCAAAGTGCCTGAATAAAAGCCAAACACATGAAAAATTGTGTGTGTGTGTGTGTGTGTGTGTAATAAGTAAAAAAAAATATTGTTTTTGAGGGGAAATAGAATGGGGTCAGTATTAAAGTTTCAGTGTTTGAAATGAAGGAAAACAAAAAAACTCTGCTTGCCTTTTCCTACTATACTATAAGCTCAAATTGAATTATATTTTTCTTGCTCCTTCAGTTTCTTAGTCTCTGGGGTCTGCATCTTTCCTTTGCTTCTCTCTTCCTGTCTTAGCATTTTCTGTCACTCAATAACCCAGCCTTATTTTCCTTCCTTTTAAGCCAAACTCGCCAAAATCTCACATTCTACTCCTTAGAGGGATGGGCACTTCAGTCTCTCCAAGCCCTATTTCTCTGGGTGTGATCCACAAACCACCCACATCAGCATCCCCTTTAGTGTAGGTAAAAATGCAGTACCCAGGACCCCTGGGTGGCTCAGCAGTAGAGCATCTGCCTTTGGCTTACGGCGTGATCCTGGGGTCCAGATATCAAGTCCCACATCAGGCTCCCTGTGAGGAGTCTGCTTCTCCATATGCCTGTGTCTCTGCCTCTCTCTGTGTGTCTCTCATGAATAAATAAATAAAATCTTTAAAAAATAAAATAAAATAAAAATGCAGTGTCCAAAGCACAGCCTGGACTTCTCTCCCCTTCCTTTACTTGTTACTCTTTTGTGGACTTCCTCCATCTCTCAAAGTACTTTTTTATTTTTTCTTTATCCTAATTCAAATTGTATAAAAATTGGATAAAAGTAGAGTATGTCTTGATACAAACCCTGACATGTAGGATGCAGCCACCTGAGGACAAATGCTCAGCTGTGGCAAGTATTTTATTGACTCAATTATGAAATTAAGCAACTAGTCTACTCAGCTACATATTTAATAGTTAAAATCAAGATTTATTTAACTGCAAGTGAGATCATAGCTTTGTCTAAGCAAAAAGTATCTACCAGAGGCCAAAGAAGCAGACCTTTTAAATTATAAGAAAGTGAAGATTACTTACAATCCAATCTGGGCAACTATGTCAAGCAGGTAAGTGAATAGAGATGACAGTTAATATCCAAGGAACCACTAGATAGTCTGTAAGACACATGTAGATCAAGCATCCTATACTTAATTTGGGAAAATAATGCCAACATATGAGCAATTAAAATAAGATTTTGGTTTAAAACAGGATTTGACAAAAGACTGAATAAAATATGCCTGCCAGTTCGAGAAATGTAGGCTCAGAGACACTGAGACATCAGCAAAGGTTTACAGAGAAGATGAGATTTGAACTAGGATTAAGAGTGTCTGCATAGATAGAACAGGAGAAGGACAGGTTTAGCAAAGTGAAGGAAGCAGAAGATGGGACAAGTGGGCAGAGATGACAAAGCAAAAACTGTGTACCAGACAAGTTGAATAAACTGTACAGAAATTCCAATCAGAGGAAATGTAGGAGAAAGGTTGAAAAATGAGAGAAGAAATAGAAAGTAGGTTGCTGGTTGCCTATGGCCAGGGGACCTGGACATTACTAACAGATATGGAGTTTCTTTCAGGGGATGACAAAAACTTAAAATTAGAATATGGTTGTGAATATACTAAAAACCACTGAACTGAATATTTTAAATGGGTAAGTGTAATGGTATATGAATTCTATCTCAATAAAGCTTTAAAAAAAGAAGGAAGACAGTTTGACAATCATTGTCACTAAAGGGTCTTCACTTTTATCTCTCATATAATTATTCTGAAATCTAACAAATATCTCTGCATATACCAAAACAAAAAACAAAACAAAACAAAACAATCCCCATAGAGTATAGCTCTTCTCCCATGTTCTTATTTACTCCAAGGTAGGACTGACTGACTTAGCATTCATCACAGCTTGGGGAAGAGTAAATGATATTAGTTACATCTGATTTCCTCCTATTAAAGAAAGACACTGAGTTCAGAATGTATCTGAAACTCAAGAGACTGCTGTCTTTTGCCCACAGAAATGTTCCCTCATGTTAAAAACACTTGTCCCTAATCTCATCCATTCTGTTGATATGCAAATGGCTTAAAGTAGCTAGTTATTGATAATTTCAGGATTTATTTAATATGTTCCATCTACTTCTATCTCTTACATTTTAAATAGTAAAAATGACACAATAAAAATAGCTTAACTACACTGTTATTATTACTAGCATGTGCTGAACATTTTCTACAGACACTCATTAAATCCTCACCAAAATGCCATGATGCAGGTTTAATGATGCCCATCATGTAGATGAAAAAGGTAAGGCTCAGGAAAGTGTAGTAATTTTCCCCATCACTAGGAGATAGTTTAATCAATGTTCAAGCAGGTCTATCTGACCCAAAGCCTATCAAGAAATGTTCCAAAGGGACAATGAGCAGAGATGTGTGTAAGAACAAACAGCAAGTAAGGTTAAGAAAGAAGGCAGTTTTATACCTGAATCATTCCAAAACAGTCTTTGGATGCCTTTAAGTCTAAATGTGAGCCTCTAATTGCCTTCTGATCCATGAACCTATTCTCATGATCATATTCTGCATCAATACTGCAGTTTTATAGTGAAGTAGGCAAACATCTTTTACATTCATCTTAATTTTTAAAGTTTCTTGAATGCTCTAGAGATAATGAATTGTAATGATAGTATTGCCTTGTCTATTCACTAAAATTGTGATGTGACTTAGGAATTAAAATCTAAATACAAATGAATCAGCATTTTCATAGAATGAAATGTTAGAAATTTTGAGAGAGGCTAAAAAATAATAATTGAACATGCAGCCAGAAGAAAAGGGAAATTATATCCTAAGATACTAAAATGACTTAAGTATGTCAAATTTCTTTTTGCCACACTACATTTATTTTCTCAAGTTAAGCTAACCAGTTATCTATTTTTATTAAAAATAAATCATCCCTAGTGCATATACAACTGTTGTCTATCTCCATCTACAGAAGGTGCAGAGATTCCTAGATCTTGCCAGACAAATACAAATTCTGTGGGTTCCACAAAATCATTTGGCAATAATTTGTTTATGCAATGATGAGGCAGTGAAGTTACCCATGTTTAAGTGTAAAACAATGGAAGATATAAATTTAGTTTTACTCAAAATGAGAGAGTGTTCCACTGTTCTGAACAATCCATTAACTACTATACCTAAACAAAGTCTTTATAATGTTATGTTTCTCATTTCATGAATTTTTATAGCTAATGTGTTTTCAGCCAAGAATAATGTGGCGATTAGAAGAGAATTCGATAAGAATATGTGGCAATGCAGGAAGTATAGAAGTTAATGAATTCTTCAGTAACTAGAAAACAATTATTGATCACCAATGTTTGGTAAGCTTTAAATCAATATCTCCTACAAAAAGTTTCTGAGAAAATCAAGAGGAGTTAGATCAAAGGTTTTGAAACCAATAAAATACAGCAGCCTCCCTTACGCATGGTTTCACTTTCCACAATTTCAGTTCCCCAAGGTCAACCTTGGTTCAGAAGCAGATGATTCTTCTTCTGACATATCGTCAGAAGGTCAACAGTAGCCTAATGCTACGTCACAGTGCTGTTTCTGTCATTCATCTCACTTCACCTCATTCCATAAGCATTTTATCATCCCATATCATCCTGAGAACAAGATGAATACAGCACACAAGATATTTTGAGAGGCCACATTCACATCATTTTTATTACAGTATATTATTATAATTGTTCTGTTTTATTATTTATTATTATTGTTACTCTTTTACTGTGCTAATTTATAAATTAGAGTGTATCATGGCATGTATGTATAAGATAAAACATACTGTGTATATATAAATATGTGTGTGTGTATATATATATTATGGTTCAATATTATCTGTGGCTTTAGGCATCCACCAGGGGCTTGTAATATATCCCCAGAGGATAAGGGGGAAGACTACTGGAATGATTTTTCTAACTTTGTATGCTAATTTGTGGATTTTAGACTAATGCCTTTTGCATAAACATGGCTTGTAGGGAAAAGCTACCTGACAAACTGTCTGAATTGCTGAACTGATGTAACTCCAAAGAGGGGGAAATTAATACACTTCTAGCTTGGGAAACTTAGTTAATATCACAATCTAAATAGCTATGGATTTGGAAGATCTATATAGTTTCACACTTGTTCCTTATTTACTTGCCACTTCAGATCACTAGAAGAGATTAGAAATTGGTTAAAATTTTCAATTACATTCACTATCAATTACGTCAATATGATTCAGCATTAGAATATGAAAAGAGAGGAGACACTTCATTTCTGTGGTAATGCTGAAGGATGGGAGAGACAGAATGCAGAGAGAGAAAGAAAGAATGAGAGAAACAGATTGATTATAGAAATAAGAGTAATGTAATTAAAATCTATCAATAATAAAAAAATCCAGTTGGAGTCTCTTAACTAATCAATAGTTTGCTAAGATGCCAGTAGGCAGTAATTACCTACTGGTGATTACATAGATCTGAGTTTACCTTTTATTTTCTGAATCAACCTACTTGAGAATGTATTTAAAAAAACAACAAAAGAGTCAAATGTTTAACAACAACAACAACAAATATATATATGGAGAATTAGCTCCTGAATAAAATCTAATACTAAGATATTCCCTGAATAACGGAAAGTAAAATAACATATATCAATCACGTTTACCTTTCAACCATTATCAACACTACTCAATGCTTTATCTACAGGGACAGCCCTACTGCCTATAGTACCTGCCAAAGTCCCTGGGACATTACCACCCCCTGGCGATTAGAAACTCCAGTTCCCCCTTGTTTGTTTACCACTTTATTCCACCACCACCACCACCCCCTCCGCTCTATAAACTCACATTGTGTTTTCTCTCTTTCCATATCTTCCTGCTTGACTCAAGGAATCAGCTTCAGATTTATTCACATATCCAGCTCTCCATGTCTCAACTTCTGTATCTCTTCCAGTTTTTAGTCACTTCCTTTAGGAAAACAATTTTCTGTCTCCTGACCCTTCTTTCTATCTCACTCTTTGATCTCTATAATGAGTTTAAAATGGATTAATGAGTTTAGGATTCAGGTAAATCATCACTAATAAGTATATTATTTCTAATGACAGGACTTTAGAAAATTATACTAGAGGCATAAATGAGATGTAACTATATCAACAAAAAGGAAAGCCACAAATGTAATTGAAATACATATCAAGACCAGTACTATCTACATTAAATGTAATTTTAAAGAATGTTAGATCCAGTAAACCTACATTAAGTCTAATTGAAAAAAAATAGCAGGCTATTAGTGTCTACATTAAATCATTTGATAGATGTCCAAAGTGTCATTTGAAATCTCCACAACTATTTCCCCCATCTATTAAACCTTTTAACCAAATATTCCTATATATTATAAGTGTTATATGTTAACAGCTAGTCATAGTTTAATTTTGCCAACTTTTGTTATGGGCAATAAAACATTATACTTTTTTCATTATTAGCATGGACTGGATTTTTTTATTATATATATATATATATATATTAGTCCCTGTGTTTCATATAACTGAGGATCACACAGATGTGGAGAACATGTCACCCTCCTATAGCACAGAGCAAAGTTACAAGGGCTGTGTTTTCTGAGAACATACACTTGCCCCATAAAAGACAGACCAGGAAAGTACAATTATTCAGCATTTAATCTAAACATCACCGTCCACCACCATCATGAGATAAGCCTCATAAAGAGAAAAGAGCTCTGGTTTGGAACCAGACAAACTCAGGCTTTGATTTTCAATCTACCATGTAAGTTCCTATTTAACCTTAACCAAATTGCTAGGTTTTCTGAGCAATGATTTCCTCATCTGCAAAATGTAGTTAATAAGGTTTATATTAGGACTGTACTAATGTACACCTATATGTATGCACACAGACATATCCAAATACACATGCATATATGTTCACACTCATATATTTCCCTCCAACCGCCTAGTCACCGATCTTATCGCTACATCTTACTGAATGCTGGCTTCATTCTCTTGGGCTTGCTGTCCCAAGAAGCTGTAACAATACTGGCAGGCAGATCTAGTCTTATATCCTTATTGCTTCACGGCAGAAGGGAAAATACGACTTTCTCTAACTAGAAAAATCAGGAAAAAAAGTATGGAAAACACTCTTACTGGTCTACATGGAGTTAAATGGACATCATAAGACAAATCACTCTGCCCTGGGAGGTGTAGGGCAAATCAACTTGAGCAGGATTTAAGGGGCACAAGGCCTCTCAGCCAAAGAGGCTGAGCAGGCATCCTAAGCAGATGCAGGTGCTGGACTATACAATGACTGAGTCCACATCTTGGAGTCTTTGCTCTCTAGTGTTTTTTTTTTTTTTTAAGTTACTAATCATCTTGGATGACTGTAGTAGTTTTCCAGCTAAGTACCACTGCCAGATTCATATGCCCACCACTGTGTTCTTTTAGATTACTTCGTGGCTCAAGAAACAATAATGGTTTGGGGTGTCCTGTCATAAAAGATCTAACTCTGCCACTTTCCCTTAAATCGCCTCGATGCCTGGACCTTCCCTGTCCAGCCAGCCTTCTCTGCATCTATTCCTTAACATGAACCATTCTCCTTGGATACTCAATATCCCCTGTCCCATCATAATCATTTTCCCCCAGGTCTCTGTGCTAATCTCATTAGTTAAAATGGTCTACTCTCCCATTTCCAAATTCTAATCATCTATTACAACCTAATGTTCTATTTTTGTCCTATTTTTATAGACAACTCATGCTGATCCCACCTGCCCTTGAATACTTATAGCACCCAGGTGGAATCAATTATGTAATAATTTCCTATTTCCTTTTTTTTTTTTTTTTTTTTTGCTATCTCTATCTCTCTGTGCCTGGGAGCACAGTCACAACTTAGAGATATCTTCCTCTCAGATATCTTACTTAGGGACACCATCCTCACAATGCCAGCATAATGGGCACTCAACAACAAACAACTGATTTTTGTGCCCTTTACAAATAGAAAACTTGGATACCCTACATAGGTTAACCCTAAGATAAAAACACACAGAATTGCTCTTTGATTAAACTCATCTATCCCACTTCTCCGAAGCTGCCATGAAAATGCTGTTTCTAATTCAACATTTAAGTCCAGTTCTGCTACCGGATAAAGTTCATCTTCAAATGGTCATGTGACACAGGAGGAGTAAAAAACTGGAAATTTGCACGTTTACAACCACAACTCTCCCATAGGGTGCTTTTGTTTGAAAATAAGTAGCAGTCTGCTTGGTGGACTCTGGAAACCATTTTCTGAAAACTTCTGAAAACCTGGATTCCCGAATCCTAAGTAGCCAATTCATCCTTATGTCAAACTGATAAGACAATCACAACTGCTTTGTGTTTTAACTGAACCAATGTCAGTGGTTGCTATTTCCAGGAGTGATGAAAACTTTCTAACAGAGTGGCTTCTTAAGGTGTCCTTTCTTTTTTAACTCCTGAATTCATAGAACCTAAAACTACCAAAATTTAGATTACAAATCTGGCAATCTAAAGCAAATGGATCAGACCAATGACTTCGTAGAAAAACAATATATACATATTTCAGTTCTATTGTTCTACTTATGTAGAAAATTGCCGAAATGGGAAGTCATCGCAAGAAGTAATCAGGAAAGCGAACAATTGCTGATTTGGAGTGATAAGAGTTTCAAAACTAAATTGAAAAAACTAAAGCAACCATATGTTTTATAAACTTAAATGATTAATGTTTAGTAAATCTTCTGATGGAGCACTATTTTTGGCAGAGCATTAATTTATAGGAAACAGAACAAACGGGCAATCCAGCACATTTCATAAAGGATAACTACATTTCCCAGTTATCCATCTGGGTCCTTTTCATTTCAGTGGTTTAATTAAAACTCAATGGTATTATCAATCTGTTACATTTTTCATGTTGATGGTTATTACATTTACAGTACAGCAGGAGTACAAATTAAAGTGAGAAGATGATAAATCTCATTTCCAAATTTCATTTCTGTTTCTCTAGTAACTAATACTCTGGTAATATTTTTTAGCTCACTCATGTTTATAGAACAATTTTCATTTTTTTCTGATTAAGATAAAGGGAAAAAAGAGAAGAATGATTTTTTTCAATACTTTATTTCTCTTTTTGCATGTATTATATTTTATGACTCTATCAACCCACTCTGTAGAAACATTTGGGTTGGACTCCTCAAAATCTGTAATAAACTTCTTTTTATTTCTTCCTTTAAAAAAAAATAGTTGTCTTTTATCTGACAATCTTTTAATATTAGATTTCCACAAATTAAAGAAGTATATCATTCAATTATGAATTTGGGGGTTTTAAATTTATATGTAAAACATGGTTATTTTCTGTACAAATCATTAACAAAAGAAATGAGTGCCTTTTTCATATCAAGAATGCTTCTTCAAACCTAGAGCATTAAATATATATTCTTTGGAGTATGCCAGGGATACAGACACATAATCTTGTTAACATATGATTATAAATTGGTTTACAATAATGCCAAAAATAAGATGCAGTGGGTTATACTGAAAAAAATGCTATTCAAATGCTTTCAAAGTATTAAAAACTATACAAATATAAGCAAAGTCGTGAAAAATCAAATGAGGCTATTTTCAAAAGAAAAAATATGTATAAAACTCTTTCCTTCTTCCTCCCAACCTCCAGACCTGGAGAGGACTCACATGATAAGAATGGATATAATCCAATGTGTCTCGACAGACAATTAGAAGTACTTTAACTTGGTGACCACCCCTTAAGAAAAAGAAACAATTATATTGAAATAACTGTTGTCAATAATTGATCTGGAAAAATCTCTACTCTTGTCAATATTCTTGCATTTCTAAGCACTGATTGTCCCCTATCAATGTCTGTCATCAGTCTGTCCTGACTATTTACAGTCTACCTGCTTGGACCAAGGTAGACTTCCATCCATAGAGGCAAAATTTACTATGATCAAGTCAACCTGTCTCAAAAATTAACACCTGTTCCTCAGAAATGCTAATGAAACGCCCCACAGTTTGACAGACTTAAGCCCTTTGCTACTTACACAGCTGACTTTATCTGTTCGACACTCTGAACAAGCACTCTATTCTTGCAGCCAATTATTTAATAAGGATCCCACAACATTATCTAAATGTCAAAAGATGTATGTTCTAGTTGAGTAGCAATAGAAGAAAATCCTCTTGTTAGTATTCCCTAAGTCATTTTGCCTGAAACTCAAACCTTGTCTTAGGCAGCAGAACAATGAAAAGATAACTCTCCAGAAGTCAACATACCTGGGTACCTAGCTGAGGTAGGTCTATTCTAATCATATGTCTATGTGTGTGAGGTAAGTGATCAGGATAGAGATCATGAAGCCAGAGATGTTTTTGCTGTTCTGGAAAGACTAAAAGAATTTAATTATGTAGATATAAGAGAGAAATTCTGAAAAAAGTCACAAAGTCAGAAACGGGAGGAGGAAGGGAGAGAAAAATAAGGTGAAAAAGGAGAAGGAGAGATGAGAGGGAGAGATGAAAAAACTATCAAGTAAAAGAAATACACTTTCTTGGAAAGACAAGTAGTTTCATATTGCTCAAAATTGTATATTATGATTGTTTCCATATCTTAATTATTGTAAATAATGCTACAATTCAAGTGTCCATCAGCAGATAAATGGATATACAGTAGAATATTATTAACCATAAAAAAGAATGAAATCTTGCCATTTGCAACAATATGGGTAGATCTAGAGGGTATAACACTAAGTAAAAAAGTCAGAGAAAGACATATCATATGTTTTTACTCATATGTAGAATTTAAGAAATAAATTAATAAAGAAAAAAGAGACAAGCAACCAAAAACAGACTCTTAAATTCAGAGAACAAACAAGTGGTTGTCAGAGGGGAGGTGAGTAAGGAGATGGGTGAAATAGATAAAGGACATTAAGCAAGCATTTATTTTGATGAGCACCGTGTAAGGGATGGAATTGTTGAATCATTATATTTATACCTGATACCAATACAGCATGGTATATTTATTACACTTCAATTTTTTAAATTACAAAAAAAAAAAAAAAAAAACTATGTGACAGAACACAGAATATAAAGCTGAGGCAGTAGACAAACCATAGAGTCTTCCTGGTATACAAAGGAGTTCAGATTTTATCCTAAAACCGGTAAAGGATTATCCCAGTTTACTTGCTAAAGGATTTTATGCAGCAAATTTTCAGAAGCAAGTTGTGTTTTATAACAATAACTTGGAAACGACTCAAAAGTTGGAAACAAAGAGACCATTTATGAACAATAGGATAGCAACATATTTGAGAAACAAGGAGAAAAATAGGAACATTTAAGATGCAGATAGGGGAAAGGGAATTAGTGAGAAGTGGATGGGATAAGGAATTTTTTATTAACATAAACAGTATGGCTGAGAAGGTCTCAAAGAAATTCACAGAAATTATAAGTAGAATGAACAGAAGAGTTTCTCAGAGATGCTGATGAGCAATAATTTGGACCAACTGAGCTTGAAGTGACTATATAGCATCCAGGGAGACCTGTAGACCATAAGCATGTCTGGATTTCAGAAGAAATTTGGGGGTACATATGTTATCTCCCATGTATATATGCTGTACCCCAAATGAATATTAAAAATGTACATATGATTCTGAGTGCAAGAGCTCAGAAAACAGTAAGCACAAGGAGAAAAGAACTGAAGGCAGACCCTTGCAGAATAAAGACACTAAAGGGCAAGTGAAGGAAATGAACTTATCGAGAAAAAAGGAATGTCCAGAGATGTAGGATGAAATTTTAAAAACATATTTTCAAGAGAGGAAGCAATTTCCAGGAAGAAAATATTCCAAATACATCAGAGATATCCAGGAAGATCAAGATCAACACATGTATGTGATAGCCTTTACAATTCCAACTATTTAAGGGTGATATTATCATTATTACTGTGGGTTTTTTGTCTTTATTTTAAATCAAGAAAATGAAGGCTCACAAGGTTTATGTAAGTAGTTTCTGTAACCAGAGAAGGGAATGCTGGAGCAGAATTTTGAATCTATCATAGTCTTTCACAATTTGACAGCAAAAGTACCAGTAGTAAATAAAGGTAAATGAGGTTTAAAAGGAAAGCATTTCTTTAAGGGATGAAGAAAAAGGGAAAGGGAAACAGAATTAGGATTACTTATTGGAGGAAGTTAATGGAAAGAGATTACCAGATGGAGAGTTCAGGGGAAGAGATGAGACCAAAAATGGTAGAAGGAATCTATCTACCTCAGACATGAGGTAAGGAGGGAGTAACATCAAAATCCCAACAAATAAAAGCCCAAGACAAGATGGCTCCCCTAGAGAATTCAACTAAATATTTAAATAAGCATTGATGCTAATCTTTCTCAAATTCCCCAAAGAATCAAAAAGGAGAGAACATTTCAAAACTCATTTTATGAGGCCAGTATTACTCTGACACCAAAACTAGACAAAGACACAATAAGAAAACAATTCAGATCAATATCCTTTTTTGAATACTGATGTAAAAATCCACAACAAAATACTAGTGAAACCTAATTCAATGTCACATTAAAAGGATTATACACCAAGTGGGATTTACAAATATGCAAGGATGGTTCAACAAACAAAAATCAATCAATACAATAAGCTGTATAAGCAAGATAAAGTATAAAAACCACACGATCATCTCAAATGATACATAAAATATATTTGACAAAAGTCAACATCCTTTAATGATAAAAATATTCAGCAAACTAGGAATGTAAGGAAACTATCTCAATATAATAAAATCCATATACAAAAACTCCATAGTTAACATCATAGTCAATGGTAAAAATCAGATCTTCCTCTAAGATCAGGAACAAGGCAAGGATATTCACTCTCACCACTATTACTCAGCATAGTACTAGAAGTCCTAGCAAAAGAAATTAGATAAGAAAAAAATAAATGGCTTCTAAATTGTAAAAGAAATAGTGAGATTATCACTGATCACGGATAACATGATCTCATTTGCAAAAAATTCAAAAGATTCCATGGGGATGGGAGATGGTTACAACTAATAAACAATTTCAGCAAGGTTGCAGGATACAAAATCAACACACAAAATTTACTTGTATTTCTGTATACTAACAATGACCAATCCTAAAAGGAAACCAAGAAAACAAATTACTATAGGGCATCAAAAAGGATAAAATACTTAGGAATATACTTAAACAAGGAGATGAAAGACTTGTACACTGAAAACTACAAAACAGTATTCAAAGAAATGGAAAATAAATGGGAAGTTATCCCATACCCATGAGGTGGAAGACTTAATATTGTTAAAATGTCAATGCTACCCAAAGCAATCTATAGATTCAAAGCAATATACCTATCAAAATTCTATGACATTTTAATATATTGAATTATAAAGATAATATAAAAACCATAAAAAATATAAAAACCATCTAAAATTCATATGGAATCTCAAAGGACCTCAAACAGACAATGTCAAGACTACACATTAAGGAAAGACTAAACATTCAACAAATGGTATAGGGAAAACTGAATGTCCACTGCACAAAATGCAGTAGGAACCTTATACCATATACAAATATTAACTCAAAATAGATTAAAGACCTAAATGTAAGCACTAAAGCTATAATACTTAGAAGAAAACAGGGAAAAGCTTCATAACACTGGATTTTATAATATGTTCTTACACATGACATCAAAAGAACAAGCAACAAAAAATAGATGAGACTATATCAAACTAAAAACTGCTGTGCATCAAAGGAAACAATAAGGTTGAAGGGCAACCAACCTACAGAATCACAATATATTTACTACTCATATATATATAATAAGAAGTTAATATCCAGAATATTTAAAGAATTTCAACAACAAAACAAATAACTTGATTTAAAAATATGAGCGATATAGCTTAAGTCTGGCATCATGATGCTACCAGCTTTAGTTTTCCTCTTCAACATTCCTTTGGTTATTCAGGGTCTTTTTTGATTCCATACAAATTTTAGGAATATTTGTTCCAGCTCTATGAAAATTGTCAATGGTATTTCGATAGGGATTGCATTGAATGTGTAGATTGCTCTGGGTAGCATAGACATTTTAACAATATTTGTTCTTCCATTCCATGAGCATGGAATGTTTTTCCATTTCTTTGTGTCTTCCTCAATTTCTTTCATATGTTTTCTGTAGTTTTTAGATTACAAATCTTTTACCTCTTTGGTTAGGTTTATTCCTAGGTATCTTATGGTTTTTGGTGTAATTGCAAATGGGATCGATTTCTTAGTTTCTCCTTCTTCTGTCTCAGTATATAGAGTTGCAACTGATTTCTGTGCATTGATTTTATATCCTGCCATATTACTGAATGCCTGTAAGACTTCTAACAATTTTAGGGTAGAGTTTTTTGGGTTTTCCACATAAAATACCATGTCATCTGCAGAGAGTGAGAGTTTGACTTCTTTGCTAATTTGAATGCCTTTTACTTCTGTTGTCTGATTGCTGAGGCTAGGATTTCCAGCACTACGTTAAACAACAGTAGTTAGAGAGGACATTCCTGTTGTGTTCCTGACCTTGGGGAAAAGCTCTCAGTTTTTCCTCATTGAGAATGATATTTGCTTTCAGCTTTTTGTAGATGGCTTTTATGATATTGAGGTACGTTCCTCCTATCCCTACATTATGGACAGGTTTAATCAAGAAAGGATGCTATACTTTGTCAAATGCTTTTTCTGCATCAATTGAAAGGATCAAATGGTTCTTGTCCTTTCTTTTATTACTGTGATATATTATGTTGATTGATTTGCAAATGTTGTACCACTCTTGCACCCCAGGAATAAATCACACTTGGTTGTGGTGAATAATCCTTTTAATGTACTATTGGATTCTATTGGCTAGTATCTTGGTGGGGGTTTTGGCATCCATGTCCGTTAGAGATATTGGTATGTAGTTCTCCTTTTTGATAGAGTCTTTATCAGGTTTGAGGATCAAGGTAATGCTGAGACAGTATGGTACTGGCACAAAATCAGAAACATAAATCAATGCAACAGAATAAGAACCCAGAAATGGACCCTCAACTCTATGGTCAATTAATCTTTGACAAAGCAGGAAAGACTATCCAATGGAAAAAGGCTTGTCTCTTCAATAAATGGTGCTAGGAAAACTGGATAGCCACATATAGAAGAATGAAACTGGACCATTTTCTTACAACATACACAAAGATAAACTCAAAACATATGAAAGACCTAAATGGAATCCATCAAGAATCCAACAAAATCCTAGAGGAGAACACACGCAGCAAACCTTGTGACCTTAGCCGAGGTGACTTCTTGCTAGACAGTTCTCCAAAGGCAAGACAGTTCTCTGTTCCCGAGAATGCAAAAATGAACTACTGGGACTTCATCAAGATGAAAACCTTCTGCACAACAAAGGAAACAATCAACAAAAACTAAAAGACAACCTACGAAATAGGAGAAAATATTTGCAAATGACCTATCAGGTAAAGGGCTAGTATCCCAAATCTATAAAGAACTTATCAAACTCAATACCCAAAGAACAAATAATCCAGTCAAGAAATGGGCAGAAGACATGAACAGACATTTTTCCAAAGAAGATATACATGGCCAATGGACACATGAAAAAACATTCCATATCACTCGACATCAGGGAAATACAAATCAAAACTATAATGAGATACCACCTCACACCAGTCAGAATGGCTAAAATTAACAAGTCAGGAAACAAAAAATGTTGGTGAGGATGAAGAGAAAGGGGAATCCTCTTATATTGTTAGTGAGAATGCAAGCTGATATAGCCAATCTGAAAAACAGTATGGTGGTTCCTCAAGAAGTTAAAACTAGAGCTACCCTATGACCCAACAACTGCACTACTAGGTATTTACCCCAAAGATACAAATGTAGTGATTTTTAGGGTCACCAGCATCCCAACGTTTATAGGAATAATGTCCACAATAGCCAAACTGTGGAAAGAGCCAAGATGTCCACCAACAGATGAATGGATAAAGATGTGACGTATATATATACACATACATACACATACACACATATAATGGGATATTAGCCATCAGAAAGGATGAATACTTACCATTTACATTACCATTTACATCCGTGTGGATGGAACTGGAGGGTGTTATGTTGAGCAAAATAAGTCAATCAGAGAAAGACAATTAGCATATGGTTTCAATTGTATGTGGGATATAAGAAACAATGTAGAAGATCATAAGGGAAGGGAGGAAAAACTGAATGGGGGGTCATCAGAGAGGGAGAAAAACCATGAGAGACTCTTGACTATAGTAACAAACTGATGGTTGCTAAAGAGAGGTGGGTAGGGGGATGGGGAAATTGGGTGATGGGCATTAAGGAGGGCACATGATGTGATGAGCATTGGAAGTTATATGGAAATGATAAATTACTGAATTCTACATCTGAGACTAATGATGTGCTATAAGGTGGCTAACTGAATTTAAATTAAAAAAATTAAAAATGAGCAAAGCGCTTGAATAAACAATTTCCCCTAAAATGATGTACAAATGGCCAAAAAGCATATGAAAAGACTGTTCCACATCACTAATTGTAAGATAAATGCAAATCAAAACTATGATAGGATAACAGCTCATACCCATTAGTATGGCTACTATCAGAAGAACAAAAAACAAAATTGTTTTTTGAACAAAAAACAATTGTTAGTAAGAATGTGGATAAATTGGAGCCCTTATACACTGTTCCCGAGAATGCAAAATGCAGCAGCTATTACGGAAAGAGTACAGGGGTTCCTTAAAAAATTTTAAATAGGGGTAGCCTGGGTGGCTCAGCAGTTTAGCGCCGCCTTCAACCCAGAGTGTGATGCTGGAGACCCAAGATTGAGTCCCATGTCAGGTTTCCCCTCATGGAGCCTGCTTCTCCCTCGGCCTGTGTCTCTGCCTCTCTCTCTCTCTCTCTCTCTCTCTGTCTCTCTCTGTCTCTGTCTGTCTCTCTCTCTCTCTGGGTCTCTCATGAATAAATAAATAAAATCTTAAAAAAAAAAATTTAAATAGAACTACCCAAAACCAGCAAGCCCACTTCTAGGTATAGATCCAGAAGAATTCAAAGTAGGATCTTGAAGAGACGTCTGCATATCTAAGTTCATCACAGCTTTATTCACAATAACTAGGAGTTGAAAGCAACTCATACATCCACTGATATATGAATGGAGAAAGAAAATGTGCTGTAATCATATAATGGAATACTATGCAGCTTTATAAAGGAAGGAAATTCTATCATATGCTACAACGTGGACATTTTACTAAGTGAAATGAGCCAGTCATAAAAGGATAAGTGCTGTGTAAATCCACTCATCTGAAATATGAGTAGTCAAATTTTGAGTAGTCAAATGTTGAGTAGTCAAAAGCATAGAAACAGCAAGCAGAAAGGTGATTGGTTGTCAGGGGCTAAAGGGAGGACAATGGGGAATTAATGTTTAGTAGGTATAGATTTTCAGGGTAGCAAGATGAAAATGACTAGAGATCCACTGGAAAACAATGACTATGCTGAGCCATAGACTTAAAACTGATTAAGAAAGTAAATTTTACAAGCATGTCTTTTTTACCACAATAAAAAGGGCTTTGGAAAAAATGTAAAAAACAAAACAAAACAAAAAAACAGAGTACCTGTGAATCCATATGCACATAAACTGCATGAAGGTTCAGAGGGATGGCATTTGGGCTGAAAGAATGTATTATAGGACATCAGTGGTCTCTGACATGCAAATGAGAGGGTTATCATTCACTTTGTCATTTTAATGACAAGGTGGGCAAGAGCTACCCTGAGGAAAAGAGAGACTACTGGTGGAAAAGAGCGCATTAGGAAGTTTTAATTTTAGAAAAATGTAGAATTCTGTCAAGGTTATCTACTTTAAAAGCTAAATGTAGCAAACAAGGGTTCATCAATCAAGTATAACAAACAATGTATGTCTCATAGCTATATCTCCAGCTCACTGGAGAAGCTGAAAATTGAAACCATAGAGAAGAGATAAGGAAGCTTATTACTTGTTTTAGGTATAATTTCTGGTTGATAGGCTGGAAAGATTATCAACTGGAAATTATTTCATGGCCAACTAAGTGAATGCTCTCTTCCAAATAATGTAGCTTTGTTAGACACACCTTCCTTCTCCTTTCCACCACCTTCAGAAAGCTGGGAACAGCATAATTTCTAAGCCAAGAGAAATTTATTATGGGGAGGATGAGGTAGGTGTGATCTCAGTAGAATCAGGTGGGGGGGCGGGAAGGCAGAAATTATAATACAGGATTATATAAGGGTATTCTACTATTGTATGGCTACAATCCCTTCTGGTTAGAGCAGGGCTGCAGTAGCCCCTCATATTGAATTCTCACTGTAAACCACACAGCCAAGTGTAAATAAAAGTAAAGTTGATTCCACACACAGTCCCCTTGGGCTTGGTTGCTCATGCCCACCAGAGGTGGGGGCAAGTAGCCCAGAACCAAGAGTCCAGACAGTGAAGGAGCAATAATAGGATACTGCAGAGAACATTAGGGCTTTTCATTCCTTTGATAATATGTAGAAAAGCATCCCTGAGTTTTTATCTTAGTAAAAACTAAGAAAAGAAGATTGAAAAAGCACAAAGCATCCCCAGGCTCCAAATTCTCTAACCTATCTTTACACCTTGGGAAGGTTCAAGGAAAACAGCAATCTATGTAAAACGATAACCAGTCAAAAGATAAGAGACATGTGAGTTCTCAGACTCAAGGAACAGGGTGCAATTTGGCCCAATTGCTCTATTGACTGTAATTAAAACCACAGCGCTCTGTTGTGCAAATAATGGTTCGTAAAAACAGAGGCTTTATGAATTCCGCCATCTAATGATTTTTCCATCAACATGCTAATTAATTCTGTAATTAAGAAAATGTTAAGATTCTAAAAACTTAGAAAATCAAGGAAATAATGAATTTAAATTGCCATCTAGTTTTTAGAACAGTACAGTTAGCATCCTGAACAAATTCCAAACATTCTTTCTTTTTCACAATTAAACTTTGCTTTCCACCTTCCTTAGCTTAATGCATTTTACCTGTGCCATGGCTGACCTGATAAGAAAAACAAAACCCAGTACATGCAAAATAAAAAAAAAAGTGTCCTTGCACATAAGAGAGTAAGTCGTTGGCCTATGTGGTGTTCTTTGGGGGTCTCTAGCATGAAAAGTCCCCTGAACTGCAATTTAGACAAGTCTGACTGTCAGGACATAGATTTAGTTTTCTGGTTTAAGACATTGCACATTAAAACAAACCTAGGGGAAGTGAGCATTTTTATGAGAAGCAACTGATGTTATAAACAGACATTAACATAATCTGATCTGGGTCAGCAGAATGAAGGAAGCCAGTCTTCTAAAAAGCAGACAGGCTGCAAGTTTCTAAGTGTGCAAGAGAAAGAGAGGGGGCAGCCCTTGCAGGGGAAATTGCTGCCTTTGGTTCTGCTGGAGGCTAGTCCTAATTACCAGGAAATAATCAAAGAATGTATTTTGGCCGAAGAAAAAATGACTCCAAGGTATTACTGTTTTAAGCAACTATGTCCTTTGTGGTTATTTTATGTGAGTGCCATCTTAAGTCAAGAGCTTCCAGAGAGTAAAAAGGACTTAAGAGCTATTGAATTGCCAATTATTTACTACTGCTGTCCTAAACTCCATGCATTTTTAAGGAATTCATCATTTGGGGAATTGTTTCACTTCTGGACTTAAGAAGAACTACTTTAAAGAACTTGAATTAAAGGCACTTTTTAGAAGACTTCTACATTGAGTGCCTAACAAAGAACCTGAGGAGCAAATGCCTCCATGAAGAGAGTGCCAAGTCACCCACTGGCACTAGCATTCACAGAAGTCGTGCCCTGGGGCTTCACAGGTAAAGGGTACTTTGTTCTCCCAGTTCTGGAGACCAGTACAGCCTATGATGGGAAAGGAAAGATACCAAATAGAAGAAACGAATATCTTTTTTTAAACTCCATTGGTTGAATCGAGTTATTTTCTTAAATAGGGAAGCCAAATTAAAGTTGCACTTCCAGAAAGTCACTAAGGAGGCCAGGGTCCCCCGTCTGGTCCTGAGAGGCAGCTCCAGTTCAGAATCCCTGTCATAGAAGAGAGTAACAAAGCTCTAGACACCTTGTGTTGTTTTCCTTCCTCCTGAAGAGCATGAGTTATGAACCTTTCAGTAGTAGGGCTGTAACTGTCAGACCTTTTAACTACAAGGATGCTGTCACTGGGCATGGTCTACCCCAAAGTCTTCATTGCATGTATTCAGAAAGGAAAAAAAAAAAGAAAAAAGAAAAAGAGGAGAAGGAAAAGGACAGGCTCAAGGAGCAGGTCTTATCCAGACAGGATAAGAATAGACAGAATGTAGCAACTATATTTGGCAAGGTGATTCAACGGAGGAAAGGGGAGATGGATCTAGTTCCCCCTTCCCTTTCTATTTCCAACTCACTGAAACCATAGTGGGGGAATGAACATGACAGAGGCCTGGGCTGCAATTCTTTACTGAAATAGGAGGATGTGGATGGGAGATGATGTAACAAAAAAAAGGTCTTTCAAAAGTCAGGTCATTTGGGTACTGGTTCTAACCATGTGCCCTTCGACAAGTCAATTTTGTTTCTAAGCTCAGTAGTTTTTCATAGAAAAACTAAACAGATTTTGTAAGAATAAGCTCTGTTGTCTATTTCACTGTCCTGAAAAATCCATGACCAAAATGCATTTCTAATCAAACTAAATTGCACAAATAAAAAAAATAAAACTTGAACTTTTCAGCATCAGTGAAAATGAATGGCATTTACAGGTTCAAATTTCTTCAGACAACAACCAGTAACACGGTTTGGGAACTGCAATTAGTGTTCTAGAAATTTCTTCCATCTAACCCTAAGCCAACAGAGAATGCTAAGCTTTTGGATATTGTACTTGAGACCTTATGCCAAAGTAAAGAAATCGCTCAAGGCACATTTGAATTTTTATGACTCTAATGATGTCAGTTCACAAGATGGACTATTTCCTTTGGAAAATAAAGAGTCCTCCAGGGTGACAGAACAGACGGTGGGCCAACTTTTACTTATGGCTCAGATTACATAGATGCTGTACCTTAAATAATTTATATGATGTGATCATACTCAGGCCTCATCTGTGGAAACAGACTGAACTGAAACCAAATATGTCCCAATCTGTATACTAATCACTGTTCAATAGCAGAGATGCGGTGGCAAGTCCATTAGGCTGGCCAGAGTCTGGAGGCTCAGGCTACTTAAGCACTGAGCAGATGTTCAATTCTGGTTAAAATGCCTGGTTCCACCCCACCCCCAGCTGAGAGCTCCAGCTCTGTAAATGTAAGCTGATTCACTGACTCAATTAGACTAGAGTTGATTTTGGGCATCCGTACACAAAACCACTCACAAGCAGTCTTGTCCATTCCTACTGAAAGAACCCAAGAAAGCATGCCACTTCAATAAGCTAAATTAATTATACCTACAAACACTGTGACAGTACAAATATACTTCCTTTGACTAACAGGAAGTAGGAGAATAGGAACAAATGAGGAATGGTAAAAGCACTATTGCAAACCGGAGATTTCATACAAAGTTGTTGCCCTGAAGTTTGAGATTGGATAATGTCATCATCTCTCAAAATCATACTATAGTAAAAAAAAAAAAAAATCCACCTCATGAAAGTTAATAATTATTTATCCTAACTGCCTCCTATATGAGACTGTTAGCACCAGTGTTGATCTAAAAGCTACTTTTGGGGATCCCTGGGTGGCGCAGCGGTTTGGCGCCTGCCTTTGGCCCAGGGCGCGATCCTGGAGACCCAGGATCGAATCCCACGTCAGGCTCCCAGTGCATGGAGCCTGCTTCTCCCTCTGCCTGTATCTCTGCCTCTCTCTCTCTCTGTGAGACTATCATAAATAAATAAAAATTTAAAAAAAAATTTTAAAAGCTACTTTTGTAGGTATTTCTACAAACTTTCTTTTGGAGGCATATAAGAGTTCCCTCTGTAACCATAAGGTGCCTAACTCTAATTATTCATTTTCTAGATAGGAGCCCTAAAGTCTATTCAAACAAGTACAATGCCACGACTGAGGAATGAAATCTCTGACTCATGACAACCATTATCAGGTTTCGGGTCCTTTTACTCTGTAAAGCATTAAGTGATCTTTGCCTCCTCCATCCCTATCTGTGAGCAGGGAGCAAAGCCAGATACAGTGGCAAAGCCGTCTCCACAGGCTGAACAATCGGGATCAAAAAGGAGGCAAGGGAAGGTGAGAGACTCCAGAAAAATCATACCAGCTGGAAATTATCCTTCTGCCCTGTGAGAAGTAATGGGAAGAAGCATTTTCTAGATCACACACTTGAACTATAATAAAAGGCATTATGGGCAGGTGGAAGGTGGGCAGGAATCCCAGAGATGTGAATCCAGAAATGAGTTCTGTTGCTCATGAGCTGTGTGACTTTGAGCAAATTTTAGAATTTCTGTATTCCTGGATCTTTTTACCTGTTATACAGGGATAACCAGGCCTTCTTTGCATTGTTGTTGTAAGGAAATGAGTCAATGTATGTAAATTAGTCCATTGCATGGTGGGGCCTCCATTAATAGCACATTTCTTACATGCAGCTGCCAAGCCCTTTCAAGGCCAGTAGACAAAGTTCAATCTGAACCAGCGGACACAAATATTGGGCATCATGAGCAGAGGTTAGTACATGCTCTTCCCCACAGGCCACCAATCAAAACAATCTCATAACTAACAGGCACAATGAAATTTGCTTTTTTGGCATTTTTCTTAAGTGGACTAAAGAATAAAAATACCTTTAGTCTACTTCTTCCTTCCAGCAAAATTTACATAAAAAAAGAAGGCAATTGAACAATTATCAGGCAAAGTAAGAGGAGCTCTTTATCTCCTTTTGTACTGGAAGGGAAAGGAGATGGTTATTTCTGCTATTTTAAAATGTCCTTCATGGGGCACCTGGGTGGCTCAGTCAGCCTTCCACTCAGGTCATGCTCCTGGAGTCCTCGGATCAAGCTCCACATTGGGCTCCTTGCTCAGTAGGGAGTCTGCTTATCTCTCCTTCTGCTCAAGCTCTCATTCACTCTCTCTCTCTATCAAATGAATAAAATCTTTTTTTTTAAATGTACTTCAAGTACACATACTTGACACAAACCTACAAACTTAGAAGTGAATTCTCATGTTAAGCAGAAATCTTTTTCTTGCTATATTTAACACTAGATATTATAACCATTCAAAAATATCAAGCACTTGTTATATAAAACATTGTTTAGTATCCAGGCTCTGGAATCACATGGAGTTTGAATCTGGGCTCTGGTACTGACTTGCTGTGTGACCTTGGGCTATGTACTTAACCTCTCTGTGCTACAGTCTCCGGATCCACAAAATCAAAATAGTAACAATATCAACCTCCTAACAATCCCAGTGAGGAGAAATAATAGAAAATCCATGCTAAGCAATTGGAACAGTGCCTGACCATTAAGAAAAAGTAGTAAATGTTATCAATTCTGCTTAGTTATTACTGAGTGAATCTCATAAGTCTTGAAAGAAGTGTGTAAGTAAAAACTGGGCAAGTTAAACTCTTGAGAATTTGAATCACATTTTATAATAAAGTTTCTGAAAAACTCTTTGATACTTATGTTGCCTATCAAAGGAGAAATAGTACCCTATCACTGCAGGATAGGATAGGATATATATATATATATATATATATATATATATATATATATATATATATATATGTATATATATAGGATATATATATATATGTATATACATATATATTTATACCTGATATGGGACATGCAACAATTTATGATAAAGTTCTCTCTCTCTAACTTTGGAATGAGTGTCCTGATTAATTCTACACTCTGAAAAACTAACCATTACTCCTTGCTTTGGAAAAGAGATTTTAAGTCCCTTAACTCAGTTCAAAGCGGAGTGTGGTCCCCATATGAATGTTTCCTTAATACTGATGTCTTAAAGAGAGAGGTACTCACCCTATTGCATGGATATGGCTCCACTTCACCTAATATCCCATTCTGTAGGTAAAAACATCTTCCTTTTGGGACATTTCATGGCACAAACTGTCCAACTCCCATCTGATATAACCCAGAAGCTATATTTTGTTCCTTCTAGCTAAAATGCAATTGATTTTAAGTGTTGTGGTATAAAATGGTATCTTAAAAATTTCATTGTATTTGCCTATCTCTTTATCTTTTTTCAACAATGTCACTAATAATACAGCACAAAATTATATAGCCATATAGTGCCTACCATGCAACAGACATTGATTGTAACACTTCAAATAACTCATTTTTGTTCTCATAGTCCTACGAGGTGCTATGATAATGACCTTTTAGTGCAGGTGATAAAACACAGAAAGAACTTGCGTAAATTGCCCAGTCATAGAGCTGGAAAGCACAGAGTTAGAAGCACATGTACCACTGTGCTACACTCTAGTTCCTTCCTTTCCTGTCTGCCACATCCATCTGTCCATCCATCCACCCATCCATACGTCCTCTTATCTATCTGCCCATCTCTCCAACCAGCTATCAACCAAGAAATAGATGGAGAGGAAGAAAGAATTAAAGCATAAACTTAGAAAGAAATTTGGAATTTAACTAATTTAAATATATCAGTAGGATTTGTTGGCTGTAAAGATCTCTCCTGTAGTAAGCTCAGCATGACATGCATTATTAAAGAAACAGTACTTTAAATGAGTGTCAGTGTCTCAAAATGTAAAGACTAGCTCTATTCAAGAAACCCAGCAGATTTGAAGGGACACCCACAGACTTACCATACACTAGACACACTACTCAGATATGAACACTGTATCTAAAAAGGAAAGACATAATCAACAATTGTTCCTTTTCTTTCACTAAGAAGAAAGCTAGGTAGGAGTATGTCTAAACTATCTTTCCTTCCTTAATGAAACTGCTATTGATTTTTTATCCTAGTGAATCATTGCCTTGAAGCAATTTCTTTTAGCTGCAGGTTCTCACATTTAATTTGGATGTATGCTTAAGGGAGAGTTTATCAATAAAATGTCCAGAGGAACGCCAAAAGGTTTTTATTAGAAAGAAACAGTGAAAGCAATTTTATCAATTTTGTTAAACACACAGATGATCAAAGAATTATTAATGAATGGCATTTAAAGAGCAATTTCAATGTGAATATGGGTCATATCAACATAATCATCACTCTAAATGTTCTCAGTGGGCATAAACATTAAAGATTGCCATGAACAACACATAAATTTGCCTGCCCTTACAGGAAAGAGCACATATTGCTCTCTCCAAAAGCTGGCCTTAAAGGTGACTTTGCTGACCAAAAATAGTATCTCCCCAAATTCTCTCAGCATCATCCCATATTATGTACTTGTTACTGTACAAAGCATGAACTCTACATTATCTCATTTGCTCTTATAGTTCAGGTACCCAATTTATACATAAAGGAAAGCAGAGAGAATTTAAGAAATTTCCCCCAAATTATATAATTACCAAATGGCAGAGTCGGCAGTCAAATTCATGTTTGTATATTTCCAGAACTCATCTTTATAATCCATGTACATGCAAAGCACTTTGATTTTTTTACCATATATAAAAAAGCCTTCCACTGGGTTTCTGGGTGGCTCAGACAGTTAAAAATCTGCCTTCAGCTCACGTCATGATCCTAGGTTCCTAGGATAGAGCCCTGGCATCAGGCTCCCTGCTCAGTGTGGAGTCTGCTTCTCCCTCTACCCCTCCCCACTGCTCCTGCCCTCTCTCTCTCTCACTCTTAAATAAATATTTTTTAAAAAAATAAATAAAAAAGCCTTAAACTAAGTGAATATTTTCATTAACAATCATTAATGCTTCAGGATCATAGAGGTTTAGACTAAACTAAGTCTGTACAATGACAATAACCACAAAACATATTGTACATGTTGGAAAACAAGGCATTTTTAAAATAAAACATTCTTGAGGTTCAATTTATTTACTTTAGATCCTCAAATCCATATAGGAATCATAATATCCTAAATGGATATGACTAAGTCCCTCTCAGAATGTAGTTTCTTATTCCTAAAAGTTCACTGCATTCAAGAATGATGCCATCCAAATCGAATTTCAATTTAAATAAAAAAAAAAAAAAAAGAATGATGCCATCATTGACAGGAGTACTTCCAGAACCAACTGCACATTGATTTTTCTGAGACCTTGGTCTCTGACCTCTCTCCTTCTCTCCTGCTCTGCACCTCTTACTTAGCATGATGTTTAGTCCTTACTCAGTACTGGATGGTTGTAGTTCAAGTTATTTTCTCTCTCCTGACAGGGAGAAAATTCAACTCTTCTTTGCCCAGGAAACTGTTCCAGGACTCCTAGAACCTAGGTCTGCTCTTGAAAGTAGCTCAAACCAGTGGGGAGATACCACTCCACAGATCTTAAAAGGGCCCCTGGAGTCAATTTATATCTAAGAAGAGGATTGATGATTCTGCCAACGACACTCCTTACTATGCTATTCTACTCTCAGAGTTCCCAGAAAAGTCATCCCATTATGCCAGTAATTTGTATTCACCTCCAAGGTAATATGCAGAAAATGAATAGCAACAATAATCCCCCAAAATGACTAATCCAATTTAAAAATGGGCAGAAAACACAAATAGATGTTTTTCTAAAGAAGACATCCAGACAGCCAATAGACACATGAAAAGATGCTCAACATCACTCATCACCAGGGAAGTACAAATCAAAACTACAATGAGATATCACCTCATACATGTCAGAAAGGCTAAAATCAACAACACAAGAAACAACAGGTGTTGGTGAGGATGTGGAGAAAGTGGAATCCTCTTGCATTATTGGTGGGAATGCAAACTGGTGCAACCACTGTGGAAAACAGTATAGAGGTTCCTCCAAAAGTTAAAAACAGAACTACCCTATGATCCAACAATTACACTACTAGATATTTATGCAAGGAATACAAAAATACTAATTCAAAGGGTTCCATGTACCCCAGTGTTTATAGTGGTATTATCTACAATTGCCAAATTATGGAAACAGCCCAAGTGTCCATCAACTGATGAATGCATAAAGAAGATGTGGCACATACATAAAATAGAATATTGCTCAGCCAAAAAAAAAAAAAAAAAAAGAAATCCTGCCATTTGTAAAAAACTGGATAGAAGTAGAGAGTATTATGCTAAGTGAAATAAGTCAGTCAGAGAAAAACAAATACCAAATGACTTTGTTCTTAAAATCATATGGATGTTAAGAAACAAAACAAATGAGCAAACGGAGGTAGAGAGAAAGAAGAGAGAGAGAGGCAACTCAATAATCAGACTCTTTACTATAAAGAACAAACTGATGGTTACCAGAGGGGAGGTAGGAGGTGTGCATAAAATAAGTGATAGAGATTAAAGAGCACACTTGTGATGAGCACAGGGTGTTGTACAGATGTGCTGAATCACTATTTCATACACCTGACACAAATATTACACTATAGGTTAACTAACTAAAATTTAAATAAAAACTTAAAAATAAATACTTCAGTTCCTAAAACAAAACAGAAATGATAACCAAAGGCAGAACAAGAGAAACAGTGACAACAGAAAAGGACCTAAGTAGTTCAGCCATAACACAAATACTAAAGCATCATGTAGATTCCATCACTACATTCATTTTGAACAGTTAGGGCACATTCACAAGCTCTCGGTTAATAATGCCATCTACTCTTTTCTCTTTATTTCCAATACAATTTTGTATCATTACATGTCAGACACAATCTGATTAATATTTGGGATTTCTCAGATAAAAAGAAGCTCAAACTGCATTTTCCAGTCATGTGTATTTGTCATGCACTCATTTTCCTGTGTACTACACATTTATGGAGATCAAAACTGAGCAAGGCTCTGAAATCAAAATTATGAGGGATTCAAAGATGAGTAAGAAAAGATGCCACTCTCAAAGTGTTTCTATTCTAGGAGTGTAATGGTGTACCAGCCATCACTAGGGATGGACATAACAAGGAAACATCTCTTGATGTTCGTTCGTCCCTTGTCTTTCCCTTGGCTTCATTTCTCACACTCCACCCTTGCTCCCCAACCGTCTCCCATCCTGCCATCTTTCAGGCACTTAGGCTTTCAGGGCTCATTCTTGCCCTTCCCTATGGTGCCATAAGCTGAAAGGGACTATTCGAATGCACTTTCTATGACAGTCCCACTTTTAATTACATCTGCCCTCTTGTTCCCATAAGTTTACTTACTTCTTCTATTTGTATGAATTCAAAAAACACAATCCTCCATATCCAAGCCTCAAGGAGCCCTTGATGTGGTTAACACAAATAACTAAGATGTGATGCCATTCATTCAAAACTATTTTCTCCTTTATTTATCCCTTCAGTAAGTACGTGTTATAAGCTAGTGAGCACAGACTCTCTCTTAGGTGGAGGACTATAGACTTAAGGCTCCCAGGGAGGGTTGTCTTTTCCAAATGAAAGTCCAAGGGTCTTGATAGACTCCCACCTAGAGTCTCAGTGTTGCATTTTTTAAAGCAATTGTTTAGAACCAAGAGTCTATTATCAAGAATATTCTTGTTCAAATTCCAACTCAGCTACTCATCTCACTGTTGTCAGTTTCATTAGACCCAATATGGGGATGATGACGCCATAGGAGTTTTGTGAAGAGTCAATGAAATAAAGCATGTGAAAGCAATCAGGCATCTAGTAAGTGGTCAGTCACATAAATATTATCATTGCCTCTATTATTTCTAGCACATTTTGTGGTAGTTTTTATAAGATTTTTCTTATGTATTATTAATTTTAGACATCTTTTCTTATGCATCTTATGTAGCACTGGAGATTTTTAAATGAGCCTGGGAAGTAAGTTTTGGCAGCCATACTCAATATTTCTGTGCAAAAAAATTAAAACTATTAAAAAACATAAAGTATTTTAAATCAAAGCTGTCAAATAAATTCCCTGAAAAGATTAAATAAAAACTGAATAACTCAATTTTGCGAAGTTTAAGATACTAAATTTTCAGGCAAATACAAAAACTTGAGATGAATGTTTTTCATCCGCCAATGTCAAATTCCTCTACTATTAGTGTCATCCTTATCACTGAAAATACCGCACCAGAGGAGACATCCTACTGCTTAGTGTTGGTGACATTTATTTTTCAGCTTGAGAAGGAAAAATACAAACTCTAAACTGAAATCTGTGGGGCCAGTGAAATACGGCAGTTGTCTTATCAAAAAAGAAGAAAAAGACAATTTTTCAGTTTTTGAGACCATAATTGTTACTTCAGTTTCTCTTAAAGAAAAAAAAATAAAAATTCTCAAATTTTAAAAAGTAGATTTTCACTACCATAGCAGATTGCTAAAATCGAAGTTATTTCATGATTCCTATTTATCATTTTATTATTTTCTTACTTTATTTATTCTCTCTCTTGGTTATCAAACATTGCTTTGACCCAATGTAAGTGAATAAACGTGTAGATTGAAATGTACCCTTGTATATATATATTTGAAAATTTTTTAAATATGACTTACAATTTTAAAAACCATCAGTATTTTCTACCTTTATAGCTAATTCAGTGAAAGAACTCTAAGACCACTTAATCCTCTGTCATATTTCCTTTTTTGTTCACTTTAATGACAAATATATTGAAATATTTTTTCATATTTCTCATCCAGAAAAATTACTTTTTGATTCTGCATATAAGTGAGATCATACAATATTTATCTTTTTCTGTCTGACTTAGTTCATTTAGCATAAGGCCCTCAAGGATCCATCCGTTTTGTCACAAATGGCAAAATCTCCTTCTTTTTATGGCTGAATAATATTCTAATTTATATATACAAATAATATGTAACATGTAAATATAGTATATGTAATATGTATAATATTTTATATATAAATTTATCCATTCATCTGTCAATAGACACTTTGGTTGTTTCCATGTCTTGGCCATTGTAAATAATGTTGCTATGAATATGGAGGTGCAGACATCTCTTTGAGACAATTCTTTCAATGCCTTTGGATATACAGAAGTGAAATTGCTTGAGCAGATGGTAGTTCCATTTTTAATTTTCTGAGACTATCTATTTTCCATAATAGAATCACTCATTACTTATACAATGTTGTATGTCAATTATATTTTATTAAAACAGAAAAAAAATTCTGTAAAAACAATACCTTGAAATGTAAGGGAAGTATATACATTTGAGTGACTTTTAGTAGTAAACAACAATTTGTTCAACCTGTTTTCCACAAGCTCTAATAATAATTTTCACATTATCTTCATTTTATTTTTTTCCAAAGATTTTATTTATTTATTCATGAGAGGCACAGAGAGAGAGGCAGAGACAGAGGCAGAGGGAGAAGCAGACTCCCTGCAGGGAACCCGATGCAGGGCTCTGTCCCAGGTCCGCAGGATAATGCCCAGAGCTAAAGGCAGACACACCGCTCAGCCACCCAGGAGCCCTATTTTCATCTTAAAACTAGTATTTCACAAATTATCTTTGCAGATATTTTATAGAAAAACTAAAAATGTGACTTAAAATTTTAAAAACAATCAGTATTTTCTACCTTTATAGCTGATTAAAAGATGAGATCATGCTTCATCCTCTGTTCTATCCTATATACAAAGTTACTTTTCAATTATTTATTCTCTAAACCAAAAATAGATGGAGATTCTACAAAAGTTATCAGAACTTATAAGGCAAATATACTTCTAAATTACTATTTGGAAGTATCTATACTCTTTCTGTTGCCATAGTCAACAAATTAAAAATATAAAAATGACCACAAAAAATCTGTTTCCTTTATGCTACCCCCTCTGCCCCCAATACATCCTCCTTTTTTTCTGAAACACCCTGTAAGGACTAAAAATCAGTGTGTACACTTTCCCCACCCACACATCTCTTCCTTACACACACACTTATTCTCTTCCTGTCGCTCTGTGTATATATATATGTGTATGTATATGTATGTATTTCTTTATATGTACTATTTCATATGTATATACACACATAACACTTTTTTTTTAACCAATACACAGAACATTTTGAAAGATGAGATGTTTTGAGGTTAGGGGACTCTCATAGGTGTTAGCCTGCAGTTGAATTTTTTTTGTTGTTTGCTCCAAACCTTAGATTCCAGGAAATTCACTCCAAACAAGGAAGTAGGAAAGAAGAGGGAAAAGAGTATCTTTAAAGATTTCTGTGAAGAAATGGAGAGAAAATTTAAAAAGGGATAACAAAAAGCAGAGCAGAAGAAAAAGGTGGTTGGATACCAGGTAAATGTGTTAGAATGTTGAAACGTCCCACTAGCAACTGAGTGAGAACCTCAGTCTATACTTGCAGAGCTGCCCAGACAAGCGAATACCACAGCTTGATTCTGCTGGTAGCTGTGAGTATCTCCCACTGGTATTCAACATCCAGAGCCACTTGCATGCCTCCCTCTAGTCCCCAGTATCAGAGGCTCCAACTCTAGACCCAACTGTCCTCTTCCATTTGACTTTCATTGATATTCTGTCTTTGCATGAGTCTACAAGCTCCCTCAATTTTATTATCCACAATGATAATGTTTCTCCATGTTTAATGATGAGTTTGTTTCAAATTATTAGTTATCATTGGTTTATCTGCCTAAAACCAAAAGTGATATGTTATTCCTGATATACAATATTGTATTAGATTGCATTGTCTTAAATACTATACAAGATATAAAAGAACATTCTACTGAAGCCTGGTGAAGAGAAGAAGCACTATTATGATTAGGAAGGATGACGAAATACCTAGCTATGTATTGAAGACCAATGAAATAGTCTTTCTAATATATAAACAGCATAATTTACTCAAAGCACTTAGCCCAGTGCCTAGTATTACAGACTATTATAGCTCCTTTCCACCATTCAAAGCAATATTTATTATATAATCTTTACATTCTCATATTGCTTTTGATGTATCTCTGTTAGATTTTCTTTCTGTAATTGACCATTTATGTGCTAAGTCACTAACTGGATGATAAACTCCCTGAGAGTGGAGAAAAGGAAATCATCATTGTATCGTCAGGGCCTAGAATGTGGTAAGTACCTTAGAAAATGCCCTATACGTATCTGATGGCTAAGTGAAGGAATGAAAGTAGAATTAAGTTTTATAAAAATTCACTACTATACTAGGTAAGATGATGATAAGAGCACTCAACCTCAACCACTTCTCTGGAAAGCTGGATTTTAATTTCACCTCCACCAATAATTTCCTGCATTGCCTTAGGCAACCCGTGTGCAAACTGAGAATAACCTACAAAGATCCTAGGGTTGCTGAGGATTATAGTTGATAGTAATGGGAGGGTGAAGGCCAAAGATATAATGAACAGAGTCCCTTCCCTCCCCACAGACTCAGTATCCTCAGTTGGAAAATGGAATGTGGTACCAACTTCAACACTGTGTGAGTCTGAGGAATCAATCCTTAGACAAACTATAATGAAGGATGGGGTGAAGTGGGCAGAAAGACCTCCATCCACGCTCCAGGTTTGTAGTAGCCAATCAGCATCACCTCTGGGGTGTACATAAGAAAAAAACATATTTTAAATGCTTTATTCTCTCCTGTAACTAAAAAAGAAAAAGCATCTGAAGGCAACCAAGCAAATGAACAAAAACAAAACATGACAAATCCAAGTTACTTCTTAGAATCAGGAAAAGATGAGCTTCAAAACCATGTCATCTCTCCATAACCTTTTAGCCATTTTCCCTCTACATTCTTTATCCAGTAAGTTTTTCCCAGCCAGAAACCTGGTTTTCCAATGCCAACAGATTAGCACTAGCAACAACTTTATCTCCTATGATGCATTTACTATAGGCCACATTTGATACTACATTATCCATTCACATTAAAAAAACAAAAACTTTCTGGGATGGATATCAATAATCTTATTTTACAAGATACAATAGGGTCCATAATAAATACTACATAAATGTTTACCAAGTGAATGTGGAAAGAAAGAAATTGCTGAAGAAAATATCGAGGTATGGAAAGGATGCACATCTGGCCCAAACTCATATGCAGGCAAGGACAAAGCTTAGACACAAAGGGGATTCATCCAATTTCAAAATGTCCCATGCTGGACTACACTGTGATGGCATTTTTGGCACTGAGTTTAAAATGATCGGCTCCCCCCCACACACACCACATCATTATTTGAAGCAGCTGTCTCTTTTAACCAGATTCCAGAGCTGCCAACTCTAGTCCCCATCTCTCAGAAGAACAAAAGTTCTTCCTTGCCCTTTTACGATGGGGGAATCGTGACCTGTCAAGTTATTCTGGACATCTCCACTATATTTGTTCATCTCCCCTTTCTCTTGAGGACTATGATCTGAATTTACTGATTTTGTCTCCCATTTTTAATGACTATCTACTATTTTGACTATAAAAAGTGGAATGGGTACCACTAAGGTTCACCATCCATTCTCTCACCATGATGCTCTGATCTCTCACACCATCAGCCCATGTGGTCGAAGAAAGTGAACTGCACTTGAAAGAGAGAAAGGAGGGTGGAGTTAGAGCACCCCTGTCCCAGTGCCCCAGTTCCATCCCTGGTGCTCCAAGCTGTTTTCTGGGTTCTCGGTTGGCTCACTGTTAATAAGGCAGCCAGGCTTGATAGCCTCAAGACCCCTTCCAGCTCCAAAATCCCATGAAAACAGTGACATATATATACTTCATAGTGATACAAACAACCATAGTAATCTTTGAAACTACTAAACAAGAAATGGAACTTTAGCTCATCTCTGGTGTCAGTACAGTCCTCAGTGTTCAGGCTGCTAATTTAATCACCCTACAATGTGGTCCCAAGTCAGTCAACAAATTGAGTATCTCCTACTTCTGTCCTCTCCTTCATTTTCTAAACTCTAGATTCTTAAATGGACCCAGAATTTCCATTATGCAACTTAAATGAATTTATCTCACATTAAGAGGGACCCTCTGACATTTAGAATTGAAGACCTGAAGGGAAATGTGCTACCCTTCGGTCAGCAGAGGGGTATCAGATATCAGCGACATATACGCTACATCTGTTCATTAATTCATTCTGAACACTGTTTCAACATACCTTCAAATCTGATTTTGGGCCTTGAGTTCTGTAATAATTAAATCATTCTCCTGCGCTGAAAGCTGGCTCATCTATTTCAAAAGCAATCAAGGACAAACAAATCAGATAGTCTAACAAAGATGGAATAAGAAATGGCAAAGTCTAACTTTTAATGCATCACTGATTTTAATACAGAATGCTTTACAAAAGTTTTTTTTAAAATAATTGTATTTGCGGGACTCCTGGGCGGCTCAGCAGTTGAGCGTCTGCCTTTGGCCCAGGGCGTGACCTGGAGTCCTGGGATCTAGTCCCACATCAGGCTCCCTGCGAGGAGCCTGCTTCTCCCTCTCTCTCTCTCTCTCTGTCTCATAAATAAATAAAATCTTTTTTTAAAAAAACTATATTTGCTTTGTAGAATCCCTGATGGTCGCGCAGTTTCTTTCTTGAGTATATAAATAAAACTCTCTGGGTAAACTCTTCTTGTCAAAGTTCACCCTAATGGAAATGTTTTTAAAATATCAAAAGGACTTAAAGAGCTAAAGTCACTTCCCCAGCAATTTTCAAAAATTTAACCTCAGCACTGAGGAGTGCTTAAATATCGATGAAACTCTCCTCAAACATCCCTTTTCCAGTTATCTTGTTACCATCCTTTACTGTCCTTATTGTCTACTTCAGAATTTTTTTTTAAGGATTTTATTTTTTTATTCATGAGAGACAGAGAAAGGCAGAGACACAGGCAGAGGGAGAAGCAGGCTCCACGCAGGGAGAAGAGGTGGGACTTGATCTCGGGTCTCTAGGATCACGCCCTGGGCTGGAGGCAGCGCTTAACCGCTGAGCCATCCGCTCAGCTAAACCGCTGAGCCCTCTCTGACCTCTGCCCCCTACTTCCGAATTTAATGATTAGGAAGCACTTGAGGCTTTCACAGGTTATAATCTAGGGCTTTCAAAAAAAAAAAAAAAAAGAGAGAGAGAGAGAGAGAGAAGCACTGAGGAAAGGGTATATTCTTAAGAAGTCCAAAGTTGTGCATCAGTATTACTTAGAAATTCTTGGCATTCTTTTAGAATGGGTCTTTGAGGGCCACAGTCTCTTTGCTCCACATGGAGATCACTAAGTGGCAACCCCCCCCCCCCCACCACTTTTAAACAAGAACTGTGTCTGGCTCCATTTTGTAACTCTCCCAGCAGAGCACCTGGCGTATAGGAAAGCCCAAGAACTATTTGCTGCACGAATAGAATGAACATTCAAGCATAAAGGCAGAAAAATGAACCTAAGTCATGTCAGAGCAAAGCTTCTCTATCAAAATAATCATAAAATCCAAGGAATGAGAACACTTTCCTGATTTACAGAAGCATTGAGTAAAAGTTCTTATGATAGTTTTATATAAGTGTCATGAATTTATATAATCTTTTCACCTCACCCCTTATGATAGAGACTTGTAGATCAGACACTTTTCAAAAAGAAGAGGCATGCATTTTGTTTATTCAGGAACACACACCCACTCATTTACAGGCTCAGAAATAAATCTCATTAAGTTGAAGCGCCATGCTGAAATCACAGCTGTGAATCTTTCTCCTTCTTTCATCAAAATTTGAGGCACCATCTTTGATGGATGTTAATATTTTTCTCTTAAAAAGTAAATTTTGAATAACTTTTAAATTGCCATAACATATTTATTTAAATGTGACAGAATGCATAAAAATAGACGAGTGGCATATAAATGATATATTTATAATTAAAAGTATTCTTTGGAAATATGAGGTACCAAGTAAATGTAAGCTGATAAAGCATTAGACAAACAGATGTTTTTTATGTTTTTTTTTAAATAAAATGCAATAAAAGGCTTTTCTGTACGAGCACACTGCTGTAATATTGAAAATGTTTTCCACGCTAAAATACTAAAATATGGCTTTGTTGTGCACTGTATGTGTGTAGTGTGTTCTAAATTAAGCCATGGTTCAGAGGCAACCTTGGTTCTATGGATCAATAGCAACACACAAGTCAAAGGCATCCCTAGGGTAAAGGAGCCAAGGAATCTTTTTAACCATCACAAACAGCTCATCACAAAGACAGAAAGGCAACAAAAACAGACACACACACACAAACAGTCCTCCCGGACTAGGTTATGAGCAAGACCTAACATTTTATGGACCAAGTGGATAAGTAACTGGTTTTGAGATCCTATTCTCAACATCAGTGGGACATCAAGTAAGGGTACAATGCTCAGCTGCAAGATATATCAGATCTTCATTCATGGCGTTCCGATTGGACTGTCTTTGAACATATGCCCTTTCAAGTGAAATTAATCAATCTCTTTATCACTCTCACTGCATCTGGAGCCATAATCATTACCCAACTGCTGAGAAAGAAATGAAACCACTAATCGCACAGGGAATGGAGCTTAGTGTTCAGACCAGGAAAGTTTTTATTAAATTCTAATTTGAAAAGTGATTTTTCATGACTAGCCATATAAGACATACTTATGTCCAGGAGGTTGCACTACCAAAGCTGCCAGCTAAGTATCCACCAGCATGTTACCAACACATTAACAACTATAGAACTTATGCTTTCTTTAAATTATTCAATGATTGGAGCAACTGAGTGGCTCAGTCAATTAAGCGTCCAACTCTTGATTTTGGCTCAGGTCTTGATCTCAGGATTGTGAGATCGAGCCCCACATCAGGCTCCATGCTCAGCAGGGAGTCTGCTCCAGAGTCTCTCTCTTCTCCTTCTGCCCCTCCCACTGCTCTCGCTCTCAAAGGAAATAAATATATTTTTTAAAATAATTAAAAATAAATAAATTATCCAATGATTGAATCTTATGATGAACTTACAATACTCAACATGTAACACTCCAGATAGGAATATCAGAATCCATCTGATTCTCTGAATTTAACATAAATGCTGCCAACTATCAAACACATTAACGTCTAGTTATTCATAAGCCTGGAATTTCCCCACCAGCAATTTTAGGAACCCCACTTAACAGCTGTGACATAAACCCACTCAAATGTGATCAACAAGAGTGTCACCTAGTTGTCACTTATTTAACTTTCAAATACCTCTCGCGCTTTCAGAACACTACATAGAACTGTGCTTTGCTAGAAAACTACAGGCATTTTCTTGTACAAAACTGATTTATACCAACTGAAAAAGATTGTCCAATGGACTTACCTTATAAAACTGGACATGTGTTCCCAGAAGAAAAGTTACACTGTTAAAATACAGTTTTAAAATCACATTTAGGAAATCAATAAGCATCTTTGCATCATATAGTTGAACGATAAATTGTAGTTACTTGAAGTGTATCATAATACATGAGGTAGACATACATTAACACAAAAGTAAGACATTTAACTCCCAAGAGGCTAGAATTATAAAGCACCAGACATAGACTGCAGGACTGATCTTTTTTTTTTTTTTTTTTGTAAGATTTCATTTATTTATTCATGAGAGACACACACAGAGAGATAGGCAGAGACACAGGCAGAGGGAGAAGCAGGCTCCATGCAGGGAACCCGATGTGGGACTCGATCTTGGGTCTCCAGGATCACGTCCTGGACGGAAGCCGCCTTAAACCTCTGAGCTACCCAGGCTGCCCCCTTTAATGGTTTAAAATGTACATACAGAATTGTAGTGTGATGACTACTTTCATATTTCTGGCATATTTATTAAATAAGACATAATAAATATATTTACTTTCTCTTTCCCTAATAAGAAAACTAGAATGCAAACATGCCTTCATTGTTGTTGCTTATTTTGAGGATACCTTAGATTTTGGTATGAGATTGATATAATTTTTCAAGTTAAAGCAAAAATAATTGTTTAGAATTAAATTTAAAACTTACTAAATTATTTGCTTACACATTGTTTTTGTAGCTCATGCTTTTCTTCATGGATATATTTTTTTTATTTTTTTTAAGATTTTTTTATTTATTCATGAGAGAGAGAGAGAGAGAGAGAGAGAGAGAGAGAGAGAGAAAGAGAGAAGGGCAGAAACACAGGCAGAGGGAGAAGCAGGCTTCATGCAGGGAGCCTGACAGGGGACTCGATCCCGGGACTCCAGGACCACAACCTGAGCTGAAGGCGGCACTAAACTGCTGAGCCACCCAGGAATCCCCAGGACTGATCTTTAAGTAGTTCTAAGAAGCAGAAAAACAATACCCCTGTCCCTTTCCTAGGCCCTCTTTGCAATAAGCTACATGCATGGGTCAGCTGCTGCCCTGTCTTAATAGCTTATTCATTTAACTGAAGATATTTTCCTTAACACGCTTCATTGGTGCTTTAAGGCATATTTGCTTTTATTGATCTGTTTGCCAAAACAAAGGCTCTTGCCATGATGCAGTGCTAGGAGTGGCCTTCTGGACTAAAGAGGTAATAGTACTCATTAAAAGTTATATATCCTAAATGTGTTTTAACACTTCTGTTACACAGAAGCTTCTGTTACACAGAAGCTTCTGTTAGGCAAGAATTACTGCAAGTAAATTTTACTCCTATAGTTAATATCTAGAAAGTCCAGGAAATTCTACATAGATCCCTGGTATCATCCATTTTAAATCAAAGAATCCCTTAATCTATCAAAACAGGCTTAATAACCAGTCATAGCAAGACACAAGATCTATGTAAGGAATCCATCATATTTCTTTGTACTACCAATAAACAATCTTAAAGTATAATTAAGAGAACAACGCCATTCAGGGGATCCTGGGTGGCTCAGTCAGTTAACTGCCTACCTTCAGCTCAGGTCATGAACTCAGGGTCCGGGGATTCAGCCCCATGTCTGGGCTCCCTGCTTGGTGGTGACCCTACTTCTCCTACTTCTCCCTCTCCCTTTGCTGCTCCTCCTCCTGCATGTGCTCCCCCTGGCTACCTCTCAATTAAATAAATAAAATCTTACCCCAAAAATGAAAAAAAGAGAATAACCTCATTGAAAATAAATAAAATACTTATAAATAATTTAAAGGAAGTAAAAGGTTTATAACGTGAAGATTACAAAATATTACTAGGGGAAATAAAACAAATGGAGAAATATTCCATGTTCATGGACTGAAAAATTCAATATTCTTAAAATGGCAATTCCTTCTAAATTGATTGATAGATTAGGCATCATTCCTATCAAAATTTCAGCAGACCTTCATGTAGAAGTTGACAAATTGATCCTAAAATGGAAATGTAAGAGACTCAGAATAGCAAAGGCAATTTTTAAAAGAACAAAGTTTGGGGCACCTGGGTGACTCAGTCGGTTAAGCATCTGACTCTTGATTTCAGCTCAGGTAATAATCTCAGGGTTGTGAGATGGAGCCCTGCATCAAGTTCCACACCCAGTGGAACCTGCTTAAAATTCTCTTTCTCCCTTTCCCTCTCCCTCTGCCCCTCCACCCCCATACTCGCTCACTCTCTAAATAAATAAATAGATAGATAGATAGATGATAGATAGATAGATGATAGATAGATAGATACATAAATAAATAAATAAATAAATAAATAAATAAATAAATAAATAAACAAAGTTGGAGGATTTTCACTTTCCAATTTCTGAACTTCTTATAAAGTTATCAAAATAAAAAATGATAATAAATAATAAAGCTGCCAAGATAAGCTACAGTTATCAAGACAGCATAATATTGACATGAGGATAGACATACAAGAAATAGTGGAATATAGCAAAAAGTCCAGAAATAAACCCTTTTATTTATGGTCAATTGATGTTCACAAAAATGACAAGGCAACTCAATGAAAAAAATATAGCCTTTCAACAAATGGTGCTGGTACAACTGGATAGCCACATGCAATGAAATGAACTTAGATCTTTACCCCCACCACAAAGAGCCGTAATTTAGAATCTATCGTAGACCTAAGCATAAGAGTTAAAACTATAAAATTTTTATTTTTTTTATTTTTTTTTTAAACTATAAAATTTTTAAAAGAAAATATAGGAAAAAATCTTTGAGAACTTGAATAAGGCAAAGATTTTTTATCGATGGGTTGAACAGTGCAATCTATAAATGAAAACACTGATAAATTGGACTTCAAAATTCAAAACTTTTGCACTTCAAAGACATCATTAAAAATCGAAAAGCCAAACCACAGACTGAAAGTATTTTCAAATCACATGTCTAATAAAGCAGTTGTATCCAAAACATAAAAGAACTTTTGAAACTCACTAATAAGATTATCACCCAATTTTGAAATGCAAAAAGAATTTGAATAGACATTTCACCAAAGAAAATACATAAATGGCTAATAAATACATATAAAGACAATATCATTAATCATTAATAAAATTCAAATCAAAACCATAATGAGACTCTGTTTCACACTGACTATAATGAATTTAATAAAAAATATAGACAATAACAAATGTTATTGTCTAGAATACGATAAAAATATTGCTGGTAGGAATGTAAGATGCATGACCTCTTTGGAAAATGGTGTCTCATTTCTTAAAGAGTTAACAATCTATTTGCCATATAACCCAACAAATCCATTCCCAGGAAAAAAGAAAATGTATGTCTACACCAAAACTTGCACATGTACATTCATAGCAGCACCATATACAGTAGCAGTAAAGTGGAAACAACTCAAATGTCCCTCAATTTGTGAATAAAAGAAATTATATTAACACAGTAGACTATTATACTATTCAGTAATACAAAGGAATGAGATATTAAGGCATGCTGTAATATGAATGAAATTCAAAAACATCATGCTATATGAAAGAAGCCAGTCACAAGAGACTACATCCTGTATGATTCCATTTATAGGAAATATCCAGACAAGGCAAATCTACAGAGCCCAAAAGTAGATCAGTAGTTGCCTGGGGTTGCAGGTGGGAATGAGGATTAGTGGTACTGTGCTGATGATTGCAAAACTTGGTACACAGTAAAAATAATTGAAATATACATATTAAATGGGTAAATTTTTGACATATGTATTATACTTTAATAAAATTTTTAGAATTTTAAAAATAATCGTTCGTGCTAATAATTACTAGTATTGTAACATCATAGAATGCTATGAAGAGAAGCTTCCACTCGGCATAAAACATGTTTATCTGGATCATCAACTGTAGGCATTAATGATAAGCAATTATTATGAAATCTGAGGAAATAGAGAAGGTGGACATTTTGGGGGTTCATGGGCTTCTCTATTGAGAATGGCAAACATCATAAGCAGTTCTAAGTCAGAAGTTTCAAAAGAGGAAACCCAAAGGCCTTTGCATAATGAAAATTCAAGGTCATTGGGCTAGCTGTTGTCTCATCACTTAATACCTATGCTATTCAAAGTGAGTTTCCTCCTTAATCTGCCTGCAACATCTCAAGCTGTTGTGAGGAAAGTGTAATACATAAAGAAAAGGCATTACAGTATAATTACATTTTTACCTTATTGACAAATATTGAGGTGTTCTTGTACTCTTGCTTTTTTTCCTCATTCTGAGTCTGAAGATAGAAGTCAATCAGATAAATCCATTTAAGTTCAAACCTAGGTTTGGTCAAAATCAGGCCACATATTCTTGGCCCTTAAGAAAGCTCTGAGACTGCATTCTTCCTGGTAATTGTTTTGGATAGCATCCCATAGCTTGTGCCTTGGAAATAATAAAGTAGAATTTTATGAATGGAAATGTCAGGGGACATTATTTTTTGAAGGTCCAATATTTGAAAGAGCTAAGGTACATGAGGAATGCCACTAAAAGTAAACAAAATGACAACTTAAAAAATATGTATTTTAGTAAATAAATTTTAAAGTGGAGAAAAAGAATGTCCAATCATCTCTTGAGAGAAATGATATTCATTATACTTTCATGTCTATCTGTCCAAATTAAATCGGGTTCTACATTTCAGAATGTGCAAGGTACAGGACATAATCTCTCACAGTAGCACCCATTTAATAGTGATAAAGGAGTAGCACTGAATATTTAACATGACTTTGTGCAATATTTACTTTGCTTTTTTTTTCAAATCATTCCTTTTTATTATTTAATTTCGTTTTTAAGACATCTCATGATGCAGATGGCAAGAATAAACACTTTTTGTGAGGTGGATCTAATTTTCACAGTAAGTGTTGATTAGGCTGGTTAAGAAGGCAAATCAGAACAATTGAAACTATCCCTCCCTGAAGGAATGGATGGATCTTGGGGGGCGTAGGGCTTGGGGAGACCTCTTTGGCTGTCAATAACCCACATCTTATCGACCATTCATTTATTGGTTCAGTTCATATGATGTCCTCAGGTATATGGTTCTGCAACTTTGAGTATAGAAAAAGTTCTTAAAGTATGTACCATAGACTATGAACTATATTTTACAAATATTTTCTCATTTACTCCCCATTGACTGATGAGAAAGTAAAGGCATAAACTTGAGGTCACACACAGCTTGGCTTAGGACCCAGACAATCTGACTGTGGTGTCCAAGTTTAGGACCATTCCATCAGGCCGCCTAATATATAGTGTCGGCATCTTTATTGTTTACAGGTTCTTTACAAAGAGAGCTAAGTAATTAAGCTTCAAAATTGTTTTCTAAAAAAAATTTTAAATGCAGCCCCTCCTTTTCAACACAGTGCACATACTTAGCAACAAAAATCTTTGAACAGCTGCATTCAATTAAAAAATTATTAACCCTGAGGAAAAACACATACACAAAAAATATATCCATATGCTATTCTTATCATTTCTTATGTTCCATTTGTAGTAAAGTATATTCATGAATGAAATCCACCATTGGGTGATAAAACTACTTATTCCACATTAGCTTATTATCTTTTTCTTTTGGGGGGAAAATGATCAATATAAGGGGATAATAATATCAAGACTCTCTACATGAACCACAGTTTGGTTACTATAGTAACTCCAAAGAAGCAAAGGAACAAAAGGATGAGATGGTTCATTCATATTCATACTTTTGCTATGAAAATAAGCTTTAAAAGTACATAACATTAAAGAGAGTAGTAAATATGAATAGTGTTAAATGTATACCTTTTTGAAAAATATTTTATTTATTTATTTGAGAGAGAGAGAGAGAGAGAGAAGTAGAGGGGTGAGGGCAGAGGAAGAAGCAAACTCCTTGTCAAGCAGGAAGCCCTATGCTCTGGGCTCCATCCCAAGACTCAGGACCAAGACCTGAGCCACCCAGGTACCCCAAATGTATACTTTCTGACTTATTTTTCTCTGAGTCTCAGATATTATCTAATGTCTGCAGCACAGATGCCATCTGTGACTGTAAACTCCGGGGAACTTTGTGGATGTATCAAAACAAGCGTATGGGGATGCCTGGGTGGCTCAGCAGTTGAGCATCTGCCTTTGGATCAGGGCATGATCCCAGGATCCAGGAGTCCCACATTGGGCTTCCTGTGAGGAGCCTGTTTCTCCATCTGCCCGTGTCTCTGCCTGTGTGTGTGTGTGTGTGTGTGTGTGTGTGTGTGTGTGTGTCTCATGAATGAATAAATAAATCTTTTTTAAAAACAATGTATGGATTGAGTAAATCTATAACAACCTATAAGAAGGCAGGCTTTTTTTTAATTATTATTTGTTTCCAGTCAAGATTGACTGTATTTGATGGTACCTAAGGTGATAAGCATGAATATGTTTGTAAAATGAGCTTTTGGGGAACCTGGGTAGCTCAGTCAGTTGAACATCTGCTTTTGGCTTAGGTCATAATCCTGGGGTCCTGAGCTGGAGCCCAGTATCGGGCTTTCAGCTCAGCAGGGAGTCTGGTTCTCTCTCTCTCCCTCTGCCTTTCTCCCACTCATGCTCTCTCCCTCTCTCAAATAAATAAATAAAATCTTTAAGAAAATAAAATAAATTAAATAAGCTTTTAAGGTTGCTTTTTTGAATTCATAATAAATGTCTTGTAGCCTTTAGTTCATGTTTCAATCCCACTTTGATAGATCTCACTTGTTTTCATTTTTTACTTTTTTCTTTCTTTCCATGGAAGCCTCTATTTTCTTAGTTAAGAATAATTCAAATGTATGTAAGGATCAAAATTCTACCATGGAAGGAAAAGTTAAGGCAGATATTTCCAGGTGGCCATAAAAGAACTTTCCGTTGATAATCTGACCTCCAGAGAGAAACTGTTCCCAGATTAAACCCCAGTCCAATAGCTCAGTCCAACCCAAAACATAGAGAGACAATAAACATTCAAATTAAAATTTTAAAAATTTTAACCTGGGCGCAGTTTGGTTGGCCAGTTAACTTTATTAGTGACAGATTTTGTAACATATGCTCGAAGAGAATAACTGAGTCAATCACATAGATTACCATTTAGACATCCTCTCCATTCCAGAATAAACAACCTTTAGTAAAACTGGCAGAAAAATAATTGAGACTTCTCATCAACTCAGGGAGTACAATACAAGTATATATTTTCACTCCTCCTAATACTCCACTGAACTGACAATAATGGCATTAAAAGATATAACTCGATAAGGGTCAAAAATATATTCAGTAAGAGGTGAAGAACAGATAGCAATAAATTCTGGAGCACAGAGAGCAGACAGAGGAGCACTAGGCAACCTGACAAAGTAAAGGAAGCTGAGGATTAGGGGCTTACAGAAGAGCATGGAAACAAGAGAAAAAGCCAATTTATACTTGCAGAACGTTGGGCAGACTTGGGACCTAGGGGCACCAGAAAGGAGTAAGGCTTGTGGCTTGATATGGGGAATAATTAAAAGGCTATAAATAGAATTAATTAGCCCCACAGATGCCTCTCTCTGTTCCTTCCTCAATCTCTGCAGGAAAACAGACAGCAAAATTCATCTCCTCAAGAGAACATTTTTGAGGACAGCATACACATTGGAAGACAATGATGAGGTATGCTATTCAAAAGAGAGGAATTAAGTGAAATGTTGAGGACTCAATGTTGAACCATCCCTGCCAAGGTCATTCTGCCCTGGTCATTTCTGTAGTGCAGTATAAGCAGTCAAGGAAAAGTTCATTTCAGAAGACGAAGGGATAATGGTCAATTTTATGTGTCAACTTGATTGGACCACAAGATGCCCGATATTTAGTTAAACATTATTTATTAGTGTATCTGTGAGGGTGCTTCTGAGGAGATTAGCATTTGAATCAGTAAACTGAGTAAAGCGGATTTCCATCCACAATTTGGACAGACATCCTCTAATCCACTGAGGGCCTGAACAGAACAAAAAGACAGAGAAAGGAAAAATTCACTCTGCTTGACTTCTTGAGCTGAGACACTATTCTTTTCCTGCATTTGAACTGGGACTTGCACCACTGGTTCCTCTGGTTCTCAGGCTTTTAGGCTAAAACTGAAACTACAGTACTGGTTTTCTGGGGCCTCCAGATGGCAGATCACAGGATTACTTAGGCTTCATAATCACGTGAGCCAATTACTTATAATAGATAATATATAATCTCTCTCCTTCCCTGTCTCCCCTCCTTCTTTCTCTCTTTCTCTCTCTCTATATATATGTATATAGATTGATACATGATAGATAGAGATATAGGTATATAGATACATGTGTGTGTATGTATACATAGGTATATTTACTCATGCACATATATACATATATATACATGTATACATGCTATATGCTCTGTTTCTCTGGAGAACCCTGAGCAATCCAGACACTAAATAACCCCTGTAATGAAGACTACAAATTATTTGACTCACCTCCTGTCAAAAGATGGAACCTAAGTTCCCCTCTTACAGACTCCCTTGCAACCAACAAAAGGTAGCAGAAATGATTGTGCATGGCTCCTAGTCTAGGTTAGAAAAAGCCATACCACTCCTGCCTGTTTCTCTTTGGAATTTGCTCTGAGAGTCGTCAGCTACCATGTAAGAATTCTGGCTACCCTGAAGCCTCAATATGAAGAGACCATGCATACAGACCACACAGAGAAAGAGAAAGAGATACCTAGAGGCCCAGCTATTCTAACCATAGCTTTTTGAGGCAGCTGAGTGAAGAAGACTTCCACATGACTCAGCCCATGCCACCATCTGACTGCAACAGCATAAGAGACCCCAAGTGAGATCACCTCACTGGACCATCACCCTCAGATGTGTGAGCATCTTGTGTGAGTCATAAAATATTTGTAGTAGTTTAATTTTCTCCCTTTTCATCCTCTGTACCATTTATCCTTCCTCTAAATTTCTTCTTTTCTATTTATGTGTTTGTTTGATCGTGGTCTCCGAGGTAGGGAGCTTTCTTTTAATGTCAATTGGTTATGGCCTATCTCCTTAGTGTTTCCCAAGAGTGAAACTTGATGACTATCAATGTTTGAAACCATTATTTTGGAGTGGGCTGTTGCATAGAAATAGAGAAATGAAAAGATGTATGAAACTTCTATGTTACTTGTTGAAGTTAACTTTCTTTTTTCATGATTATAATTTTTATTTCTAAGAAAGACGTTTTAAAAATGAAATAATTGCAAATCAATAACACAAGTTAACTTTCCACTAACTAGAACATAGAAATGACTGATCTCACCTAGATGGGCAGAAAAGGATAATATCCTCCCACAAGACTGAAATAAAACATATGGCTAAAGGACTACATGTTGCTGAATCACTGATCAGTCTGGACCACTAACTTCATGAGACTTTCCCATGAGAGCCACAGAGGAGCTATTGTTTTTACACCACTGCACTTGGGTGTATCTTTGTTATGGCAGCTTAGCTTCACCTTAAATAAACCCATGGTTAAGGCCCAGAGTAAAGCCTTTTAAGACTGACAGATATAGACTTTTGAGGAACCCATTCTTCAATAAAAAGGCCAGTTCATCACTCAGAGAAGCCTGATATGAAGCCCAAGTGGAATACATAGGCAGAGTGCCCCATTTGTCTTTAGTGCTTCACTCTTGGGAAACACTAAGGAGATAGGCCATAACCAATTGACATTAAAAGAAAGCTCCCTACCTCAGAGACCGTGATCAAACAAACACATGAATAGAAAAGAAGAAATTTAGAGGAAGGATAAATGGTACAAAGGATGAAAAGGGAAAAAATTAAACTACTACGAACATATTCTAAATGAAAAGACACTAAATCTATGAAACAAGATGCACTAAAAATATAATCAGAGAAAAAGAGACCTCAGAAATTCAAAAACATGATACTGAAATAAAAAGTATTCAAAGGAAAGGCTGAAAGGTTAAGTAGAATCAATATTTTAGAAATTAAAATAAAAATGCAAACAAAAGAAAGCACACAGAAAAACAGGGAATATCTAAAAATTAAAGATCGGCTAGAGAGCTAAAGTATCTGTCTTGAGAAGTTTCAGGAGGGAGGAAACCACATACAAAATAAATGTCAACACTGCAGAACCTGAGCATATTAATTAAAATATCCTCCTAATGTTCAGGACAATAAGGAAAAAAGAAGTACCTCAAAGTATATAATCATGAAATTTCATAACATCCTACATAAAAAGAAGGTTCCAGAAAGAGGAAAACAAGTAAATGATGTACAAAGAGATGAGATCAGAATAACATCAAACTTATTAGCAACAACACTGGAAGCTAAAACACAGGGAAGCAAAAAACCTTCAAAATTCTGAAGTGTACTGTGTACACTTCATACATCCCCACATAAGAGACCATGATCAAACAAACACATGAATAGAAGAGAAAAAGAAAGAGGAAGCATAAATGGTACAAAACACTCCTTTTAACCTTGAACTCCATACCCGAGCTATCAGTGAAGTATATGACAAATACAGAAACACTTTCAGACAGGAAAAATTACTTCCAATGTACCCGATTTTAGCAGTTCTAACAGGTAAGTTTAGTAATTCTAGAAAATAAGCCAACAAAGGCAAAGAGGAGAAACAGAGCAGGGTCCATGAGCTTTCAGATGAAAACATGAAGGAACACTCCCAAGAAAACAACAGTGGAAAGATCTCCCAAAGAAAACATTTGGTAGAGTATTGGCAGCCGTGCTTGAGTGCTTCAAAAAATTTCACAATGGGTGTGTGACACATCAAGTCCAGCATCAGGGGAAGACAGCAATAGGCTCAAAAAAGGCTTTTCAAAGGGAAAAATGAGGCAATTTATCACTTCTGTGCCAAACAAAAAGCTGAGAAGAGGGATGCAGAAGCACTGTACACTGCTTGGCTCAGCGGAGAACAGTTATCCATGTAAAAATAATCACTGATTTAAAGATTGTGATCCCACCAGTTTGAAGGGGGTTGGTAAGGAGGAAAAGTGGCAGGAGATGAGGGATACATCCTCAACTAACATCACAGAAAATCAATAGGAAATATCTAGTCTGTATAAATCAATAACTCTCAGTAACAAGCAGATGGCTTAGAAACATCGAGGGGAACATCAGGATAAATAGCACAAGGTACTGGAAGTGGCTCCCCTGTGAAAATGACCTAGGAGGTGACATGCAACTGTAATGCATCATCAGAAGGATTAGAGGACAGTAAATTTCGAACTATGCACCCATTCCTCGTTATAAAAACGTGTCTTCAAGATCTTTTTCCAGAGATGATCAGAAACAGTCCTGGAACCAAACAACAAGGAAATATGGACCTATTTTCATATTTACTGATCTATAGGTTTGACTTTGGTTTTTATTAATTTTATATTCTCTCCTTAACATTCATATCGAGTTTTAGAATACAGGACATCATACCTTCTATTTCTGCAGTCTCATCACCCTCTTAAATACACACATTTACACAGACAAACCCACAGAAGACAGTTCCCCACACTCTGCAAATACGTAATGTGCTGGGAATATTTCGTGCAACAGTTATCTGTGTTCTAGGTACCTGGTACATATCCATGAATAAAATCGGCAAAACCCTGTCCTCAGGGAGTGTGTATTACAGCATTACTCAGGAAAAAAAGCAGAATAATTTATTTTATATTACTTAAATAATAAAGACTTGTTCTGACTTTTTGGGAGCATTATAACATTATTAGTACCTGTGGTCTCTAAAGAAAAATAATTAGAATTTTTAGCAGTGAATCCCATGCCATATATGTCTATGCTTTGTGATGTCAAAGAAATCACACCACTGAGAGTATATTATGCACTGTCTCTAAGATTAATATCCATATGAGTAATTTAAATGATTTCAATTTAATAAAATTCTCAAAAGAAATATTTCATGGGCATAGGCAAGAAATTGGCTCTCTCCCGAGAACATTATATTTTCTCTAGGATCCCTAAACTTTAAGTTATATATATTATATAAATGTAATATATATAATTTTTGTATTATTTTTTCTTAAAGTGCTTTCAATGCTGAAAACATAACTATTTAAGCTATAAATAAATATTACTCTATGTAAGATCCTTTTTCCTTATATAATGTCATTTTCATAATCCCCCTTTTTTTCCAAAAAAAAAAGATTAATTCCAACTTAACCACTTAGTTCTTAGAACATGAGTCATTATTCTCACCCTTTTCATTCACTGGGAAGGAGCTACTGAAATGAAAGCTTTCCAAGACCATGTCATATAGAAAGTTCTAGGCCTAAAAAGTTAGTGAAATTACTTATGACTGCTTATTAATAAAATACATTTAACTGTCAAGCTGATCTCCCCTTTTCTGTATGTTTAAAGAGCAAAAGTATGCAAAAATTGGATAACATAAAAGGAAGTATATTGTACACACTGGATTATTAATAATGATAAAAATAATAATAATAGGTAACATTTATTGAGTAGGTATATTATACACAGGTATTTCCATATATTGTTTTACTTAATGTTCAGAAAAGTCCCATGAAGTATTTATTATCCTTATTTTGGATGGATAAATAGGACTGAACTCTCTTCTCTTTAGATAACTAGGATTCGAATGTGGGTCGGCCTGCGTATAAAGCTCTAGCTCTTTCGTATACTCAAAGGATCTCTTAGGATGATTTAAGGCTATTAAAAGAACTTCTCACAAAGAGACAAATGTAGATTATTTTTTTTTTCCTTTCATACCTTATTATTCATAGCAAAACTTGTTTTCCAGGCTTTTTATAAACTCACTTGCAAGATGTAATTTGGAGTGATGAAAATGTTCTGGAACTAGAGAGTGGTGATATCTGCACCAACTGTGAGCATACTAAATGTCACTGAATTGTATACTTCAAAATGGTTACAATGGTAAAGTTTATGTTATGTGTATTTTACTACTGCAATTTTTAATGTCTTTGGGCACAAAGGAAGCACAGTGAAAGTGGATCCTCTACATGCATAGGATGACAAATTTTAAGGTCATCTCTTCAGTTCTAAGGCTACATATTTAAATTCTATCACTTTGCTAGTGACTTCTTCACTGAAGTCTCTGCACTGGCAGAGACTTTCTCCTAATTTAAGTAAGACCCATATATTCGGGCAGCCCCAGTGGCTCAGCAGTTTAGCTCTGCCTTAAGCCCAGGGCCTGATCCTGGAGACCCGGGATCAAGTCCCACATCGGGCTCCCTGCATGGAGCCTGCTTCTCCCTCTGCCTATGTCTCTGCGCCCCACCCCTCTCTGATGAATAAATAAATAAAATATTTTTTTAAAATGACCCATATATTCAACATCCTAGTCAGCATCTCTCACAAATTTCTCAACAACGTAACATGCAGTCCCAAATTGCTAATGGTGTCTCCATGCCAGTTCCTTCATAGTCAGCCTGTGTTAAGTGACAGCAGCTCCCCTGGTCCAGCTGTTCAGAGCAGTCTCAGTGTTACCCATGAGTCTCTTTGCTTCCCTATACCCTCATATCAGTAAGTCATGATGCTTTACCTTCAATCAAGGTTTCTCAGTCTGGGCACTATTGACCCTTGGGGGCCTGGTCATTGTTGTGGGGGGGCCATCTTCTCACTTCTACCTATGGTTGTCAGTAGCTCACCCCAGTTGTGACAAACGGAAAAGTCCCCTGCGGGGCAAAGTCACCCCTGGTTGAAAACCATGGCCTTAAATATATCCAGAATTCAATCTCTCCTCACCACCTTCACTGCCATGACCTTGGGTCAAGCTGTATCATCATTCTTCATTATTTTTACAGAAGCCTCCTCACTGGCCTTCCTGCTTCCACCATTCTTAATTGACCACCCACAATGATTCTACTATAATCTTATTAAAAATAAAGATCATGTCACCACGCTCTCAAAACTCCCCAGTGTCTTTCTGTCTCACCCAAATTGTATGTATGACACCTGATTTGAGTCCCATTCTGTCTATTGACCTGATTTGTCACTGTCCCCCATGCTCACTCTGTTCCAGCAAGCTGGCTTCTTCTCTGGTCTCCAAACATGTTGCACACACTCTTGCTTCAGGGCCTTTTGCCTCTGTTGATCCTTTCATCTGGAAAATTCTTTACCCTCTATCCCCATGGCTAACTCCCTTCTTGCTTCAGATATTGATTCAAACTCACCTCTTTAGTGAAGCATCCCACAGCCCACCTGCTGGCAATTTTGGTCTCTCCATCTTATTGCATATCCCCTTCCTTGCCTTCTCTTTCCTTCTAAACACTTACCACCATCTAGCATACTGTTTATTTACCTTCTCTATCATGTTCATTACCCCATTCCTTTGTCTGTTTTATTCTCAGTTTATCTCATGTGCTTGTAACAGTGCCTGACACACAATAAGGACTCGACAGGTATTAGTGGAATGAATGAACCTCTTAGAACCAATACTAAGAAATGTTTTGAGACCACTAGTTGCTATGGCTTTAGAAACCATGATCTGTTCAGATGAACAGATCTCTTCAAAGCAGCAGGCATGAATAGTTATATATTTACTTAAAGCAATAAGCAACATCACTCCTTATCTGGTGCTCTTGCTGATGCAATCCTTCTTCCTTGGCATGGATGGTAGATTGCTTGACACTAAATATAGATCAGAGGAGCTCATTGCAATGAAAACAGGCATTCAACAGCTTTGCCAGATCAATGACCCCACATCCTACAGCTCACTACTTTCTCTCAGTACAGAAATCCTCAGCAACATAATATCCCACTCACTTATTATTCATCAGTCCATTGTTTACCCAAAGCCCGGAATCACTTAGAAATGCCTCCAGTTTGGATGAGGTTGACTAACAGCTCATCCATAAACTCAGGGAAAACAGGAGACACCAACAAAAAGCTTAAGTTGTTGATATTGCTATCTAAACCGAGAGAAGGGTTTCTAGGTTTCTAAAATATACTCATCTGGGTCTCCTGGAAAAGCTGTTCAAATTTCAGAATATACTGGACCTGAGTTGTCAGATGTGATAACATACTCCAAAAATATAACTGATGTCACCAGAAATACAAGTTTTTTTTTAAAAAAATCCAAATGAAACATAATAAACTCATGTAGAAGCACATTAACAGATTCTAAGATGCTAAAATCGCCTTGAAGGTAACAACCCAGAACTGCTCTAGTGCATATACCTCTTCAAAATGCTATGTTGTTTACCTTTATAATAGTGTAGCATTCATGTCACTATAATTTATACTAGCAAAACACCAAAAACTGCTCATATGCCAAGCAGTAGGAAAAGAAAAGATAAAGCTACAAGGCACTGGTTAAATAAATTATTGAATAAAAATACAAAAGAATACTATATAACCATTAAAAGATAAAATTGCCCCATGTACACTAATAGGTAATGTTCATCAAGACATCATTATGTGATAAAATAAAGCTACAAAGGGTTCATAGTATGATTCTTATTGTATGAAGCAGAGTGTGTATATATGTACATAAAACATATGTATGAATTAGATATTTTCAAGACCACCTTCTCCATCATTATCTACTCTGCTTCCAGCCCAGGAGACTGGTCTGTATAGATAAATCAATGAGGTCTCCTGGCCCTGTGGCTTCTGGTTGGATTCAGCCAATGAGATCTCTGGGAGGAGATGTGAGGGCAACAGATATATTCCCTTGACCCCTTTCCTACTTCTCACTGCAGGTTAGTTATAGCCCTCTAAAGGTCATGGCATCTGGGGGGCATCCTCTCCTTAAAGTTTTCTCTCCAGATTCCAGAAACCACTTCCTTTTTTTGCCCCTGAAGATCCAGAAGTCATGAAAACTGACACTAGCTCGGGGGTACTCCACAATTCCTTGTAGCTGTTCTTAAACTCTGCTCACACTTTACCACTTTCATGAATAGTCCTTTTATTAAACTCCTCCCAATGACCTTCTTTGCATGTACTGCTTCTTTTTTGTCAGAACTTTAAATAACAATAGTAGTACTTTGTTTGTGTGTATGTGTGTATCTTATGTGGTTTATATACATAAATATGCATGGATATATACTTTCATGTGCAAAGAAAATCTCTGAAGGATACATAAGAGATTGAAGATTGGAATATATGGTCTGGACGTTTGCTTTTCATTTTGTATCTTTTAAATTTTTTCTACTTTTAAAATATCTGGTCATATTCAAGTAATAAACTTGTAATTTTGAAGCAAACCCACATGGGAAATATATATTTATCACTTTTTTGATCGCACATTAAGGAGAGAAAGAGGTAATAAACACCAGGGGAAATGAGAGTGATGACAGAGACTCATTTGGAACAGTGCAATGTGTCTGATGGGAAGGAATGTATCTCTGAAACTGAAGTTTGACAGTTATCAAAGAATTCATCCACTGCAGCATTGGTCTGTACTATCTTGTTCCAACGACCTGCTTTTAGAAAAGCAGACTTATTTTTAAAATTTGTTTCCAAATAAGCCCTTTTTCTTCACACATCTCATTTGCAGTTCAGATTTGCTACTTTCCTTCCATCCTAATTGCACTTTTTTTTTTGAGAATTTTAGACAAGAGTGAAGTCACATAAATGTGTTCATTTAGATTTGATAAAGTGTTTAGCCTTTTGTGATTAAAACAAAATAGCTCCTTTCACAGAATTGCAAGACTTACTTCTAGAACTATTCCAAAGCTTACTAAAACTACCATGAGGTAAAAAATACAAATCACTAATGTAGTATTAGAGCCCACAATTAAATTAATTTATAGGAGCTTTAGTGCAATTAAATTTCCTCCAGACCATATCTCTAATGGCACTAGGTTTTTTACTTAATATACTTTAAAGTATAATTTACTTTCATTTTTGCAAAGTCATTTAAATATTACAAATATCACTTTTGTACATATTTCCATAGTGACACAATACATTTGCAGTCTATTTAATTTACAACGATGAGAATAAAATGAAATCTCTTCAAGGACCATACATCTTCTACAACATAACATTTTCCTATTCTAAGATATTAAGTATATAAGTTATCTGTATTTGTAAGAATGGACTATTGAAACAGTAATAAATATTTTAAATGATCTGATTATGAAACTACAAAAATTAAAATCTAGAGCAAAGAAACACATCAGTAATACAAAGAAGCCAAGATGTTTAGGGTTCATCATTTAAGATAATAAAGTGTTAGCCTTTAAAATTAAATTTAACAGCTCTTTTCCACACTCAAATTAAGAAAATACTTACAGAAGAACATGAGTTATATGCAAACCTCCAAATTTCAATTCAACTTATTCATATACTGATGAACAAGGTAGCTGAGGATCTCAAAATATATTAAGGAGACTTTATAGTCACAGCTAATGAGCAAAGTTGTTAGGACAATTCTTCATGCTCTCCAAACCTAGATATGTAGGATCTAGGCTAAAAAATATTCAATAATAAATAGCTAACTAGTTTGTCAGCTAAAAGGGAGAGACATACAGAACTAGTATAAAGCATTTTTAGCTGAGGATATCAGCTAAATTCAGATGTCATTTTTGCTACAAATGTGCTGCACAGTGGTGATACATTTGACAAAGGAGAAGCAGATGTAATTATGAAAATCATAACTTTAATTGACAACAACATGAAAATTCAGAAGTGTAACAGCATCACAGAAAGAGGTGACAATTATGCAGAAATAAAAATTAAATGTAAGTTTTATTGTAAAGAGAAAGAGTCTATTTTTCCTCTCTGGATATTTCCTACTATTCCAGAAATACAAACAAGGATGCATAGGATATTCTTATCATTAATGAAAGTGGGACAAAGGACAACAGCCAGGACATTCCTACCTGGTTTCCAGATGAACTGATTATCCTTTTTGCCTTCCAAATGAGCTGCATGGGACAGCAAGAGAGAAAGTAATAGAAATAGCTTCCTCATGCTCCTCCATAACCAGCAAATGACAGCCAGATTACCCTTTGAAAACATTCTTCAGATTTTCAGCCTCTTGACTTGCCTATTCCTAAAAAAAACAAAAACAAAAGGAAAAGAAAGAAAGAAAACCAGATAAGTTTCTTCTGTACAAATTACAAAAACTCACATTGACTGCTAGAACTTTTACCATGATGACATTACAAACTCCCATTTCCATAAAAGGAATACTTATACTATTAACATTTTAAGATCAAAGGTTAATTAGCCATGCTTTCAATCCTTACCCATTGAAGATACTATCAGTCTTAAGGACTTCATAGTCCCCCATTCAGTCTACTATTATTTGTAAGAGCAAGGTTGGCAGATACACGGTCTATTCTCACCTTCGATTTAGCCAAACTCTTTGAGGAGCTCACGATTTGGGAATAAACAGAACATAAAGCAAAATCCAAAATAGGGGAAAGAATGCTCTAACAGTAGTATTAAGAAAGTGAAATGGAAAGACAGAAGGGGATGCAATTAGGTCTTCTGTGGTGAGAAAAAAAGAGAGGGAAATCTCATACAGGTAATATCTGTGAGGAGCCTTAGGAAAACAAGGGCTTGAAGAAGCCAAGAAGGGCACTTCAGGCCACAAGAACCATGTGCTGTCATGCATTTTGTGTTTGGGGGTTGATGAGTGGGCCAGTGGCTGCTGTGAGGGATGCAAAGCAGAGGGATGAATGGACCAAGATGAAATTTAGAACATAGGTTGGGAAGCAAATTATGAAGAGCCTTGAATGTCATATGAGTGAGTTGAGCTTCATTCTGCAAATAATAACAATAAGCATTTCAGGAGAGCAAATGACTTTTAAATAAGTGACATCAGGGTGCATCAGGGATGAGGCTAGTTAGGAAATGAGGCATAGTCCAGGCAAGAACTGACGAATGAAAGGATATAGGAAGATGTGAAATGTAATGCAGCAGCCCGGTTCAGTTAACGATCTCATGGGTTATGAGAGGAAAGCAAGACTCCCAACTTACAAGACTGAACAGATGGGACCCCATTACCAAAGGAGGAAAGGGAAAGAGGGGCAGGTTTGAAAGAGAAGACAAAAAGAATTTCCTTTAGAGAATATTAAATCTGATGTGCCTATAGGATATCCAGGTAGTTTCCCAAAAGATAATAAGAAAAGTCAACCTAGAGCTAAGGAGATTGGAGATAACTTGCCACAGTGCAATACCAGAAAATGGATTAAGAGACATAGCCGGACAAAGACAAAAGGATTGAATGGTAAAAGGATACCAAAGGTAGAAGTTACTGTCCTTACATATTTACCCACAACATTACTAAAAGCAGGGAGTGAATGTGACTGTGAGCTTCCTAGTGACCAAAGAAAGAAGTACCTATGTATGTAGGAGAAAATTATATCTTCTTTTTTTTTTTTCATTATTGTTTTAGGAGGAGCCACTGCTCTGCTCTCAAGCACTAATAGAATTTACCCTACGAGTCCTCATCATAAACATAGATGATGTGCTGAGCAATGTGCCAAACACAGCACCTCATCAAATAAAAGAAACGGTGGCAAGTGGTATACAGCAGAGTCTTGTGGCACTCCTGGAACACTGCCAGGGTACAGTGGAAAAGTACAGATCAGTAAAAAAGATTCTAGAAAGGAGTGAAGCGGTGCAGTTCAAGTGCACAGCTCTCCAATGGTCTGCCTGGATCCAGGAATGAAAAGGGAACTTGAATAAGCAACCAAAACCTTTTTTTTTCAAATTCTGTACTGCATACCAATACTGAGAAACATCAAAGTGGAGTGATCCAGCTGAAATAAGATAGAGCTCTCTTGCTTGACTGCCCCCAAGACCAGCCTGTTAGACTATTTCACGGAACCTTTGCAGCATTACTGGACACGATTCAAAAACCTCAGGCTTAGAGAACTGAACTGGCCACATTTCTCTGTGGCAAGCATCCGAGAGTATGATTTGCTACAACTATGCTTTTGCAACATGGATATTAATTTTAGTTTATTCTAAGGATAGAACTTTTGGTAAAAATGATTTGCATCTTAGGGTAGTCTATCCTAAACTATTATTATTACTATTAATAAATTAATTGCCTAGCAGGACCAGCTCTCTACTAAGAAAACTTCTTTTATGACAGGAAATCATCAGGGTATAAGAGGAGACGTTGTCCATCCCCATCAGTGACAGACACGTATCCAGCATATCTAAAAACATTCAAATCATCAAATCATCATGTGCTATGTAAATGGAAGAGGAGGACCAAAAGCATATTTACTACACTCTAAATAGCTATAGGTGGAAGCCAAAAAAGATTTAAAAGAATTAAAGAGTTCCAGTGCAACTTCATGTGAGATGGAATGATTAGTCAAAAAATCATATTTAAATATCTTGAAGTTTGCATCAATCTTTGGATTTTAACTTTAACATAAAAACAATCAAAATAAAACCATTACACTTACCTGAGTAGAGGCTGTTGTGAACCCTGATCTCCTTTTAGGCTTCCTTACTGTTCCAGAACCCTGTGCTGACTCTGCAAAGGGATCCAACGTCTTTCAGGTTCCTTTTGTGTTCACCTACGCCAGTGGCAGATCCCTAGGCAGAGTGGCTTGGGAGCCTCCTACTAGATGCCTACAGTCACTATATCTTCTGGCTATCACTGACTAACAAGGATAGTGCCAGTAGAAATCTTAGGTTGATCTTAACAACAATAACACAAATCTGAAATACAGATCTTAGAGAATGAACAAAAGTATTTCAATTTAGGATGCCTCATCAATCTTGCTCCTAGAAACATCTACACATTTTTAGTATCTGTATAATCAATAATCCTATTCCTCACTACCTCCCTTTCCGCAAGAAGCTTAGAGACAGAGAATGGGGATCTAGATTTGGTAAAGCTGCCACTTGCCTTGCTGCATGTCTTAGATATATAAGTAAAAGGAGAAGCTCTGCCGAGTTGATGTACAGCACAGGATGGAATTTGAATTCAGGTTTGTCTTACTCCACTAAACTGTGTTACTATCTTTCTACCAAATGCCTGAAACTTTACTCAATTCTCCCTTCAAAGACACTGAGAGTCATTTTTGTATCCATTACTTGAAAAGCCACACAAGAATTCACAATAAAAAAAGAGGGGAAACAAGAAACAATGAGAGATTCCACTCCTCTATTTGTAGAGCATAAATGGAAAAACGCTGTAACTGCTATAAAAATATATACTATGCAGGAAGCATGTGCTATTCCACGATGGCATGAATAATTTATATCACGACCATTGTTTAGTTTCCAAATCAACTTATTTACTATGTATCTTAGCATCCAAAATATATTTGCAAGGTTAGCTCTAAAATGATGAATACTAAGAAAAATAAAAAACAGTTTCTCCTTTTAGCCTTAGTTTTCTAATCATTTAAAGGCCATTCAAACTATGAAAAATGTGTCTTACACTTTATACGCATTTCATTTCCCTTTAAATGTATTCTTATCATTGAAGTCCTTGAATATTTAAAAGGCAAAAAACTTAAGAAAAAAGAAAAAGAAAAGAAGAGAAAAGCTGTTCCAATTTGCTCTCAGCCTGCGGGAACAGTAATGAAAAGGAGGAAAGCAAACTTGACCACGCATATCCCCATAGTGCCATCTCATGGCAACTTGGGCACAAGATGGCTCGACAGAGATGCCTGAGTGACAGGGGCTAGAACAGAGACTGCCCGAGGACAAGACCCACCGACTGACCCGCTCAGCTGATTCAACTAATGGCTACTCCAACTAGCCGCCCGCTACAAGTGATTGTCAACTAAATAGTACTGGAGATGGAAGTGGAGGATATTATGCTAAGTGAAATAAGTCAATCGGAGAAAGACCATCATCATATGGTTTCACTCATACATAGAATATAAGAAATAGTGAAAGGGACCATAAGGGAAGGAGGGGAAACTGAGGGGGGTGGGGAACTAGAGAGGAAAACAAACTATGAGAGACTCCTAACTCTGGGAAACAAACAAAGGGTTGCAGAAGGGGAGGTGGGTGGGGGGATGGGATAACTGGGTGATGGGTATTAAGGGGGCACGTGATGGGATGAAGCACTGGGTGTTATACTATATGTTAGCAAATTGAATATACGTACATATATTGAATATATATATACATATATTGAATGTATATTTATATATATATATAAAATAGTACTGGAGAAACCACAGAAGTATTTGCTTTTTCTCAGCTCTGAGCCTGATTTTAGACCACAATACTATAAATTCCATTTCATCTTTCGTAATCTGTCAACATACAAAATATTGACCTAAGTTATTCCTATCTTCCCTCATTTCAGAGACGAGAGACCTGAAGCATGGAGAGTCAAGTGCCAAGCCCAAAGTCACAGAGGTGGTAAGTCGTTTGCAAGTGATCTCAATGGCCTTCCTCCTCAACAAAAGACAGGAGCATTATAACCCTGTATCAATGCAAGCAATTTTTCATAACCCTGAAAATGGAGATTCTTTATAGCTCTATATAGGGTCTCTCAACAGCTTATGCAAGGCAATTTTCATATCATTTCACTCCATCTTCATACAACACTATGAGCAATTATTCCTATTTTTCAGATATAAAGGAGGTTGATCATTAAAGATGTTAAATAATTATTCCAAGGTTACCTCAGCTAGAAAATGTCAAAACTGGATTACAAAATGTGCCTGACACCACAGCCCTGATCTGTTTATTGCATCACATGGGGTGACCCTGGCAGGTCAACTGGCCTCAGAGCCTCAGGGTTCTCATCTCCAAAATGAGGAGGGAAGTCATTTCCTAACCTTTAGGGGGCAAGGATGGGATCAAATAATGGGTGGAAAGTATTAGATGGGGCCAGCCAGAGAATGAGCGCTTGCTAAATAAAGGTTACCATTGTTACTACTGTCATTTTCTCAAAATTCAGAAAAACTCTTACTCTAGAAATATTTAAAGAACAGTTTGAATGCAATCCTGCCCTGCAGCAAAGGAATGAGAGATGATTTTTTTCAACCGCCCAATCTTCTGACTTTGTGCAGTATTTCTGAAGAGCTAAAAGCACTCTGTACCAAGAGCCCCATTAAAGATTCACACTGACCCTGTGAAGGAGAAAACAGGTATTATCATCTCTATTTTATGAGAAAGTAACCTCTGGCCTTATGATGACATGATGTTTAGTAACTTCCTCAAGCCTTCTAACCACCAGCCTTCTTCCTCCACACGCCTCACTCTGTAGAATCCTAAATCACGTCAATATAAGCATGAGGTATCTGCAAGCACACTAAAAAATATATAATCATGTGGTCTACGGTTTTCTGTATTAATAATTGCAGTAGGCTTGCATCATGCAGAAGATTCTGCACAAAGTCCACACAAATATTTTATGTATCTCTGAACAAACTTTTGCTACAGGACACGATAGAAAGAGGGCTTGAAACAGATTTGCCAAAACCTTCAAAATTATATCTTGGTGGCTGTGGTAGATCACATTTCCAGATTTTCTTTTAGTTAAAGTGACCATATAACAGTTCTGATTAATAGTTTGGGTGTCAAATATAGTTTTATTCCAATAAAAATATAAAATCCCAAAGGAGAAAATATGAAAGTGTGGTTCTTTGCCATTGACTCCTTTCCCATAATCCTTGCCTCGAACACAGATATAATGCCTGTAGGTATCAGACCCATTTTAACCCCATGACGATGAACACTGCCCACCACGAATGATGGAGTGGGGATGTAAATGGCTCTGAGACTTTGATACCATAATGGAGCTACAGCAACTGTCCTAGATTGTCAACCTCTGAACTTCCCATGTTGTTAGGGAAATAAATCCCTTTATTTTAATCCACCTTTTTGTGTATTTTCTGTATATGAGTTGAAAGCAACTCTAACTCCTATGTTACCCATGTCCAAACATGCAGTGAGTCTATCTAAAGATCGACCTATCTGTATGAGTGTCCCTCTGTCTATGACTTCTATAGGTTGAAACACACACCTCGCGTGATTCAAGCAACACATTGAAACTCTCTGTAAACCTGAATGCGATGTCCCTGTTTCTAACCAGGTGAGGTTGGTTTATTTCCCATACTGACTACTTCAGGTAATAGACACATTATTCAAAGAAAAGTCACTGCATCTGTTGTCATTTTTCATAAGAGTCACTACAGTCAAGGGTGCTTCTGTATAATAAACTGTAAGTAAACGAGAAGGGTAGTGATTACTCTGGTAAGCTGCCTCAGATTCCCCAGTGAGAACAAATCCACTCATACATAGTCCAATTTAAGAACATATTTATGCAGTTATCCCCCATGCTGAGGTGGATTAGCCCTCCCTGATTCTGGAGGTATTATGGACACATTTTATTTGAGAACTACCTTGTCATCTCCCCATGGAAAGCCATTTATTATCACACAGAATCATATCCTTGTTACCCCTTGTGTTCCTGCTTGTTGTGAAAACTTCTACTTCCTTTGTCAATCACTTTTTTTCACTTGGTACAGGAACATCAAAATTTTTTACTTCTCACTGGCTGCTTCTCAAACTCCTTTTCTAGCATTTCCTCTCATTTTGACATCCACATTGACATATCTCTTACTCTGTCCTCAGGCTCCTCTTCTTTCCTTGCTTTCCAAGTCATCTTATTTAGTGCCCCAGCATTATATGCCATGCTTCATGTTCCCATTTCCTTATATCCATCCAATATCTCCTGTCCTGATTTATTCCCTGAATTCATGCATCTAATTTACTGTTGAACATCTCCAAAGGACTGATAGGTGACTCATGTGTAGCACACATAGGGACGTGTGCAATTCTCTTTTGTAGCCTGCAGCCCAGTTCTCCCCATCTCAAAAATGGTATCACATTTCACCAGCCAAGCAGCCCAGGAGTCATCCTGAAATCCTATCTTCTTTTCACATCTGAAAACAAATTCATTAGTAAACCTAGTTGGTAATACCTTCACAATCTGTCCAGTATTAGACCACCTCCCATCTCCTTCACCACTACCTTCCTAGTGACAGCCACCATCATTTTTCACCTATATAGTTGGGAGACTGGTTCTCCTGCTTTCACTCTTGATTGCCTTCTGAGCATTCTCCATTTAAATCCAGCATGATACTTAGGAAAGAAAAATGCACTGCCCTCCTTAAAATCCTTTCAGGGCTTCCCACTATGGAATAAAATCTATAGATTCTGCCGGTTGGATTTTTGCTTCCCTTCCTTCTTACAAATCTCCATTCACTCTTCTCGCTCAGACATGCTGGCCTTTCTTGTTCCTCAAGGATGCACCTTCTCAAGGTCCTTACCGTACTGTTATTCAGGTATCCAAATGGCTTGCTTCCTTACTTCATTATTCTCAAAGGCCTTCTCAGACCACCATCTGTTCAGCACAGTTGTAATCAATCTACCCTCTTGACATTTGTTTGTTGTTTGTAACACTTAGAAAAGATCAATATTTAACAACCTAGTATGTATTGATTTTATTTATTTTTTTTTATTTTCATCTCCTCTGGTACCATCTGCATACTTTATCTTGTTCACTGCTATATGCACAGTGCCTTGTGCATTGACTGGGAAACAGGAGATGTTCAATAAATATTCACTAAATAAATGAGTGAATGAATGATTGAGTCTACATTTGTAAATTGTTTGAGGTAAGTTTTCTTGATGGTGAACTATAATTTTGATGAAGAGGCTTTAACATATAAGGGCAAATCAAATAGCTAGAGAAGCCCATCTACCTGAAAAATTAGACTACTTTGAAATATATTAAAATTATTTCTAAAATCCCAATGTTTGGAACATATGTAGCATGTCCAAATACACAGATAATGGGGTCTTATCCAGCACACAGAATTATCAGCTGCAAATTTAAGAGAGAAGTAAAAGTGCTGACTCTCAGAGCATCTGGCTGGGGCTATCAGAGGAGTACGAGACTCTTGATCTCACGGTCCTGAGTTCCAGCCCTACATTAGATATAGAGATTACTTAAATAAATAAATATTTAAAAATAAGTAAATAAAAATGTGACTTTCATTTTAAAAGAATCATATTTCCATACTTTTAGGTGAAAAAATTATCATTTACTTTTTTTAAAGTGCAAAATGGTTCCAAACATAAAGTTTTATGTCTCCTATGGGAAGGGAATAAAATTATGAAACCAACAAAAACAAAGTAAGTCATGGTTTCTAAAAACGTATAGTTTCCTGGGGCATCCAGTTGACTCAGTTAAGCATCCACCTGTTGATTTTGGCTCAGGTCATGAACTCAGGGTCCTGAGATTGATCTCCATATGGATTCCATGCTCAGTGGGGAGTCTGATTCTCTCTCTTCTTTTTTGGCCCCTTCCCCACTCACTCTCTCATGTGCACTCTCTGTCTAAAATAAATAAGTAAATCTTTAAAAAAATATATAGCATATATAGTTTCCTACTTGTCATCATATGGTCTTCCTTGCATTATTATTCAACAACTGCCGTCAGTACTGAATGCTGCTCTGCTTCGATAAATGATGTTGTAAGGATCCCAATCCTTGTTTTTAAAGCAAAAAAAGGAAATCTTTGATTAAAATGTATACTTGTCACTTTAATTGTAATGGCTACTATAACTTATTTAGTTTATAGACAAATGAATATTATTTAAATTTAGAACAAAAGACTGTATCTGAAATAACATTCATCAGATTTTCAACAGACCAATGAGAAACTGGATAATGTTATGAATTTCCCTTGGTTCAAGTTTTGGAATTCTTTCCTCTGTGCCCAATAAATTTAGTAATTGTGAAACCATGAAAATCATGTGAGTTACAGCAAATGGCTGAAAAATTCCTCTCACTTTTTAAATAAATTACAAACATCCTATTCCACACCCCCAAAAGATCGGGAGAATAAAATAGTTCTATATTGCCTATAACTAAATACTCAGGTGAAGACTCTTTCTTCATATAAAGTAGGAAAAAAATGAAAGTTAAGTAGTTTAATGGAAACAATATGAAAAAGCATACGGTAGTCACCAAAGAAAAAATAAAATCTATATAATTTTTTTGGAGGAGCTTAGGTTAATCACAAAATGGAAATGCATTCAATTTGAAAGCATTACATTCTAGAAAGAGTAATAAAGTTAGTACAATCGGTTCTATAGGTATTTTAAGAAATAAAATAGGCACCTAATGGTGTTAGTCTCATTATGCTTAAAGATGCAGAAGAGAATTTGATAATCTCTTTTTACCAAATTTTATAAATATGTATATATTTATTTTATATATATGAATGCAGAGAGTGATTTTTTTGTGTGTAGGGTTATATTTAACAATTATTCTAAAGAGCTTTATAAGAATCCAGTATAACTAGAATATGTGAATAAGATAACATCCTCTTCTCAAATACTATTGACCTTTGAAATTAAAAAAATACTTAATTACTCATTAATATTTTCTGCAATGTAAGATTCTAAATATTTAATGTCAGGAGAATTATCCAGTTAAACTGTAAATATAGCTTTGTGTTCTCTTCATTAATTATGCATCTACTGTTGCAAAGAAACTTATTGAAAAATGTGTCCACAGTTGACATAAAAATAGTTAACATGTTTATAAGCCTGTAAAATTTTCTAGCAGTATCTCCCATTATCTTTTACAAGTTTTCACTTATTATGGTTAGGCATTGACCATTAATGAGTTGCACATTAGATTCAGAAGATTTGATAGAATTTGCTTTCATCCTTTCTCATCTCATTCTTCCCAAAAGAATGGAATAATCCCCGAAAGAGAACATTCCAAATTAAGTTGAAATGCAAAAGGTGTTTTTAGATTCTTTTGTTGTATAAGCCGCAAAGAAAGTTGTAAGAATATGCTTAACCAATGGAAAATGGATTATATTCTTTTTACTAGAAGTTCCAAGGGTTTTTTAATTTTATTGTTTCTAGATATTTTAAATATATCAACAAAACCTGAAGGCAGCTGCCTTGAAATACATTTCATTTTACCATTTTCTTACCTTAAAAAATGCACTACATTCATTTATCAATACTATCTACCTTCAACTTCATAGAAACAGACAGAAATTGATACTAAAAAGGCATTCCTTATCCTAATGTACTATATTACACTATTATTGTGCATGTACTTATGTGTACACACATACACAAATACTTTTAAAATAATAAAATGATCAAAACACAAAACCAAGACTTTCAAAGAGTGATTTCTCTCAGAAAGAAAACAAGTTCACTGGGTACCCTGGCAATTTGCCACTGGAAATTTTACATTTAGAAGTTTAATTACAAACTTAGATAAGTGGATTATAATGAAAGATATCTCTAGTAAGGGAGCCCAGACAGATGCATCATGAATGCATTAAAGAAAACACTAGAGAGAGAACTTTCCATCAGCAGAAAGATTTTAATTAAACAGCAATAGGATAGATCTCTTCTGTGAAATGATACTACTGTTACCCACAGTTCATTAAAACTATTTACTATATAATATATTCTTTGAAACAATTTCACTCTGGAAAGTATGTTTAAATCTTTCAATCTCAGTTATGAGGGCAGAAAACTGTGGAGACGGAGGAGAGGGAAGGTCCACTGATGAAATGTGGGGATGAAAACCATTTCACTATTTGCATGGTGTCCTTGGCGAACCATACCTGCAGTAGCTCCATACTGCATGGAGACCACGGGCTTTAGAAGAAGGCAAAGAGCCAACAGCGACCACCAAAGTGGTCCAGTAAGTGTTAACGATGATCCATCTAGGACACCAATAGATGGCTGAGATGAGTGTTAATGTCACATGTCTATAGTTTATTCTTGGTATGCATTCAATTACCTTCTTGGGACACTAGGTTGTTAAAGACCAGCATATCCCTGTGGTCTCTGTAGTGTCTGACCAAAAGGGTTTTTCCTTGAAGTTAGAAAACATATTTTGTTCATTTTGTATTCCTAGCCTGTAGCCTAACAACTAGACACAGTATGTTCATAGTAAATGTTGAATAAGGGAAGGATAAATGAAGTGAATAGGTATAGCAGGGTATATTCTAATCTTATAAAATTATAATGAACAAAAAGAATCAGACTGGGAAAGCCATTAACCTCAAACACAAACAAAATATTGATTCTAGGGGTACCTGAGTAGCTCAGTCAGTTAAGCATTCGACTCTTGGTTTTAGCTGAGGTCATGATATTGGGGTCATGAGATCAAGACCTGCTCTGGGCTCCACACTGGGCATGGAGCCTGCTTGATATTCTCTCTCTCTCTCTCTGCCCCTCCCTGCCCTACTCACATTCATTCTCTCTATATATATAAATATTTGAAAAAATTCCAAATGCCCTTAAAATACACTGAAGAACTCCATTCTCAAATACTTCTTTAGATACCTAACATTTGCTAGTCACTCTATTAATGTTATACCTTTTCTTCTTTTCTAACATACAACTTTCCAGACTGTTGCCAATTCCAAGCTAGAATGAGGACCAAAAGCAATGTTGGAGGGGCTCTAAAGCCCCAAGGAGGAAAACTTTTGTGAGTGTAGCAGTGCATAGAAAATGAAATACCAAATGGATGTTTCAATAAAACAAGTAAATATTAATTAATGATTAAAGTTCTTAAAGAAAACTAAATGCCTCATGTCCCCTGGACAATAGTCTTGAACTGGCAGATGCCTTACAATTTCTAAAAATCATCACTCACTTTAAGAGAGTTAATGGTGAATCTCAGGAAGCCTTCAAAGAACCTTGAACTTTAAAAATAATGTTTTAGTATAGTATTTTTTATTAAAATTCAAAATATAACTCTATTCATCGATATTTGCTGTATCTGAGCACTGGATGTTAACAACAACATAGACATAATTTCTGTCAGCCAGGGGGAAAGGAATTATGCTCAGAAATCTTAAGGTCAGGAAGAGATGTCTGTAAGAACAAAACCTTGGAAAAAAGAGCTAAAAATTGTTAAATGACAACGTTACATTTCCTGAACAACTTCCAACACATGCAATTGCTATTCTAAATCTGATCCTCCTCTTGCTCTAGAGCAACTCTTCTTGCACCTTCTGTCCTACAAGACAAGATGAAATAAATGTTGTGGTAAATACTGAAACACATAAGAGGCTATTGATAACACTAACACAAACATTTAAAAGATCAAGGAATGAAAAGAATGTTAGAATAGATCTCTATAACTTAGTTTTCCTAATACTTGTTATTTTTCAGTTTCCCTAACACTCTTAGTAATAATGGAATATTCACAATGACTAAGAACTAACTCTGCCCCACAAAGCAGCCCATCCCATTTTGGGATAACTTCAATAATTAGGACTTGCACCTCAACTGGAATAATTATTCTTCTTTCGTATCTAAAGCCTTCGACCTTAACTCTTCCCTTTATAGTTATAGCAAAAGTGTATCTCATCTGTTTGCCACATGACAAAACTCCAAATATTCTCCTTTCTAGGCTCAACATGTTTATCTCATGGCCCATTATTCATGCTTCTGGTTTCTACATCCTTCACATCCTTCACGCCCTTTTCTCCAGACATGCCTCCACAAAGTGGAAGACAACTCTATGGAGAAGGAAAGGCTGTGAGCTATTAGTAGCCAGATTCACAGTAGCTGGTCAGGTGAAGGGGCTTTGGATGGAACAAGCACTGCCCCAGAAACAATTCTAAGTACAAGAAAAAAAATAACCTGTGCAGGGAAGCATTCATATCAGAGTTTATTATTAATGTTAATTAGAAACATGGTAATGTTAATTAGAAAGACGGTAACCAAAATGTCTATTATACAGAAATGATAATTCACTTTATTGCACCTTCTCAATGGAGTACTGTGTAGCCATATTATACAGTTATAAAGAGTATAAAAATATGGAATATGTGTATATGATAAGTTGAAAAATACTTCAATATTATTTTTGACTAAAATTATGTGAGAAAAATCTATGAATTAAATGTTTTGTAAAAAACATACTAAGGATGCTAGTTGTATTTACATAGTATAAAAATGAGAGATTTTGTTGATTCTTGTCTTCTCATTTATCCAAACATTTTTTTAAGATTTTATTTATTCATTCATGAGAAACACAGAGACAGAGGCAGAGACATAGGCAGAGGGAGAAGCAGTCCCTGAGGGAGCCCAATGCGGGACTTGCTCCCGGGACCCCAGGATCACTGGAGCCACCCAGGCATCCCTTATCCAAGTTTTAAAAACATTGAATTAGGATGTGTAATGAGAATACCTTTATTTTACAGATTTTTCAAGTTTTATTAATAAATTAATAATATACCACATTGTATAAGTTAAAAGTATACAGCATGGTTGTTTGATTCACATATATTATTAAATGATTATCACAATAGATTCAGCTAATATCCCTCATCTCATATAGAAACTTTACAAAGAAAAGAAGAAAAAGGGGGAGGAAGTCGCTAGGCAATGAGGACTCACAGGATTTACTCTCCTAACAACTTCCCTGTGTATCACACAGCAGTGTTAGCTCTAGTCCGTATGCTGTCCATTACACCCCCCAGTACTTACTTATCTCATTCCTAGATATTTGTACTTTTTGATTACCTTCCTCCAATTACTCCTCCCTCTACTTTCTGCCTCTGGTAACCACAACTCTGATCTCTTTTTCTAGGAGTTTGGTTTTGGTTTTCGTTGTTTTATTTGATTCCACCTGTAGGTGAGATCATATACTACTTGTCTTTCTGTACCTGACATTCTATAATGCCTTTAATGTCCATCCGTGTTGTCACAAATGGTAGGTAGGATTTCCTTTTTCATTGGCTAAATAATATTCCATCGTATAAATATATATCACAACTTCATTGTCCATTCATCCATCTTTGCCTCCTTGCTTACACATCTTGGCTACTGCAAATAATGCTGCTATGAATATAGGAGGTGCAGATATCCTTTCAAGTTATTGTTTTATTTTCCTTTGGATATGTTCTCAGAAATGGAATTGCTGGAGCAAATGGTAGTTCTATTTTCAATTTTTTTGAGAATCTTCTATACCATTTACCATAGTGGCTATACCAATTTACATTCCTACTTACAGTTCACAAGGATTCCCTTTTCTCCACATCCACCCCAGCGTTTGTTATCTGGTCTTTGTTATGACAGCCATTCTAATCGGCATGGGATGACATCATATTGTGGTTTTAATTTGCATTTCTCTAATGACTAGTGATGCTGAACATCTTTTAATATGCCTTTGGCCTTTCATATATCTTCTTCTTCATATATATTTCTAATGTGTTGCTTTTTCACTACTGAATTGTATAAGTTTTTAACATATTTTGGATATTAATCCCTTATCAGATACATAGATTAACAAATATGTTTTACAATTCCATAGGTTGTCCTTTCACTTTATTGATGATTTCTTTTGTTGTACTAAATACTTTTAATTTGATGTAGTCCCACTTATTTTTTATTGTGTTGCTTATACTTTAGGTGTCATATTCAAAAAACTACTGCCAAGACCCATGTCAAGGAGTTTTATTCTTTTTTTGTTTTGTTTTGTTTTGTTTTTATTTATTTATTTTTTAATTAACTTTTATTGGTGTTCAATTTACCAACATACAGAAAAACACCCAGTGCTCATCCCGTCAAGTGTCCACCTCAGTGCCCGTCACCCATTCCCCTCCAACACCCGCCCTCCTCCCCTTCCACCACCCCTAGTTCGTTTCCCCGAGTTAGGAGTCTTTATGTTCTGTCTCCCTTCCTGATATTTCCCAACATTTCTTTTCCCTTCCTTTATATTCCCTTTCACTATTATTCATATTCCCCAAATGAATGAGAACATACACTGTTTGTCCTTCTCTGATTGACTTATTTCACTCAGCATAATACCCTCCAGTTCCATCCACGTTGAAGCAAATGGTGGGTATTTGTCGTTTCTAATGGCTGAGTAATATTCCATTGTATACATAAACCACATCTTCTTTATCCATTCATCTTTCGATGGACACCGAGGCTCCTTCCACAGTTTGGCTATTGTGGCCATTGCTGATAGAAACATCGGGGTGCAGGTGTCCCGACGTTTCATTGCATCTGAATCTTTGGGGTAAATCCCCAACAGTGCAATTGCTGGGTCGTAGGAGTTTTATTCTTATGTTTTCTTCTAGGAGTTTTATGATTTCAGTCTCACAATTAAGGCTTTAATTCAGTTTGATTTATTTTTTGGTGAATGGTGTATGATAATGGGTCAAGTTTTATGTTTTATACATGAATATCCAATTATTTGAGTACCACTTATTGAAGCCTTTTCTCCACTCAGTATTCTTGGTTCCCTTGTCACTTATCAGTGGACCGTATATTCTTGGGATTATTTTGGGGTTCTTAATTCTGTTCCATTGGTCTATTTGTCTGTTTTTATACCAGTACCATATGTTTTGATAACCATAGCTTGAAATAAAGAAATGTGATACCTCTTACTTTGTTCTTCTTTTTGAGGATTCCCTTGGCTATTTGGGGTCTTTTGTGGTTTCATATACACTTTAGGAATGTTTCTACATCTTTACTGTAAAAAAAAAAAATGCCATTGGAATCTTGATGAAGACTGCACTGAATCTATAGTTTGAATGGTTTTTGCCATTTTAACAATATTAACCTGTCCAATCCACAAACATGAGAGACCTTTCCATTTACTTGTATCTTCTTCAATTTCTTCCATCAACAACTTGTAGTTTTTAGAATACAGATATCTCACCTTCTTGGTTCGATATATTCCTAAGTATTATATTGTTTTTATGCTATTATAAATGAGATTTCCTTACTTTTTTTCACAAAATTTGCTGTTAGTGTATAGACATGATACTAATATTTGTATGTTCAGTTTGTATCTTGCAACTTTACCGAATTCATTGACAGATCTAACGGGTTTTTGGTTACATCTTTAGGATATTCTATATTTAAAATTATGTCATCTGTAAGTAGAAACTTTACTTCTTTCTTTACAATTCTGATACATTTTCTTTTCTTGACTGATTGCTATAGCTAGGACTTCTAGTACTATATTGAACAGAAGTGGTAAAAATGAGCATCTCCATCTTTCCTGACCTTCGAGAAAAAGCTTTAAACTTTTCACCAATGAGTATGATATTAGTTGTGGGATTGGTATATATGGCCTTTATTATGCTAAGAGAGGTTCCTTCTGGGCCTAATTTGTAGAGTTTTTATCATGAATGGATGTTAAATGTTGTGAAATGCTTTTTCTGTGTCTATTGAGATGATCATATGATTCTTTTCTTTTATTCTACTAATGCATTGTATAACATTGACTGATTTGCAATGTTGAACCATCCTTGCATCCTAGGGATAAGTCCCATTTGATTATGATGGATGATCCTTTTATTGTGCTGTTGAATTTGGTTTACTAGTATTTTATTGAGAATTTTGCATCTATATTCATCAGGGATATTGGCCTATAGTTTTCTAATATTGTCTTTTTCTAGTTTTAGGATAATGCTGCAGATATTTTTTTAAGACAATCCAGAGAACACATGGTATATGCCCACCACCAAGTACAGTACAACTTGCAGCACATATTGAGTGCTTAATAAGCATCTGCTGCCTACTGGAAGAAGCCAACTCAGCAAGGCCATTTCAGTGCACTGTGTGGATTTTGGCAATCTGTCAGTGAAATAAGCTTTTTCCCAGGAAGGCAAATAATCTATTGCTAAAGAAAATTTAATGTTTCCTCAAAACTTCAATGTTTTAACCACTTTAAAAATATTGTTGTTTCCTCATGTAGCCATTCCTCTCCAAGTAACAAAATGCGACATGCTTCCTCAATCCTTCATGCTCTGCAAAACTCATCTAAACACAGAATTACCATCAACTTTTAATGGAAATGCCTAGAGCAAGAGAGGAAGCAGACCCTTGGGTTTCATGGTACTGCATAAATAATTAAAACTGGTTGCAGGATAACTTTTATATCTTTTATGATGAGAAGTAAAATTAATGTAAACAATTTGCCTCTTTCAAGAAGGTAATCTTAGTTTGATTTACTTCTATTGAAGCTGGTCCTGTGTTTAATAATGAAAGTTTAAAAATCGAGCAGAGATCAAGATGTCTACCTAATTTCCTTTCCTACTCCTTCCAGTTGTACCAGTCATCAGACCCTCTTTCTAGTCCAATGCCAACTGAAATCCATTGAAAAATATTTTCCCAACATTCTCTGTTCTACTTGGCTGTCCATTCAGAAACTGAGGCCAAATTCTATCACAGTGATAATTACTGTCCCAGCCAATCACCAGCTGATTTCATTTAACATTATATGAATTTCCAGTGCAAAAGGATCTGGGTAGTCCCTTGAATGAAATTAAACCCAACATACACTTAACTCCATGATATTATGTCATAGCAACACAATAAACAGAATCCTATAATTCTGCTCCACTTTAACACGGTATTTCCTAACAAATACTGCCATCACCAAATATTTAATGAGTACCCGAATGTAGAGACAAAGTACAGTGCTAGGCTCAGGTAAAATCAAGAAAGATTATAGTTGGCCCCTCTTTTTCAGAGTTTGCCAACTAATTATAATTACTGGACATATAATAAGTAATAGATTTAACTCACGAAACAAAATTGCTTATGTAAGTGCCAATTTCCCATTTGCAGACCAGGAGCACTCTAGAAGTTCCTTGTATTCATTCTAGGAAGAAGAAGACCTTGAAAGATTTTAGACAAGATCAGAACATAGGGCAACAAATGGGATTTTAAGGAAGAAATGACATGAAGTAAAATGCTGAAATGTGGGATAAAGCTTTAGGAATATATTGGAACCACATGTTAAATACGAAAACCTGACAGCAGATAACTGACTATATAACTGACAGCACCAAACCAGCAGATTAAGGAACATAAGGTCAAAGTAGAAGACTAGAGCAGTAGCTTATGTGTAAACACATGCTATAGGTAGAGTGGCCACTATGGAAATGAAAAAATGGAAGGGAAAAAAAAAGGAAAAATGGAAGGGCAGCAAGAGATATAACAAAGGAAATGCAAAGTGGAGGAAGAAAGGAGAGGGTCAGAGTTAACAATGAGGTCTCAAGCTTGGAAGTTTTTTTTGTTTTTGTTTTTTTTAAAGATTTTATTTATTTATTTATTCATGAGAGACACAGAGAGAGAGACAGAGAGAGGCAGAGACACAGGCAGAGGGAGAAGCAGGCTCCATGCAGGGAGCCCAATGTGGGACTCGATCCCAGGACTCTAGGATCACGTCCTGGGCCAAAGGAAGGCACCAAACCACTGAGACCCAGGGATCCCCCTCAAGCTTGGAAGTTTGAGTTGGAAGAAGGAGAGCTGGTTAAGGAAAGTGATGATTTTTTTTCTTTGTCACAAATTTGATGTAATAATGTAATATTCAAGTAATGATGTCTATTAAAGATTTAAAGAAATGGAATTGAGAGAGGGTCAAAGTTAGAGATACAGTGTGGAAAATCAGGCCCTTTAAGTTAGTGAAGTCCACAAAAGCACAAAAATTGGGCAAGATCTCCAATTGTGAGAATGCTGCACTGAAAGAACAGGAGGAAAGGGCTAAGCCCTTCAGTCTGCTCATACTCAACAGGAAGCAGCAGCAGCAGTTTTTGCTTATGCTATCTTTTCTAGGCAAAATGCTCTTTTCTTCTTGACAGCTTTATGAACTTGTCTGCAACACTCAAGGGGTAGCACAAATGGCACCCTATCTGTAGAAACTTCTCCAGCTCACCTGGGCAGAGTTATTCACTATCCAATTTATAATGCTAAAGTATGTTGTACAATACTTTATACATTTATTTCATCCATTACACTGTGAACTCCACAGTGATAAAAATTTTGCCTTAGTTTTTACATTCCTAGCACAGTGCCTGGTCAGAGAGACATTTAATCAATGCTTACTGAAAAAAAAAAAAATGACCTGACCTACTAAGAGGGAACCAAAAATTGCAAAATTTTGTGGAATAATAATACCTGGATTTGACTTAGATGATGGGATTCTGGACTCTGAGCTGATGCTAGGAGACTATGGGGGGCCTGGAAAGGGAGCAAATGCAGTTTGCATGTGGGAAAGATGGGAACCATGGGAGGCTGTGGAAGCCAGCCTCCAAGAAGGTCTCTGATAATTCTCACCTCCTGCTATTCACACCTTGTATAATCCCCTTCCCCACTAAATAGGAAATAATCAAAGAGATAGTGGGTTACTTCCTAGGTTAGGTCATAAAGGACATTGCAACTTTTGCCCTACTGCTCTCTTGATCATTTATCTGGGTAACCGAAGATACCATGTCATCAGGACACTCCAACAATCCTACTGCAAGTTCATATGGCAATAAACTAAGGCCCCCTGCCAACAAGTTGCACTAATGTGGTGGGCATGTGTGTGAGTCCCTGTAGAAGCAGATCCTCCAGCCCCAGTCATGCTTTCAGATGAATGCAGTGCTAGCTGATGTCTTAACTACAACCTTATGGAAGAACCAGAGCCAGATTCTTGACCTACAAGAATGAGATAATAAATGTGTATTCTTGTTTTAGGCTGTCAGATTTTGGAGTAATACATTACACAACAATAAATGACTAATACATTTAAGTTCCTTCCATTTCTCTAGATCTCTAGAAAAAGAAGAAAGTGATAAGGGATAGTAAATGAAATTACTTTTACAGAGTAGACACTTGATTCTGCTGATAGATTAGAGACTGCAAAGTGGCATGCATCTGATTCAAAACTAAAAGAACCAAATTAAAATCTTCATTCTGTCATTGGCTTACTCTAGGACTCTGGTCAAGTCCCTTCATCCTTTAATGTCTATTTCCACCTGCCCTGCAAAATGAGAATAATGACACCCAAAGCACAGGGTTATTGTGGGATTATCTTAGATAAAATTTCTTGAGCACACATTATTATAGGATCTAGCACATGGCAGAGGCTCAACAAATATGAAATAAAAATCTAAAGGCTATTCAAAGAGAAACCAGTGTAAGAGACTAAGAAGTAAGTGGAAGAAGCTATTATAAAATGTGAACCACAAAATAATAAGGTTCTAAAATTAGACTTTTGCCTGACATAAAGCATTTCTATACAAAGTCTCATCTCCTACATATAGCGAAATAGGTCCATCTCACTTCTTTGGCAAATCCCTCCCATGCTACCCAAATCACCTTTGGGCATATTTCTTAATTAAAAATAAATTCAAAAAATAGATTGACTAATTAATTAATTAATCATTTCTACCAATACATATTTAGTGAGTACCTACTCTATGCCACATACTGGTTTTGATGCTAAGAGTACAGCAGTAAACAAAACAAAACAAAACTTCAAGCAAATAAGCATAAGCTATACAGATATCTGGGAAACAGTGTTGCAGGCAGAAGGAACAGTAAATGCCCAGCTTCTGAGGCCTGAAGGCCTGTGAAGTTGGAGTAAAGTTAGCAAGAGGAAAAGCAGAGTATAGGGCCTTAAAGACCACTATAATAATTTGACACTTACTATGAGTGAGATGGGGAGCTACAGGAGTGCTTTGAGCAGAAGAATGACACGTTGTGATTTACCTTTAAGCAGGATCTCTCTAGCTTCTATGTTGAGAACAGGCTGCAGGAGGGGAAAATACAGAAACAGGGAGACTAGATGTGAGGCAGTTATGAGTGACAATGGTAAGAATTGGTCAAGTTTTAGAAATATTTTGAAGAAAGTGCCAACAATATTTGCTGCCTGATTGGATGTGAGTAAAAGAAAAGAATCAAGATTTTGGATATAAGGCAAATGAAAGAATGAATTGCAACTCACAGCATGTGAGATGAGAGGAGAGATATAGAGTAGGAAAGATATCAGGAGCTCAGATTCAGATGTAAAGATGCTTATTATATATCCAAGTAGAGATGACATGAAGGAAACTGAATCCATGAATCCATAGTTCAGGAGAGAGTCCTGAGCTGGTGATATTCAGAAGACATCAGCTACAAATAGTGTGAGGTTACATGTAGCCACCAAGGTGATGTGAGGATAAAGACCAAGGATTGCACCAAATCCACCATCAATAATAATGTGCTCATTCTATTCACATTTCCATGTCTTCTGAGTTCTCCCTTCTTCCACTTTTCAGGTCTCCTATGATACTGCCCTCCATTCCTCAAATAAACCATGAATCACCTTCTCCAATCCACTCTCTTATTAAACTGGCCTCCATATTTAACTCTTTCAATTCCTGGAATGATCTGCTTTTCTGTAGCTGTTCTCTTCATGTACTGACAAACAATGGGAAAACTGATTCTCAATCCCTGCTGTCATTCCCACTACAGTTCGACTGATGTGTCTGAATTCTTCCTACCCTTCTCTCCTGACACTCTGAGTTCTGGATTTCTCTTTTGGGGTCATACCACTCCTCTTAAAAAATATATGAAAGAGCTTATAGGAAGGCTCTTGCAAATGACATTAAAACATCCTATGGCAGCAGATGCTGACCGCTCAGTCTTCTCTTGGATGCTACCCACAAGTATGGCATTCACAACCAATCATACCAATTCTCTAATCAATCTTTTTATCGCTCATCTTATTGGGGATTGCCACTCACCTTTTCTCTAAACTCACTTCTCTGAACTCAATAAATTCATTCTCAATGTAGTGTCTTCTCCAATTGTTGTCTCTAGAGTCATCATGTATTAGCACATCAATACAGTGTTTCTCAATTTTGACTAACTTTGAGTCCACCTCCTGCACCAAATCCAATTATTTGAGTGGAGAATTTGTAATTCTAGTTAAAACAACTTTTAAAACAAATACACGCATAATGCTTCTCTCCTTAAAAAAATTATTCATGAGCATGTAAAGGCCTCGTTTCAGACATTTTAAAATAGATGGTATCTTGTTTTCCTTTTGAAAATTATAATGAAAAAATGATGAAAGTATAATTGAACAACATTAAGTGACCTCTCTAAAGCCATGATTTATAGTTAAGACTCCTGGTTTAGTAACCTGTTAACAGAGACTGCCAGCCCAACCCAAGTTTCCAGGAAGGTCATAAGAATGTAGAGTTCAAATTGTATCTCTGCTCCTATAATTTGTCCTTCCCTGCTGTCACTCTCATTATGGTTCAATTAACAGTGGAAGCCGGGAGCGACTTGATGAACATCTGTCGCGTCCACCTGGAAATAATTCAATGAGGGTGCATCATGGGAAAACATGATGGGATGTCAGCCTGTTTTTTCCCCCATTTTGACACTGGGTGGCAAGAGCAATTCAGATAATGAAAGAAAGAAGGGTACTTCATTACCTGGAAATATTAGGTCAATTTCCAAGTGTAGCATTCCAACACATATTTGAAAGGAATACAAAAATAATAACAAAAATGGATTGGACTCATGAAGCTGCATGATCACGATGGCACCACTGTTTTAGATCATATAAATAAAATATAGTGTTGGCAAAATGTGCTATCAAGCAAAGCATCGCTATCTAGATCATGTGTTTGGTATAAAAGAATACATCTTTGATATACTACTTAAGCATTTCATAGGATGCCTAGGGATGGTCTGAAAATGGACAAAAACATGAAGAACCATTAGCCGTATATTGTGTAGAAAAAATGGAGAATGGCAATCACAATTTAAGATAAGCCTGCATGAGCCACATTTCTGCATGTCTGAAATTCCCAAATTAGATCCACTTATCACTGGATGGACCTACAGATTCATTTTAAATGACCATGATTTGTTGATTTCTTCAAACTAGATATTTTCAATCCCCAAAAGAAAAGGTTCCAAAAACAGTGAAAATTTGCTACCCAAGCCTACATAACTATTTGCTTAATAATCATCACTTTAAAATTGCTTTAATTAGCATATCTAAATAACAAATCTCTATTCATTTAAATCGTTAATTATTTTCCTCAAATGCTGTGCTCAATTATGTTTTTAAGACATCTGTTAGTAATGCTACTCCCATCCAGAATAAAAAGTTGAGATATTAGGCTTAAGAAAAAAGGCTACAGGAACCACAAACATTTCAGAATAAAAACGAAGACAGCCAGTGAATAAATACAATTGCCTTCAAGCAATACAATGGGTAGTAGACAGACAAGGGAAGCAAATCACTATTTTCTACAGATGCTAGCACAGCAACAAATGGGCTTAAACTGCAGGTGAGGAGACAGGATTCAGTTTGGACCGACGAAAGATGATCTATCAATGTTCAACAATGGAGACCATTATTATGAAGGACGTGACTCCATTCTTTTCCTCAAACAGTTGTAAAACTATTTGATTATTGTGTGAAATTTTGTTGGAGTTGTCTTGTGTGAATTTAGCAACCCATATCTGGTGGACCCTCTAGATATATGATTCTGTCTCTACTTGATAATCATGCCAGCAAATGTCACATAGCCATAGAAATATTTCATAGACATTGAATAGGATAGATCTGAGTGAAAAATTAAACAGGGGGTGGGAAACACAGGATGCCTAGAGAAACCTGAAAAACCGACATCTGCTTTAACACTTTAGGCTGTAAGGGAGAGAGCAGCACAAGTTGCTGTTTATTGTTACATCTAATGGAAATGGAGGCATGTGGCTTACGGTGGGAGCATGGACCCTGTGGGATCAGAGCACTCCAACCCCGCAGCCTGAGCCTGTGGTGAACATACTCTTGTCACATGGAGAGCTGACTCTGGCAACTTGAAAACTTGTCATTTTGTTTGTTATTAAACATTTAAGCTCAGTCACATAATTTCATGAACTCACATTTTCAAGTTGATGACAATTTAAAATCAATATAGTCAATCTGAATTTTAATTTAATACTTATACATCGAATGACTTTTCAGAGAGAACAAGCCACATTTCTGGTGACTGGTGGAATGAATCAGCTCAAAACAGAGTAACATCTCATCAAAAAACCATTCTAGGTCTCTATTCTAAAAAAAAAAGACAATAGGGGTGCCTGGGTGGCTCAGTCAGTTAAGCATCTGCCTTTGGCTCAGGTCATGATCCCAGGAGCCTGGGATCAAGTCCTCCCTGTGGAGCAGGGAGACTGCTTTTCCCTTTCCCTTTGCCTGCTGCTGCTCCCTATGCTTGTGCGCTCTATCTCTCAATCAAATAAATAAATAAAATCACTAAAGGAATGACAATTAAGCATATCAAAAAAAGTAATATCTGAAATATTGGGCTCTCCCTCCCTCCTTCTTTCCTTTCTTCCTTCTCTGTCTCCCTTCCTCCCCCTTCCCTTCCTCCCTTCCTTCTTTCCTCTCTGTCTCTTTCATCCTGTCTCTGACTAGGAGAAAATGTTAAAATGAAGATTGAAGGAAAACAATTAACAGGAATTCTGAACACCACTCAAATATGGAGCTCATTATAATTGAGTGATCTATCTCTTTGAGAGCTAAATAAATTGACCTAAGTTCAAGAGAGGATTTAGCACTGACATTAAAAGTCATTTTCAAGAAAATTTGGAAAAGAATCATCACACTGAATGCAATAATAAGAGCCTTTAAGTGAAAGGTAACAGGTAAGCTGGCATTAACCTGTAAAAAAACGTAACTGAAGTGTGCTTTAGAAGATCCCTCAACATCTCCCTATATTTAGACTCTGCCAACTCCCTAAATGCCCAATGCATCTGGTAGGCATAGTTCATTCATTCATTCAACAAGCAGTTATTAAGAGTCTACAATGTGCCAGTGACTATGGTAAGAATAGTGTCCTGCCCTCCCCTTGACCCTGAGGAAATTAAGAAGTAAACAAATACTTGTGCAAAATTCTTTCTGAGAATGATAAGTGCTATGAAGAAAATAAAACAGGGTGGTGTGATAGAAAGTGCTGATGGGACAACAACTGGGTGGTACACAGGAAAAGCTTCCTTGAGAAAGTGACATTTGAGTTGACACTTGAATGGTGAGAAGAAACCAGCCATTGTTCTGGGAAAAGGGAGAGCAGTAATGTAGGCACTAGGGACAGTTATTACAAGACCACAGGGAGGGGGTGAAGTTGATCTATATGAGGGCAAAAAGGTGCTCATTGAGGCTGGATCATAATAAGTGAGGGAGAAAGTGATGAGAGAAGAAGAGGGGAAACAGATGGGTGCCAGGTCATATGGGGCTTGGTAAGTCCTGATAAGTAGTTTGAATTTATTCTAAGATGACAGGGAACCAGCGTAAGGTTTCAAGCACTGGGTGTGTGGATGATATGATCTGATGTACATGGGAAAGAAGATATTCAAATTGTACTCAAGATGTACCCCATCTTCATTATATACATAGAATTAAACCCAAATACATTAAAAATACACACATAAATATACAGAAAACCAAAGAGACATATCTCCATAGGTAAACAGTAAGTAAAGCTAAAACCACAAAATGATGATCTCCATTTTTAGAAGTAGCCAAAGTGGCCAAACTTTCATCTACCAATGCAGAAAAGGAAACTAAAAATGCTTTATGTAATGTAACATTACATAAAAAAAGTGAAAGAGAAAAGTGAAGCTAATTACTTTAAGCCAGTACCTGGGATAGCATTTTCCATATTTAGAAAAGACACTGAAACAATGAAAACTCTTGCTGACCATCATTTGAGCCTATGGCTTATAGAAAATGTTGGTAAAAGGGATGAAACATAAACTAGCAGGCAGAAACTGAACCAAGGTGCCCAGCACTTCCATGGTTGGACACCTGCATCTCCAATATCACTCCAAGTCAGGAACACAAAATGCCACCACAAAACTCTCAGCCAAGATGGATAACTAAAGAGACAGAGAGAAATTACTGAGCCACTTCTCATTAAACATGACCCAGCTGCCTTATTTTTCATATCTTAACTTATAAATTTTCCTTCTCATCTTTCCTTCTTTTCTCCTTCTAAACTTGTCAAAAAGAGCATTGTGGAAGCTCTTGGAAGCAAGTCAATGAGGAAGAAAGTATGCTGCACTGAGACTATGATGATGTGCAGAGAGAAAATTAGACAAAGCAGAGGAGGGCAGCAACAGAGAGGCAGGTGGTGAAAAAAGTGGTGTGAGGCTGGGAAGTGGATTATTGAACAAATATATTAACTGAGTGAGTAAAGTAGTAAATATACTAAAGATAAGGGGAGCTACTTCTTACTGTCTAAGAAGAGACCTATAAACATGGAAAAAGAAGATGAAGAACTGTCAAGAGTTCAACTGGAATTGGGAGTGTTGGTATGAACTCATGGGATTTAAATAAAAAAACACTTAAGTAAATATACATGAATGTAGTTATATAATTCCACATGCATACATACATAAATATCTATTTATTATTTATTTGAGTTTTTTTTTCCCTAGCTCTGTCATATAATAGGAAATGACAAGCTTCTTAAGAGCAATGACATCCAGTCATCCTAAGAGCAATGACATTCCAGTGGCAGTGAGCATACTGAATATCCTGATCTGGCCTTGAACGACCATCCTCCAGGAAAAGTAGCTGATTATAGGCTAGGTCAGGAAAAGTACAAGATGAAAAGATGAGCCTACAACACCCTAGTATGCCAGAAAGTAACACAGAATTCAGTTCCTTGCATTCAGACTGCAGTCCCTGTTTCCTTGATGGCTATCACCTCAGCACTGCTCTTAGCTCCTACAGGCTCTCTCCCTATTCCATGTCTATATGCCCATGTACCTCAGAACCATTCTCAAACTTGGACTCTCTGACTGCCCCATCTCTTACATCTCTCGTGGCTTCCACTTCTATAACATCATTCTGTTCTAATAAGGGTTCACGTGATTCAGTTGGCCCCCTTGAAAAATGCAGGGTCATCTCCCTACTTTAAAGACCAGACTTTATTAAATCTACAAAATCTCCTTTTGCCACAAAACATATCCCTAGGGATCAGACTGTAAGAATCTTTTAGGGACTACTACTCTGTTATAACTCTGTTAAAAACATAGTCTTCATGGATTGCATTATTGGCCTCAATTCTTCATTTTTCCCTGGGGCTATAACCTTCTTCATCATCTTCTGAATTCCTCCCATAAAAGCAGAATGTATCTTCACATCCCTTGACTTTGGGCTCAGCCAATATGAATCACTTTGCCCAACTAAAAGAAGTAGAAATGATGCAAGACTAAGCTTGCATCAAAAATTTTTGACTGTTTCCATTTGCCCTCTGATATCTCTATAATCACCATGTGAAGAATATCTCTTTCTAGCCCCCTGGTTCAAGAAAGACGAGAAACACATGCTAAACATCCACTCCAGCTGAGTCCAGCCAAGATCAGCTGATTTCCACCTGACCCATAGACAGGTAAACAATAATAAGAGAGATTTAAGTCACTGAATTGGAAGATGATTTGGAGGAATAATAGCTAACAATATGATGAGATAAGTGCTAACCTACACATAATCAAAGAAAAGAATTAGCTAATCAGAAAGTATTATAAGAAATCCATCAAAGACAAAGGAAGAAATAGCAAGAAGGTGCAGTTCAAAGATATGGAGTGTAGAATAAAGGGCTATATAACATGGAATTGATTGTAGTTACAGAAAAAATATTATAAGAAATAATGAACAAGAATACTTACAGAGATAATAGATGAAAATTTGACATAATTTAGGAAAGATGAACCCTCAAATTAAAAGGATATGTTGAGTATCAAGCAAGAAAATTAAAGATGAAATTATATCTAGATATATCATAGAAAAACTACAGGGCACAACAAATAGAAAAAAAGAGACTGCATTTTCAGAATGAGAAGAGAGATGATCTCTAACTGAACAATTATTCTGACAGCAGAGTTCTCAACAGCAGCAACAACAAAAATGTAGCAGTATCTTTAAATAGTTGAGAAAAAAATAAATTTATATCTCTAATTTATAATCAAATTATCACGACTGAGTTCAATATAGTTTTAGGCACACAAATACAATGAAAATGTAGCTAAGCTAGTAAAGAATACACTTTAGAAAGAAAAAAAATGAAAATAAAGGAATAGGACATAAGAAGTGATAGTGGGCACAAAATATTGATAAAAATTAGTCAGGAAATTAAAATATAATAAAACATTGCCTATAGCATTTATTTTATGCCTAAAAATAGATAAAACCATCCTTTATTCATTGCCAAATAACATATGAAAAAAGGTCCAACATCAATAATTAGGAAAATGAAAATCAAAACCACATTAACATACCAACTTTATACTTCTCAGACTGAAAAGGTCTTAATTATCTGATATTATCGTCTTACAATAAAGAATTCTGATATACTGCTGGTGGTAGTGTTCACTGGTACAACCCTTTAAGAAAACAGGCATCATCCAGGAAAATCAAAGATGCCGAAAATACTTTATCCCTGCAATTTCACTTCTAAGTTTCTTATACTATTTGCTTTACTTTTCTCTCAGGTATATATTAGAGAAATCTTCAAATGTACTCATGGAGAAAAATACACAAAAATGATCACTATATCACTGTTTTTAATAGCAAAATCAGGAAACAACCTAAATGGCCATTCACAAGAAAATGAATCATCTTTAGTGTAGCCATACAATAATACAGCATTAAAAGCTGCAAAAAAAATCAATGAACTAAAATCACATTTATCAACATAGATAAATCTCAAAAAACATAAGGTTGAGTGAAAAAGCAAATTATAGAATGATGCACAAAATATGAGACCATTTATGTAAAGTTTAAAAACACTGAACAGGATATTTTTCAAAATATATAATATACATGCAGCAGTAGTATAAAAATGCATATTGGAACCACAAGCACCAGATAAAGGCTAGTGTTTAACTCAGCAAGGGGTGAAGAAAAATGAGTTTGAAACAAAGAACATAAGAGGTTTCCAATGTAAAAAAAAAAGTGTTGAGTATTTAAAAAAACTGAAATAAATATGGAAAATTAAGATTTGATAAAGCTCAGTGGTATACACACAAATGTTACATTATTTCTTTTCCTTTCTGTATGTCTCTAATACTCTATAACAAAAATATCTGAACCTTTTTTTCTAAAGAAAGGCCATTCGGCTAATTTTTGTAGAGAATGAAATGCAATCTCAGAGGGCATTTTAGTGCATTAGCCCTCCCAAGGATGGACGCATTTGCAGAAGACAACTGCAGAGAGCAAGGATGCATTTATAGTTCTAAAATACTAATGGACAACTAGCAGGCTCTCTAGTCCCTGCACAATTTACTAGAAAGGCAGGGTGGGGACAGGACTTACCCATACACCACAAATCTCTCTAGCAAAGAAGACTTCCTGCTCTGCCCATAGTTAAGTCTGACCACGATTAGATGAAATAACCACAACAGTTATCAATTTTAATACCAATTACAGTAAGAGCATTTCCAGCTTTAGGAAAGCACTGTGATGTCTAATGAATAGTACATGCTTAGGAGCCAGAAAGGCTCAGATTCAAATGATGCTCCTCAAATTCTTTATGTAACTCCCTTACTCTTCCTCAAAGCTCTAGAATTCTCATCCTCAAATGAAGTTAACACATTATTCCACTTGCAGGATATAATAAGGAGTAAATAAAATCACATATACAAAATGAATAGCAACTAGAAGGCACTCAGTACATCTTAAACTTTCTTCAACTAACGTTGATATACACAAACCCAAAATGCTTCAGAAAGCAGATATATCATGGGAGGTGGGGGGGTTAAGGGAGAAGATGAAAGTCTTTACAATCTAAAACACCAAACAGCATATGTCATGTAGTGATTCAAGGTCCTCATCTGAAAAACAATAGTAAAAAAAAAATTAACTTACATAATGATGGGGAGACTTGGAGACCCCAAACATTAAAGTGCTGGGCAGAGAAATGCGTTCACTCAAGAAATAGTAGCTGCTATTGCTATTGTTACTATTAATATTATTCTCTAAAAACTGAGAGAAGAGAGGAAGAAATTGGGAATTTGTGATCACAGGGTGAGAAATTATGTATTTTGAAACTACTAAAAATCTTGTTCAATCTAATGTGTCTCTGCACAAACTTTCAAGAGAATAAGAACATTTCATCCTTAACAAAACTTTGCATAACTAAAACCCCTACAGCTTTCTCAAAATGATTGGCAGACTTACTTCTTGGCAAAAAGTGAATAGAAAGATGTAATAAATGCTTAGGCCTTAAGTCTTCATTGCTCTCAACAAATATATTCAAAGGAGCATAACAAAATCTAAAATTAAGATTTTAAAATGAGAAGCATTCTTGAAAAAGTTATTAGAGTTCATGGTGTGTACGTAATTTAGCATTTTTTATTACATGTTCTTTTGTTAATTTTCAAATCTCAAGAACCACCAAAAATGACAGGTTATATTTTTGTTCCCAAAATACAGTGTCTGGACAAGCAACACCTGTAAATATGTTATAAATGCAAGTTCTAGGGCCTTGTCCTCAACACACTGAATCAAAAGCTTCAACCTGTTGGGCCCAGCAATATGTTTTACAAGCCTTCCAGTGATTCTAATGTGGGCCCAAGTTGAGAAGAACTGGGTTGAATAATAGGAGATCTCCAGTGTACAAATCTCAAGGGAACAGCCAGTGTAAGTTACTTGTATTGCTCTGACCACACCTGCCAGAGGTACATTGTGCAAAGAATTTCACACTGGCCTCAGCCTAGACTAGAAGACCTCTAAAGGACCTACCATCTTTGATGCTATAAATAATGGAGTCTGTACTCAAAGAAAGTTCTTCAAAGCACAGGGAAGGAAGTTCTACATGATGACCTTTCCATCTCAAAAGTTTCATGACAGACATGAGAATGGCATGAGAATGGCATGCAAATATTCAGACATGCACTGTAATCTTGGCAAATATTTTCCTGCAAGAATTGATGAATAAGACCAAGTTGGGCTGCATGATCTTAGAATTCTACATCATGTTTATTTCTAACAAATTCATTCAAACTAAATAAAAGCCTGAAGAAGGGAAAGACTCTGCCAGTATCTAAAAATTGAAGACACACATGAGAATCTCAAAAGACAATGATCTGCTTATATGCTCTTTGATATGGTTTTGACAGGTGGGCCTTGGACAGACATCTGTGCATGATATGACAAAGAGAACCGATCAAACTCAGGGATTCCGTGCTCCTACAGAGAATCAACTGATAATCATATCCATGCATCCCTTATTCAGGTTTACTACAGAGAAACCTCTTAAAAGAACACTAATATACTGTCTATGATAACCTGCATAATTTACTTTCTCAAAGCTAATACTAACTCCAGACATATACTAACCTGTTTCTAAACTGTCCACTAGGGATCCCTGGGTGGCGCAGCAGTTTAGCGCTTGCCTTTGGCCCAGGGCACGATCCTGGAGACCTGGGATCGAATCCCACGTCGGGCTCCCGGTGCATGGAGCCTGCTTCTCCCTCTGCCTGTGTCTCTGCCTCTCTCTCTCTCTCTCTGTGACTATCATAAATAAATAAAAATTTAAAAAAAAATAAAATAAAAAAAAATAAACTGTCCACTAAAGACTTCTATGAAAGGCATGGGGCAAAAAAGGAGGGGGGGATCCCTGGGTGGCTCAGTGGTTTAGCACCTGCCTTCAGCCAGGGCCTGATCCTGGAGACCCGGGATCACGTCCCGTGTCAGGCTCCCTGCATGGAGCCTGCTTCTCCCTCTGCCTATGTCTCTGCCTCTGTGTGTGTGTCTCTCATGAATAAATAAAATCTGAAAAAGAAAGAAGAAAAGAAAGAAAGAAAGAAAGAAAAGAAAAGAAAAAAGAAGAAAAGAAAAGAAAAAAAGAAAAGAAAAGACAGAGAGACATGGTGCCCTTCCCAGGAATAGTCATCCCCTTGCTCCAGGAGACAGAAAGCATCTCTAAAGCCCCCAGCTATCCTTTCCCCCTTTAGCCTATAGTCTGCATCAAACAGAGGCCTCCAGAGATTGCCTTCCAGAGAATTCTAGATGGAGCTAAAAAGTAAAGCAACCCTCAATACTCATTTTCATCATGGAAGGTCCACCCTCAGATTTCATTGGCCAAATGTGACTTTCTCATTCTAGTTTCTCCATGACTTTATTAGCATAGCAGCACCTTGGCCAGCAGCACAGTCTTTTTCTAAATAGGGCAGCAGGCTTTCTTGCCAGAAGGTTGATTCTAAATCAAAATGATTCCATTTATTTCCATCCAAACTAACATGTGTTCATAATACATCTTCATTCCCACCTTTAATTCAGCAATAAAAGTCTTGCTCGTGGCGTGTATACAGAAGGGAGGACTACAATAGGAAAATTGTCAGATAAAAGCTTTTCACATGTGTCTCCTGTGACCAGAGCTAAGCTTTATATAAATTCTAAATAAGCTACATGGTTACATAGAGATCCAGCAGGATGTATAAAAATTGAAATCTCAACTTTTCACCATTATTTTTATTATTGATATTTTTTGCACATCAATAGAGTCCTAATAAAGAGAGTTGCTTATAAATTCTAATGTTATCCTAAAGTTACTATGGGAAGCTGTGTATCATAAAACCCTTACAGTGCTTCAGCATGTGATTTTCTTCTCCTCATACCAAGCTCTGATCCTATTCTTGCTGAATTCTACATCGTATGAATAAAAAAGTTATATCCCAGTAGGGCAATTTTCAATGTATAATTACGGTGATGTCTTTGTTGCCTGCACTCTGAATGAATTACCAAGTAAGGTTAAAATGGAATAACGAAGTGCTTTTTAATAAAACAAGGGCATCTATAAACAATTGTCATGTTGATTATTTAGCATCAGCTTCATAACTAAAGAAAATCAGACAAGTACTAGGATGCTACTCCTGCTTCATGTAATATATAAATTTCATTACCAAATTACTTCAGCGGAAAGTATATTCAAGAGTGTATTCAAGAGTAGCTTTCAGAAATTTGTCTCAGTGCTTGGTATCTCCTTTGTCACCATACTTAGATTCCTATGAGAAGAGGCAACTCTGAAGCCCAAGTTACTCTAAATGTATATACTTGTGGCAATGAATGCCTGATTTTATCAGGAAGACTCTACTCTTGATTTGACCTCTGGTGATAAGCAACCATCATTTTTTTTGTTGTTGTTCATCTAAGTATTTCATTTTTTTACCAGCAACCATCATTAATAAAAAAAGAAAGTCTCTAATTGGTCTCAGGAATCTAATGAGTCTCCCCAGGGCCAAAATAAGGGGCAGGACAGGACAATGTCTGCCTACCCCATACACTCACCACAACTCCCTCATCAGGCTACCACATCTCTTGGGAAATGTAATTTTTAAACAGATTTGCTAAAACTCTAACATTCCACCAATAGGCATCGAGCATGGTCCAAATATTCTTTTTATATCTTAGACATATTCTAGGATTGTCTAAGAACACAAGAAATCAATAGGAACTTTCAACTTAAGCTCCTAAATATTCAGAAATAATTTTTGATGATAACTTTCTCTGCCTCAATACAGCCATGAGATAATATTTGCATTTTTAGTTAGCATAGTTATCTTCTTTAGAAGCATGATAAATCCATGTTCACAGACTACCTAAATCCACCCTGAAAGAAACAAAAAGGCATATCTTGCTTTTGTGTACTACTGTGCAACTCCTTTCTTAAACCAAAGTTTATAATAGGTTAGCACACCACTGCATTATGTAATTGCTTATAATAGTGCCTTTCTGATTTCCTTCCTTTCTAATATGAAATCCCAGAAAATAAAAAAGAATTTGTATCTAAACAATGACTTTTCTATCTGGCTCATTTATGCTTTTGTGACTAAAGGTTTTCATGGGGCAAAAAACAAAAATGAACAAGTATACAAAATCTTGTTAAAAAGCTTATTTAAAATCTGCACACCTCCTTCTGCCACACTGTGAAAATATATTTCCCCCAGATGCTGCAAAGTTTAAAAGAAAAACGTTTCTCTTATCATGGCTCCTAGTCCTTCCCTCGAGCAGAATTTAGGACCTGGCATCAGTCCTAAATTCCTGTTCAACCTCTTGAACTAAGCATAATAGTTCCCACTGTTACACCTTCAGTAGAGCTCTTCATCTCTTCCAGAACCTCCCCTTACTGCTACCCACCCATTCAAGTCTCCTATTCCCTTCCCCTCCCTCCATGATGGCATGCTCAAATTCTCTAATGCTCAAGGGACTCTCCCTTTTCTGGTGCTTCTCTAATCTGTATGGCTTTGTTTCCACCTCATATCCAAAACCTATTCTTTTCTCCCTCTGCCCTAGACCACACCTGACATTTGAGTTGACAAATACACCCAAGTTCAAGTGATCTAAAAGCAGATATTGAAATGGAGTTGAGGCCCAAGGGACATATTAGGTATTCCACCTGTGAAAGGAAGAAGGAAAAAGCAGAAGTGGTTAGAGGGAGAAGTCAAACTGCAATTCAGGCTTGACAAGGTCTTGGCCACCCATCTTGGAGCTTTAGAGATAACACCACTAGTAGAGTTGTAACACGGAGACCTGATGACAAGGCCATCATATCATTCTCTTAGCTCAGGCACCAGATGACCTCAGGCAGGCAGGCTCCCTGGAGCTGAGACAAACTGAAGGAGCTAGCAGTTGGAGGCTGTCTGCCAGCCACACTTCCTGCAGCTGGTTGTTGCCTAACAGGGCCAACCTCCATGTCGGCCTCTGAGGCAATCACCTGTTTGAGCTCAGATGTGATCTTGACCCTTCTATGAATGACCTTCCACAAGTTCCCAGTTCCCTTACTAGGTTACAATTGGAATCAACTGAAGAGCAGCAGCAAAGGAGAAGCCAAGGTACTTCTTTCCTTGTCTCTGATGGGTGGGCTTTCCTCCTTGGTTCCAGCTCTGCTAGAAAATCCTGCCCTCTGTAGCAACCAAAAATCAGGCCAGTCACAACTCCAACCTCCACTAAGTGTCCTGAGCTCCTGGGCTTTGGCTACACCTCTCCCCTTCCCTGTTTCTCCAGACTTAGGAAACATAGTAGCTTCTAGATGTCACCTCATAGCTACCACACTGTCCACTGTTTGGCTTCTCAGCTCTTCCATCACCTGTGTTACTAAATCCCTATGCTATGTTCTCTTAAAACAACTAGAATAATTTTTGTTTGGATGACTGGACCCTATCTAATACAACTTTCTCAGAAACAAGACCGTAAGTAGAAACTCAACATCTAAAAAAGATCAGTCATGGAACTTTGGCCAAAGGGAGTTGGGAGCACTGTGCTCTCTGTCCCAGAAAGGCCTCTAGGCTCTCAGAACACAGAGTTTAATTCACAATGGATGTTCCTCAATTACTACTTTACACATTGCCCCCACATCTTGGTTCAGCACATGGTTGTTGGATTATAGGATCATGCAAACCAAAGTAAACTCCCAGAGTTCAAAGAGCACCCAGTACTCCTAAAATAACAAGGAGTGTTTCAGAACCCAACCATATGAGAATTCAGCACATAAGCAGCCACCTCAAAACTGTAAGGGTACCTTGGATATCTCCTCACCCACCCACTATTGAGAAATAGCCTTATTAACACATGTACCTTATCTGCAAACCAGGTGGTAAGTTACTGCACATGGATCATCTTTAGATATCTATAATAATATGCCTCCATTATAGCACTGTCTTTGCTGTTTGTTGGTTTTTCATTTATCTGTCTCTTCCATTGGAGTATGGAAATAATTCTGTCTTTTTATCAAATTCCACCATAAGAAAGTGTATGACATAAAGTCAATTCTCACTACTTTTCTATTGAATGTTAAAAAAAATTACTTAATTTTTTTTTCATTTTTATAGTTTACCTATGCATGTGAAATGGTTATGGTGCAGGAGGAAAGAACAATGGGACATTCATGAATAGGACTCCATTATGAGGGATAAGCTTATAAATAAAAGTAACATCAGAGAGAACTCTAGATGAAGGTAGGATTCCTCTTGGGAAATGTAAGAAATGTAATCTTTAAACAGACTTGCTAAAATTCTAACATTCCCCCTGCAGGCATCAATAACTGTAACAATGGGACATTGCCTTACTCCAAATGAATGATTACCCTTGGCAATAGAAGTATAAACAGTGCTTTTAAATATGTTAAGTTAAATAAAAGAAAAGCAAGCAATGTCTTAGTAGAAAGCAAAAGAAAAAGCAAAAAGAAAGAAACCACTTGGTATGAGTGAGTAATTATTTGCTCAGCTTCAAAAATACAATAATTTTTTTTGTGGGTTTTTTTTTAAAGGGAGACCATGCCACTATGTACCTGATTAGGGTCTGTTATTCAGGAGGGAAAAAATAGTTATTGAACAATTATAGTACATGAAGGACTATGCTTGATGCTTTCACATACATTTTCTTGTTCAATCCCTAAAATAAGTCTGTGAAATACATTATTGCTCTACTTCATGGAGAAAGAATCAGACACTTGTAAAGACTGAATTACTTGCCCAAAGTCAAATAGGGAAGTGATAGGGTGGGGATTCAAAGACAAAGCAATCTGATGTAAATCCCCATATTTCTTCTCCCCCAATGTACTGTGATTGGGATGAAATTATTGCTCCCTTAGTGAAAATATTTTGCTTATTATTTTTGGAAACACTTTCCCATAGAGAAGAGAAATTTACTTTGCACTCTACTTTCAAATGTCATTTTTAAGAACACAGCTTTATTTTCCTGATAATAAAGGGTCGAAATTGGGGGTTCCACTTACGGCATTTTCCCCTGAAATCACCTCATTGAATAAATTTTCTAATTTATTGCCTTCTTGGTAAGATAATATCTGTTAAATGCATGGCTATTTGTGAACTCATATTCATCCACTTATTAGAATTAACCTATCTCTGACCCTCATAATGGGACCAGATTGATATAGTTGAGATTAATGAGTCAATTATTTTCGGACAAGGTACAAGGAACACAAACTGTTTCCACGGTTAGTATCTCGTGGTGTTCCTCAGTTCCTGTGTAGCTTTTGACACCCATAAAATAACCCGGTACAGTTTTTTTCCCCAACTTAACAATGATGAATACTGATATTTTCCCAAGAACACAGAAATCATTTGGATGAAAAAGTAAGCGATAATGCAAGAGTGAAAGCTATTCTTTAAAAACAATTGTCTTTAAATCCTTTTTTTTGACAAATTCATGCTTCCATAGACTTAGCTGCCTCAGAGTGTCATTTTTATAGTTCAATTAGCCTGGTAGGAGGACTTAGTTCCTATTATTGGTGAAACAGGAGACACTGACAAATCCACAAGAGACTAATGTGGAAAAAATCTAGAAATCTCCAGAATCATTGAGGGAACCTTGATAATGACAGTAAGTATGAGGTTCCATACAAATCTGCTTACACAAACCAATTTCTTCATTTCTTCAAACAAAATCTCAATTTACTTATTTCTTCAAACAAAATCTCAATTTACTTATTTGTCTGTTTGCTTATTTTTTTGTGGAGGGTCAAGTCCATACAGTTGCAAGAGTGAAGAAACTTTGGGTGTTTTCTTTAACATAGTTTCTCCATTTTTATGGTTTATCTACCACTGGACAGAAACAAATATGTTTTTCTAGCTGATTGCTAGTCCAATATTCATACTCATATATTCAACCACCTACAAGATTATCTTGGTGGTGTAACCTATAGACTTCTCAAACTCCTCTCCTCTCCTCTCCTCTCCTCACATGAAAGTTCACTCAGAATAAGAGAGGCAAGATTCAGCTTTTTGTCTGGCAAGACTATGAATGACTATTTTTCCTGTTCTTGCTTTTAGGTAATTTCTCATTTATAAAATGAATGCTCATTATCTTTAAAGGGGAATGATATTAAACATTAAATGTATAAATTTAAAATATTTTTAATTTGCTTTAAAATTATGGTGCTCAATGACTTCATAATTGAGATTGGGTGCAAATCCTAGTTGTGACACTTCTATTTCTGAGACTTTGGCCAAGGCATCAAACCCCTTGGAACTCAAAAAGTAAGAATCAGTAATGACCTTTCTCTCTTAGTGCTGTTAGAATAATTAACGAAGAATAACAACTGCAAAAGGCATGACAAATAGCACATGCTCAGTAAATTCCAGCTGCACTGATAATAACATAGGAAGATCTTTTTGCTACTTCCCTCTTCTTCAGTAACACCACCTAATATCCAATCAAGCAAACCCAAACCTCTGAAGTCATGCCATATTTTCCATCTCTTTTCCCACTACCCTAATCTCCTATTTGGTCACTTTACTTATTTCATACATCTTGACTCTCTACTTTTCCCTTTTCCCCTATCATCTTTTGCCTTGATCTATCTGGTTTCCTAGCAGGCTCATTACCTTACAGCTGATTTTCCACACAATACCCAGAGCAAGTTCCCTGAAATGCAAGTCAGATCCTATCCTTCCTGTGTTTAAAATCCTACAATGAAAAAAGAAAAAAAAAATCCTACAATGCACCCCCCCCCATTTTTAGGATAAAGTCCAAACTCTTTTGCAAGACAACCAAGGCCTTTGGTGACCTGACCCTGTTGACTTTGACAACCTCATTTCTTGCCAATCCTTCAAAATTCTGTCCCAACTAATACAAACTTATTTAGAATCCCTGAAACTCTAAATTCACCACATTTGCCTCAATGCCTTTGTTTGCACAACTCCCCTTCTGCCTGCCTGCCAAGCTGTTTTTCAACTTCCAACTCAGTGATAACCTTCCCTGATCTGACCTGCAACTACCCAACATTACTGGCAATTCCTTGTCCTGTGCTCTGCATGTCTTCTTATTCATGCCTCTGTAGTTGTATGCTATCAATCTGCTTTATACTTATTCTTTTATCTGCCTATTTCCTTTACTAAACTGGGTTCTCCTTGAAGCTAAAACCCAAGTCTTTTCAATTTATATTCCCAGACCATAATAGAGTATCAAGCACATACCATTCCATAAATGCTTATTAAACTCGTGTTCTTGAAATAAGACATGTGTATAAGACATATATGTAAGAGATGTTATTTTAAAGCTCAGTGACTCTAGTCAGGTAGATGCATTTGTCCAGATCTGCTTGATTGATTTGATGGATATCATGAAATTAGCAGGACCATCATAAACAGGTGACACCTAGATGCTCATCAGGCCCCAAAGACCCAGGAAAAAATGGGGATTATGAAACATTGTAATGCCATAATATTATCAACACATTAAAGAGAAATATTGATCATTCCTTTGAAAGTCTTTTCCCTCCACCCCTCCACTTTGAATGTCAAGTATCTCCTAAGAAGAGGAGAGAGGGTTCAGCCTAAAGGAAGAAGGTCAATGCTACACACTGAGTCTCAAGTTTAGATTGAGTCCATGGTGAGATAATAATTCTGAAGGCAGGGATCCCTGGGTGGCGCAGTGGTTTGGCGCCTGCCTTTGGCCCAGGGCGCGATCCTGGAGCCCCAGGATCGAATCCCACATCGGGCTCCCGGTGCATGGAGCCTGCTTCTCCCTCTGCCTGTGTCTCTGCCTCTCTCTCTCTCTATCATAAATAAATAAAAAAATTTAATAAAAAAAAATAATAATTCTGAAGGCAAAGGTTTATAGCAAAATTTAAAGTTTGGGTTTTCTTTACTATTATTATTGTTGTTGTTATTATTATTAACTCCCCACTTATATATCAAAAGTAAATATGTTAACTCAAATATAGAGTTTAACTATAAGCCTTAGGGGATTGGGGTAGAGGATACGCTACTGGGGAAGCATCTACAAGAAAGGAAGCAAAAAGAATAATTCGTCCTCTGATTCTGATTAGTAGGGACTAACAAGAGAGAGGAGGAAGCAAGAGGTGATATATACCATATCCTCTCAGCCAGAAATAAACCTCAGGCAGTGGAGTGGAGGGAAGTGTGACAGAAAGCCTCAAGTTTATGAGGTAGCCAGGGAGCCAGTGTAAGGGCTGCTTGGTCTCTGCTCTTCACAGCATAGTCTAGAAAAATCTGCAAGCTCCTCTATGAATTCTTTTGTTCAATATGTCATGGGAGCGACATGACAGTATTCCAAAAGTAGTTTAGAAATGGATGGAAAAAAAAAAAAGAAATGGATGGCAAAAGTTTCTATGTTTCTAGGGCCAAAGTGTTCTCTTCCTAGGTTCTAGAAGTCCAGCATGGTGAATGTAGCTAAGCAGCTGAGGGATCCTGCTATCTTCCCCCGCGGTCCAGGGCTTTCCAGGTGCTGAGAGAATGAAGGAACCTAAAGAAACATGTATTTCTAGAACAAGGTTGGTGGAGACCTGAGGCAGGAAACTGAGATTGTATAAAAAAAAAAAATCAGTAATGAGCGCTAGTAGAGTACCTAAAAAATGCAGGTCAGGCCTGACTCACCTCTGAAAGCACAATGCCCAGATGCCCTAGGCCTGAGCAAAATGGCCACAGCCTACTGAACTCCAACAAAGGCAAAGTCAGTGTGCCAGGCTCATAAGCCTCTCCTGCCACATGGGTCCAATCTTTGGAAGAAAAACAGAAAGAAGAAAATTTCAGGAAAACTGGATATGTACCCACAAAAAAATTAAGTGACCAAAATATGAGCCATTTTTTGTAAAAAAAAAAAAAAAAAAATGAGAAGAGACTAGTATACCTTTCATTAGCAAGGTTATGTTTTCCCAAATTCTGATACTTGATGGAGGGAGGCTAACAAGCAAGATGAGATCAATTACAGAAAATGCATAAATTATATTTGTTGCAAACTTCATTTGTTTTAGTTTAAATATCAACTCTACTGCATATGTAAATGATAAAAGGGGGACTGCCCACACTTCTATCCAAACCCAAACTTCTCATTTATAAGCGGTCAAGTAACCTGCCCACCTTCCTTCCTTCTCCAAAGAAAGAAGATCCTAAGAAAACCCAGATCACATCCAGACCATCAAACAAAAAGACTGACAAATGTGATTATGTGGATCAAGATTTGACCAGCAAAAAATTTGTTTACATATTCTCTAGCAATGAAGGTAGTAAGAAAAAGGTAGCAAGCACATTAGAGCATTAACTCTATACTAGGAGCTTTACTATACGTGATTTTATTCTTTATAACAAACAAATGAATGTGGTATCATTACCCTGAGTTTACAAATGAGGAATGAGGTCAAGGGAAGTGAATCAAACTGTCCAAAAATCATAAAGTCAGTAATTAGGCAACATTAAACTCCCAGCTGTTTCTTTCCAAGTCCTGAGTCTAGACCCATTATGCTCTTTCAACTGCCTCTTAAATCGGATGCTCCTCTCCTCTACAGGGACCAGAACATTGTTGAGTATTCACAGTTACTTAGGATGGGATATAAAGAGACAGTTTAAATTATCACAAGATAAAAACTGGGGAATGAGTAAGGATATCAGGAAGAAAAATGAATGTAAATGTATCATGTATTCATTCCTTCATCATATGCCAGATACCATTGCTGGAGACACAGCAGCAGACATACAAACAATGCCACATCCAAATGGAGCTTCCATACTTTCTGGGGAGACAGACAATGAGCAAATAAGTGAAAAAAAACAATATTTTTTCAGGTAATGTGAATTGCTATAAAATATTAGGCAACAGTAGAGAGTGATAGGATTGCTATTTTAACTGGAGCAGTCAAAAGAACATCCTGAATGAGATGAGAAAGGGAAGCCTGCAGATAACTGGGGGGAAGAGAAAGGAGTAAACGAGGGAATAAGCCATGCATTTATCTGGGGGAGGCACACTGTCAGCAAAGGGAATAAAAGCTTTAGGTGGAGAGTTGGTGGGCCAGGAGGGAGGCCAGTATAGCTAAAAAAGAATCAATGAGGTGAGGACAGAAGAAAAAATGGTAGAAAATGAATAAAGAGTGATAGGCAGGGGAAGCTTGGTGTCTCAGTGATTGAGCATCTGCCTTTGGCTCAGGGTGTGTTCCTGGGGTCGCATCCCACATCAGGCTCCCCCGCCAGGAGCCTGCTTCTCCCTCTGTCTACGTCTCTGCCTCTCTCTGTGTGCCCCTCATGAATAAATAAATAAAATCTTAAAAAAAAAAAAGAGTGATAGGCAATGGCCAAACCACGGCAGACCTTGCAGACCATGGAAAGAACTTGAGACTTCATTCCCAGAAGGACAAAAAGTCTTCCTTTAGAAGACAGGGAGTGATAGGATTAATTTTAAATTTTTGATGATTCCTTCTAAACACAGAAGGTGGAATAGTGACCACCATCAGGTTAATAGTGAACACAGATCTTTTGGGAAAACGAAGCCAGTCCGATGCAAGAAGATAACTGTTTAGCTGCTGGGATTTATTTTGGAACATGCGTGTTACAGATCTTAAAAGCATAGCTACAGGACCTGCTAATGGACTGAATGTGAAATGGATGAGAAGAGAAAGTTCAAGGCTAATCCCTAGGTTTTTGTGCCTGGGTAACTGGGTAAATGGTAATGCCATTCACGAGGTCAGGAAGACAGGATAGGAATAAGATGGGGAGTGTATGTGTTCGTGTGTATAGCAGAAATCAGTATTTAGTATTTCAGGTACACTAAGTTTGAGATGACTTTAGACGCCCAAGGAGAGATAAACAGCTGACAATGTACATAAAAGTCTGAAATTCAGGAGCTACTAGGGCTGGAAACAAAAATCTGGACACCTTCAGCATGTAGATGGCATTTAAAGCCATGGGCTTGGATGCAATCATCTAAGGAGTGACTATAGTTACAGAAAGGAGTGGTCCAGTAACTAAGCCTTGCAGCACTCCAACACTCAGAGGCCAATAAAGGATGGGGATCTAAGAAAAGTGACGGGAAAGGACAGAAAGCAGTGCTAAACTCTCTTGGAGGACGTAAGGTTGGCTGCAAGTTGGTTTCAACACATATAAAACATGAATGCACATAAGCTAATGAATCTCCTCCCTCCTAACCACAGAACTAGACAATAAGAAGTTAAAATATTGTGTGCACATACTGTCAACTCTGTCAAAAGTTGAGTTATGTACCAACTCAGAAAAGGAAACCAAATTAATACCCTTGCCCAATTTGTAGCTGGAGCTCAGCATCAGTGAAGTTTTAATTTGTGATTACACCCATAGGATATTTGTATAGCAGCACACATACGCATTTTTGAATAGATATGTTTTAAATAATGTAATAACATTTCCCAAATGGCCTACACTGTTTTGACTAGCAGTTTCTTCAGCTTTGAAATTAACTTCAAATTCTTTAATTTCATATTTTAAAACATACACCAGCTGAATGTTCTTCCCACATGCAATGATCTTTTTAATAATGCAGTCTGCTGTTTTCTGAAACAAAGATTAAAGAGTACAGTCAGAAACTTCCTAAATATCTTTGATGAGATTAGTTTAATTTCTTCCCTGAAAGCAAAGATAAACAGACATTAATTCTCATTTTCTCTGTCCTTATGTATTTCAAACTTCTGTGTTCCTGTATCAATATCAAGGGTAGATACTGTCCTTTATCTAACATTCCAAATGTGTGCCAGTCTCTCTTCTCAAAGTGTAGAACATTCAAGAAGTATAGCATGTTTTTCAGAATGGAAAAATGTATGTCGATTATTTCCCCATTGTCTGTAGGGAAACTAAAAGTCTAAGAGATAATATTTTAGATATTATTCATGCCTAAGCATTAAAATGCTAAAAGAAATTATTGACAATAGGGTTAACACCTAAGAAAATAAAGATATAATTCAAAAGGTTATTCACAGAGTGAAGAGGGGAAAGGTACACAGCTCGCCAAAGGGCCTAAACTATTACTGACATCAGTGAAGGGACAGATGTTACAGCCACAGCTTTCTCTCAGCAGCAAAACTTAATAATTCGCATTCCACATCATGATAATTCACATCATCAATATTCCTAATTTAAAAGTTACACAACACTCAATAATATCTCTTATGAGACAAGCTAGCATTAATAAACCTAACTCAATAACTTAAAAAAAGACAAAAAGATATAGGTTAGCAATCTCCAGAGAATTATGCCTGGACTCAATCAAAGAGTTCAAAATATTATCCTACTGCCCTCTCATTCCATGAATGATGTACATTCAACAATAAATATGACATTATTTTTTTACATTTAGTGCTTTTCTTTCATTGTGTTTGTTTCATGACCTGGAAATTCCCCCTAACTTTACAGGTATCTTATTTGTATTTGAAATATTACATGGTTATAGGATCCTGATAATGCAGAAAGTCCTAGTATCTGAGCTGGGGTGGGGGGGGAGTGAGTTTCAAGTGGGCTCTGGGGTTAGATCTGAGGTCTTAACTTTAACTATCATTCAAAAGCATCTGGATTCCATCAAGTCATGTAATCTGTATAAAAAAACATATAGTAGCACCTTCTTGTTGGTTTTATAAAGATAAAATGAGGCAGTGTGTACATCTGAATACTTATTTAGATCTAACCTTGTTTTCATTAATGATTTAAGACATTTACTGCTACATAATATATAGAAGGTAACATAAATTTGTCAGAAGCCACCAATTTAGTCCTTTAATGAGTCCTGGAGTTAAAGCATTTCAGCCACCTCTAGAATTTATTTGTGTCTATACTCACAGCTAATATGCCTATAATCTCCAATCCTAAACATCTCTAGCATAAAACTCTTGAGAGCTCCACAAATATTTCACACAATCAACCTACATACATTCTTTTGGGAAATAATGCTAGCAACCAGACAGAAAAATAAAAAACAAGCATTATCCCATTCACTTTTGCCTGGATATACAGGGCTTTTTAAAAAAGCATGATATTTACCAGTTGGAAGATTCTATTACTGATTTACATTGGGACAATATCTGTAAAAGAACATTCAAAAGCTACCTCTCAGATTGGCAAGAACAGGAGAGAGACAGGGCCACTAAGTTACACATCTTTGCATGTTATGGAAGAAAGACTGAAACAACAACCAAAGGTGATATTCAAAACACAGCCATCACCAGGATGGATGCTGGCCATAAGCAGGGTCCTTGGTGGCCTCTAATGTACTAGACATATCCCTAGCTCTTGAATTCTGAGAAGTTTCAACAAGTAGGGGCAGTAACTTTTACCAACCAACCAGAAAATATTTCAATATTTTGACAAGTAATGTGGTCATACTGCTGTGTACTACCTACATATTAGCCACGGAAACAACTCTTCGGCCAAAAAAGTTCTGATTTGAGTTCTGCCCATAGTTTTGAGCTCCAAAACTCCAGAAATAAATCTCAAAAAGACCTATGTGGATTTGGAGACTATGCCACACATTTTAGATAAGGAAGTAAAATTACAACAAATATTTTTATTGTTTTTAATTTAGTGAATTTTATAATTTTTTATGAATTAACACTTGTCTCAACAAAATTTCCTTTTATCTGCTCTCCAGTGCCTTTCATTTCTGTGCCCTCATCAAATGAGGCTGAACAAGTGCACCTATAACACATGAAAAGAAACAAGGGCTTAATGATGCCCTAAATTATTCTACTTTGCCTCTTATATTTTGCCTGAGTGAAAAACACTAGGTTTTTCACCTTCTATGAACTAGGTTCTAAATCAGCAAGTTTCAGAAATGTGACTTTGAATAAACAAAAGTAAAATTGCAAAGTAGGATATTTCTCACAATATTCGTTGAAAAGTTCTTTAAATTATGAGACACATATTTGACCCTTCATAGTTATCCAGCCAAGATTAGCTCTAATTATTGTCTTAAATATAACAAGGAAAAAGATGAATCATTAAAATTACCAAACAGCTAAGTGTAAAAAATAATACTAATAATCCTAAAAATAATCAAGATCTATGCACCTAATTGCCCTGTGTTTTCAAATTTAGAGAATTAATTTCTACCAGCAAGATAACCACTCATCACAGACAGAAGGCAAAGACAAAGGCCAGTTTAAAGTTATATCTAGAGAATGGACACTGGGAAGGCTTCAAGAGACAGTATGATGAAAGAAAGAGGACATCCCAAGTCTGCTACTTACTTGGTAACCCTGGGCAAGTTACTCAACTTCCTAAGCTACAGTGTCTCAACTATAAAATGGGAAACCAACACCATGAAGATCTAGCATAGTGCCTGCTATTTACTAGATGAAAGACAAATGACGGCTGTATTTTTATTATTATTATTTATTTATTTAGTTTTGACTGCTGTATTTTTAAAAGGTTATATAAATGACTATAGATGAGCATGGCTAGTGACAAAGTGGTTGGACCACTGAGGACAGTACTACCCATCCACTATTGACCAACAGTTAATACAAAGAAGTTTAAGCATAGTTCCATCCTCAAGAGACCTCAAATATAGTCAAAGAAGCAAAGCATTTACAAGGAAATTAAGCTAACATTTTCTAAGTGCTAAGTGAGTAGAGCAGATAATTATAGTAGGAGGGTCCCAAAAGAAAGATATCCTATTGTCCCGGGAAACATGGAGAAGGCCCACAAAGAAGGGTTATGCTGGACTCTAAGAAACAAACAAACAAACAAACAAAAAAAAATTATTTAAGTAGTCTATGGCAGAAAAGGGAAATGGTAGACCAAGGATCATGTACCAAGACTAGGGAAGATACTCCCAAAGGGTAATGCTGGGTAGAGCCTCAAATTCTCCTAAAGCCTACAAAACCATTTGACTCTAACTATTGAATTCTCTCTGGTACGTGAACCTTTGGCAAGTCTACCAACAGCTGATATCCATGGATTAAGGATCAAGTCTGCACTACTAGGCAAAATATTTTAACAGATTATGTCTCTACCATAGAGAAATGTCTTCATCATGTTTTCTGGAGAACAGCTCTTTATACAGAACTTCAGGCAGCCACTGCCCACTTACAGGTGAGCTCTTCTACCAAAGGCATAGGAAAATACACAGAGGAAAGCCCAAAGCATCTGTAGACAAATGAGTGGGTTATAGCTCAAGCTCTGCTATCCAACAGCTATATAGTCTTTGATCATTTAACACCTCAGTTTCTTCATTCATAAACATAATATAAATATCTGCCTACCTATAGGATTAGGTTGTTTGTTGTAAGGGTCAAATGAAATATTATAAAAATATTAGTTACTAAGTAGGCATATCATTATTAATCTTTAGTTATGGTCCTTATTTCTTCTTAATGTAGAGATACTGTTACGATAATAGCATTTCAAGTTGCCTCTGATGAAGAGAATTTTAAAAACTCATTGGCAAAAAGAATGTAACTAAACAGGATTCTTCTGCAGACCTAGAAGTCCAAAGTAACACCCAAATAAGGCAAAGTAGGAAATAGGGGCACAGTTCCAAAAGACTGTAAGAAAGACCAAATATTTTATTGATAGCAATTACCAATTGAAGATTGTTTTATGTATTTATAATTGATCTATATATGTCATTTTCTGCTAAGCAATGTGACTCCTTCCTTTTCTAAAAACAAAACCTAAAAAGAATCAATGGGTATTTACACATCACTTACCACAATATCTAACTCCTAATTTCAAGAGATCTACAATAATGATGGAGTAAAAAATTAGTAAACATTAACAAGGAGCAATTCTGGACTGGAGGTAAGTGACAAATTGTGTATCGAATGAAAGTCAAAGACCATGATATAGCAAATGAAACATATTTTTAAAATAAGCTACTATTTAAAATATCTAGGTACAGGTGATTAGAAGGGGAAAAAAGGTTTTAGAAACTGGGAGAAAATGAATAACTGAAAAATCTGAAAGGGCAAAGAGAAAAAAAATTTGCATTTACGGTATAATTTGACATTAGAGAAAGAAAACATTACAGTATCTTACTGAAACTCTTTTCCAAATACTTTAAGGCTAAAGAAACTCAAAGCACCTTAACACACTATCTGTGTAAGCTGAATAATAAAGGCAGAAGGAAAGAACCCCCAAGAGGAAATAAAATGAAATCTGAGTACTTGGAAAAACATATTCAGAAGATCACTGGGGACCTAACTTATTTGTTTGGTTAAGTTTCCCATTTAATTCTTTTTCAATGGAAGAAATGTTCATTACAGTATGCAGCTAATTTTCCATCTTTTAGCTTAATGTACTAAAACAGTTTTACATAAAGAATTTCATTTGTCAAATGCCAAACATCTGCACCCTGATTACAGCCTTGCTACTGAGACTCTGGTTTTTCAGGTACCATATGTCACAGCATTTCACTTTAGTTCAATCTTTGTTTATGCACATTCAGGTGTGTGTATGTGGGGAGAAGAGGTGGATGTGTGCGTATGAACGGGCGCATCAACACACGGGTGCACAAAAAAGAAAATGACATCTGGTGCTTAGAAAAGAAAGGAGCAGAAGGACTGTGAGGAAATGCAATGAGATTTGCATGTGAACATAAACTAAGCTACACACAGGAGCCCTTGAGTTACAGACTATGAGACCCTGTGGGGTCACAACTTATAGCTTTTATACACAAACATATAAAAAATATTAAAAGAGGCAAGAGAGAAAAGGAGATTTTTTAAAGGGATGTTTTAATGGATAATTTATTCAATAAATAAAAATTAAAGTAGGAAAGCATAAGGGAAGTAGATACAACACATATGATTCTAACAAAAGTAATTTCTAAACAATGTTTTTTGCCAAATATATAACCCTTCACCTGGCTTCATCTACACACCCATATTTTCTTCCAGGCTCTTCCTGGCTTTCCTTTTCCCTATTAACTGCAATTCCCAGCATGTGTGCCTCATCCTATTAATGAAAGCTTAATCTTTCTTCTCTAAATTTAAATGAGACAACCCAGCAAAGAACAATGAGCCTAGAGTCAGGGGACCCAAGTTATGGCCACAACTTTTCTTCTAATTAATTATGCAACCTGGTCCAATTTACTGCACATCTGCCTTGTGTAAGGCAAGACCTTCTCCTCTCCAGGTCTCAGTTACCTGATCTGAAAGGTGAAGAGCTGAAGGCTGCTCTCTGGGTTCCATTAAGCTTCCACAAAGAAGGGAGTCTCAGTCAATGGCTCTATGCCCTCTCTCTTCTCTTCTGTCCCCACTCACAAGCCCTATGTATAAGAGGGCTGGAGGACCCAGCCAAGAAAAGAGGCACCAAGTTCAAAAGATAATGGCTGAACCTCCACATACAGGTGAACAAAGGGAAACCAGTCCCCAGGTCCTAGTTCAAACCTGCAACGTGTTCAGGATCATTTGGGGCATTTTGAAGAACTTTTTAAATAAAGATATAGATCTACAACTATATATATAGCTACATATGTATCTATAGATTAATAGATATATGAATAGTATTTATTTATTTGAGAGAGTATAGGCACGAGTGTGCACAGTGAGAGGAAGGGGCAGAGGAAAAGGGAGAAGTAGAGTCCATGCTAAGTGCGAATTCCCAAGCAAGTTTCCACCAGGGCATGATCCCAGGAGCCTGAGATCATGACCTGAGCCCAAGTCAGATGTTAAACTGACTGACTGAGCCACTCAGACACCCCTTGGAGAATTTTTTAAGCATAAGATACGTTCCCCATCATCAGAGAACTTAAATTTTGTCCTTTTAGAACTGACTCTCTAATTAGAAGAAAACTCTAATGTACAATAAAGGAAAGAACAGGAGCACTGACACGTAAGTGATGAACACTTAGAGTAACCTTGAAAAGGGAGAACTTCACAGTATGAATAGCTAATGAAGACTTCATAGTGGAAGATTCCATTCATTTCACAAATACTTACTGAGTGCACACTCTGTGTCAGCTGCTAACACAGGCAAGGTTTCTGCTCTCATAGTTCACAGTATAGTAGGACACCATCGCTAACTGGGGAGTCTCACGCTGCTATGTGACAGACAGAAGGGAGAAGGGATTTAGTAAGGAAACTCAGAAGTCTCTCTCCTCCCCTCGCCCCCCCCAACTCTCTTTTCAGGGTAACTAACAGTTTCTAGCTCTCTCCTCCTAATGACAACTAATGCCTACACCTAAGTATCAACTCAAGAAGTTTGCCTCTATCTTCCACTAAAGAAAGTGGTTCATGACACATTCTTAGCACCAGGAGAGCTTCTGCTTGGTTTTCAATCCAGTGTCTGAGGCTGAGAGGTCCTCTCTGGCACTCACCACCCTACTCTCACTCAACCTCTGTTAAACTGCGGCAACACACTAGTAACAGAGGTTGGCTATGTAAGGGCCATTCTTTCCTCAAACAAGACTTGACTTTCACCCTCTAGTGTAGACATAAATCAGTGCCATTTGCCTTACCTGGAAAACTAAAATTTCTCTCCCCGCCGCTGCTTAAGCCCACATGTGATTCTTGTTCTGTCATCCCCAACATTTTAGGAAGTTGGCTCACATAGATCTGGACACCAGAGTACCATAAATATGGATATTTTAGACATCTTGGATACTTCCTGCAGCACTCCTTATTTTGTTGTATGTTCTAAGTCAATAACAGACTCCACCAAAAAATGAGTCAGAAATCCTGGAGAAGTCTGGAGCTGACCTAGCATGACCAATGGGATTGGTTACTTCTCATGATTCTATTTACTGTGGTTACTATAAGGTCCTAATCTGCCTGTTAAACACAGAAACTATATTAACTACACTAATACTTGCGTGTTTTCTTTTCCTGCACTGTTTCTGGTTTTCTAATTCTAGGTTTCTTTTTTTTAATTAATTAATTAATTTATTTATTTATTTATTTATTTTTTTAATTCTAGGTTTCTATTTATCAGTATATCCTGCAGTATAAAAAGCCAGAAACTCTATCCTCAAAGTGAGAGGGATATAAATATATAAGTTAACCAACAAATCCGTGTCTACCCAGAGTCAGATACTACACTCAAGGCTACTTACTAAAATATATCAGATCACCCTTTTCCCATCACTGAACATGTAGCAATGGAGACATCTTCCACTGCAGAGGAAATAGGGAGTGTAGTATGATTTGAGGACTACCAGGAAACCCTTATCACTAAGAAATTCCTCTTCCATTTGTTGTATGCATCTGAAGTCCCATCACCTCTCTCAGGTAGTTTTCATGAATATTGCAATGCAAAAACATTTTGTCAGGCATCATGAGTAAAGAATTTGATAGCAATTTTTGCTAGGACAATAAGCTCCCATACCTTCCAGAGGACAGGATATGGGACAGTGTGACATGGAATGGTAGAGAGGGAAAAGTGGCCAAAATCAGAAAACACCCTTTGAGCCTTGCCCAATGTTCCTTTGGTCAGCCTGACTGCAATTATTTAGTAATTGAACAGCTTATTAACAGCAATCAACAAATGAACAAGAAAGCCTGGGCTCAGCATGGAGCATGACCTTTTGGGGAAGGCTAGATGAGTGACATTTATCTCTTTGGTTTATTTGGGAGCTACCACAAATGCACAAAATCATTTCAAACCACAGAAAACAATAACAAATTCTCTCAATTCTGATGCTAGAGAACTGGCTTCTTAACCTGAGGGAAGTTAGTAAATAAGAGCCTCCTTATTTCATATCTGCCATTTCCTGAAATCTGTTTCATTGGAGTACATTTAAATAACTATGAACTACTTTATATTTCAGAAAGCCTACTTCAGAGCCTATAATTCCATAACTAAAAGGATGAGACTAGTACATATAAAGAGTTCTTGAATCTATGTCATGACATTGGGGGAACCTGCACTACCAGAATGATGACCCTGCTAAAGATGGTCCCATCGTTATCTCCAGAATCTTCAAATAGGTTACCTTACATAACAAAAAGGGCACTGCAGATGTCATTAAGGATCAGATTCTTGAGATGGGGAGATTATCCTGGGTTATCAGGCCAGGCCCAAACTAATCTTATGAGTCCCTAAAAGCAGAGGAATGGATGCTGGGTGGGTTAAAGAGAGAGGGAAGAAGAGACTGGAAGCATCTGAAGGTCTAGATTGTTGTTCTTGTCCAAGGGAGGGGAATGAGCCAAAGAATGCAGGTAGCCTCCAGAAATTGGAAGAGGCCAGAAAACAGATTCTCCACTGGAGCCTCCAGAAAGGAGCAGAGCCCTGCCGATGCCCTGATTTTAGCCTTCCGAGACCCAAGTCAGAATATGACCTAAAGATCACTAAGATAATAATTTGTCCATTTAAGACATTAAGTTTGTGATAATTTGTTGTAGCAGCAATAGAAAACTAACTTGTCTTCCCTTTTATATGTTATCATCTGCAAGAATGGGGACGATTGTCTTCATTTCTCCTTAAATTGTTGCAAAAATTAAAAGGCAAAAGCTAGACAAAATCTTTAAAGAACTGAGTAGGGAGAAATAGCATTTTAACATTTTCTTCAATGCACCTTCCCTTCCTAAGTTTTACAGAATTCAGTCAATCAGAAAATAAACCAGAAGCCTAATATATGTTAACAGTTTCATGGTGTCCCCAGGTAATCAGAGGCAATCTTTCATATTGATCATAATATAAAACTAGTTGAGTTATAGAGACACATATCTTGTCAGTTCTTTGGCAAATGTAAAGCCTCCCTTAGAAAAATACAGTAATGAAATATTCTCAAAGTCAGTATGCAGATCTCCAACTGCTAGGCAAGTTAATGAGATGCATAGCTAGGGACTTAGCATGCATCTCAAGCACTGGTTCTGCATAAGAAACACAGTTGATTCTGATCTCATCACCTTATCCATTTTTTTACAGAAACATCTATCAGCAAGAGAAGACAGTCTATGTATTAAAAGTTTCCACACCCACCCTTGGCTATCTGAAACATGACAGCAGGCCATGTATTAGAGTTTGCAAACCTAATAAAATATTTTGCAAGTAACATATTTAATCAGTCAAACACTGATTATATTTGGTACACTCAAAATACTGAAGCCCAGCCACACACAATGATTTGTCAACACTCCGGGAATAGCCCTCTAAAAGAAATAACTTAGGGGTTTATATTTTAGTTGGGTCCAAAGAATTGAGCTTCCAATCTCACATAACAGAAAATCATCACCTAGATATAAACAAAAAAAGGAATCTTAACCTCATATAATATTAAGTAGAGGTACTTATATGTAACAAGAGTACAAATTCCAAAATTAATATGTTTATAGTCTTTAAAAAATAAAAAGAAAAGAAAAGCAGAGGAGAATAGAATGTGTCCAAAACAACTATTTACATTCAAATCTTGGCTATAGGAGAATAGAATGTGTCCAAAACAACTATTTACATTTAAATCTTGGCTATACCATCTACTATTTGTATCTTTGAGAAATTTACTTAATGGCTTTCCACATAACTTTCCTCATAGGTAATAGCATTTAAAAATTTTTTATCTTAAGTAGCATTTAAAATTTGGAGTCTGCTCCCCACTCCTCCCCTCCCTCTATTTCTCCTCCCTCCAACTCTCCTACCAGAGGCCTGGCCCTTTTGTCCTCAATAGGCCAGCTGCAGTGTCTCTGTGTGAGACCTCATTTACATTGGTGGTATCAACACCCAGGAAGGATGGTCTGAATACACATGGTGAACAGCAATCACATAATGACTAAAATCTACAGTCTTAGCTTCCCTGGAACCCTGGGCAAGGGGCGGCATGGATTGGTGTCTCAATGGGTGGGGGAACCCCATAAAACAGTCTCTGATATTCTTGGGCCCCAAGAAACCACCTATTCTGGGCTGTTCCCTTGGAGGAGACTCCACCTTCAAACCACCCCAGCTCCACCAGTTTCCTCAGTACCTTTTCCTTCTCTAAAGAGAAGGGGGAATAAAAGGACTGAGTTCAGCACATCGTTAACAAGGATAAGAGGAGAGAATAGTGGCAAAATATTCACTACAGCATCTGAGCCATAGTAGGTACTCAACATATATTAAGAATTACTTTCATCAATTATGATCATCATGGCAGGAACAACTTACCACAAAATCTGCTAAAGAATCCTATTAACGTATCAGTGTTCATGAGGTCCATTTTTTTTTCCTCATGTCTTGGCCAATTTCCTAATATCAGTAAGAAACAATTCATAGGAAGATACTTACCCAGATGTTCTTTGTCATATAAGTATAGATTTTTCAAGGGTATACATTTCGTAAGGGTATAAATGTTAAAGCAACTACCCTAAGAAAGCAAAAACCCTAAGAAAAGGAGGAGAAAAATCAGGAAGACAATAAAAATGAACTTTAGAAAAGAAAACTTTGGCTAAAATGAGATCTTTGTGGAGAATAAAGAGCAAATGGGAATGTCATAAAAAGCAAAAATTAGGCCAGGTTTTATGTATAAAAAAGTAAATTGTGAAGATACAAGTTTAGAAAATGTAAAAAAAAAAGTTGCTGGCAAAAGACAAAGAGGACTTTATGAAGTAAAAGAGAGACAAAGGAAGAAAGGTTAACTCATAATTTTAAGGATAATTTTAAAAAGAAGTATCATCTGCTTTCTCCTAACCAAAGCGAGTAAGTACCGTCTGTCACAAGTAAAAAGAAAATGAAACCAAAATTGAGAGAGAACATACTAAAATGTCCTCTAGCAGCTGGATATCTTCAAATCAGCCGAGTCTTAATGGCTCACGCTGGATGAGAGTTGAGGAATTTCCAAATGTTATTACTGACAGCCCCATTCTCCTTGGTTATCCATTACCTCTGCCTTTGTCTTTGAAAAGCCATCTTGTAGAAAGCTATCGTATGTGGAACTGCACCTCTTCCAGATGACACACATCTCGTCCACATTAAAGAACCAACCAATTAACAGAAAGCAGGTACTATGCCAATCAATGTTCTAAATATTGCCCAAGTTCTAAGAGAAGGTGCTTAATTGACAATGCTGCTTAATAATTAGAGCTCAAGATTTTTCAAGGAAAGGTCCCCAATAGTACACCTACAAAATAAATTAGAAGCCACATGTTTACTTAGAATAAACAATGTAATTGATGTACACAGTTAAGTCTAGCAAATTCTCTGGGGTAGTTAAGACATCCAAATCACCTGGGGTGCTCCTACAACTATCAGAACACCACTCCATCCACTGAGTCATGATGTCTGGAGGTAGACACCTCCCATTTAAAACTGCTTCATGGTGATATTCAAGTACGTTAAAGCATGTGCCCTGGGCATTCAACCACTGCTCCTTCCACAGGACGCTTCATTTCCTCCTTTATTGGACATTCTTACACGTATTTTAAGACAAGCCTCTAGAGCAACAGGCTTCAAATCAATCAGAACTAGAGTCAAAACCTTGCTATAAACTATGATAACCATGTGACTTCCCTAAGACTCAGTTTCTTCATCTGTAAATTGGTAGCAATAAGGCCTATCTCAAAAATTTGCTCTTTGAGTACTAAAGGACTCCAAGTGTGTAAGGTGCTTAAAGGAGTGCTTGATGCTCATTTATCCCTCAATAATGGACCTTTAGGGGTGCCCAAAGTGGCAGCAGCACCAGTAGCAGTAATAGGAATCCATCTCAGGGGAGGCCCATGATGGCTTTTAAGAGGATAAGATGCCTCTTGGCTTTTGTATTTCCGTACACACTCCTATGGTCCCAAGGGATTCCTGGCTAAATTAAATCATCCTAAAGTGTGTTTGGTGGAAGCATGTCTAGATGTGGTCTCAGCAATACAGTCCTCATAACTGAACAATCAACTCTCCAGGAAGGGTAGCGCACTGGTCTCTGTATCATTTATTGAAATACAAGAGGGAAGAGGATGGAACTTCCCCATTACACTGCCAACTCTTCCTAGTTATGCAAGAGTTGCTCTGTCTTATCTAGTGTGAATGTAGCTCACTCTCCCTCTCCAGAGAAGCATGAATTAAATGATCCATGATCTAGGGCCAAGCCATCTATTATGTGGCTGGTCATTCACATCCTGATATAGTTTGTTGTGCTCTCTACAGCCAGCACATATTTACAGAACTCTTACCAAATCCCGTGAACACTTGCAAAGCTGTGTCCTGCTAAGGTTTTCAAGAGAGCAAGCAGAGTCATAGTCAAGGGTGGGTTGTGGTAGGTATCACTGGTAAAAGGATATAAAAAGATATAAAGGCTCCACTAGAGATCAACAAGTTTGAAATCAAGGCAGGGCACAAAAATTACATGTGCTAAAAAAAAAAAAAAAAATTACGTGTGCTGAGAACACCAAGGCAGGAGAAATGCACAGGAGACCACAGCCGAAGACAGCAAGGAGACCTTGCAGAAGTTTCAGCCATCCACCTCCAGCAACAGCCAGGGAGGCAAGTGGTAACAGAAAAGGAACCTCTCCCACCCGTGTAGCCACTGTGCTTGTCAGTCATGGAAGAGCACACTCCCCTCCCTGCCACTGCCACTCCTACGGCCACCCAGCCACTACTGCTTAGGAGCAGTTCCAAGAGTGGGATGGGAGGGACATTGGGAGGGAGGGAAGAGAACAGAGCCCCTTCGAACCAAGTCTAAGAGATACATTCCTGGGGAGCCAGGACCAGGGAGCTCTGAACAACAACGCAGGATGAAGGTTGGAGTTTTAAACTGATTATAAATGAACATCAAGTATGACAAAATTATCATTAGAGACTGGGAAATCACTAATTGGCAACTTTATATTTTCTTTCTTTCTTTCCCTCAGCAAATACAGAAAATATGAAACCTTAAAAAGTTGAGCTGATATAAATTACGGGAAAAATGATCCACATAAATACATTATCCAGTAAGAATTGTCCAGTTATACTTACCATATTTGCTTCCTTTTTAAATTTTTTCATTAAAAAAATCAAACTCAAAGAGAAGTTGCAAGAGTATTGAATAAACTATATGAAATTTCCACTTTTATAAGTAAAAAATGATCAAATATTGGTAGTTTCACATGGCTCCACCTAATATTATTCTTATAATTTAGAGGTAAGTTTTTTTTAATATAATGACTTTTTGTTTATTCTTCATCTAAATTCTTTAATTGCTAATATTTTATAGCATTTACTTTTTTGACAAATAGCTATAAATATGGATATATAAATATAAATATATAGATACAAACAGTCCTGAAACTTTTGACAGTTGCAAACACCATAATGCTTTACTCTAAATAATTCTGTATGTATTATATAAGAATAAGGACAATACCTTCTTTAATCAGAGTATCATTATCAAATTCAAGGATTTGACTTTGGTATGCTACTATTATATAATATACGGTCCATATTAAAATTCTTCCAATTTTCCAATAACGACCCTCATGTTAACTTTTCTGACCCAGGATCACTCATTGCATTTAGTCGCCATATCTCTTAAATTTCCTTTAATACAGAATGTTTCTAGGGATGCCTGGGTGGCTCAGTGGTTGAGCGTCTGCCTTTAACTGAGGGCATGATCCCAGGGTCCTGCGATCGAGTCCCTTGTCCGGCTCCCTGCATCGAGCCTGCTTCTCCCTCTGCCTGTGTCTCTGCCTCTCTCTCTCTCTCTCTCTCTCTCTCTCATGAATAAATAAATAAAATCTTTTTAAAAAAAAGTTTCTTAGCTTTTTTTTTTTTTTCATTTATAATACTGGCATCTCTGAAGAACAGAAGCGAGCTGTTTTGCAGAATGCTTCTCAGGTTGGATTTTTCTGATATTTTTATGTTTCTTTTCATTTGTGGCAAGCTGACACAGACCTCAGTGCATCGATTTAGGAGGCACGTGACACCAACTTGTCCCATTCCTGGTGACGTTGACTTTGACCACGTAGCTAACATGGTATCCTCCAGGTTACTGTACTGTGTAGCCACTTCCCCTTTGGAATTAGTAAGTAATCTCTGGAGAAACTAGCTACCATTTTTATACAGTTCAACAAGCATTTACTCAGCAGCCACCCTAGCTAGTGCTTCAAATGCTAGGGATACTACAGAAAATAAAATGAACACAAATCCCTTCCTTTAAGGATCTCATATTACAGTGGATGTGAGAGAATTCTGATGATTTACAAATATTAGGGATTTAGCATGCTAGAAAGCAGTTAAAAAGGGGTTATGGAGGGATGTATATGCTTGCATTTTAAATAAGGATCCTGGAAATGCCTCCCTAAGGATGTGATCCCTGAGCACAGATGTGAAGGGGTGAGGACCACAGCCACAGGAAGGGAAGAGTTTTCCAGACACAAGGACTAGCAATTGCAAATGGCCTGAGGTACCTGACATGTTTCAGGGACAGCAAAGGGCCAGTGTGGCTGAAGCAGAATAAGCAGGGTTAGAAGAATAATAGATTTCTCAGGAGTCTTTCCTTTACAGAAAGACCAAAATAGTCCCTAATCTTCTACAATGAATTTAAAGGGAGGAAAAAAGGGAAAATGTATTGGTGAACATGATTTTTAACATCCATGGAAGAGGCTGTTTCAGCCACAGCTGGTGGGGAGGTGGTGCTAAAGCAAGCCCCTCAGGAGCCTGTATCTCTCTAGGTCTTTGATTTCTTCTCCCCAAGTGGTGGCTCAGATGGCCATCCCTAGCGCAGCCTTTCATTACCTCATTTAGTCCTCCCAGGGGGAAGTGAATGCCTCCTCCCAGAAGACTGAGGACACTGCCTGAGAACAATGTGGGCTGGCCTTGCTTGGCTCATGTCCCAATCCTGAGTAAATCCTAAAGAGGTAGGGGTGAAAGAGAAGAGCAGGGGAGGATGTTTGGATTGACAAGGTCAGGACCACAAACCCAACTCAGATAGCCTAAGGGTGAGGTCAATTCTACCCTAGGACACAGTGAGAGAATGAGTGTGATTCTCTCCAAAGGCAGATTAAGGTCTTAATTCTAAAGAAAGGAAGAAGGTGTACTAGCAAGAAAAACAACAGATGTGTATGGTTAGTGTATTTACATAATGACACTTAGTATCCTTAAGAAAATAATAATGATCTCGACTTTCAAAGCCCCTGATAAATGACAGTTTGACTGAGATATTTTGCCCATTATACTTTTTTTCAAGGACACTAGTTTGAATCCTTTTGTTCCCAGTGTTGACATTGGAGGATTGAGAAGAAATAAGCAAAACAAGGTATTAAGCACACAGCTTCTCAGTGGTTTTCATGTTCATTAAATCTGCTTTCACCCATGCATAAATACCTAATTCTCCACTGAGATGCCAAGGTATCAAGAGTACAAAAGTCTGATAGTATCTAAAATGACAATTCTCCTTTATAACAGCATCATTTTATTAGAGTTATAAGCAGCCAAATCTAGTGCCCTAAAAACTAACTTATTTGAAAGCCAGTGGACATTGCTAAATGAAAAAATTAGAAATGAAGAATCAGTGACATTTTATTATATCATTGGCCTTAACACTCATGTTAAACAATTTCACATAAAGGCTGAAAAACTAAATTAAAGCATAAATTCTGTTTTAAGCTAAAAGAAGCAAGGGACTGTAGTCATTTCCTAACCCATTCCAGGTTCTTTGTAATGCTGAACACAATTCAACCCTTTCCTTACAAAAATCATATTCTCTCTTTTTTTAAGCAAATATGACAAGCAACACTAAACAAGAACTTAGTATTTCTAAAAGTTATACTCTTAAAGAATAGCATTCAAAATTACAAATTAATCTGGTTGTATTCACCCAAATTAGATCCTAGCAGCATTTTACTTACTAGCATTGTTTTTTGACTTAGATAAGAATGTACTAACAACAGAGATTTTTCTGTGCACTTTCACATACAGTGAGAAAAATAGAAGATTTTTATTCCTAGGATCTATTCTGTGTTGTCCTCTGTGTTGTCCAAATGCAAACTGACTGAATCAACTCAAATACTGTTAGAATGAACAGTAGAATTCAGTAATATGACCACATATAAAATACATAAAAAATAATTGTTTTCTTAATACACCAGCAAAAAAAGTCAATAGAAAATAATGAAATAAAGAGTCTCATTCGTCATACTAACAAATAAATAAATCTTTGAGTATAATATTCATGAGAAATGTGCCAGTCCATAAAAAAACATGAAACTTTTCTCAGATATACAGATATAAACATTAAACAAACAGGGCATTCGTGTACATTCCCAAGGGAAACACAATCTATACAACCTTTCCGGTGGGCAATTTGCCATTATCTGTGTAGAAATCTATCCTCAGAAAATTATAAGAAATGTAACCAAAGATGAAGTTTGTTTATCTCACTATTATTTATGATAGCAAAACAAAAATCCAAATTTTAGGATGAGTGAACTAACTAATCTATGTTTCATTCATGTAGTAGAACCCTATGCAGCTAATAAAATCATTATTTTCAAGACTATAAAACAGCCTCAAACAATAGACTATTGAAGCAGGATACCAAGTTGAAGATGCAGAATATTCCCCATTTCAGAATTAGTATGTATGTAATAATAGATACTTCACATTTTCAAGCTTCTTAAAGTCCCCAAATCTGCAAGCATCAATATAACAAATAATCTCTCCCCTAAGATGCAATCAGATATAATGAAATAATGTCAAAGGTCTCTAAACTCAAAACCTAAAGAAAGAAACACTAAAAAGCATGGGGCACAGAAATGCTTTCTTCATGTTCCAAATAATCACAAAGCTAAATTCTAATGTCCCCTCCCTGATCCTTGTTCCCCATTAGAAGAGCCTCACGTTCAGCTGGGCATTCCTTCATCCCATTTCTTCAAACTTTACTTCTCTGTGTGTTTTTGACATGCCCTGGATCTTACAACTAAACTCATAACCTAATCATTTTTATCTTTTTTAAATCATGTTTTACAAAATTTGGTTATTTCTCTGCAAAGTTCACAATATTTACCAAATTTGCATATTATTACTCTCTACTTCTTTATAGCAGCTCATATTTTATGTAAATATTTTAATCTCACATCACCCAAGAAACCAAAAGTTTGATGTTAAAATATATTAGAAAAAAACAATTATGTCAAATAGCTTCATCAAAGAAAAAAAAAAAAACATTGAATAAATTCACCTCATAAACGAAGATCACTGCTAACAATTCCAACAGGAAACATGTAGGAAACACCAACTTAGTAGATGCTGACAGGTGACCTGGGTATAGTTTAACAGGATTTACCAAGAGAAATAGTGTCTTACTCCAAATCAATGCCTCTCATAACACCAAGTTAAGAATCATGGAAGGCTGGCAGGGGCTATCTTATAGGCATTCTTGCCCTATCAGTAAATCCTATGCTTCTCCTCTCCAAAATCAAAGAGGCAATACCATTTATTAAGGAAATAAAAGATGTATTCAAATACTAATACGCTTTCCTATAATTTTCCTTAGGTCAAAAGTTTGCAAACTATTGGGGACAGAGCTAGATAATAAATATTTTTGAGTCTGTAAATCATACAGTCTGTCACAACTGTTCACCTGTCATTACAATGCAAAAGTAAAAAGAGATGGTGCATAAACGAATGATGGCTGTGGTCCTCTAAAACTTTATTCTTAGATACTAAAAGTAGAATATGATATAATTTCACATGTCATGAAATATTTTTCTTTTTTATTTATTTTCGACCATCAAGAAGTATTTTAAAAAAATAAAAACTTTTCATAGCTTGAGAACCATTCAAAAACAGAGAACAGGCTAGATTTAGCTCATGGGACACAGTTCACCAACGCTTGATTTAGACCATCAGGGTTGGCAATTTTACTACTCATATAAACTGATGAAAGCAAAATCCAAGTGTTTATAACAATTTTTCCATAAGATTTATTTGCAAACACAAAATATCATGTATCAAGGCAATAAGAACATGTGTTTTATTTTAAAATATATTTTTTAAAACTTTTAAGAAGAATTACAAGAGTCAAAGATGGTGGAGGAGCAGGAGACCTTACTTTCATCGAGTCCCAGGAATTCAGTTAGATAGCTATGAAATCATCCTGATCACCTGCAAATTCAACCATAGATCTAAGAAAAGAATAGCTGCATCTCTACAAATAGAAAAGTGACCACTTTCTGCAAGAATGACAAGACAGAAAAACTCACCTCAAAAAAGAGAACAAGAGACAGTACTGACTGCCAGGGACATAATCAGAATGGACATAAGATATCGGAACAGGAGTTCAGAATAACAGTTATAGAGATACTAGCTAGGTTATACTAGATAGCTTGAAAAAAGCATAAAAAACGCTAGAGAATCCCTTTCTGGAGAAACAAAAGAACTAAAAATCTAAATAAGTTGAAATAAAAAAAGCTATTAAATATACAATAAAAAAATAGAGGCTATAACTGCTAGGATAAATGAAGCAGAAGAGAGAATTAGAGATATAGAAGACAAAATGATGGAAAATAAAGAAACCGAGGAAAAGAGAGATAAAAAAAAAACTACTGGATCATGAGGGCTGAATTCAAGAAATAAGTGATACCATAAAGTGAAAGAATATTAGAATAACTGGAGTCCCAGAAGAAGAGGAAAGAGAGAGGATGGGGCAGGAGGCATACTGGGACAAATTGGCAGGGAACTTCCCTAATCTTGGGAAAGAAGCAGGCATACAAGTCCAGGAGGCATAGAGAACATCCCTCAAAATAATAAAAAAAATAGGTCAATACCCCAAAACATAGTAGTGAAACATGCAAATCTCAGAGACAAAGAGAAAATCTTGAAAGCAACTTAGAAAAAGAGGTCTGTAAACTACAAGGATGGGAACAATAAACTGGCAGCAGGCTTATCCACAGAAACCTGGCAGGCCATTTAGCATCAATTCAGGATGCTAAATGAGAAAAATATTCAGCTAAGCCTAAGCCTATCAAGCTAGGATGTTATTCAAAACAGAGTGATAAAAACCTTCCAGGACAAACAGAAACTAAAGGAATTTTTGAACACCAAATCAGCCCTACAAGAAATATTAAAAGAGAGAGCCCAAAAGTAACATACACCAGAAAGGAATAGAAATAATATACAAAACCAGTAACTTTACAGGTATTAACAATGGAGCTAAATTCATAACTTTCAATAGTTACTCTGAATGCAAATGGGCTACGTGCCCCAATCAAAAGACAAAAATCAAATTGGGCAAAAGGCAAGATCCATGGATATGATGTCTGCAAGAGATTCATTTTAGACTCAAAGACCCTTCCAGATTTAAAGTCAGCATGTGGAAAACCACTTATTATGCTAATGAACATCAAAAGAAAGCTGAAGTGGCAATTCTTACATCAAATTAGATTCTAAACCAAAGACTGTAATAAGAGATGAGGAAGGACACTATACCATATTTTAAGGGTCTATCCAACAAGGTCTAAGAATTTAAATATTTATGCCACTAACACGGGAGCAGCCAAATATATAAGTCAATTGATAACAAAATAGAAGAAATACATTGACAATGATAGAATAACAGTAGGGGACTTTAACACCCCCACTCACTGCAATGGACAGATCATTTAAGCAGAAGATCAACAAGGAAACAAGGGCTTTGAATGACACACTGGACCTGATGGACTTCACAGATATATTCAGAAAATTCCATCCAACAAAATACACATTCTTCTGAAGTGTACTTGGAACATTCTCCAGAACAAATCACATACTGGTAATGAATCAGTTCTCCAACAGTACCAAAACACTGGAATCATTCCCTGCATATTTTCAGACCACAATACTCTGAAACTGGAACTCAATCACAAGAGGAAATTTGAAAAGAACCCAAATACATGGAGGCTAAAGAGCATCCTTCTAAAGAATGAATGGGTCAACCAGGCAATTAAAGAAGAATTTTAAAAACTCATGGAAGCAAATTAAAATGAAAGCACAACGTTCAAAACCTTTGGGATCCAACAAAGGCAGTCCTATGAGGGAAACATATAGCAAGACAAGCCTCTTTTCAAGAAACAAGAAAGGTCTCAAATACACAACCTCATTTTTCCCCTTAAAGGTACTGAAAAAGGAACAGCAGAAAAAAACTAAACCCAGCAGGAGAAGACAAATAATAAAAATTAAAGCAGAAACCAATGAAATAGAATCCAAAAGAACAGTAAAACAGATCAACAAAACTAAGAGCTGGTTCTTTGAAAGAATTAATAGGATTGATAACCTTCTGGCTGTACTAATCAAAAAGAAAAAAATACCCAAATAAATAAAATCATGAATGAAAGAGAAGAGATCACTACCAACACCAAAGAAATACAAACAGTTATAAGAACATATTATGAGCAACTATATGCCAACAAATTAGGCAATCTGGAGAACTGGATGCATTCCTAGAAACTTATTATAAACTACCAAAACTAAAACAGGAAGAAATAGAAAATCTGAACAGACCCATAACCAGCAAGCATATTGAAGCAGTAATCAAAAATCTCCCAACAAACAAGAGTCCAGGGCCAGATGGCTTCCCAGGGGAATTCTACCAACATTTAAAGAAGAAGTAATACCTATTCTACTGAAGCTGTTTCAAAAAATATAAATGGAAGGAACACTTACAAACTCTTTCAATGAGGCCAGCATTACCTTGATCCCAAAACCAGACAAAGACCCCACCAAAAAGAATTATAGACCAATAACCCTGATGAATAGGGATGTAAACATTCTCACCAAAATACTAGCCAATAAGATCCAACAGTACATTAAAAGGATTATTCACCACACCCATGTGGGATTTATTCCTGGGCTGCAAGGGTGGTTCAACACCTGCAAATCAATGTGATACACATTAATAAAAGAAAGGATGAGAACCATATGATCCTCTCAGTTGATGCAGAAAAAAGCATTTGACAAAGTATAACATCCTTTCTTGATTGAAACTCTTCAGAGTCTAGGGATAGTGGAAACATACCTCAATATTATAAAAAGCCATCTATGAAAAGCCCACAGCCAATATCATTCTCAATGGGGAAAACCTGAGAATTTTTCCCCTAAGATCAGGAACATGACAGGGGATGTAAACTCCCACCACTGTTGTTCAAGATAGTACTAGAAGTCCTAGCTTCAGCAAATCAGACAAGAAATAAAAGGTATCTTAATCAGCAAAGTAGAAGTCAAACTCTCACTCTTTGCAGATGACATGATACTCTAATATGGAAAATCCAAAAGACTCCACCCCAAAATTGTTAGAACTCATACAAGAATTCAGCATATTGGCAGGATATAAAATCAATGAACAAGTCAGTTGCATTTCTATATACTAACGAGACAAAAGAATGAGAAATTAAGGGGTTGATCCCACCTACAATTGCACCCACAACCATTAGATACCCAGGAATAAACCTAACCAAAGAGGCAAAGGATCTGTTCTAAGAAAACTATGGAATAATCATGAAAGAAATTGAGGAAGACACAAAGAAATGGGAAAACGTTCCATGTTCATGGACTGGAAGAACAAATACTGTTAAAATGTTTATGCTACCTAGAGCAACCTATACATTCAATGCAATCCCTATCAAAATACCATCAACTTATTTCACAGAGTTGGAACAAATCCTAAATTTTCTATGGAACCAGAAAAGACCTTGAACAGCCAAAGGAACGGTGAAAAAGAAAACCAAATCTGGTGGCATCACAATTTCGGACTTCAAGCTCTATTACAAAGCTGTAATCATGAAGGCAGTATGGTGCTGGCACAAAAACAGACATGTATATCAATGGAACAGAATATAGAAGGCAGAAATGGACCCTCAACTCTATGGTCAACTAATCTCCAACAAAGCAGGAAAGAATATCCAATGGAAAAAAGATAGTTTCCTCAATAAATGGTGTTGGGAAAATTTGACAGCCACATGCAGAAGAATGATGGACCATTTCCTCAAACCATACACAAAAATAGACTCAAGACAGATGAAAGACCTAAATGTAAGACAGGAATCCATCAAAATCTCCTAGAGGAGAACACAGGCAGCAACACTTGTAACCTCGGCCATAGCAAATTCATACTAGACAGGTCTCCAAAGGCAAGAGAAACAAAGGGAAAAATGAACTACTGGGATCTCATCAAGATTAAAACCTTTGCACAGCATAGGAAACAGTTGACAAAATCAAAAGACAACTGACGGAATGGGAAAAGATATTTGCAAATGACTTATCAGGTAAAGGACTAGTATCCAAAATCTATAAAGAACTTATCAAGCTCAATACCCAAAGAACAAATAATCCAGTCTATAAATGGGCAGAAGACATGAACAGACATTTCTTCCAAGAAGATATACAAATGGCCAACAGACACATGAAAAATGCTCCACATCACTTGGCACATCACTAGGACATTCAAAGTTGTGAAAATTCAAGTGGGAAATCAAGAATTAGAAATCTTCAGCTGTCTGCAAACTAAAACCCATGTTAATTCAGTCAAGCCATTTGTCAGGAAAATATGAATCAAATCCACAATGAGATACCACCTCACACCAGTCAGAATGGTTAAAATTAACAAGTCAGGAAATGACAGGATGCAGAGAAAGGAGAACCCTTGTACACTGTTGGTGGGAATGCCAACTGGTGCAGCAACTCTGGAAAACAGTATGGAGGATCCTTAAAAAGTTGAAAATAGAGCTACCCCATAACCCAGCAATTTTACTGCTGGATATTTACTCCAAAGATACAAATATAGTGATCTGTAGAGGCTCCTGCACCCTAATGTTTATAGAAGCAATGTCTACAATAGCCAAATTATGGAAAGAGCTGAGATGTCCATCAACAGATAAATAGATAAAGAAGATGTGGTATAATATATATATACACACAATGGAATATTACTCAGCCACCAAAAAAAAATGAAATCTTGTCATTTGCATCAACGTGGATGTAACTAGAAGATATCATGTTAAGTGAAATAAGTCAATCAGAGGAAGAATTATCATACGAACTCATTCGTGTGGAGTTGAACAAACAAAACAGAGGATCATAGGGGAAGAGAGGAAAAAAATAAAACAAGACAAAATCAGAGAAGGAGACAAGCGATGAGAGACTTAACTATAGGAAACAAACTGAGGGTCACTGGTTGAGTGAGGAATATGGGGAGGGGGTAACTGGGTGATGGACATTAAGGAGAACACATGATGTGATGAGCCCTGAGTATTATATAAGACTGATGAATCACTGATCTCTACCTCTAAAAACAATATTATATGTTAATTAATTGAATTTAAATTTAAAAATTTATTAAAAAAAGAATTACAACTGGCACCATTTAATTATGCATATATAATTACCAGTAATTCCATTCTGAGACTAATCTAAGTGAGTATACATTATAATAGAGCTTTAACTTTTCCACTTCCCATTTAAGGCCTGTTTTCATTTTGTGGGAATTTAGACATCCTCATCCAAGAACAAAGCAATATATGCGGTTCATGTAACTCTTATTCAATGATTACTCTAAGGAAATTCTGACCCAATTCAAAGATCAAAGAAAAATAGAAGCCAAAGTTCCTTACTGGCAGCTCTGGAAAGCATGTTTAACAGAACACTGGAAGATACTGAGAATTAGAATTAAGAGAGCTTGCAATAGCCCAAGGTCACCAGTCCTGTGTTGCCACATACCAAGCTCAGAGAGCAAGTCAGGATGTCACTTCACTGAGTCACAGATCTTCATTTGTAAAATGAGGATCACTTAATTTACAAAACTTTTCTGAGAATCGCAGAAGAAAATCCTTTAGGGAAGGATAATGCAAAAATTAATGAAATCTAAAAGAGAAATTTGGTAGAGTCACGAGCACAGAAATAAGCTGATCATGCTCAGCAAGTAACACAACTTCACTTGGAAGAACACGGTCATCGTTTAACCCTGTGTTTTGGCATACAACAAAAAATTCACTCTGCAGTGCTCACTAAAATTAAATAAATAACTGAATAGCACTTGAACTGAATCACAGCATTTTGATAAATATTATTCTTAATTTCACAGTTGACATTCAAAGTTGTGTAAAATCAAATGGGAAATCGAGAATTAGAAATCTTCAGCTGTCTGCAAACTAAAACCCATGTTAATTCACTCAAGCCATTTGTCAATTCTGTTTAAGTCACCGAAAAGAGAGGAGGTCCATTTTGCCTTCTCTTGGGAAATGAGAAGTATCCATCATTAACTTTCCAACCGATGTGAGCCTCGTAGTCATACTGTGAGGCTAATCTAAAGGGTCTGAATGCACAAAGAACTCCAGTAAGTCACAGCAGGTCTGAGGGCAGGTTAAATGGCCTTAATTAAGAATAATAATAAAAAAGAAAGATCATTTGACACATAGGTCAATATTTTTCTTCAAACTCTATGTAGGCATACTGGGGGAAAAACCATTGCATATTCATCAAAATGAAGCAAGTATGAAGGCCTCAGAAAGGATATTAATTAACAAGAGAAAAAGTAATTAAACAGAAGAAAAATGTGGTACCTAGGGCACACTTTTACCCAATCGTATTGTTATTTTATTTGGTAAATCACCTGATTTAATAATAGCTGGGGAATTTAACTTACTGCTGCTTAAACACCAGCTGAAACTGCCCATTTGCATCATTAGAAATCTGTGACTGGATTCATATTCACCCAACAAAAATGGCTTGAGTGAGCTTTCAAAAATAACTTACCTTTAGAACAACGCTTTTTGTAGTCCAATAAGCAACAGCATCCTGAATTAGAAGATTTGGTACTGTCACTTATTAGTAGAATAACCTAGAAAGCTCATGGTGGTGACGTTCGAGCAAAACAAGCCTGAGGCCAAATTCCACTCCACTGCCTATCTGTGTATGTCCTGTAACAAACTTCTTCAAGTTTCCAAACTTCCATCTCTTCACCTCAGAAATGAAGATATTGGTGCCCACTTCTTTGAGTTGGGCTGATGAGTATACAAGATGTTTGTAAAGTCTTTAGCACTGTGCCTGGCACGTAGAAACTTCTTAATAAATAGTAGCTGTTATTGCTATTATAATTACCATTATCATCATGATCATCATGATCATTTTGCTCAACTTCTGTTTTAGCTTATAGCTTCTTCCCCAAGAACTTATCCCGATCATGTAAGCTACAGCATGAAAACATGCTCTTTGTATTACAAAGAGCCAAACAAATACAAAAAATAGTGTCAACCACCGAGCACTGGGTCAACTTAATGCTATTAATTTTTATATTCTTTTCAGATAATTCCCTGTGAATGCCATTAAATTTTTTCATGACAATCATTAGTCAAATAACAGGAAAGTATTGGCCAATTAAACAAGAGAAGAAATCACCATTTCTAGGCTGAAATAACTAAGCGTGCTTAAAGAGCGCTCTGGCAATTTCAAAAGGACTCCAGAATGAGTTTTGAAGTTCTTGATATTTAAGCAGCTGAGCTATACTTTATTTAGTGTTAATCACTTATATGTGATCCGTAAGATCACGAAATATTTGAAAACCAGTGCTCTAATCAAGTAATTTGCTTTATATTGCACTTAACAATTCATTTCATGTTTGTTTAGATAGGAGTTGAAAGTAAATTCTTAACTGCAAAGCACAGTCTTGACTCTGCACAGAGGGGTATCTCTCATCTGCCATGTTTCCTGCTACCAGACACCCCAGATATGGGCTGGATTTTGGGGCTTCCGCCCCCCTCATTGGACTAGACAGGTATCTTCTTTTGGTTAGGAGTTTGGATTTTATTTTACAAACTCGTGAAGTAGTAGAGAGTAGTACTTCATCTCGGGCCTTAAAATAAATGTCCACTACATGGCAGGCAAAAAAAAAAAAATGCCAAGTGAAATAGTCAAGGGATGGAGGTGAGTATTCACACCTGTCTTACTTTAAAGCTTTGCCCTCTGCCTTCCTGGGGTGGTTTATTATCTAGATCACAGAATGCTCAGCAATTATCACTGGGTTAGTTTTTTAGATTCTCTATATTAATTTCAATGTTCACAAGAACTATTTTTGGTGAAAATTTCTTTTCCTCAGCTCTTTTTTGGCTCATTAGCTTACCACCCTTAACACATTTTATTTTGAAAAACGCAGGCTATTCATACACTAGGGTGGAGCTTAATTAAGAATAAGCATTTCAGTGGCTGAATCTAGCCTTTAGACATGGTTTGTTTGGTCTGAACTAGGTTTGGAATCTTTTTTAATTAGTTTCCACTGTTTAAAAATCAGGAGATTTTACATAAGACTTGTGATTTCTGGGCGTCTGTTGAAATGTCTCCAGATGGCAGCTACACTTGCAAATAGTGACCACAACAGGTGCTCTGTAATGGTTGTCCTCTATTTTTTTTATTTAAATTCAATTAGCCAATATATAGTACATCATTAGTTTCAGATGTAGAGTTCAATAGTTCATCAGTTACATACAACACCCAGTGTTCATCACATCATGAGCCTTCCTTAATGCCCGTCACTGAGTTACCCCACACCCCCACCCACCTCCCCTCCAGCAACCCTCAGTTTGTTTCCTAGAGTTCTCTTTTGAAGGTTGTGTTCCCATAGTCATCTCTACTCCTTTAGGTCACACGCCTGATCTCAGTGGTAGTGGATTTGGGGTCCACTGCTCTGGAGGATAAATTTCTCTAAGACCGTGTTTTATAGTTGAGAGTTTAGTTTCAACCCCTACCTAAACGAACATAAAATGAATTATGGATAGACCCCACTGACAGGCTAAAATAACACATTTCCCCCCCCCCCCCCCACAAAACACTGTTCTAGAAAGAATAGAAACCACCTCGACAAAGGGGAACTGAAGAGTAAAGGAATCTCACCAGGACTCTGCCATCAGGGACTAACTGCACCTCCTAAGGTGGCTGTCAAGGTGGCTCCTATCACCTCACATTCGGTGCAGGAGCAGAAGTCAAACATGACACCCCCATAAATAAATGCAAATGATTCCTGCCAGGAATTGGTGCCAGTGCCACCCCAAGGGTTACAATATCATCACATGTTATTTCTTTACCTTTTAAACAGGTTTGGCACAGTGCTGATGCATCGCCCACAAGGAACATGCCTCATGGATCAGACCATATTTATCTAAGTAAAAATGGAATCCAAACCAGCACAAGTGCAGAGCGCTAAAGGGCGCCACAGCTAACCATCCAGGTGGCAGGGCCCAGCGCACTGCCAGAAAACACTGAAGGGTGAAGTGACCCTTCATAAAGGAACCCAGTGCAGGCACTATTCAACAAGCAGCGTGAGTAAGACGTTCCCAGAGAAACCACACCATCTCAGCAGCTACAGAAAACATGATGTATCTCTTATGGTCTCATTTTTGGACAAGACATATCTTCAGGCTACTTTTGCAGTGGGGAGTGGGAGATTAACTACCAGACACAGCCTGGAACCTGGCATAGGCATCTGTGGCTCTCTCCTCTTGCACTTAGTGACCGATTTTATAGTCGCACAGAGACATTTTTAAAGAGATATCCCTTCCATCTGCTCACGGAGAGAAGCCTGAAACAAATGACTTGGGTCTGTTTTGCTTCTCCTCTGGCAGGTGCAATTTCTTTGAAAGACTACTCTCTGGAAAATTCAAAGTTCAGCTTAGCTCTTCCGTGGCTACTCTGCTTTCCAGGAAAAGCTTTCATGGGCCATGAACTCAGGCAGCAGCACATGACAGCAGAAGTGAAAAGTAAAAGACAAGCCTCTTAACTACACTCCTCTCTCCCACATGTTAACTACCCAGAGTCTCCTAAATTAAACCCAATCACTTCTTAGGTAGAGCACCGGTGTAAGCACACCTTGCCTTTGCATGAATTTTAAGAAGGCATCCATTTCCTTCTGAAGGGAGGAATTGTGGAAGAGATGTCTCCCTCTCAGCTAACAAATTACAAAATAAAAAGCTTAGCAAACGGAATGTAGCTGGATGTCCAGCTCAATATACCCACTCTTAGTATCCCGGGCAGTGCACAAGCTACACAACTGTGCCAGCTGGCATTTTTGTTATTACTGCCATAACCACCACCCCATGACCAAGCACAAGAATATTTCACCCAGACTATAGCAGCAGCCTTCTGGGCTGGCCTCTGGGCTTTCTCCTTGACTTCCTCAGAGGACTCAGCACACAACGAGCTGAGGAGACTTCAGAATTATAAATCAAGTTACATCATTCCTGTGCTGAGAATCTTCCTCACACTTCTAGTTTTGCTCAGAAAAAAACCACGACAAGAGTTTCCCACTTTGCTATTCATATTGTAGTCCATGGACCAGCAGCAGTGCCATTACCCAGAAGCGTATTAGAAATGATCCCAGGTCCCCCCGCCCCCAGACCTATGGAATCAGAATCTGCATTTCAACAAGATTCCCAGGTGATGCCTGGGCACAGAAAATTTTAAGAAGCAGTGATCTCCCAAATCCAATAAGACCCAGTCCCTACCCTCTCTCCAACTTCATATCCTACCACTCTTGCTTACTCCATTTCAGCCGCCCTGGATACCTCACTGCTACTCAAAAATGACGAGCACACTGCCACTTCAGTGTATCTGCTCCCACTCTTCTCTATGCTGGAATGTTCACTCCTCTGGACATCCACCTGGCTCATCCCTTCACCACTTTTAGAGACGTACTCACTCTCCTCTTCTCCAGGAGTCTTTCCACTTTCCCCCCAAAACTCTTGTGTTCTCTAAAGTCCTAGACCCGACTTTATTTTTTTTAAGATTTTATTTACTTATTGATGAGACACACAGAGAGAGAGAGAGAGAGAGAGAGAGAGAGAGAGGCAGAGACACAGGCAGAGGGAGAAGTAGGCTCCATGCAGGGAGCCCAATATGGGACTCAATCCCGGGTCCCCTGGATCATGCCCTGGGCTGAAGGCAGAGGCTCAACCGCTGAGCCACCCAGGCATCCCCCGACTTTAGTTCAGACATAACACTTACCAGTTCCTTATATTGTATCCTATAACATATTACATTATATATATTATATATGAAAAGTTGCTCTTCCCCACAAACGTAAGCTCTGTTAACTACAGAAACCTTGTCACTTTTTTCTCACTGCTCTATCCCCAAGGTTCAACATATAGTGGGCATTCAATAAAAACTTGATAAACAAGTGATTTTATAAAACTACTGCTTCTCGTGAACAGTGGCTCAGGCAAGTCTCCAGCAATGGAAAGATAACTTGGGAACTTTGGACTTCTGCCAGAAAATTAGCCCTAGTTGACAACATGGTCAAAGCTCCAGCACAGGACACAGATCCAAAAGAAGGCCTAAAGACCCTTGGTAGCTTTAACTGTGGCCAGATGCTATAAATCGTTCAAAAATAGAAAATGCGTGTGTTTAAACTGGGGTATTTTTAGGGATGGAAAGAACTGGTATACCAAGCACTAATGAGGATGTGGAGGAACAGAAACACACGCTGCTGGAGGGAATGCAGGATGGTGCAGTCACTCTAGGAGTCCCACACCAGGGCCCCTGGGTGCCTCAGTTGGTTAAGCTGCTGGCTTCTGCTCAAGTCATGATCTCAGGGTCCTGGGATCAAGTCCTGCATTAGGCTCCCTGTTCTGCGGGGAGCCTGCTTCTCCCTCCCCCTCTGCCTGCCACTTCTGCTTGTGCTCTCTCTCCCTCTGTCAACTAAATAATAAAATCTTAAAAAAAAGACCAGAAGTCTCACACGTGGTGTTTCCCCAACTGATCTGAAAACATGTATCTATGCAAAAACTCACACACAAAAGTTTAGTGGCTTTCTTTATAATTATCAAAACCTAGAAGAAATCACATTGCCTTTCAGTAGGTGAATGGATATACAAATTGCAGTACAACCATACTACAGATGATATTGCACAGTGATGAAAAGGAACAGGCTATTAATTCATATAACAACATGGATAACCCTTAAATGCACGGTGCTAAATGAAAGAAGTTAGACTGGGAAAGCACTATATTGTATGATTTCACTTATATGACATTCTACAGAAAACAAAACTATAGATAGAACAATAGAACAGTGATTGCCAGGTGTCTGAGGGGAAGAGACAAAGACTCAAATGAGTGAAGCACATGGGATTTTATCTTTAGGGCAGTGAAGTTATTCTATGTAATACTTTAATGGTGAACACATGACACTGCACCTTTTCCAAAACCCATAGGATTTTATGCAACATAAGGAAGGAAGTTCAGTGCATATAAAATAAGAAAAAAAAATCAATCAGGAAATTGGGGTATCCCAGGATGGAATGCAGACTGTGACAAACAACTGAAACTTTATTCCACATGTATGACAGACCTTCACTGAAGGGATTGAGGGAAAAGAGGTGCTGACCTACCTAACTTTAGAAATGACTGGAAACTGTTAAGACCATAGACAAAAGGAACTGTCCATAATACTCTAATTGATAACATTGTTTCTCAAGAGGACACAGGTTGACAATTCTGAAAGCACTGTACATGGATACCTGAATTAGACAAGTAAATAAATGTGTGACTGATCATGGGAGCCAGATTTCTTGCTATTAAGTAGGAGATTAGAAAAAAGCAAGAGAAGAGTAAACGTAGTAACAGATTATAATTGGCAATACTAGTAGGAAGTCATTAGGTTTAGCTTAACATTGACATTCTCTACCTACAGATACATCTCACTTTACTATGCTTCACTTTATTGCACTCTGCAGGTAATTGTGTTTTTTTGTTTTGTTTTGTTTTGTTTTTACAAACTGAAGGTTTGTGGCAACCTTGTGTCAAATAAGTCTACTGGTGAGCATTTTTTCCAACAGCATTTGCTCACTTCATGTCTCTGCATCACATTTTGGTAATTCTTGAAGTATTTCAAACTATTTTGTCATTATTAGATTTGCTGTCATAATCTGTGATCAGTGAGTTATGATTGTAATTGTTGTCACAAACCATGCCCACATAAGACAGCGAACTTAATTCACAAATGTGCATGTTCTGGTTACTCCACTGACCTACTAACTGCTGTCCTGTCTCTCTCCCTCTCCTCGGGCTTCCCTATTCCCTGGGACACAACAATACTGAAATTAAGTCAGTTCATAACCTTACAATGCCCTCTAAGTGTTCAAGTAAAAGGAAGTGTCACTCATTTCTCACTAGCTAGAAATGATCAAGCTTAGTGAGGAAGGCATGTTGAAAAGTCTAAGATAAGCCAAAAGCTAGGCCTCTTGCACCAAACAAGAATGTAAAGGAAACATTCTTAAAGGAATTAAAAGTGCTACTCCAGTGAACACACAAATGATAAGAAAGTGAAACAGCCTGAGTGCTAATGTGGAAACAGTTTTGGTTGTTCGGACAGAAGACCAAACCAGTCCCCACACTCCCTTAAACACAAGCTTAATCCAGAGCAAGACCCTTACTCTCTTCAATTCTATGAAAGCTGAGAGGGGAGGAAGCTGAAGAAGAAAAGTCTGAAGCTAGCAGAGGTTGGTTCGTGAGCTTTAAGGAAAGAAGCAGCCTCCATAACATCAAAGTGCAAGGTGAAGCAGGAAACACTGATGTGAAAGGTGCAGCAAGTTCTCCAGAATATCTAGCTAAGATAAGAATGAAGGTGGCTATACAGCAAATTATCAAACAGATTTTCAATGTAGATGAAGCAGCCTTCTATTGGAAGCAGTTGCCATCTAGGACTTCATAGCTAGAGAGGAGAAGTCAATGGCTGGCTTCAAAGCTTCAAAGCACAGGCTGACTCTCTTCATATGGGTGAATGCAGCTGGTGACTTGGAGTTGAAGCCAATGTTTACCATTCCGAAAATCCCAAGGTGCTTAAGAACTATGCTAAATCTACTCTGTCTGTGCTCTATAAATGGAACAATAAAGTCTGGATGACAGCACATCTATTTGCCATGTGGTTTACAGATTTTAAGCCCACTATGAGATCTGCTGCTCAGGAAAAAAAAAAAAAAAGATTTAATTCAGGAAAAAAAGAAAAGATTCTATTAAAAATATTACTGCTCACTGACTGACAATGCACCTGGTCACCCAAGAGCTCTGACAGAGAGAGTACAACCAAATTAATATTGTTTTCATGTCTGCTAACACAAGATTCATTCTGCAGCCCATGGATCATGGAGCAAATCTGTATTTTAAGTCTTATTATGTAGGATACATTGTGTAAGGCTACAACTGCTACAGACAGTGATTCTTCTGATAGACAAAGTACATTACAAACGTTCTGGGGGCAGCCCCCATGGCGCAGTGGTTTAGCACCACCTGCAGCCTGGGGTGTGATCCTGGAGACCAGGGATCGAGTCCCATGTCAGGCTCCCTGCATGGAGCCTGCTTCTCCCTCTGCCTGTGTCTCTGCCCCCCCCCCCTCTCTCTCTCTGTGTGTGTGTGTGTGTGTGTGTGTCTCTATGAATAAATAAATAAAATCTTAAAAAAAAAACTTCTGGGAAGGACTCACTATTCTAGATGCCATGAAGAATGTTCGTGATTCAAGGAAAGAGGTCAAAACATCAACCTTCACAGGAGTTTGGAAGAAATTGATTCCAACCCTCCTCCTTGAGGGATTCAACACTTCAGTGGAGGAAGTAACTGAATGTGTTGTAGAAATAGCAAGAGAACTAGAATTAGAAGTAGAGCCTAAAGATGTGACTGAATTGCTGGCATCTCATGAGAAAATTTGAACGGATGAGGAGCTGCCTCTTATGAATGAACAAAGAAAATGGTTTCTTGAGATGGAATCTACTCTTGAAGATGCTATAGTGTTGAAATAACAATAAAGGACTTAGAATGTTTCACAAACTTAGTTGATAAAGCAGTGGCAGGATTTGAGAAGCCTGATACCAATTTTGAAAGTAGTTCTATTATGAGGTAAAGTGCTATCACCATCCCCCATTTCAGAGAAATCACTCATGAAAGCAAAAGTCAATTGATGCACAAATTGCATTTTTGTCTTACTTTAAGAAATGGCCAGCCTTCGATGACCATCACCCTGCCAAGCCAGCAGCCATCAACATCAAGACAAGGCCTTCCACCAGCAAAAAGATTAGGACTCGCTGTAAGCTCAGATAATGGTTAGTATTTTTTCACAATAAAGTATATTTTTTAAGATTTTATTTATTCTTGAGAGATGCAGAGAGAGAGAGAGAGAGAGAGAGAGAGAGAGAGGCAGAGACCCAGGTAGAGGGTCCATGCAAGCTCCATGCAGGGAGCCCCATGTGGGAGTCGATCCCGGGACTCCAGAATCACATCCTGGGCTGAAGGCAGCACTAAACTGCCCACAAAAAAGTATTTTTAAATTAAGATATGTACTTTGCTTTTTAGATATAATGCTACTACACACTTAATAGTCTATACTATAGTGTAAACATAACCCTTTTTATGTACTGGGAAAAATTCTTTTGACACGCTTTTTTGCAATATTCCATTTATTGCAATGATCTGGAGCCAAACCTGCAATATCTCTGAACTATGACTGTACATATATTTCCTAGCTCTATCTGCTGAAAGGGTCTAAGAAGCACTGACACCACAGTAGCAAAGAGCACACCCTGTGCCCAGATCTTAGCTTCTAATACTAAGTTTCTCAAATAAAAAGAACAAAGGTTTCTTGGAAAAATGGCTAGTTCTAAGATGGGATGAAAAACAGAGAAGGGGAGTCAGAAACATCTTATAATGCCAGAAAGTAAAGATGTGCTCAAAACCAAAAATGAAAGAGTTTATCAAAGGACATAAGATCCAAATGAAAGAATACTCAAGAGCCAAAATCAGAATGTGAACAACAAAATAAATAGTGTCATATTGCATTATAACCCAAAGTATAAGATAGTTATGAGTTCATGCTGACATAAACAATTGGATAAGTAAATAAGGGAGAGGGGGAGAATAAATTTCCTGTACAAAAAAATTCTAAGCAATTTATGTAAATATCTCCCCCTTCCAAGATGTAGACCACAACTTCTCCATCCTTTAAGTTTGGGTTGTGCTTAGTGACTTGCTTCCAGAGAGCAAAACACGGAAAAAAGTAACCTGATAAACATGAGCTCAGCCAGCTGATGAAGGTTAAAAGGTTAACCCAACAGTGACGAGTCATATTAATAGCATGTACCCTTGACATGTTGAGAACACTTCACCTGTGTCCTGCCTTCTAAAAATCCATAGCCCCAATCTAATCATGAGAAAAATATTAGGCAATCCAAAATTTTAAAAAAAACTCTTACAAATTTCCTGACCATTACTCCCCAAAACCGTCAAGTTCATTAAAACCCAGGAAAATGTGAGGAACTGTCATAGTCCAAAGGAGCTAAGGAGACATGATGACTAGATGTGATGTGGTATCCTGAATGGGATCCTGGAAGAGAAAGAAGAAATCAGGGAACAACCAACAAAATTGAAATAAAGTATAGAATTTAGTTAATCATAATAGATCAGTAAGTGTTCATCAGTAGATGTTCAAAATAGACCAATAGTTGTTCATCAGCTGTGAGAACTGCATCATAGTGACATAAAACATTACCACAGGGGAAACTGGATGCTAGGGGTATGGTAACCCCTGTTCTACATTTATACCCTTTCTTTAAAGCTATTCCCAATTTTAAAGGCATTTAAGAAAATGAATTCAAAACTGGAAATAAAATATTTCTGTATCCTCTTGCTAAGCTGTGTCATCCCTCATTAGCAAGTCTCCCGTATATACACACACCATCCTTGGTGGTTTACATACATCATCTTACTTAGTCTCATAACAATCATAAGAGCCAAGTATTATTCTCACATTTTATAGATGGAGAAATATAGATTATATAAAGTACCTAGGAGTCATGCAGCTAGGAAGTGGGAGAGGTGGAATTCACACCCATATTTTCCTGCTTCCAGAGCATATACACCATTCTGACTCCATAATACAATTCCCAAAACTTCTAAAATATCACGAGCAGAAAAAGGCAAAAAAACTTGTTTTGATTCTACAATCCTCAAGAAGTAGCATCAATATTATGACCCGCAAGAGACAAAGAATCAGCTTTGGCGATGCCTTAGCCAAGTTATATTTGGCTCTATTTACCAGAAACCAGAATCGCCCCTAACCTGAATCTCCTGTGGCTCCCTCTACCCTCTAGGTAGACATCAACATTAAAGGACAACAGCAATCAGAGGCCCCGGAAGACACAGAAGGCACTCTCAAATTGGGTAATATGAGGAGAGTTCAATAAAGGAATTATTTGCATAGGTGTGGGCTGGATATAGAGAAACAAAGATGAATTGTGGGATATCCCTGAGGTAGCAACCTTAGAGCTGCTATCAGCCCCCAGGCTGAAGCGACCAGACAGCAGAGAAGCTACTAGAGCCTGAGATAAAAAGCCAGATGAAGAAGGCCATCTGACGGGAGCTACAGACCTCACAGGGAGGGAACCAACCTTACTTTTCTCCCACCTGTATTCCCCACACCAGCCAAACCCAGTCAGAAGCCAATGGGCAAAGGAGACTAAAGACGAAGCAAATATGGTTCTGCCTGCTGGAGCTCATGGAAGGACAAACAAAAGGGAAGAATGGATCTGGAGGGGCAAACAGGAGCTCTTCAACACAGCAGAGAACCTGGTTAGCTGTTCTACCTCCAAATAGCTCCAAAGACTCTGAGCAAGCTCGACCTAGCAAGGTCCACTCTCATTGCTGCCATTTGAGAGTTAGAGGCTGTCTCTATTTAGACTCCCAAAACAGATCACCTCTCTCATCCCCCTGGTGGACACACAAAAATGCTGTTTTATATATACAATACTTTCTCCCCTTTGTTTCGAATTCAAGCAAATTTTAAGACTGAAGTTTGATCACTGAATTGTTTAAATGCAGCATATACAGGTGTCTACTCCAACAGAAGGTTTAGCATTGAAGGGAGCTGATAAGAGACAGTGCTGCTTATCTGATAACTCCCAAGAGCAACAATCGTAATTCTATGGAATCACTTGTACTTTCAATGTTTTTGTAGGGAGAATGAAGAGCAGTCATGCCCCGAGTCCTTGAAGGTTTAGCTCCGTTTACCAGTCTGCTATGTGGACTTCATACAATTCTTTTTTTTTTTTTTTTTTAATATCTGAAATCAAGAACTCCATGGATGAGTTTATTTTTTTTCTTTTTTTTTTTAATTGGAGTTCAATTTGCCAACATATAACACCCAGTGTTCATCCCATCAAGTGCCCTCCTCAGTGTCCATCACCCAGTTACCCTATCCCCCCCACCCCGCCCACCTCCCCTTCCACTACCCTTTGTTCATTTCCCAGAATTAGGAGTCTCATGATTTGTCTCCCTTTCTAATTTTTCCCACTCGTTTTCCCTCCTTTCCCTTATAATCCCTTTCACCATTTGCTTTGACGTGGATGGAACTGGAGGGTGTTATGCCGAGTGAAGTAAGTCAATCAGAGAAGGACAATCATCATTTGGTTTCACTTCCTACAATTCCAACTTAAGTTTGTTTAGCCACCAACCTGAAAATGTCCTTGCTTGCCTAACTCCTGCAGGATCATTACTTAATGACTGCAGGGGGCACCATTTCCCTAGAACAAAAAGTGAACTGACAGTGAACCGAGTGGTCCAGAGTGGTGGCCCTGACCCTGATCCAAACTTTGTATGGGAGCATACTTACCACTACCTGGAAGCAGCATGACCCCTCAGTCTTAATAATTAAATAAGTGTTCTTTTAAAGTTACTTAAGAGAAAGTGCCCATAGAAGTTACTGTAAAGGCATTTCTTTTAAAGTACCCAAACAGAAAGGGGGACCTCAAGAAAAGGATCCAAATAACTAAGCAGCCCCAGGTTGTCTGTAAAAATGATGATCTGTAGCCTCCTCTTCAATAGAATCAAAAGCTTTCAAAGAATAATGCCCAAGATCTTAACATTCTGGCAAACAACCTTGTAATAATGTTATACACCATAACATTATTAAAACACCCTAAGCTAAACTTTGATATTCATATTGATCATCATGGCTTTAAATCTAATAAAGAATCAGATCTATTTTTCCCAGCATGAATATATTCAAGGATGAATCTCAAGTGAAAAAGATGTGCGTGGTACAACCACTTATAAGTGGGCTAAGAGACCAAGGAATGAACTGAGATTGAGTTTCAATCTCTACATAAAGACATTAATTCATTATATCTTTTCCAATAACTCTATAAGACAGATCTTTGCAGATGAGGAAACTGAGCATAGAAAGCATAGTTAAATTGCTGAAGATCATGCAGATATAAAAGGACAAACTAGTGTTCACATGGCAAGCCGTTGCTAATACACCAGATTTCCCTCAGAGGCCATATTGTACCAAACTTTGTATGGGAGCATACGATATCATTTTTTATTCTACGTTAAACAAGCAAGCAAAAAATTTGCATTATTCTATCAAACAGCCACTGTTGACATTTAACTCTCACAATACCCAAAGTCTTCTACACATGATCCTATATAAAATAATTCTTTCAGGATTTTGTGTTGACAGAAGTTCATGTTTAAGAAATGCCATGTTGGGGGGTTCCCTGGGTGGCGCAGTGGTTTGGCGCCTGCCTTTGGCCCAGGGCGCGATCCTGGAGACCCAGGATCGCATCCCACATCGGGCTCCCGGTGCATGGAGCCTGCTTCTCCCTCTGCCTGTGTCTCTGACTCTCTCTCTCTCTCTCTCTCTCTCTCTGTGACTATCATAAATAAATAAAAATTTAAAAAAAAAGAAATGGCATATTCTCCCCTTTCCTCATAACAAGAATTTTGCATTCCATCCTAGTGCACCTCCCAGTCTTGACTGCCAGGAAAGCCAGCATCAAAATTAAGACTCCATCACAATAGCTCAATTAGGTTTGTTATAGAGAATTTGCTTTCTCCTTCTTTTTATGGTCTTGAGTGTTCATTATATGAATTTATTGCATGCTTAATGAAAATTCAGGCAAAACAAATTAACACATCTTTTGTATATATGCATCTATATTCCAGGAAATATGATTTCATCCATGATATATCTAAATCCATGAAATATGAATCCATAATATTGAGGACATTTCTTAGAGGATCAAATGTTTGTTTTTTTAAATAAGCATCTTTTTCTTAAGCTGAGCTATGACTCATAATGTTTGTGAGCTTAGATTCACTCTCTAAAAAACAATAGCACTAGAATCTATTATTAGATATTAGCCCTATTTGTTTCAGAAGAAACGTTTCCTAGCATGCCCATCATTAGGTGATAATAAGACCCAAATAATAATAATGGCATTAAAAATTTATTTGGTTATATAGAAAGTGTCCCTCTAAGTGAAGAGAAAGGTCTCACATTTCGAAACCACTCTGTTGCAGTTCAGCAGGTGAATTAAATATTTAGTGGGCTGCTTAATATTTCATTATAGACAAATCATAGTGGGTTTTACCCACTTCGGTACAAAAGCAGTGATCAAATACCACAGGTATATATAAATTTAGTTCATAAATCATTTCTAAAGGCATTTGGCCAGTAGTACACATGTAAGGATGCTTGAAGGACCATACCACCAGGTCTTCATAGAGCAATTACAGCCTTTTGTTTGTGGCCTATTTTGCAATCCTCTCGAGAGAAGCGACCTGAGGACAGGGAGACTTCACTTCTGCTCCATATGTTTCTGAAATCAAGAGAAACCATGTTCACTGCTTCTGTCATAAAGGAAGTCAGTACTTCAGCCAAAATATTCTGGCTCCCTCGCTACAAAATAGCTCTCCCCTTTGCCTTCACTGAACATATATTGCTAAAATCTATTTGGAAATGAAAGGAAGATAATTCTCCAAGGATCCATGGGATCGTATTGCCTCTGGCTCTTCTCACTTCCTTTCCCACATGGTGCATTTGTCGGCTCTGAATACCTCTCGTGATGGTAATTGGCAGTTTACCCCATTAATGTTCCCCTTATATTGAAAGTGTTTCCCTCATTACCAGCTATTTCTTATTCTGTCCCTAATAATGGGGAAGAATAATCCATCTCTACCCGAGTTACAGTGACTCAGGGAGGTTTTCAAGGAATTGCTTATTAAACAATTATTAACTGTTCGGAAACCACACATGCATTTGTGTTATTGTAACAGCCACTCATTTTGATACAAGCAGCTCACTAAATATGCATAAGCCATTTTGCTACAATAACAGTTTAACCACCGAGTCTACATTATGCAACCAAAATGAAATAATGCTCTGGTTTAAGATACTATCATTTCCTTCTCTGAAGTCTCCTCTTAGTGCTAGCCCTCCAGATCACAGCATGTGCTGAAAATTACTGCCTTCATTTTAGCCATTCAAAGCTGTACAATCACATCCCAGCCCTCAGACACAACTCCACTCACTGCCTTGCCAATTGCATTACAATACTATTCAAACCATCCTCCCAGCTTTCAAAATGCTCTCTTAGACTTGTTAGAGCCCTTTAATGGGCCCTTCCTTTGCTTTCCTGCATTTTTTCTTCTCCTAATGTACATGTTAACCAGAGAATACTGAAACAGGGAACAGAAGGAGGAAGAACAAACTGCGTGAACCTTTCTGAACAGGTGGTCTTAACTACTTCCAGCTGAGATCAAAATACACCGTCCTTAGAGCTCAGGACAAAGCAAACTAACCCTATCATCTCTCTTTCTTAAAACGGGTTATATCCCAAAAGTGTCCATCCAGTGCAATCTCAAATGATTCTGGATACAATCAGGTCTACAGAATGGAAATTACATTTGGGGAAGGTCCTCAGTTTTCCCCATCTCTAAAATGAGAAATCCGAACAGAAAAAAAAAAGAAAAGGTCAAGGTTTATTTTAGTTCTAAAGTTACATATGCCTGTTTCTCCAGTGGTCAAGGTAGATGGAGCTACAAGTTACATCACTTGACAGAATAAATGTCTCTGCCTTCCAAGTCACAAATTATACTGGGGGCAGAGATATCCAAACCATCAAGATTTAGGACTGTTCCTAAAATGGACATACAGAGAGGATAAGGGAAAACCAGAAGAAAACATTGCAGGTCTACCTGGGAAAGACAGGAAAAGCTTCATGAATGAGGTGGCTCTGCATGTGTTTGAGAGGATGAGTAGGAGAGCATCTAGTAGACACACAGGGTGAGCTCGCGATAAGCCCAGGGAACTGCATAGGCCATAATAGTGAAAGTCTTCAAGATCCTAGGGTACCTGAGCACTACAAAACTTTTGTGCTGAGAAGCAAGAAAATTCAGGAGAAGAAAATCTGAAAAGTCGCTCTCTCTGGCTCTCTCTTTCTCTCTCCCTCTCTCAATATCCCCTTCTTGGTATCTTTCTCCCCCTCTCTGTCTTCTTTCTCTTGTATCTCTCATATAGCTCCTATAGACTCTTAATAGCACTATTCAAACGTTAAGACAGAAAACATGAGAAAACTATGAAAATCTATACAAATCTTTCTCTTTTTGAAAACAGCTCATCTCACAAATACTTTACTTCCAAAATACAACCGTTTCATCAGGTTCAGTACAAGCTGTACAATCTACCACTCTAAAGAGATTCACTTAGCTGTGTGATTAAGAGATGAAAAAACACCCATTCCCCCCTTGATTATTTTTACAGTGCCCTATTCTGAGCTGGCAGTGACAAGTCATACAATATTGCACCCCACTTTGTGGAGAAGACCCCACAAAAAAATCACCTACTGATAGATACGGCATATAAGCCACAGAGAGGTGAAATAAACCATGCAATAGTGGATACAGACTTCAAAACCAGGCAGTCTCACCCAAGGTCTTATGCTTAATATGTTTACCTCAATAAAGAAGGAGGTAGTCACACACACACACACACACACACACACACACACACACATTTATTGTAAAAATATTTGAAACTGATGCAAATATGATGGCTGGGTAAAATTCTGGTGGCCCAGGAGTGGAAAATATTTCTAAGTATATACTACATAAAAGATTATAGTACATAATGTATTATAAGAAATTATGTGGGAGGGACGCCTGGGTGGCTCAGGGGTTGAGCGTCTGCCTTTGGCTCAGGGTATGATATCAGTCCATGGATTGAGTCCTGCATTAGGCTCCCTGTGAGGAGCCTGCTTCTCCCCCTGCCTATGTCTCCGCCTCTCTCTCTGTGTCTCTCATGAATAAATAAATAAAATCTTTAAAAAAGGAAAGAAATGATGTGGGATTTTAGATACAAACAGATGAGGGTTTCCTTAAATCATGGAATATAAAATTGTCTTTTCAAATAAAATCAAATTTCCATAGACTACCACTCATCAGAATATTTTTCATTCCACTCGGAGTGGATGCATATGTAAAAAGAAACTCCATATGTTTTAAAAGGCTTTCTTCCTGCAAACACTATTTTAAAGTAATATTTGCATAGTTATTTTATTTGCACAATGACTCAATAATGTCCATGTTATTAAGAGCAGAAGTAAAATCAAAGTGACCCACCTTGGGATCTAGAAGAGTGGAGACACCCTTATATGCATAGAGATAAACAGCAATGAGTCTTTAAGAACAACTTAGTTGGGGAAGATAGTAAAAACTTATGTTGATCCCATTGAAAAGGCAATACTCCAATCTCTGGAAATTCTATATTTCTTTTAAAGTAACACTAATCCAGGAGAAGTACTCCACAATGACCAAAATAGTATATGTAACATATAAATAAAGATGTACTGGAGCACCTAGGTGCTGAGTCAGTTAAGCATCTGCCTTTGGCTCGGGTCATGATCTCTGGATTCTGGGATCAGCCCTGCATCAGGCTCCCTGCTCAGTGGAGGGCCTGCTTCTCCCTCTTCCCCTCTGCTTGTGCTCTCTCAAATAAATAAATAAAATCTTTAAAAAGAAAACGACGTGCCTGGATATCTATGTGGGATATGTGTGTATGTGTGCACATGTGTGAATGCACACACACACATGAGTAGTCACACTTTTAGCAAGTAAAAAGTGACTTTGAACTCTGAAAAATCAAATGCTGATTGGCTGCAAAGGAGGTAATGACTTATAATACATCTCAACTGACCTGAATTAAATTATAGACTTGCTTGGAACACAGGTCAGTGAATTTGAAGGTGAAATTGGGTTGCAAAAAAAGCAATCTATGGAAACTATTGATTAACAAGTAAGGGATTTTTTTTTGTCACTGAAATAAAATAAACAGACTCTGTTTAATGGTTCCAGCTGTTCAGAAGAAACATTTCTAACATTTGTGAAACTTAAAATTATTTTTTCAATCTTCTAAAACACTTCCAAAAGGTATTATGTACTACAAAATTGGACTATTACAGCATAGGTCAGTAATGACATTATAGTAAAATCCCAGAGCCAGCCACTGTCTCCCTTGCTATATGAAAATAAATTATTTTTCTTATTCATCTAACAAATACGTGTTGAGCACTATCCTATATAGTAAGTTTAGATGGAACTTATTGCTTCTGGTTAGTAAAGAAGAGTAGGAAAAGCAGTTCTTCCATCAATAAAAATTAAGCTTTAAAAAGCGAATCTTTATACAAACCCAAAAATCTACAGATTCATGCTGAAAGCAGCTACATAAAAGTATAACAAGGAAGATGTTCAAAATGACAAGTGAATCCCTCGATAGGGCCTAAAGGAAGTTGGGAAATGAATATAGACGATAAAACCAAGAAGAAAACATTACTAACTACTTCTATTATCTATCTGACCAACGTTTACAGGAATTTGAGTTTTCAAAGGAAACTGGCTAGATAAACTGTAAACAAATGATCACTCTTTTTACATAAATCCACAGAGAGTGGCCATAGTTATTGTGGCCTTGGTCAGTGTTGATTTCACAAGAGAGTAAAAATGTGTAGCCAACCGGTTTGGCAAGTGTTGGTTTGGTTTTGGTTTGGTACAGTGCTGATATGTCAGTGGCTCTCAACCTGTTATAATGCCACATCCCCAAGAGCTCTGTTGGAAATATGTGTAGACATGACTGAAGGTAGCACGTAGAAGACAGGGAAGAAGGCAAAGACACTAACTGTCCTAAAACAACCGCTGTTAACAACCACATTAAAGAATTCTGGTGTATTTCCCTACCCACAAAACCCCCTCCCTTTGGAGGCCAATCGTTGGGAGTCTAAAGCAACCACTATAACTTTGCAACCTTGGAAAGAGACCCAAAAACTGAATGCAAAGCTTTCAAGGAATTGTTCCCAACTGGTTAGTGCCAGTCAGGGCTAGTCCACAATCAAAAGCAACTCAGGCATATAATAATGTGTAAAGAGGTGTTACTAAATAGTCAAGATTGGAGGAATCCAGCCTCCAAATCCTGTTCTAATAAGAGAGGGAAGAGAGTCAAACTGAAGAAAGTTATATGGAGTAAACATAATTTTAGAGCTCAGGGCACTCTCACACAATAGGCATCCTTGAGTCTCAGGTAGGTCCAAGAAATGACATTACAAATAGGAAATGGTCATAGAGGAGAGTATAGGAGAGAGAGAAAACAAACTTAACAGAATGCATAATTTTGCTAGATTCTCCTCTTACAATTTTAGTAATGATAGTCCTTTGAGTTCTCTGGAAATCATTCTACACACCAGTTTTTGCAAGGTGGTGGCTCATCTTGTATATAATCACTTCCAAACAAAAGTCAGATATATTAAATGGCCAAACATAAAATTCAGCAGCCCGTTTGATACAGGCATGCAAAATACCCCATGTAAAATCCAGTTATAAATAACTATAAGTGTTTGCATATGGTAGAGAACCCTTGGAAATGTCATTTGCTTTGTAAGAAGGCGTAAGCCTTTGAAACTTGAGCATCACTTGATATCGGGCTAAATGTTTGGTTCGAATGAAAAGACTGAAAGGAAGGATGAATAAAAAGCAAATATAATACATTCCCCTAAAGGTTCAGAAAAATGGAAGTGCCAACACTCAATAAAAATGATTAAAATGTGTGCAGAGCTGTATTGCTTTCCATCTGACCAGTCTCAAAAAGATCGTGAACAGTCATTATGTGTAATCAATGGCCTATTCATCTGCAACACATGAACAAGTCCATTTTAAATAAGCCCGACTCCATAGTCTTTACCCTGATGTTTCATCTGCACTAGTGAGACATCACTGGGCAGACGTCTGCTCTGAGTTTGCTCATTCTGATGAAGTTGCCTGTGAAAAGACTTATGTCCTCTCCAATTGTTTTTAAGTCCATTAATTCAAAATGCAGAGAGGCTATATAATGAATTTGTGTGCTTTAGTGACTTGTGGCCTTGAAAGAGCTAGAGAAGTGGTCCTTTAAATCTTTCCCTTGACTTGGGGGTGAAAAGGAGTGATGAGTATCTAAACCAACTCATGGAGACTGGAATGATTTCCCAGAAAGAAAATTTCTCACCCTCTCTCAAACTGTTCCACTATCTGAAGGTTAGTGATACACAGGAATACTACTCTCTTGTTCATCAAAGTCTCTTGAGTGAACAAAATTTGACTTTTACCAAAGATGTCCCAGACACTTCATTTATTACTAATTACACTTTCTTTCCTTTTTAAGAAAGACTAATGAATCTTCACTTCTCTTTTTTTTGCAGGTCAACAAATATTTTAATATTTTGGGTAGTCAAACTGACAATGTTTTGTCCTGCCAAACAGTTCCAAAATTTAACTAAGCGTTCTTCATAAATGACCCAGATACATAAACAGAGCAAATTCTGTTTATAATTTTAAATTGCTATCTAAAGAAGCCTAACATTAAAAATGGAAGCTCTTCAAAGAGAAGGACAAGGTCCTGACATGACAATTTTATCCAGTCTCAATAAAATTTATATTGTGACACGTCTGTAACTTCATAAAGAATCCCTTTCCAAACCTAAACAAATATTGACTTCAGAAAAATTCAAGAATGCCAGAACTGATTGGAAGCACAAAGCTTAAAATACTGAGAAATATTTCAATTTTATCATTGACTAATTAATCACTGAACAGCTTGAATTAGAGTTTATAACTAAATGTTTTCCTCCTGCTACCTATAGGTAATAGTCAACTCTTACAATCCATTTTTTTAAAGATTTTATTTATTTATCTATGATGGACATAGAGAGAGAGAGAGAGAGAGAGAGAGAGGCAGAGACACAGGCAGAGGGAGAAGCAGGCTCCATGCAGGGAGCCCGACGTGGGACTCGATCCCGGGACTCCAGGATCGCACCCTGGGCCAACAAAGGCAGGCGCTAAACCGCTGAACCACCCAGGGATCCCTTGCAATCCATTTTAAAAAGATTTCAGTGGGAGTTTAGTAAACTAGACCAGTTTCCAAGCAGTACCACTGAGAGCTGTGTGAATTAGATAGCCATAGCCATCTAGTCTATTGTTGAAGTTTCACAGTTCCCAGCAGGAATTCACATCGTGTCAAAATTTACTAACCTTCATAGGAAGAAACTACTAAAGTCATGGGAAAACAAAAGGAAAAGTGCCCTCATACACCAGCTCGTGCCACTTCTCAGGTCAAGCCAACGTCTATACCAAGTTACCTAACAATCAGCCTGCCATGTTCCACAGAGCTCCTTTAACTTTTCTCCCTCATAGAGGCTACTGGATGGCTGTCATTTGAGTGTCTGACTCTTGGTTTCTTTTTTTAAAAAAATTTATTATTTATTCATGAGAGACACAGGGGGAGAGAGAGGCAGAGACACAGGCAGAGGGAGAAGCAGGCTCCACGCAGGGAGCTGGACGTGGGACTCGATCCTGGGTCTGTAGGATCACACCCTGGGCTGAAGGCAGCACTAAACCACTGAGCTACGAGGGCTGCCCTGACTCTTGATTTCAATTCAAGTTATGATCTCAGGGTAATGAGATCAAGGCCACTGTCAGGCTCCAGGAGAAGCATAGGGTCAGCTGGGGATTCTCTCTCTCCTGCTCCCTCTGGCTTTTACCCCCCACTCTCTCTTTCTCAAATAAATAAACAAATCTTAAAAAAAAAAAACTTTTATCCCTCATAAATGATACTTCCTGACTTATCTTTTAGTATGGTTGGACATGTCATGCTATGGATTCTTCAGGTCCTGCTGCAACTACCATAAAATAAATAAATAAATAAATAAATAAATAAATAAATAAATAAATTTCAAAAATCATATTTTAAAAGACATCAAAAAGATGTGGGAATAACGAAGGCTAAATGGACTAAAATCACACAAAGGCAAGAACACTTTTTAGGTGTGAAGAGGGTAAATGAAGGTAAGATATTATGTCTGTGTGTACTCAATATGTAAATGAGACTGATAATCAATAAGAAAATAAAAATAAAAGCAAATTTACATATAGTTCAGCTATTAGAGATAGCATACAAGAGCTTTAAAAAAATATGTTATAAAAAATATTTCAAGATAGACTCTAATGTCCTGGATGCATACTGAAATCTCCAAGATAACCACTAAAAGTCATCTAACTATACATAACTATAAAGACTGGACAAGAAAAAAGAAAATAAAATACTTGTTTAATCCACAAAAAGGCAGGATAAAGAGGGCAACAAGTAGAAAATGAGGAGCAAATGTTACACATAAACTCACTTCAGCCATCAATTATATCACACATAAATGGATGAATAATCAAAGGACAAAAACTGTCAATATGTGTAAAAATAACAGCAAATACATGTTGGTTGTTAAGCAGGATAACAATTCCCATAAAGATGTCCCTGTCCTACTCCCAGAAGCTGTGAATATGTTACTTTATATGGCAAAGGGACTCTGCAGATATGATTAAATTAAGGATCTTAAAACAGGAAGATTATCTTGGATTGTCCAGGTGGCCCAACGTAATCACAAGTGTCTTCATAAATGAAAGAAGGATTGAGGAAAGTTAGCATCATGAGTCACCAGCATGAGAAAAAATGGACCGGCAACTGCTGGTCATGAATATGGAAGGGGATCATGAGCTAAGACACATGGACAGTCTCTAGATGCTGGAAAAGGCAGGAAAATGGATTTTCCCATTAGGAATCCATTAGGAATGCAGGCCTGCCAAAGCTTTGATTTTAGACCAGTGAGACCCATGTTGGTTATCTAAACTCCAGAACTATAAAAAATACAGATTTTTTTACTGTTTTAAATCAACAAGTTATGGTAATTTGTTACAGCAGCAATAGAAAATAAATACAACTAGTTGTAAGAGAAACATCTTAAATATAAGGATATAGGTAAGTCAGAGGTAAAGAATGGTAAAAGATATATCAAGAATATAAAACCAAAGAAGGTAAGTGTGGCTAAATTAATACTAGACCACACACACACACACACACACACACACACACACACACACGTGTTTATTATGTACATTTATGCTTAACATAGAAAGAAAGGAAGGAAGGGAGGGAGGGAGGGAGGGGAAAGATAAATCCACTATTATTATTAGAGATTTTAATAACCTTCCATTAAGAATGGAAAGAATAGCAGACAAAAAAAATTGGTAACAGTAATAAAGAAAATATGAACAATAGAGTGAATTAAACTGATTTAATGAAAAGTATATAGAACAATTCCCAATAACTGGCAGGACATACATACTTTTGAACTACATATAGGACATTTTCAAAGTAGATCATAAAGCCAAAAAAAAAAAATCCCAAGGGAATGAATCATACAGACAATGTGCTCTGATCCCAGGGGAATGAAATTAGAAATAAAAAGAAGAATAACTAGAAAAGTCCATCAACTCTTTGAAAGTACAATCCTAAACAAGAAAAGGAAGAAGTTATAAAATATTTTAAGTGAATAAAATTGAAAATGTAACTTATCAAAACTTGCACAATGCAGCTAAAGCAGTGCTTAGAGGGAAATTTAGCTACATGCAGAGTATTAGAAATGTATAGAGGTAAAAAATCAATGTTTCTGTCTCAAGAAAACAACAAAACATTAAAATTGAACAAAGTATAAGAAAGGAAATAAGAAAGATAAGGTAAAAATTAATGAAGAAATCAAATATACAGAACTCAATAGAGGGAAAAAGCTGCTTCTTTTAAAAGATATACAAAATTAGGGCAGCCTGGGTGGCTCAGCGGTTTAGTGCCACCTTTAGCCCAGGGCCTGATCCTGGGGACCCAGGATCGAGTCCCACGTCGGGCTCCCTGCATGGAGCCTGCTTCTTCCTCTGCCTGTGTCTCTGCCTCTCTCTCTCTTTCTCTGTCTCACATGAATAAATTTTTAAAAAGATATACAAAATTAATATACACTTAGCCAACTGATCAAGAGAAAAAAACAAAAATACAAATGCATATATCAGTAATTAATAAGGGGGGATCACTACAGACAAAAAGATAATAAGAGAGTGTTATGACCAAACTTATGCTAATAAATTTGTCAATCTATATGACATGGATTCACAAAAAAATACAAATTAACAAAATGTATGGAAACATAAATAAAAATTGAATCCATAATTAAAAATTGTTCCACAAAAGCCCACAAGCCTCAAGCCTTTATTGATGAATGCCTTCAAATATCTAAGGAAGAAACAATACCAAAATTAAACATACTCCTTTATGGAATAAATAAAGTGGAAATACTTTCTAATTTATTTTCTGAGGCTAGTATAATCCCAACACTGAAACTCAAGAAGGATATTACAAGAAAAAAATTACGAACTGTTATCCCTCATCAACATAAATACAAAAATCCCAAACAGAATTTTAGCAAATTAAATGCAGCAATACATAAGAAAAATGATATAAGATGATCAAGTGGTTTTATTTCAGAAATGCAAGATTGGTTTAATATTCAAACATCAGTCAATGGAGCACGAATAATAAAAAATAAAATTTATGAATGGTACTGACTCAAAACTAAGTAATCTCTTCAAAAGACATTGTTAAAGAAAAAGATAAACCATACACTGGGGGAAATGTATAACATATATATATAAAATAAATGACTTCTATCCAGAATATATGGAGCCACTGTAAGTCAATAATAAAAATTTAAAAACTCATTTTTTTAGATGGGCCAAAGATTTGATCAAATGATTCACAAAAAAAAAAAAATACACAAATAGAAAATAAGCACATGGAAAAATGTTCAACATCATTAATAATCAGGGAAATGAAAATAAAAACCAAATGAGATAGCATCACATACTCAAAAGAATGGCAAACATCAAAACGATGGACATTATGGGTTGACAAGGAAGTGGAGAAACTGGAAAACTCATACATTAGTCATAAAAGTCTAAAACGGTACTGCTATGCTGCTAAAGGGTTAAAGAGTTTCTTAAAAGTTAAACATACCCTAACATACAACACAAGAATTCCACTTGTGTTTATTAATTTAAAGAAATGAAAGCATATGCCCTCACAAAACGACTGGCACCCAATGTTCATAGTCACAGTATTCATAACATCCAAAAGCTGAAGTAATTCAAATAGCTTTAACACAGTAAAAAATAGCAATAATAATAATCAAAATGTCATATACCTCTGAGGTAGGATACTAGTAAAAAGGCATTAACTACTGATACATGAGCAATATTCTCTCATGTTGCTGAAAGAACTTCAAAAACATCCTGGTAAGAGAAAAAAAGCCTAACACAAAAGGATTATGTTTGCATGATTCCATTTCTATAAAATTTCTAAGAAGGGCAGTATAACTATAAAAAATAAAAAAAGATCAATGGCTGCTTAAGTTTGGAATGGGGATTTACTGAAAATTAACAGAGAGGAGCATTTTAAAAAAAACAGATGTTCTTTTTTAGAGTAATTTTAGGTTTGTGGCCAATTTGAGAGAAAAGTACAGAGATTTTTTTTTCCCCATGTACTCCCTGCCTCTACACATATACAGCCTCCCCATTATCAACATCCCACACCAGAGGGATACACTTGTTACAATGGATGAATCGACACTGCCATGTCATTACCACTCAAAGTCCAGGGTTTACATTAGAGTGTACCTTTGGTGTTGTATGCCCTATGGACTTTGACAAATGTATGATGTATGTATCCACCATTACAGTATTATACACAATAATTTTCACTGCCCTTAAAATCCTCTGTGCTCTGACTATTCAACTCTTTACCCTCCCAACCATCTCCATAGCTTTGCCTTTTCCAGAATGTCATAGATTTGGAATCCTAAAGTATGTAGTAGCCCTTACAGCTTGGCTTTTTTCACTTAGTGTTACGCATTTAGGGTTCCTCACAGAAGAATTTTTGAGGCATGATAAAATTATTCTTTTTTTAGTTCAGTTTTTCTTTTTTTTTTACTTAAATTCAAGTTAGTTAACATATTAGATGATGGAAGTATTCTTAACCCTTGATTGTGACTCATGATGCTGAGCATCAAGAGTCATCAGGAAATTGGGAATCCCTGGGTGGCGCAGCAGTTTGGCGCCTGCCTTTGGCCCAGGGCGCGATCTTGGAGACCCAGGATCGAATCCCACGTCGGGCTCCCTGCATGGAGCCTGCTTCTCGCTCTGCCTGTGTCTCTGCCTCTCTCTCTCTCTCTCTCTGTGACTATCACGAATAAATAAATAAAATCTTTAAAAAAAAAAAAGAGTCATCAGGAAAATAAAAATACAAAGCATGAGATACCACTTCACACCCATTAGGGTCAAAAGGACAAGTAACAGCAAAAGTTGACAAGAATATAGAAAATTAAGACTCTGAGGAACTGCTGGTGGGAATGCAAAATGGTGTCGTGAAAAACAGGATAGCAGTTCACAAGATTAAACATACAGCTTCAGACTATGGTCCAGCAATACTACTCCTAGGAAATGCCCAAGAGAAATTCAAATAGGCCCACATAAAGTCTTGTACGGGACTGTTCATAGCAATAATACTAACAATAGCTAAAAAAGCAGTAACACCTAAATGGCCATTAAGTAATGAATAAAATGTGGTATATTCGGCCAATGAAATATTACTAGACAATAAAAGGAAAGGAATACTGGTAGATACTGATCCACATGGGTGAACCTTGAAAACATTATGCTAAGTGAAAGACACCAGTCACAAAAGATCATATATACCGTATAGTTCCATTTATCTGAAATTTCCAGAAGAAGAAAACCTATAGAAAAATAACAGCCCTAGAAGTAGGGCTGTCAAGGGTCAGGAAGGAGAACACTTGTTAGAAACTGGGGCATTCACTATTAATGGAAATGGGACTTCTCTTTGGGGTAATGACAACGGTCTAAAACATACTGTGGTAATGGTTACACAACTCTGTAAACACACTAAAAAACACCAAGTTGTACATTTTAAATGGTTGAATCATATGGTATATGAATTGCACCTCAAGAAGGTTGTTATATTAAAAAAAGAACAAACCTACTATTTTGATGCAGTTGAAACAACTAGCTTGTGGAGATGGTTGCATAACTATGGACTTTCCAGGGTTTTTTTTTGTCCAAGAGCACTATCTATCGGCATGAAGAGGTACAGCTTTTTGGGGGGATGGATGGCTAGGAGTCACATCTTCCAATTTTGTGATTTTGTTTCTCGAGGGCCCTTAGTTTTTCCCTTTCTTCTTTCTTTTGCGTTACTACCAAGTCTGCAGTGAATGCTCCCCATGTCAAGCCACACGCATATCCACTAGATGTAATGCCTCCCTGAGAAAGCCATCTCTATTCCCATAAATATTCAAATCATTCCTGTTTAATTCCCCACCAGCCAACACTCTGATATGCCAAGTCTTAGACCTTCTCCTAAAGGCTCCAGTGTACTTGCCCTCCTGCTAGTGAATATATTCCGTGCTTCTATCAACCCTACTGTTTCCCTTTCCTCTCTTTTGATTTCCTCTGCTAGACTTGGGTGTTTCTTTAACTTGAGGTAATTTGAAGTCTGCAGTGTCCTGGGTCTCATAGTTATGCTATGGTTTTATGTGCTTTCTTTGTTAATCTGTATTCTTTCTTTGGAAGATGTATGGATAGATCTGGATGTAGGCAGATGCTATCACGCAATGGGAACCTAGAAGCTCTATGTAGCATGTTTACAACTACCTCAGAGGAGATAGTGTAAATTACAGTCCTTGAAATCTCCAAGGACTTTCATCTTTTTAGGGAGAAAATGTTTTAATATAGACAATAGGAGATGAGATATAAGGCAATTCAGAATTGACAGCTCCATTACATACAGAAATTGTAAATGTTACAGAAATTTGGAATAAAAGTGGAGATAGCTGTGACAAATTATTGACAAAACCTTCATAAAGAAGGCAGAATTTTATTTTAACTTTCACAAGCAAATATGATTTGTTGTAGAACTGAAACCTGGATGTTGCAACAATATCTAGTTCAATAAAAGTAACCAGATATTATTATAGTATTTTAAAATATTAAATAGGTTTTATTTTCCTTCACATTTTTTATATTATCTATGATTTCTTCCATCTAATCAATGGGGTTTATTACCTGTGGGGCAACATAACTTATCCAAAGTCAGGTGGGGGAGAAATTTCAATACACACACACACACACACACACACACACACACACACACATGCACACAGAGCTTCTTGGGTACTAGGGAGCAATAGACAGTTAGATAGCAAACACCTCTGAGCTAAGGATTTGTTAGGTCCTGAGAACAAAGCCCTTTGCCTTCCCTAGGCATGAAAGATCTCTAGATAGATTTGGGAAATAAAAGAGTATTGGATACCATTCTTTCTGTCTCTTGAAACAAAAGAATCCTTTGCTTATAGAATGTCACATGCTATAAGAACTAGTAATAGTTACATATTCATTATTCTCTAAACTATCCCCTAGCCAGTTTTTATAATGTATATCTTAACTTTGCTGCTTTCTAGGTTTAGAAGTCAACTTTGAAAATAACATGTTTTCACAATGTTTTGCCTATCTTTCCCTATTTCCCCATAATAGAATTACTCTGTAATATTCCCATAATGCTGTGTATCAAGTTACGACGTCCTGCTTTTTTAGTGTGTTTTCCTTCCTAGGTTGTAAGCCTCATGAGGGTGGGGAGCAAAGTTCTTCATCACTGTAACACCAGTTTAGCATAGTGACCAACACTCAGTAGGAATTTAGTGAACTGACCTTAGTCATTCAAATTAACAATAAGTAGTGATTATCAATTTGTTAGGATTGAGCAATGTGTATTCACCTTTTTTTATGTTAAAAAGGATCACTTTTTGCTGAAGACTGAAGTGTAGAAGGAAATGGCCTCGAAGCAATTTGAAAAACTATAAAAACCTTAAAAACCAAATTGTTACCTTTTTAATTATTAAATCTTGGCAATAATATCCCTTTAAATAGTGATTTTAAATATCCTTACACCTTCAAGAACCTAGTTTTATCCTGAAAATGCAAATCTAGAGGTCATTTCATTTAATAAATACATACTTCCTAATCAGCTGCATACTAATGAAGCTAATCTGAAGGCTAAATTTCAGTTATAAATTATAGACTCTCCTCTCTGTTTCTTGATTCTCTTAATTACCTATATCTGAAAATTTCCAATACATAGCAAAATGATCTGCTGAGAAAGAACATCCTTTTGAACACCAGCTTCAGTCAGTCAGATGAGGTGAACAGTGATGTGTCTCTAATTCTTAATTTGTATGTGACTCTCCTTATGCAGAATAATGATTTATAACCACCTAGTAACTTGGCTAACTTGGCTAACTTAAGGCATGCTGCACAGGTTTGGATGCTTAAACTGAGCCATAAAACTTAAGATCCCTGAGGTTTGTAATTAAGGCACACACTTCAGCAGGAGTATTTATCCTGCTTCAGTTCTGAGAAATTAATTTCCATTGAGGAGAGAATGGTTTTTCCTCTCAATTCACAGCTCTCAAACTTTATTCTGAGCATGTTTTCTCCTAAAAAAAAAATCAAGTATAAAGGAATTTTTTTTCCTAAGCTGAGTAGGACATACATCAGCTGACATTTATACCTCAGTTGAAAATTAATTTGTGTGACTATAAAAGCAACAGATTGTGTTATTTCACAATGTGACACTGCAATTCAAATAACTATCTCAAATAGCATATCTGAAAGAGAAATAATTAAAAAGTTCCAGCTCACTTTCAGTTAATTGTTCCAACAAATCACTAGTGCTAACCTCAAAGAAGACTAATGCTCCAATCAGAGAAAGTTCTTTCTCATTCTTGCAAGCAGTTCTGATTTGTGATGTTATGCATGACTTTAGTAGCTTAACGCAACTCCCCATGGGCACTTTAACCCTGTTCTAGTTTGGCAGCTTACTTTATTGAATCACAGAACTGAAAGAAAATCCAGATGCCTTCAAGACAGGTGTGCTGAGGATCACCAACTAAAATTCTCAACCATACCCTCTAGCTGGTATCAGTACAGCCCTCTGCATCCACACATCTCACATCTCCTCTGTGGCAAATCAGTTTAGGCTACGTGATGCTGCAATAACAAACAAACCAAAATGTTACTGGCTTCCAACCACAAACAAGGTTCATTTCTCAAATATGTTATACATTCGTCAGAGATCTAAGAGCCAGGTTGAAAGAGCATCTGCTACCTGGGGCATGCCAGTCTCGGAGCAGAGGAAGAAAAGAACATTGGTAGAATAGCACGATGATTCCTAAAACTTTTGCTTGGAAATGGTACTCATAATTTACTCTCATATTTCATTGGCCAAAGCAAGTCACATAGCTAAGCTACGCCTAGGAGACACCTGAGCAAGGGACAGCAATATGTTTCTAATAATATAATCAGTAAGAAGGTAATAATACAACAATATAATCCACCATACCTCTTAAAACCACCCATCTTTATAAGATAAGCAAAACTTCAAATTCTGTTCCAAGTCTTCAGAGGACTTTGAATCTTGTCACCCAAGGGGACAAACAGACCATCAAAGTTGGTTCCTCCTCCAAACTTATACTCTGGGTACATTTTCCAAAGCAGCAAGTTCCTAAAAAATTAGATCTGGAAGCTCTTTAAGAATCCGATACACATCTAATCCTCCCAACAAGCTTAGAAGTAGTCAGTGCGCCAGAGCACAGGGTAATTTACTCCTGGCAAACAGAACAGAATAATTTACATCTGGATAGCAGAAAAGAGAGGGCTTATGAAGAAATTGTCAGAGCTCATAAAATCCTGGTACTTCATCAAAATATACTATACTTATAAAAAAGAAAAAAGAATTCCAACTCGAGACTTCCCTTGAAAAAAAGAGTCATCCAACCTCAATTTTTGAAGTACCTTAGATTTCATTTTTAAAGTGCCTTGAATTTTTTGAGTAACATTTGATCAGGAATTCCATCATTTTCTAAATTTTCACCCTCCCCTTACACTCATCCCATGCACAAACTCAAAATCCTTCTTGGTTAAAGTGACCCTACGCTTCCTTCTGAATTTTAGGCTCAATTTTTTTATATTTCTGGCAATCCTATGTGTCTCGGCCAAAAAGATATGTCTCAGCCAAAGACTACTAAGATCTGGCCTCCTTCCTAACTTGAACAGGGAAAGCTTATATAGCTGATACAGCTACTTTTTAAAAAGCCTCCATGCCAATCTCCATCTCTGTAACATACTGTCATTTCTTTTGATTCAAAAATAGCTTTATTCATTACAATTAGTGCTAAAACTATAAGGTGAATGCTAGATGAGGAATTAGACATTCAAAGAATGCCAAAATAACCTCATACACATCGCTTACTAGACAGAATGGGAAATACTTAACCGCACAGTGAAAGCGTCAGAGAGCTGTCACCCTAATGCAGCCATTAATTTTAGCACCACTAAGATTTTGTATTCTGATATGAAGTGATCTACAGCATCAACAATGAAGCCAAGTTAAACTAAATTAAAAAAAAAAAAACTTTAGACAAAATGTCCTGTCAACAAACAACAGAGGAACAAGTGAAACATCTTGAAGAAGAAATAGGACAAACCCAGAAGGTAAGACATTCCACAAGACAACTGGACAGGTCTCCTCAACAGGCCAATGACAGCAAAAAATACATCACTCTTACTTAAATAGGATGTAAGATACATAACAAACACAGGCAATGTGCACCCCTTCTTTGGATGCTTACTGGGATAACCAGCAGCAAAAGACATTTTGAGGACAAGGAAAAAGGAGAACATTCTTTGGCTCCAAATGAGATGAAAATTATGTTATAAATTTATGTATGCATATATATGTATACAGAGAGAACTAGAGAGATCAAAGTAAATATATGCTACACTGTTAAAAGTAGTAATCTCCGCATGTGGGAATATGGTGACTTTTTCTTATTTTTGCTTGTCAGTGGTGCCCAATTTCCTCTAGCACATATGTATTGCTTCTCTACTAACACAAGACTTTTCTAGGCTTTGCCTCTCCAGAATTACAGGAGTAACACTTTGAATTATAGCCCTGAATCTCCTTTCTGATTTTATTTGATATTGTGTATCTACCTCAGTTAAACCACTCTGTCCCTCTAAACTATGGGGGAAGATAAGTGGAAAAGAACTAACATTTTTTGACTTAGTCACTGAGTGTGGCAGCTGACCTGATCTATCACACTTATTCTTTATAATAGCCACCTAAACTGGGCAGATGAGGAAATAGGCCCTCAAGAGTTACACAACAGGCTTTAAGAAAGCTAATGGGGTATTGTGTGAGGCTCCCTCATCTGAGCTTAATGGAATTTCTTCGCTGGGACCATAGGCCTTTCCCCACAGGACCTCTACTGAATTGTCCTAAAGGGCATGTCTATAAGAGAATCAGGGAAACAAAAATCCCCAAGTCCTAACTTTTAGGCTTAAAAATTGGCATTGTAAATGTTTCTTGAGAGCTCAGAAACATTTAAAGGGAAACAGAAGAGTTAAATATAGTTTGGATTTCTAAGAAGGATGGAGGAGGGAAACAATTAGGACCCACCCCCTGCCCCCTGCCCCGGGCTGTCATGTCTTCCTTCCCTTCTGGAGCCTTCAGAAATGGTAAGTGACCCTCTGCCCCCCACATCTTACTGTTCTCACACTCCCATGGCCCAAAATACCAGGTAGGCTGCCTCAGCAAGCTCACTGCATGATGTGAGGTGCAGGCAAACAGCACCCTCATCACTAAGAGGGGCAAGGTTGTGACAGCAGGACAAGACAGCAGACAATAGGGACCTTCCCCGCCAAGAGAGAGGATGCTGTTGGAAAGGGCAGGATGGACCAACTGAAGGGAGCGTGGGTAGGAACTGGAGTATTCTGCAGGAGCCAGTATGAGGAAGGCCTGACAATGCCCAGGGTCAAGGGTTTACATCTCAGAGAATGTCAACTTGGACCTTGGCAGACCCCCAGGAGCTAGATACGCCTCCCACAACAGGTGCCAGCCAGGAAAAAAAAGGAAGGGAATATCTTGAATTGAATGAGAAAAAAAATATATATATATATATATGATGAAGTTACCCCATAACTAAAAAATTTACTTATTTGCACTCTTAAGTATGGGACTTAAAATACTGTAGCGAGTATAATAACTTATCCCGGTTTACAGAGCCAGTGGATGTCAGTGTAACTTGCCTTGTAAATTACACTTTGCAGTGCTACTAACAGAGGAAAGGATAACAAATATTTCACCATGACCACAATTTTATAGACTAAGAATAAAAAACGTATCTGGCGTATAACGCCTTTGAAAACCAAAGCTCAATGTTAGCTCTGAAGTAGAGCTACAGAATACACAGAAATACAATTTTTTTTAAATTTAAGATACATTTATTAAAATTAAATTGCATTTTTTTATTTCACTAGTACTTCCTCCTTGTAAGGAGGAATTAGTCAATGACTTTAAAAGCTTTTCTTTCATGTATTTTATAAAAACGAAACAAAGAATGGAATCTACAAAGTAAGGACTGTATAGTCTTTTCACTGACCTGAGCCCTTTAATATCTTTCCCAAAAAATAATAATAACAATCTGTACCTTGCCATTTCTGTAGTATATAGCATTGGTGTGCTAAATGATACAAGGAAGGAACCAAATGAAAAAGGCAACCCAAATAGAAAGAATGCTTTCAGTCTCCAGGATAGTCTGCTCAAAATCATTATTTGTAAAAGCCCCATTTTGATTACTTTTGTTTTGCCCTGGAGAATACTTTAAGATTCAGGTGGAAATATAATTTCTAGGTGACAAAATTGCCTATAAACTGCAAGGAAAATAAGACAGGGTAAAGGTGAGAAGCACAGCATTGCTCCTATGACTTGAAGCTAGAGAGAGACCATTTTTTTAAAAAAAATATTTTGTATCATGACTCATTAGGAAAAAAGTTTCTTCAGGACACATATTGCACCCCTATGGTTAGATAGATCCATGTGACACACACTTATAAATGTTCCATTAACCAGTAAGGTTTTTTATACAGAAACTCTGAAGTCCTAACTATTGTGTATTTCTCTCACAAACTGATGAAGAAGAATGTCACAAAATGACCCATTAGACAGCACTCACACCACTGGTCACTTCATTTGTTGAAAAGAATGCAATGAAGCTGTGGAGCCACACCAAGCTTTTGCCCCATTGTGCTCTCCTTCCCCAGCCATGCTAGTTATGGGCTAACTTCGTCTTATCTATTTTTGTTCTCATTCAATTCAAGATATTCCTTTCACCTTTCTTCCGTGGCTGCCCTGCTCTATAGGGTAGGGAACTCATTTCAGCAACCCACACTCCCACACTCTGTCACCAACTGGCATCTAAGGGAAGTTCTTACAATGGGAGGCACTGGCTGGGAATTTGGGATGATGCAAGGACAGGAGAAACTGGGTGTTTTTTAGCCTCTCTCTCTCTTTCTCCCTTTGCTTAGGCAGCATTTTAATCAATGACCATGTCCCCCCTTTTGGGGAGCCATATCCCTCTAGGTAGCTCTGGCCTTCGGGTCCGGTAAGACCACCCCCTTCATTGGTTTCTCCAGTCCTAGGGTGGGCAGCAGCTTTCTGCTGTAGTCAACCTCTGAACTGCCTTACCATGCCCTTTGCTTTTTCTTTTTAAATAAAAATTATATGTATTTAAGGTATACAACATGATGATTTAATACACATAACACAGTGAGATGATTACTATAATCAAGCTAATTGATATATCTTCTCCTCGGTGACTGTGTTTGTGATGAGAGCACCTGAAATCTACTCCCTTAGCAAATTTCCAATACTCAGTACAGCATTATTGACTATAGTTACCATGCTGTACATTAGATGTCTAGAGTTATTTACACTACATAACAACAACTTTGTATCCTTGGCCAACGTCTCCCCAATTGCCCCATGCCCCCACCCCTGATAACCACCATTCTGCTCTCTGCTTCTATATATTTGCCTTTTTAAGATTCCACATATAAGTGAGATCATCTTTTTTTTTTCTTTCTGTGTTTGGCTTATTTTCACTTAACATAATATCTTCCAGGTTCATCTGTGTTGTTGAAAATAGAAGAATCGCCTTTGTATCAAGGCTAAACAATACTCCATTGTGTATGTATGTGTATATATAATTTCTTTACTCAATCATCCATCAACAGACACTTAGGCTTTTTTTTAGCTCTGAAAAATACCTTTTTAATAAATACCCATCTTAAGTCTCCTCCATCGAACATCTTGATGTAAGTTCTGCTTTTCCACCTCAATTCTGCCCAATACAGGGAACATGTGGATAATTAAGGGGAAAAAAACATCATATATGGTTAACTCTCTAAATTTAAGAAAATAACAAAACACTAAACCCATAATCAGCCATAAACCTTTCAATAATAAGGTATCTAACAGAAATTAGAGTCTGAGAATACAGAAGATGAAGGGAAACTAGACAGAAAGATTCACTTATTTGTCAAGTGCCTACTACTAAGCAGACAATGTGCCAGATTGTGGAGTTACAAGGATGACCAAATACAAATACAGCCCTGCCTCTATAGTGTCTGGTCTAATGGGAGAAGATGGGCATTCATGGAAAAACACACAAATACATGTATGTTTTTCTTTTAAATTTTTTTTATTTATTTATGATAGTCACAGAGAGAGAGAGAGAGAGACGCAGAGACACAGGCAGAGGGAGAAGCAGGCTCCATGCACCAGGAGCCTGATGTGGGATTCGATCCCAGGTCTCCAGGATCGCGCCCTGGGCCAAAGGCAGGCGCCAAACCGCTGCACCACCCAGGGATCCCTACATGTATGTTTATAAGAGCATCCACTCAGTTCTGCTGACACCTGTTTTGAAACTGTGAAGTTGATGTATTAGAGAACAGTTTGAGCATAGCATGATTTTGTGTTTGCTTATGCAGTGATTTCATCCATGAGGAACTCAAAATGAACACACATCTACGTCTGTACCCATATGAACAGAGCCAGGTAGGAATACATAAACAGAACATAAGCACAAACCACTTCCAGCGACCTACCTCAGCTCACCTTGGGCCACACCCATCTAGTAGTACAACTTTCCAAAGGATTTCAAATGGCCTTCCTTCCACCACTCCACAACTCACAAGCGGCAGCTTTTCCAAAGCCCACTTCCACAAGTAAACACCATGTCTTTCTCAAGGTAAAATGCCATCTTAAAATGCCATTTAGCACACCAATGCTATACACTTACAAAAGTGTACTACCATTTTGGGTTTTGGGGGGGGTTGGGGGTTTTTTAAAGGTTTTATTTATTTATTCATGACAGACACAAAGAGAGAGAGCGAGAGCGAGAGAGAGAGAGAGAGAGAGAGAGGCGGAGACACAGGCAGAGGGAGAAACAGGCTCCCTGCAGGGAACCCAACGTGGGACTCGATCCTGGGTCTCCAGAAGGTGGCGCTAAACTGCTGAGCCACCAGGACTGCCCGTGTACTACCATTTTGTTTTAGCTTCTGGTCTCCTATATGTGTTACTCAGGGAAGTTTGGAAATTTTGTGTTCCTACTGCATTTTCCCATAAGCCCTGGGGTTTTCACTGTGCCATTCTGCACAGTTGGTAATTTTTTTAAATGTAAACATTGCATTTCAACAGAACTGACTCTATTTTGAATGAAAGGCCAATAGTGCTATGAATACATACTAAGAGAAAAGGGAGAGGACACAGGGCATTGGTACAAGGAACCAGGAAGGCTAGGGCAGGGTAATTGAAAACAAAGAGACAGGAGTATAGTCTGGCAAGAAGGCCAATGAGCTGGAGTGGTAGAAAGGGACTGCCTGTGATGGCCACCAGTTGTGGGAAGTGATGATGGACATAGTCCTAGCTGAAGGGAGCTGCGCACCTAAAGGTTCCATTTTCTCAACAACAAAATGCAAAATAATTCGGAACCAAAGTGAATAGTTATACACACACACACACACAAACCCACACACACCCCTTTGGGGATATGTATTAAATTGAAACTATCTACTTGTAAAAAAAAGGAAAATAGCTACTTGTAAAAGTTCAAGTTATTAATTTTGTTACAAATGCATATTTAAGATCATATAATATGAAAACATGCAGTAATTTTATTTTTTTAAAGACTTTTTATAGAGAGAGAGCATGCACAGGTGCATATGGAAGAGCAGAGGGGAGGGGCAGAGAGAGAAGGAGAAAGAGAAACTCTAAAGCAGACTCCCTACTGAGCAGGGAGCCAGAGGCAGGGGTGAATCCCACAACTCTGAGATGGTGGCCTGAGCCTAAATCAAGAGTTGGACACTTACCAACTGAGCCACCCAAGTGCCCCTCACAGAGTGATTTTTAAAAGATTGATCTTTACAGTCACTCATCTCATGAAGCATTTTACTCATGACCTTCACATCCTCTATATGCACTGCTGGCATCAGTGTTTATCTTCACAATGGGTACCTCCCTTCTAATTATTTCTCCTTTAATTATAGGTAGAAAAAAAAATGGACCTTTTTGGCCCTGGTCCAAAGATATCAGATTTGGATAAGGAATTTAAAACATATGTTTAAATTCTTATTTAAAAACTACGTATTTGAAAGAGAGTCCTATAGGAAACCTCAGTAGGTGATTCTTACCATTTCTTAGTAAAAATCGATTTTTACTAAGGAATAAATTGGAGAAGAGTCTTTTACATATAGTGAAAATGAAAAGCAAGTCAAAGTCAGACATCGGAGAGTGCTGGGCTATGGGACAAACTAGAATCTTCCTGCCCTCTAAAGAGAAAGTCAAGTTTAGCTGGGGTTGAGTGGGGGCAGACAGAGAACGAGAAAGGATACACACACATACACACACCCCTCAAAGATCCATATCTGCAGTGAGCAGAGTCTGCAGCCCTTGCCAATCCATTCCCGCATCTCTGGCCTTTACATTTCACCCAGATTCAGAGCAGATCCTTTGCTGTCCCACAATTTCTGTCCATGTACTCTGAGTACACACCTTTAGCAGAAGGTCTGGCATCCATCCCCTCCATCAGATTAGCACTATTTGCATCAATAGCCAGTCTGTTTGCATTCTTCCATAGGATTGCTGAGACTGAATGGGTTCGTGTGCATGCATATCTATTTCTATTTATAGCAAAATCCCATTTATTATATGTCTAAAACCCAAGAAAACTTAAATAAACAGAATTTATAGCGCCATTCAGTGGTAATTGATTTTCTTAGTATTTCTGGGAATACTCCAAGTTTCTAAAGGAACTCTAAATCATCAAAGCAAGATTAACCTATGTTCAATGAAGTTTCCAAGTATTTTTTCCTGACTCTAACATGATTCACTGAAGAAATGCTTAAATTAGCTCCTACTATATACATAGTAATGTGCTCAGCATAAAAGAGAGAATCCAAATATAATACAAGTTTCGGAACCTTAAAGTAATTACAATACTCATATGAAAAGAAAAGCCAGAACATAAATTAAGCTACAATACAGCAATACTTATATTAATGCCACGCGCCAACAAAGACACTTTTCTTTCTACTCTAATGTGTCCTGAGAAAGTAGGTCATAAATTAGATTATATTTCCCAAAGGAAAAATATTATAAATTATGCCTGGAGGTTGTTTCTTGATCAAGGACTTGGCATTTAAAAGAAAATGTACACAGGCACACACACATACACACTCAGCAACATGTCACAAAATAAATAAAAATTGCAACAAATCCTAGTAGCTATTTAACATAAGCGTCCCCAAAATGGGATAATAATTATGTAGAAATTACACAATGAGATCCAGTGTACTCAAGTGTATACATAGCACAAAAATAAAACTCTAATGTAAACTCTAATGTATCATAAATTTTACTTAATGCTATAATGCCAGCTCTGATAAACACAAGCATATCATTAACCATAGTTTTGCTTGACTTGTTGGATTTAAAAGGGTACTTTGGGGAAGACTTGATGGCATGAGTCTTTTTAAAAAATGAGCTGATGCATTCTTTTTCTCTAGATAAATTTCCCTGCAGAGCATCTGAGCACTCAGAATTTCTCACTGACCTTACAGCTGACTTAGAGGACCATGGCAGGTGTTTAATAAATGTCTGCTCCTGATGATGATGGCGACATTAGTATGTCTCTCCTCTTTTAGAGGGACTGACTTAACATTTATTCCCTCTAATCTCTCGACTCTCTTGAAATTCTTAAAGTGACAGTTTCTGAACAACAAAAACAAAAAAAAGGAGGAAAATGTATATATCAAGTCAATGTAGAGTATCTATAAATAGGTATCTAAGAATTTAATTGGGAAACCCTACCTCCACCAGCAATTATTAGATAGGGGTGTTCTTTGAAAGATGATTCCAATGATTATGCGTCAACCAGAATAGTCTACAAGCACATCCTTCATCCGCTCCACACTGAATCAATAAGTTTGGTGCTCATAAGGACATCTGTGTCTTAGTGCATGTTTGTCTTTACGCATTCCTTAAAATTTTACCACTTTTTACTTCCTTCTTAGGCTTCAAAATCTTCTAGAAATAGGAGATTAGTATACATGTCTTAGTATACAAGTCTGTATACTAAGCAATGTTTTCCTCATCCCCTGGCGAGTTAACATGGTTATCTTCCATGAAGGACTGTTATATTGTCTACTAATAAATCCTAATTAAATTTGCCTTTTACTTACCCATATCTTGCTCAATTTCCAAAGGCTGATATTCCAATTTCAACTTTATTTCGGAACCATTCTTTTTGGCAAAATGTTATACATTTCAATCTTTTCCAGTTTATGTGTAGTCCAAAATTACCCATTTTGCTTGTCTAAATCTTCTGTAGTTATTTTGGCAGCTTTAAAATAGAGAATCAAAATGGTAGGATCATGGGAACTTTGCCAATCCATTCTTGGCTTCTCTAATATACTAAGATTCTTCTTTTAATCATCACAATAAAAAGAGACTGGAAAATGTCCATTGGATTTGACAACTGAGAAGCAATTCATGACTTTGGCAAGAACCTTTTCAATTGGAGCAGTCGAGGCAGAGTCCAGGCTGGGGGATTTGAAGAGCAAATGCACAGTGAAGACAGCAGATTCTAGCAGTTTCGGAAGGTAGAATGGGGAAGGCAAGAGATTAGGAGATAACTGGGAAGGGAATCAAGAGTACATTCATAACTTCAGAAAGACTGAATTGGAAAGACTTGGGCTTGCATATACTACATATGAACTTCCGACGGGATGTTATAGATAGAACTAAATGTTGCTATATCTCACTGCCTTATTTCTCTCCCATTTGTTTCTGCTCTTGTTCATGTATCTCTAGATCCGAGAGAATGCATAATCTGACTGGGGTGTACGGATTTCTCCTACCTTTGCCACAGGCCCAGCCTCTGCTGCAGTATGCTCGCTTTCTGAAAGCTTTTCCTCTCTCCCTTCGAACTGACGACTCATTTGCTAGCTTCAACTGAATGATATTTCTGAACACATGTCTAGTTCCAACAAGTGACAGTGCTCTTCCCCTTCCAGTGGAAGTTTTCACCTCCTATTTCCCATGTCATTTCTCATCTTGTATTTGCCATCACTCCCTTATCAAATACATGTATGTTTTCTTTGGTGTGCACGTGTAATGTGTGTGTGCATGCTCACACATGTGCCCTACCAAATTCCCATCATCTTAAAAGGTCACTTCCTAAAGTCTTCACACCATAAATGATTTCATACTATTTTGAGCATCCCTTAGCTTTCAGTTCTTGGGGCTGATTGACTACTTTGCTATTTCAAATGCTTTTAACTTGTAGGCTTTTACCAAACATCTACACTTCCCAAACTTGTTGCCAAATCAATGGATAATTCTATCCCTGTGCACATTTTCCTGCCACACACTGCCACACACCAGGACAAAACTGTTTACCTTAGATTATAAGGATTTGGGTCTCACTTTATTTAGACTGCGAGCATCACAAGTTTTCAAAACACAGAGTTGGAGAATGCGATCAAGTTCTATGCAGACCAGTAAACCAGGGATAAGCCATTCTGCCCACATTGCCAGGCTGCGGAGGAGTGTATTGTTGTTCTTGTTGTTTTTAATGAATCCTGAAGAGGTTTCTTAAGCCACTGACTTCAAAACACTATATAAAATAAGATTTCATATTAAAGAAAATATAAATAACCAGTCTTAGAGACTAGAGTATATGACCCAGAACTAGAAATAATGTTGAGAAAACTATGTGAAAAACAAGTAGGTTGACAGAGATCTCACTTTTTTCCTTCCCACACTGAATCTACTAATCTATAAAGCTGCACAGAAGTATTTTTTAATCTTTGAAGCATCCTTCCTTTTTTCCTCCTATCTTTTAACTCCATGAAAATTCCTTAAGGATGGCCAATTCTTGAGTATGGCCATACAATCCCAAAACATAGTGAATGGCACATCAAAGTAGCACAGTGTTTCTATTGGTTAATATTTCCTTCAAGGAATCCTGTAGTCTGGAAAGAATTCTTTTAACCTATCAAAATATATTAAAACCCTGGCATGTAAAATGCTAAAGAAATGTTTTCCTGATGATCCAATGCCCAGTTTATACCATTTTTTTCTGCAAGCAGTTCAGATAGCCAAACTAGCAGTGCAGCATAATCTATGCACTTAATGGGATATACCAAGGGGGCTCCACCTCTGGAGGTTATATAGCCTTGCTAATTTTTAGCTGATTCCGTTTTGTTCACAAATACTAAATGGTCATCCTGGTATTATTTAGCACTATATTCTCTTTTTATAATTTAACATATTTTATTTCCCCAATATATCCAAACTATTACCATTTCAACATATGACCAGTATAAAAAATTGAGGTATTTAACTTTCATTTATCATACTGTTTGAAATCCAGCATGCATTTTACACTTAAAGTATATTTCAGCTTGGAGTAACCACATTTTAAGAGATCACTAGTCACACACATCTAATAACTATCACATTTATTGATCCGTATGTGTCTAAACCAAAAATCCTAGAAGGGCAGGGGCCTTGTCTCTTTCATTTACTGCTTTGCAAGATCCTGGCATGTGATATATAGTCAAGAAAAATTTGCTGAATTAATTTAATATCACATTATTAATTAAAGTTTAAAAATATATATGTATATATTCATTCCATATATAGTCTTTTCAAAAGATCTTGATGATTTTCTAGATTTTTTTTATGAGCTATTACACACAATGCCAAAACTCTTCATAAAAAAAAAAAAGTCTTTGGAACTTTGTTACTTGTTAGTCTGGTATTCAATCTGAAAAAATCTAAGTCACTTTATCTTCTGTATCTGTGTTTTCATCACTAAAACCTGCATATGCTTCTAAAGTTCAAAACAACCTAGACACATACCTGTCCCCAATACCTCTGCATTGCCCCTTTCACCAACCCCAAGCCTACCCTATTTGCTCCTGGTCACTCCAGGACTATCATATTCTGGACTTGAGGGCTCTGTAGCAGAAGAGCACCTTGGAGCTCCTAATGAGCAGGATGGCCAGAAGACAAATCCTCTGTTCATCTCTTTGAGCATCTACCTCCTTCAAGAATAGTTCCAACACACTGAAAGAAGCTCCTGAATTATTCTTGGGATTTTTTTTTTTATTCTTCAGAATGAAAGAATTTCTTAGATATAGAGAGTCTGAAAACACTGATGACATGAAAGGAAAAAACAGCAGAACTCAGCTAAGCAAACCAAAGATTTAAAAATACTATCTAGAAGCTAGAGAACTAGTGATTCTAACTGATGATTTGAGGCCTGGGTTTTTTTCCACTTTTATTTTGAAATAATTTATGTCCTATCATGTATAAGTCTAACACATACAGCATGATAGTTTTGTTTGTTTGTTTGTTTGTTTGTTTTTTTACATCTCTTGTGAAATGATTATCCAGTAGATTCCACTGGCAAACATCTTTTCATATAGATACAATAAAAAGAAGTGAAAGAAAAAAAGGAAAAAAATGTTTTCCTTATAGCGTGAACTCTTAGGATTTCCTCTCTTAACTTTCCTATATATTCTATAACAGTCTCAGCTATCATCACCATGTGGTACATTACACTTCTAAGATTCGGTTTATCTTCTAACTTGAATTATATACCTTCTGACCGCATTCCTCCAATCCCCTTTCCCTCACCCTCCACTTCTGGTAACCAAGAGTCTGACCTCTTTTTCTATGAGCTTTGTTTTCTTTTGTTTTTACAATCCACATGTAAGATCATACAGTATTTGTCTTTCTCTGTCTGACTTATTTCACTTAGCATAATACCTTCTAGGTCTGTCAATGTTGTCTCAAACAGCAGGATTTCCTTGTTTTTCTATGGCTGAATAAAATTCCACTGTGTGTATCACAATTCCTTTATCCATTCATCCCTCAATGGACACTTAGGTTGTTTCCATGTCTTAGCTACTATAAATAATGGGGGTGTAGGTATCTTTTTGAGTCAATGTTTTCATTTTCTTTGGATATAGTCCCAGAAGTGGAATTGCTGGATCATACAGTAGTTCTATTTTTGATCTTTTAAGAATCCTCCATCTATTTTCCATAGAAGCTATACAAATTTTCTTTTTTTAAAAGATTTTATTTATTCATGTGAGAGAGAGAGAGAGAGAGAGAGGCAGGCAGAGACACAGGCAGAGGGAGAAGCAGACTCCATGCAGGGAGCCCAACGTGGGACTAGATCCCAGGTCTCCAAGATCACACCCTGGGCTGAAGGTGGCACTAAACCACTGGGCCACTGGGGCTGCCCTATACCAACTTTCAATCCCACCCACAGTGTTCGAGGTTCCCTTTTCTCCACATCCATGCCAGCATTTGTCTCTTGTTCTTTTGATGATGGCCATTCTAACAAGTGTGAGGTGATAGCCCATTGTGGTCTTAATTTGCATTTTCTTATTGGCTGGTGATGTTGAGCATCCTTCATGTACCTGTTGGCCTTTCATATATCCTCTTATGAGAGATGCCTATTCAGGTTGTTTGCTCATTTTTTATTTGTTTTTTTTTCTTTTCTCACTATTGGGTTATATTAGTTCTTTATACATTTTAGATATCAATCTTTATCAGATGTATGGTTTGCAAATATTTTTTGCCATTCCATAGGCTGTCTTTTCATTTTGTTGATGGTTTATTTTGCTGTGCAGAAGCTTTTTAACTTGAGGTAGTCCCATTTGTTCATTTTTTATTTTGTTGCTTTTTCTTTAGATGTCATATACAAAAAATCATTATCAAGACCCACATCAAGGAGATTTATTTCTTAGGAGTTTCATGATTTGGGGGTCTTATATTTAAGTCTTTAATCCATTTTGATTTTTTTTCAAATGGTGCAAGATATGGGTCCAGCTTCACCCTTTACACATGAAAATCCAATTATCCCAGCACCATTTACTGACAAGACTGTCTTTTCTGCATTGACTATTCTTGGCTTCCTTGTCAAATATTAGTTGACTGCATATGCTTGGGTTTATTTCTGGGCTTGTGATTCTGTTTCATTGCTGCATTTGTCTGTTTTTACGCCAGTACCATATTGTTTTGATGACTATAACTTTATAGTAGAGCTTGAAATCAGGAAGTGTGATACCTCCTGCTGCATTCTTCTTTCTCACAATCTTTGTTGGTTTTGGGTCTTTTATAGCACTATTATTCAGTAGTCATCTGAAACCTTATACAGGCATATGTAAACATAATTTTTATCCTACTCAATCCCCCATCTCTTATATCCACATTTCTAAGAATTTTTAATGTGATTAAATATCAAGTTTGTTCATCTCCAGAACAAATATATATATATATATATATATATATATATATATATATATATATATATATAATATTATTATATTTTCTAAACTGAAGGAGTCCATGCCTGAGGTTAAATCCTACTATGACACTGGCATTCCAAGAAAAGAGGCCTACATTTCCTTCAAGTTAACACCATCTTTTTCAACTGTAGCTGAACTGTCAGAAGTCACCAACTGGAGTCAGCAGAGGAGTGAGCACAGTAAGCACAGTAGCAAAGACACTGAGACTAGACTTTATTCATCTTCATTATTTATATATAGGTGGTCTCATTATAAATATGGTGTATTGGCTATTTTCTAATTCACATGTTTAAATAAAATTAATGTACCACTTCCCCTTCTCTAACACATACCCATAGTTTTTTTCTGTAAGGTGAAAAAGATCCAAATATAAGTAAGATGCATTCCCTGATTTTCTGGAACTCATACTTAGTAAGAGAGGTAGACATATAAAGTAAGGTAATTTGGCTTTGCTAATGGCAGAAGATGTGCATGTCACATCTCCCCCAGTTAGACTGCAAATTCCTGAAAATTAGGGCTGGTATCCTATACTTATATTCATACTCTATGCCATGGACACAAAAGGGACTCAATAAATTACCTTTAAATTTATTCATATAGCTCACAAACAATTGCATCTTGCGCTTTCCATTGGTTTGTCTTGCTCTGTGAAAACTGTTTAGTTATTTAAAAAAAAATACTGAAAGATGTGCCTCACTGGGGATATTTTATGTCCACAAGCATTATGTTTTAATTCCACCAACTCTATAATCCAAATGAAATATCTAATATTCATGCACATAATATTAGATGACACATCCTTAGAGTCTGTCCCCACAAGGAAATTCTTCCCTATGAAGTTTAGAATTTTTCTCTCTTTCCAACTGAAGCCTTGTTCCTAATATTTTTCTTTTAATAAGCAACTGAAGTCAGATTTAAGGTACCCACGTAATATGCCCCCCCAAAGAGACTTGGAATTATTAAAATGTTTCACATTATCATGTATAGCTGAATAGTGGCTGCACTAACAAAGGAGACACAGGACTTTTTTGTGTGTTCCACGCAATGAAAGGCATGTCACATTCTGCTTTTTCAATTGAAGCATGCCGCAGCCCAGAGGGTCGGTTACTGTCAGAAATCCGACTTGAGAAAGGCCCTCAGATCACTGGGAAGAATGCTACCTGCCAGGAAATGAATCAAACCTACCAAAAAAATTACTACAATTTGGTCAGAAATATCACTTTGGTGGGCCGCATGTAATTTCTGACTGCAGTAATCATAATAAGGGTATAGTAAAAGAGAACAGAGAAATACGCATGAAGTGTAAATGAGAAAAAATTGGTTAAGTTCACTCTTAGGCAAAGGTTATTTTTTTCCTTCTCATTCTCACTAGAAATAAGCAGATTCTCAGCTGTGCCCATTTCCTATGCATCAGCCTACACAGCTACCCTAGCAAACCAATAAAAAACAAGCAAAAATAATAAACCACAAAAGAAACTGTGTTCTTTAGCCTGGAAATGAGAAGGGCGAGGCGATTTCATAATGTGTATGAATAGTTGTAAAGTGGAAGCAATCCAGATATGCTCCATCTTCACAAATGAAAGACATATGGGATTCATTTTGTAACAGATGAGATACAGAGAGATCTTCCTATTTTACAGGTTTTTAAAGTAAATATGTTCCTGAGAGAAGTCATGGAAAGTGTTTTAAGGTTTTTTTTTTTTTTTTTAGAGATAATTCATGCTGGTATTTAAGGGCAAAATTAATACATAGATGAATGGTCTCACACACACAGACTGATGTGATGCCCTGGAAGGAAACTTGGCAGTCAATACACAGAGGTAGAGTAGAAATGTTCCTAGTATGGGTTTTAGCCATGTCCCATATGGTGGCCACCCCCTGCACAGGTGGCCATTAAGCACTCGAAACATGGCTAGTCTGAACAGAGATGTGCTTGTAAGTGAAAAATAACTTTTTCATAATTGATACATGCTGAGATAATATTCTAGATACATTAGGTTAATAAAACACACTCTTCTTCAACTTCAATTTTTTTCTTCCTTTTACAATGAGACTACTAGGGAATTTAGAATTGCACATGTGAATTGTATTTGCAGCTTGCATTCGATTTCTATTGAGGAGTTCTGCTCATAAGCTCAAACTGCCTGAGTGCAGATCCTGACCAGAAGCAAGGCATTTACCATTTCTGCAACTCTAAAGTGGGAGGAAGAATAATCCAATCAGATTTAAGCTTTTTTAGAGGATTTCATAAATTAATATATGTAGAATAATGTCTGGCATGTAGTAAATGCTCAATAAATCTGTTATTAATGTCCAATGCAGAATAAATACCCTGGGATGTCTTTGCTTCTCTGGTTTGAAAACCTTCAAAGATAGGGAAGTCATATTTCCTTGATTCAGTCTATGGCATTCCTAGACATCTCTGAATGTGAAAAAGTTCAATCGTGGAATAAGTAAAAATCTCTCTTTACAACTTTGATTCTTCTGAGCTTCTTTATATATGATTGTGCCAGAGGCAAAGAGAGAAACTGGTCCAATTCCAACACTGTATTTCTATGAAAATTGTTAAGAGACTTGGGTATTGGAAATGGGATATTATATATTCCCATGGAAGTTCATGTCAAGAGACTTCATGCTGACCCAAGAAAATGCTGTTAAGGAACCGATCTTCAGAAATATGATTTGTCCGTACACGCTTACCCAAAGAACCAGCCTCCTCTTCTTAGTAGCATTGCCTCCTTGCAACCAAGGATGGATATGGACCAAGGAGAGTAGACACAGGCTCTCACCTGACCAGACTGCTCAGGCTGATCACAGGAGACAGGAGTGGCCAAGGCTACTGCCAGTCCACCCACACTTCTACGTGAAAACTAGTCGTCCCTCTTTCCTGCTCTCTGTGCTAATTTTAAGAGCCAATATTTTGCATATTTGGCAGAACAATTCTGTCGTAATGATAAGCCATTAATGAAAAGGAATATGATGTGGATGTCCTAAATATGCCTGGATCTTCTGAATCTTCCAGTGGCTCCTCAGGAAGCCCACACTTTTACATATGAATGTCTTGAGTTCTTTACAATTCTGAGACATTACCATCTTCATGCAGAAGATCTGTGTCAAATCAAAATGCAGCCTTTCCCAATATTTCCAAGTGACACTTTCACCTCCAGGTAGAAGTAATTCAGCAATACTCTTCCTGTGAGTTACCTCTGTTGTGTGTGGCAACTGGCAGTATGAGTGTGCTCTTGCCTTGGGAAAAATATCAGCTGAGGTGAAAGCTACATTTTTTTACCTGAACTTCAGGCTCTAGGGCAGTGTAGTGTATGAGGAGCAGAATAGGCCATGTAGTCCAACAGATTGGGATGGGGATCTTGGCTTGGGGGTTTTACCAGCTGCATTAGCATCACACCAGGAGCAAAGGTCCCTCAGCCCCGTTTCCTAGTATGAACAAATGATACTAAATAAAAGAACCCATGCTGCAGCATTATCATGAAGATTAGACCTACTGAATCTAATGCACCTAGCCTGGTACACAGTAAGCTGTAAATAATCAATAATTAGGAGTTCCTCTTGTTTCCTACCAGTATATTATTAAGCCTTGCCTCAGGGATGCTCAAAGGGCTGTTACTACGGACAGCCCTACCTTCCATCACATCCTGCTCTCCAACAGTTTCTAGAATTCTCAAAAAACAGTGCCCTTTCTCATTCAAATCCTTTACCATCAGACCTCCACGAGTAGATGCTAATAAGAAAACTGATTCAATCAAACATTAAAATAAGAATTTACCACCTGAGTTGCTTGGACAGGGAGAGGGCTTTGTGAATTGGCAATCAGAGAAAGCTCAGTGGAAGTATAATTAAAACTGGGTCTTGATTGATAGGTAGAATCTGGATAACTGGAGTTTGGGAGTGGAGAAGGCAGCATTTGGGGTCTTTTTAAGCAGGTGTGGGTCTTGTAGGTGACTTAAAGCGGGCAGACCTTATAGAGGAAAGTGGGTGGGAGGAAGTTAATGGCTGGCCTGAGTATATTTGACATATACACTATTTTTTCTGTTCAAGAAGGAAGCCTAGTTTGAGTCGCGTTTTTTTAAGGGCCCAATTAGCAGTGTTTGTTTTTACTTTTAGCTAGAAGAGATCTAGGAGAAAGTCCCCCAAATTTTTCCTTATGGAGTTTGTGAAGTCGACAACAGCCTGTTCCTCTCCGTGATTGGCCAGAAGGCATTCCAGTTTATGGAATGGGTCAAGTCAGGTGAGATTAAGCTGATTAATAATTCTGAATCACAAAAATGAATGGAAGTCAATATGAAATAAATTGAGTTAATTCTGAGGACTAGAAATGGAGATGGAAAAAAATAATTACTTTTTCTCCAAAAGAAAAAAAGTCTGTTGAACTACTCCCACATACATACTTTTTAATTAAAAAGACTGAGACGGTTGTGTGGTAGCAGAAAGTACAGCTGTAGCAGACAAGCTGGGTTGAAAATCTAGTTTGGCCTCCTTAACTACCTACGGTATGACTTAGAATGTGTGGTTTATGTTTTGGTGGAAACAAATTCAATTGAAGACATAGTGGCTTTATATGCCATGGCAACTCAATTAAAAGGGATCTGTGTACCTTTGCGCTCTTTGGCAATCTAAATATATGCAGATAATACTTAAGTGTTTTTAACAAGTATAAATGTTAGACGTAAAAAAATTAAAACATAAATTTAAACAGAGTTGAACTTCAGCTACTTGATAGTGCCAATGGTTACATTTATTCATGTTATAAGAAAAAATATCAAAGGATGATAAAGAATGTCTGCTAAGTGCTAGGGCTCAAGCACCAACTGATTATAATAAGCTTGGACAACAGCCCTGGAGCTGGACCCAAGGCCTCCCTGCCATACGTACTAAGTGGTGACTCTCTTAGTGGCTAAAACAAGAGATAACTTAAGAGGTGTTAGGGGACTGGCCTGTAGGCCTTCAGGGAGCTTAGAACAGTAACCATTTACCAAGTGGTACAGAGGTACTTCAATATTTTTACTACCAGTAAGGCTGTCTCAGTGTACACTGGCTAAATCACCTTGAATACATCTAATGTAAGCATACAGGGTAGAAATCAATAGAGGAGAGCCCAGAAGGAAACTCTGCAAGGAGAGATTAATGCAAGCTTTAGTCTTATTATAATTAAAATCTTCCATTTATATGTGCTACTTGGTATGCTTTTTAAAACACCCACTTGAAAAAAAATCCTTAAATACACATTACTACAAAACGATAGTCTAAGACAAGGAGATGGTGCCTAACTGCTATGAAGCTGAGAGCTTTTCTCAACATTACGATTCTTCCAGAAGTAATGAGCTGTTCGCTAATATAACACTATGGTACAAATCTGCACCCAACCTTCATGCAGGCAGGTGGAACACAGCAGAGTTTCTCTCCAGTCCAGGCACCGAAGAGTCGCTTGTACATTAGTTACTTAGGATTCTGTTTTTAGCTACAGCATATTTAATTACAAGAGGCTCATAATTAAAATATGTCTAGAGAGGCAAAATCAAAAGCAAGCATCATGTCCCTTGCTACAAAATACCTACATTCCACAATCACAGCCTTTTGTTCTTCATAGGAAACAGTTCCGCATTTTACAGATCCTTACGTGTAGGTCAAATATCCAAACTTTCCTGATATGGGAACCTCTCCTTTTTTTAATTTCAAAAAATTCTACAGATTCCCCCATCACAGCAAAAAGTTGTACTTTTAGAATCCACAAATTGCAAACATACCTAATGACCAAAACCTAGGATGGACAGTGACGCCTTTAAATGTGCTAGGTTTTACTTATCACCAGAGCAGACACACACTCTTAACATACAGTAGTTCTTATATATCCTGGATAACTTAACTGTCAGATTACAAATCAAGACTTGGACTGAACTCTCTACCTTGCAAGAACTCTGAGTTCCTACCAGCACTGAAACTCTATTCTGCAGCACCTCCAGATCTGGTTTCAGAAGCCTAGCAAAGGACATGGAGAAAGAAGATTTCACGAATATCCTATTTTCCTTTACAAATGAATTCCTTGATCTAGTAGCTATGGAATGCTAATAATAAATCATGGGTGGGTCAACTGAAAAAACTAAGTATTTCTATCTTGTATAACTGGTCCACTCCAGGCAAGATGGCTTAGAATGAAGGTATCATCTTAGGAATTCAATGACTGTAATCTCTACTTGCTCCTTAGTCCAGAGCTACATACAAACTGACCGGGAACTGCACCTAATCCCCTTTGACTTGCTTTCATCAATAGCCATTGTTAAATAATTGTTAAATGGGTAAATAACCACCCATGAGAATACTAGTAAAAACATCAACAAAATAATCCCAATTAATGGAGAAATTTTAACAGGTGAATAAAATGTTTATCACTGAAGCAAGCATGCCACAGATTTAACATCTGCTAAAACACTGATCCCACTCAAACTCACAATCTCCAAAATTTCTAGAATTAAAAGTAGAGTTTAAAATCTTTCTACTTTCACAGGTTTAACGTGTTAATTATCACTTAGATATTAATCTTGTTAACAGCTCTAAATTAAGGAACTGTGTTATATTTAGGAAGCTGCCTGGTGTTCAAAGTCAATGCAGCTGCTTCTTTTATAGCTATAGACTGGAAAAGTGTCTCCTTTTAAAAATGTAAAGCATTTATGTGTAGTTCATATTCAATAATCCAGAAGTATATCTAAACAGCTCACATAAATAGTTCTGAATACTGTAATACCCGCTAGTTAGTCGGAGACCCATCCTTCACCCTTTGTCCGTAGAGTATCTCTGAAGCTGTGCTGTTAATGGTGCTGTTCTTTTCTCCACCAAGTGGTATAGCTGTTACTACTTAGGATCCTTTAATCTGTTTGTCTTGATCATGTACTTAATACATTGTACCATTTGTCATTTTGACTCTTAATTCAATAGGACCAGTCAACTATTCTTCATCGTTCTATTCAAACTTTTGAAGCAATGTTATTACTTTCACGCCTAATCTTTATAAAGGTGTGCAGAACAGTGAAACTGCAGTTTGGGCAAGATTGTTTTCCTTTGAAGAAATCACACGACTTCAGCTTCAGTTTGTGAAATGTAATTAAATGCGCTGATGTGCTTTGGAATTTTTCATGTTTGAACACTCCCTTCCACTAACTTAGCTCCTTTTCATGCTGCTTTGTCAGTCTGTTATTTAAGTACAAACTTTTCTTTTACGGATATTAATAAAAGAATCATTGCTTCCAAAACAAGAGCTGCAGCAAAGTAGACAAGGTTCTTAATAGCTTTTCTGATAAGGTACATTATAGGAGTACCATCTTTCTTTAATTCTTTGCTTTCTTTCTCTTGAAAGGCACACTCAGCAGAGACCAGAAAGGTGCTTTATTTGCCAATTTATTAACATTAATACTCCAAGGATGGAATCTGTGTTCGTACTTTTATTGTGATCAGTAATTTTGTTCACCTGCCTCAAACTTCCTGTTTCTTAGCCCTTCAAACTCTGTAACAACCAACCAACTTTGACTAAAACAATGGTGGGGGGGGGGGAGTGGTGGCACAGTGGAATAAGAAACCTTGTAAAGATCATTTCTCAAGTATTGATATAAATAAGGTAGATATGAAGTCTACTTGTTCTGAACCCTCAAAATCTGGACTACCAGACTCCATCAGCAGTAGGCAGTCCTTTCCTAGATGATACATCTCCAAGCACTTGTCACGGATTAATCTCAAACCTTCAGAACTCTGAATGGTTTGCAGGTGTTCAGCAATGCGAGAACTGGTTGGTGCTAACGTGTGAGACTATGCCACAGTTTTTAAGTCAGCAGTTATATTTGTGTGTGTTGTTACATGTCAGGGGGATTATCTTCACAATTATTTTTTTACTTAAATTTGAATGAAGAAAAGTCCTTAACTTACAGCAGTTAGGTGGGAAAAAAACCATAATGCTCAGGCATAAAAAGTCAATTCCAGGGAATCTGCCCAATAGGCTCATCTACCCAGAGAAAGCAGAAAACTGGTCACATTAAGTTTTAAAAGAAGATTACTGGTATTAATAGCATTAAGGTTTAAAAACAGCAGTGCTTGAAAGTGAAGTCTCAAGACAAGGACTTTATACAGCATTCAACCCACAAATACATGAGCTTTTCACTCACTACTAGATAGGACTTCTTGATTTGGTTAGTAATTCTAAGGGGCTTTCAGGAAGCCTTAACCAATGGCTGTAGTATAGACCAGAGTGCAAAAAGGCTTCCCAGGAGATCACTGCCTCCCAGTTACCTAACAAACGCAGACTGTCCTGACAGTGCCTGAAAGATAAATGTATCATCTTGACATCCAAAGACTGTCAAAAGGAAATCCCAGATGCACATGTGCACAACTATACACACACACACACACACACACACACACACACCACAGCCTAGCTGACATGCACCCTACCATTTGCACGATGACAGACACCCACAGGTGCAGTCCTGAAAAACACCAACAAGACTCCTCCAGCCAGGCTGTCATTACAAGAGCACAAATGCACTCAAAGCAGACCACCTGGCAATGAACAGCACACCAAATAATGCTAGCGTCTTCCACAGAACACACCCAAGTACTATAATCTTAAACCAAACTCCGCCTTGACCATAGGGAACCAAATAAAATTGTAATTGCTCTTAAGACATACTCAGAATATTTCCAAGAAAACATACCAGACACATCACACACTTTTCCCCTGAAATAAAGTGTTTTTCCCCTTGTATTTAAGAAGATTGAGAGAGCTTAAAGCTCCCTTCCCCAAACATACACACCCAAGCTTTCCAACTTCTAGACTCGAAACTCTGCAGACTTGGAAAAAAGGGGAGGTTCATTTGCGTATCCGAATAACTTTAATACTGTGGGATGTGTTCGAAAGGAAAGAGGACAGGAACACACGGGTGATGCTTTAGGAATTACGTGCGTCCTCTTTCTTGTCCCTCATTCTCACCGTCTGTTCCCAGTTTTGTCTTGGTAAACTGCGAGATGACACGGGCGGACCCGGGAGTCCCATTCTCCCCGGCTCGCCCCCGGCCCCCAACAGGGGCAGTGGAAATGTAAACTGTTGCTGCAGCCTCCTGACACTCCCCTGAGACATCAGAGGAAACTGCAAAACTTCTGGCCTCACTGAGCCAGTCCCCGGGCACCTGAGCGCCCCCGCCGACCTCCCGGTCAGCACCATGGAGAGCGACCCGCAGCCCACCTGCTCCCGGTCAGCACCACGGAGAGCGACCCGCAGCCCACCTGCTCCCGGTCAGCACCACGGAGAGCGACCCGCAGCCCACCTGCTCCCGGTCAGCACCACGGAGAGCGACCCGCAGCCCACCTGCTCCCGGTCAGCACCACGGAGAGCGACCCGCAGCCCACCTGCTCCCGGTCAGCACCACGGAGAGCGACCCGCAGCCCACCTGCTCCCGGTCAGCACCACGGAGAGCGACCCGCAGTCCACCTGCTCGCAAAGCCCGCAGGACTCCCCGCGCTCCGAGGCTCCCAGCGCAGGACGGGGACGCCCGGTTCCCTTCACCCGTAAACCCTACCGCAAGCTGGAGAGGGGCGTCCACGGACCCTGCCGGCCCAATCCGACGGCTCGGTCCTGTGGTCGAGGTCTGTGCCCGGCTCTCCGCGCGGGGCATCTCCGCCCGCCCCGCACCCTTCCCGCAGCCCCGACCCGGCCGGAGGCGACGCAGAAGCTCCGCTTCCAAGTTCCCGCGTCTGGCGGGGAGAAGGGGCGGGAGGCTGCCCCCCGCCCCCCGCGCCCCCCGCGCCCCGCGGCCACCCCTCCCGCGCCGCCCGGAGGGCCACCCCGCCCGGGGCGCAGCGCAGCCGCACTCACCCGCCTCGCCCGCGCCACCGCCGCAGCCGCCGGCAGCCGCCGAGCCCCGAGCTTCCCGAGCGCAGGAAAGATGGTGCTGCGCGTCGGGAGACCACCCATTCCAGCGTCTGGCAACCTCAGCACTGAAGGAAGAGGAGGAGGACGAGGAGGAGGAGGAGGAAGGAACGGCGCAGTCGGACGCCATCTGCTGTACACCTCTGCGCAGCCATTGGCTGGCGGGTGCGTCCCCGGGAGCCGCGGGCGCGGGGCGCGCGGAGCCACCTTGCGCCTCGCCTCCCCCCGGCCTGCTCCCCCGCCCGCCCGCCTCCTCCCCCTGCTCCCCCGCCCGCCTCCCCCCTCCCCGCCCGACCCCCGCTCCCTCCGCTGCCCCGGGCGGGAGCCGCCAGCGCGCCGGCCTCGACCTCAGCCCCCCCGGCTCCCCGCGACTGTTCCCCGCAACTTTGAAGCTCGGGGGTGCAGGTGAAGCCGCGTGACGGGGGCCTCCCCGCGGGCCTGAGCCCGGGGTCCCCACGTCGCTGATCGCCTTGGACAGGGGCGAGCGCTTTGTGCCTCGGGATCCACGAAGTAATGGGGGGGGGGAGGAAGAAAGAGTGGGGAGGGGGGAGGCGTTACTCATCATTTATAGTCCTCCCCCCCCAGTACCGAGACGCGTGCGAACACGGACACACACACGGTAAAGCGCGCGCACGGAGAGCCAGGCCGCCCGGTCCGATGGCCCGGGTTCCTCCGCAGTCCCCGGGCACGACAGGGCTTTAGTGTTACGGGCAAAAAGACAAAGAAGACCCCAGCGGGATATGCAGAAAAGAGAGACAGGAAGAAATTGGGGTGACTCCCGGGGAACGCCTGAACCCGGGTCGCACCTGCCTGGACGTCCCCTCGTGGTGGGGCTGTCGGAGGCTGTCAGCTCCTGCAGACCGGAGTCGAGTCTGGAAGAACCAGCCTCTGTTTTAAAGGGTTTTTTTTACGCCTGGAGCTTGGGAGGAGGGAGGGCGGGTGCCTCGGAAGCAGGAGGATCTCGGAGGGCAGGTGGGAGACTCGAGTGGGTCCAGGTGAGCGGGGCGCAGAGCACGTGGGCAGGCCAGGCGCACAGGCTCCTAGTCATTTGCTTACTCTCCGACACTTGTTCCAAACCCTACTGGTTTTTGACACCTTTGATCTAAGAAACTTCTTAGGCTCCTTCGGAGAGATGAACAAGTTTCTTCAAAAGGGAGAAAGGGGGGGAAAGCACGAGGACCACCTATTGCCAATTACAGGATATTTTGCCTGTCATACCTCTTTAAATGTGTGAGCCCAGGGACAGCAGGGATTGTATCTTTCCGATTTTATCCAATGCTTGGCACACCATGGGTGCTTAAAAAGAAGCAAAATAATCATGAGAAAATTAAGGCTTGGTGTCATAGCGCAAATTAGATTAAAGAGATAAATAGAGGAGCTAGGGTTGTCACAGGAAAAGAATCAAAAGAATGTAAGTGCCACTGATAAGGGAACCGTGAATGTTATGGATGTAATGGTGAGGGGTTCTGATCCATCTTGCTGGAAAGCATCAGATCCCTTCAGAAAGTGGAAGAGGGAACCCACCCTACTTAATATTTTAAACAGCGATCTCTATTCTCCCAGTGAGCACTGCCGTCACACTCCGGGTTATGCTTTTCTTTTTGACATCACTGTCTTAAAAATAAATCAGCTGCCATCCAGATCCTAGAATATTTCCTCAAATCCAAGACTGTGATTTATTACTCTCAAGAAATAAAATGCCAATTCTGTGAGCCAGGGGAAAGAGAAACGGGTCCATTATGTTTTATTGTAATCTCAATATATACAGATCAATAGCCAATGAGTCTCATTTAAGTAACTTCAGGAACAACAGCCAAAGAAAAACATTTCTGTTTTCCTGAACTGTTACATCCAGCCTTCCCAGATTTCAGTCTTCCCAGAATCAACGAAGCGTTTTCAGACCACATCCCATGTACGCACAGCCATATGGTGGAAAGATCTGTGTTTGCAATCCTTCTGGAAAGAGGCCATCAAGGATGACTTCTGAATATGTCATTTATGGACATCTTTATAGCTATGTATCCCCCTCCCTCTTCGGAAGTAGTGATATGTATATTTTTCTTTAGGCTGGCAATTTGGTTTCAACATGCATTCTAATTTAATGTTAGCTGATTCTCACTAGACCCGCCTGCTCTAAGTCAGTGATCACTTACAGTACTCATAAGAATACTTTGATTCCTAAGATATGACTTTCCTCCTCTGTCATTAGTGCTTACCTGTGGTCCCCTGTGTTTTGAATCTAGATATAAGAGATAATAGCTACAAGGCAACTGTGTCTTAGACATTGGGCTTCTTAAAATCAAAACCAAGTAATTCAAGAATGAAATCTAAATGATTTCTAAAATACAAACAGCTATGAGCTTTAAACATTGCTAGATTTTGCTAGCTTACTGACTCCTTTCAACTACTAAATACTTTTTATTAAGGTGCTATGCCAACAACAGGTATTTCAGTATAGTCAAATAATACAAGGTGCCCGAACATTCTCTAACATTCAATTGCATACAAATCTAGTAAAAAGAAAAGGCAGGCATTTCTAACCCAAACTCCCAATTTATGTCTTATATACATATATTACTAATAATGTGAGTTTCTTGCCAAGGTAGTCAACTTTAGTCCTTACTAAAAGCACTGCCCTTCAAATCTAGATCAGGTTATAAACATTAAGAGAATAACATAGGCAGGAAAAGAAACATTGTCAGTGAACACTGATGGGGGCTGAGAGGGAATTTAACAATATAATTGACCAAAGACAAGATTTGGAAGAAGTGGCCATGAAAAATAGGTGACATTATTATATGTAAGGAATAGATCAGTGTTTCAATGTAGAAAATAAGCTAGAGATTATAAATACCCACAACCCCACACACAGAGATTCCAAAAGCTCCAATCACCTCCAGCTTCCAGTGAATAGGGAACAAAACAATAGAACAATGGAAGAGGAAAGGGGGTGGGAGGAGAAGGTCTCTTGGGACCAAGTCACTAGTGAGAACCAAGAGGGAGCCACAGAGGAAAGTAACCCTGTACTATCCAAATACTGCTGGGGTTTAAATTTTCATTTTTGTTGTTGTGTGTGTATTTGTCATTGTTCTTTCTGAACATGATATTCTCCATACAGCCTAACAAGCTTAGGATGGGAAAGTGCTGTGTAAATAAAAGAGAGAGGCATTGGCATTAAATAAATAAGAGATAAAGAAGGCATATAGATAAAGAAGCCCAAAGTAAAATAGGAGCAAGAAATACAAGCCTGAACCAACATCTTGGGCCAACTACCCAGAAGTCCTTGGATCTACACTCACCCAACCATTGAAGCAATGAATTGAGTCAAAAGTTCAGTCACTTTGGTAGGCAACACAAGAGTGGGGTGAGGGGGAGTATCCATGATTGTCAAAATTTACACAATTCATTCAGGCCAATTCCAGGTTGGGTGAGATGCCATGGCAAATCTGAACATTTTTTCAGCCAAAAAAGAGCATTTAATGCTGGCATACAAATGTAAGTTTTGAGCTTGGTCCAGTAATTTGATTTTGATGTGTCAACATCTTAAAATACAATGTAAAGATAATGTATTGAAAAGTAGTGTAGTGGAACTCCACTGGCTTCTGGCCCAGCCCAGTCCTTCTGAGGTGCCAACGCTTTCCCAGCAGACACTCAGCATTCACAAACTTAGTCCTGAACCATTAGCTTTAGTCGTTCATTTAGCAAGATATTTGTTGAATGTCTGCAGCACAACATTCATTATACAGTGATCTAGTAGGCTGGGTCCTTGCCCTCATGGAGTTTATAATCTAATGGGAGGAATCAGACTATAAATAGACATACAAATAATTATAAGCATATAAAATGAGTGACAAGTTTTATGAAAAAGAAATGCAGTAGAAAGGGATTGAAAAGAAGGATCAGACTCAGTTGAGTTCTCTCAGAGGAAATGATGTTTAGGCTGAGACCCAAAAGATAATAAGAAGTAATATTATTTATTGAAATTTTTCTAGCTATTGGGCATTGGGTTAAGTCCTTTACATGTATCATTTAAACCTCACAACTAGCCCATGAGGCAGGCCTTATCAACTCCAGTTTACAAGAGAGGCAGCAGGAGAGTAAGCAACTTCTTCATCACCCAGCTGGTAAGTAGAAAAGGTAGAATTTGGCCACGCAATCTGTCACGTATACATGTTTAACTGCTAAGATGCACTGGATCTCATATAAGTAGACATCAGCCAAGAAAAGGAGAAGGGGAAAACATGACCAAAGACCTGTGGCTAGAAGACTTTGGTACATAAAGAACCCATGAGGGCCCAAAGCAGATAGAGACTAGTGAGCCTGGGGGGGGGGGGGGCAGTGATATGATGTGGGGCAGGAGGGAAGCGACGACCAGAACTTGCAGGTCCTTGCAAGCCAATGGCTGGTTTTAACTCTGTGGAGCAATATGATCTAATTTAGAGTTTTAAAAGATCATCAGCATGCTGTACAGAGACAACAAACAGCAAGACTGGAATAGTTGTGCAGGTAAGAGATGATGGGGTTCTTAATGGAAAGGGAGGGAACAGGCTGATGGATATTTGGAAGACTTTGTTCATCTCCTCATTTCTACTTCTGCCTTCCCAGATCTCCCCAAGTTGACATGCAGTTTTACCTCCGGATCCAAAATCCTAAATTCTTTATATCAGTTGCTGGATCTTAGGTCTGTTTTATTGTCATGTGTATTTGTATTGTACTTAGGATGAGTGGCAATGAGCCCCCTCATTTGCCCAGCTCTGGGACCTTTGCTTATGAGCACTATCATAGAATGCCCCTTCCGGACCCAGTATTATCTGAGTTCTTTGTTCTACTGCTTATCCGCCGACAATATTTATTGACCAAGAAATCAAGAATATGATGGCCTCTTTATGATGGCATCTTCTTCCCCACTGCTCTCTAACATCACCAAGCCAAGGCAGAATCGGGGGAGGCAGTCACGCAATCCACACTAAACAAGAGAACTGGGGCAGGCAACTTCAATATATATAAGAAACAACTCCGACTAATTTGAAAATAATAAAACCCCTGGAGTGACAACTTGGATCACATTCATAATGACTTGGTTTGTAAAGACCAGGTGTTATGTAGATTGGAGCCTGTTATTATCCAAAGATTTGGCAACCCTAATCCTCTTCTACTGGGCACAAAGCCATGCAATACTCACAGGCCTAAGTTTGACAAGATGGGCATGAGAGCCTATATCTTCTATTTTGCTGTTTTTCAAGGACACCAGTATATCTAATGGGCAGCAGGTCCCTCTGTAATTAGGAAGGATAGAAAACACTGGAAAATGACTGGATTGTTAATAGATCGCAAGTTACTGTGTTTGTGAGTGTGAGACGTGGTGTAGAACAAATAGAAGAGGTTTTTCTCATTTCTTAATCATTTAAGCTATAATATCCACTTATTTAGATTACAAAAAGTCCCCAATACAATGCTGAAAACAAAATTTATATAAGAGAAAATTTCTTAACTAAAGCTTTCTAGCATGTTCTTCATAGATTCTGAATTATGCGATTTTTCTTGCTGCTTCTACATTGACTTTCCACCTTTCTCTGTATGATATGTTATCTTCCTGAAATACCTTTTGCCACATCACTGTGATTCCCAGGAATCTACTATTCTTTTAATCTTCTAAGTTGGTCTCTTCATAAATATCAGCTCCTCAGAAAAGCCTTCCCTGACCCTCCCTTATAGAAAACGGCATGTTCTATTTCTCTGTATCTCCTTAATCTGCCCGACTGTGCCTCATAGTGTTTATCACAATCTGAAATATAGCTAAATAGTTGTTTCAATGTTTTTATCATCCTCTCATCAACAAATGTCATCTCCATGAGGTCTGAGACTACCCATGGAAACACACACACACACGCACGCACGCACGCACACCATACTTAAAATAGTGGCTGATACATGGTAGGGACTTAAAACATGTTTCACAAGTGAATGAATATGTTAATAAATGAATTACCAGTTTGCTGATTTTGAAATCCTGCCTAATATGACCCCACTCTATCTTTCCAACCATGGTTGTGGCCACTGCCTGCCTGATAAACACCCTTTCTCTGGTTTCAGGGGTCTCCTCACTTGCCCCTTCACAGTCATCATCTCTGATTCAGCACCTCTCTCTGTGTCCCTCCCCAGCCTTGCGGATCTGACCTGCCCTCAAAGTCCCACCTTCTCTATGATATTTTCCTAGATCTAATTTCATTTTACATTCATTTATTTCTTCCCCTTATCAAACTCCTATAATGCTCATTGCCTGTGGCATTCACTTTTTCAATTAACTGTACATCATCTTGTTGGGTTCATAGCCATTAGCCTCATCCTCTCAACTCCACTGTTACTTCTTTGAGGGTAGAGGCTAAGATAGATACTTTCTATCTTCCCTTTAATGCATAATTTTTGGTACCCACCAGGCATGTGGTAAATACTTGTTGATGGACTAGGTATGTGAAGAATCTGAACAAGAAAGTTAGGTTTCCTTTTTATTATAAGACATTAACAAAAATACTGCCTTATGTTTGTGACAACCAGCACCCTTACTTATCACCTCATGTTTGTAGGAGATGACCTTGCCAGGTGCCAGGAAAGACTGTCCATGCATTGAACAAACACTGACTGAGAATCTGCTTCTTGACAGATACCTTCATGAGTGCTAGGGAGAGTCCTAGAGGAAATGATTATCTGAGAAAACAAGACACCTAAATTGTAATATAACAAGCCTCAGAGACCTCCTGTGGACCTGGTGGAAACCTCAGGAAGGAGCTTCTAGCATCACCTAGTGTGGGGTGAGTCAGGAAAAGCTTTCCATGTTGGATCTATCTGCATCTGCCCAAATCCAGAGCCAAGAAAAAAAAATCCTCCAATCTTGTGACCTGCTGGCTTGAAATAGTGTACCAAGGTAGCCTTTTACAGTGTGCTGTGCCCCACTTGGATTGCATTCTAAGCAATCACAGCCCAGGCTCTCTCCTACAACCAACAAAGTAGAGACGACACAACTCCCATTGCAATGTCTATGCATACTGCAAAATCATTCCTTATGCTCACATGCTCAGGATTCAGACTCCTATTTTTACACTTCATATTCTCTTAGCTCCTGACATACCACACAACTCTGGCCTCTCTGCTCTTGTTCAAGCTCATTGTGTTAGAGTACATTAGAGTTTTAGATTGGACTCCCTTTTCCTCTTCATCTGCACTTTCTCCTTACATGAAAATGTCCATTGCCATGATTTCCTGTAATATATATATATATATATTTCCTGTAATATTTCCTGTAATATATATATATACATATTACATATTTCATATATATATATATATAATTTTTTTTTTAACTGGGCAGTTCGGGTTGCTCAGCGTTTTAGTGCTGCCTTCAGCCCAGGGCATGATCCTGGAGACTTGGGATTGAGTCCCACGTCGGGCTCCCTGCATGGAACCTGCTTCTCCCTCGGCCTGTGTCTCTGCCTCTCTCTCTCTCTCTCTTGCTCATGAATAAATAAATAAAATATTAAAAATATGTATATATTATTTTTACTGAAAATGCCTAAATGCGTTTATCTGGCTGTCCTAGTCAGTACAGGCTCAGCTGTGCTAGAATAACAAATGAACCCCCAAACCCAGTGCCTTAACACAAGAAGGTTTCTTTCTTTCTCACCCCTTGTGACCAATACAGATTAGCAGAGAGAATATTGACTCTGCTTCAACATTCATCAGGGACCCAAGCTGAAAAGCACTCTTCCATCTGTAACACTGCTGGTTACTCTGGCAGCAGAAGTAGAGATCACAGAGAACTTAAAATTCCCTCTTCAGTGCTTTAGCCCAAGGTGACATAGCCCGTTGACCAGAGTAGTTACATGACCCTCACCAAAATGCAAAGTAGTCAAAAATATAGAAACGCACATGCATATAGAGTAAACAATAACTCTTCCTGCCATACTAAAACTGAGCATCCTTGGTGCTCCAACTGTATATCCAAGTACTTGCTTGATATCTTTTTTGACATCACCGGTATACTTCAAACTGAGCATTGGTTTTTCCCCAAAACCTGCTTCTGTTCCAGTCTTAGTATATACAACCATCTGTTAAGCTGTTCAACCCAAGCCCTAAGAATTACTCTTCATTCCTTCTTCCTCTTTATCCACATGGAAATAACTAATTATGTTATTTCTATCCTCAAAATAAATTCTACATGCATCCACTTCTCCTCATCTCCACTACCAAAATAGTGAGCTAAACCATCAGAGTCTTTCAGGGTGGGTGACAGTAACCACTTCCTAACTCGCCTGCTTTCTTACAGTCTTGTCCTTATGCATTTCATTTTCTACAGAGCAGCCAGGGTGATCTTTAAACAGTACATTGATAAAATCTTTTCCTGGCTTAAAAACTTCCCATAATTTCCCAATACTGTTAGGACGAATTCTGAATTTCTTGTGTCTGGCTCCTACTTTTCCTTTAGAAGCCATCTCTTACTTCTCTGTCGTCACTAAGCCACAGCCTTTAATGCCAATTTCAGTGCTGCCTTGGGGCCTTTGAGCCAACTCCGTGCTGTGCCTGGAATGCTCACTCCTGGACCTGCATGGGCTGCTCCTCTCTTGTCATTCAGATCACAGAATTAATGTCATTTCTTCCGGGAGGCTTTTCTGGGCATCTAAGTAAAGTAACCTCTAGTCATTCTCCATCGCACCCACCTACCTCGTTCTTTGTGTAGTGTTTGTCACTATTTGATATTTTTCTATTTCCATATTTGTTTCTGCATAGGAATATAGGCTTGATGGGAGCCAAACTCTCCCTTCCCATTTACCCTTGTACCCCTCAGTGCCTAGAGGCATCCACAACAGGTGTTCAATAGACATGGACTATAGAAACACATTCATCAATGCCCTTAGAAACTCTGGCGCCATTGCTAAGTCTCACCTTCATCTTAAGAGTGAGCACTGGCCTCTTTTCCATGTGTCCTTTTGATACAAAAGACTCAGGCTGAAATTCTTATTTGAACTGATGGAAACAAATCTAAAGGAATAAAATAGTGAAGTGATCATCTATGCGTTGGTGATTTGCAGTCTTCTCCTTGCCAATCAGAAGGTGGAAGTTAACTACAGAGCCAGCTACTTGTCACATCTAGAGGTCCTTTTGACCCCAGCGATTAAGATGATGTGCCTGATGTGGTGAACTTTTATATTACCTTGCCAGAGAACTGTGAAAACAGCCCTTTTGTCACACTGAGTTCTCAATTTTGGTGATGGCTTGTCACTGTTCTGGAAGGAGATGACTCACCTAGAATAGGGGGTGGGAAGTGGGGACAGTGACAGGACAGGAGACAGGACCCATCTGAGGGTCTGTTTCCAAGCCCACTGAAATAAATAGAAAATGAAAGTGCCATAACACACAGGCACACCTTAATTTAATACCACAACATTATAGAACTTTGGTCCAATTTCTAAAGCCCTCAAGGAAAGAAAGATAATCCCCTCCTTAGTAGTGTCCTCTCACTAAAATGAGGATGCCCGGAGACCAAAAGCAGTTTATCTTCTAGCGTCTGCTTCTTTTTTTTTTTTTTTTTAAGATTTTATTTATTTAGTCATGAGAGACACAGAGAGAGGCAGAAGCAAAGGCAGAGGGAGAAGCAGCCTCCCCATAGGGAGCCAGGGAGGCCCAGGACTTGGGGATCCTGACCAAGCCCAAGGCAGATGCTCAACCACTGAACCACCCAGGGGTCCCCTAGTGTCTAGTTCTACTTAGCTTTTCAAAACTCTCAGGATAGGCAGCTGGGGCCACAGAAATGAAGGCCTTCCTGTATCTACTTTATCCAGCCCTGCTTTCCTTGAGCGTATTCTCACATCTTGCTTCTCGACTTGCTTCTGATTTCCCCATCACTGAATTCTTGATCTAGCTTCTTGTTTAAAGGCTCTCTTTCACCCCATTACCACAGTGTGTCTTAGCATGCTTCTCCCACTAAGACAACTTGCCTTCCATGTCAATTGTGATTTGCACAATCTCTTAGTGATATTTCTTCAGGTGTTTGAGAACAACACCCTACCCAGTCTAGTATGACCTCCATGTCCTTATTTGTCAAAGCAGACTCCCTAGCTAGGTCTACCGTTCTTAGAGCTACAACTTTCCCAGCTAGTTAGTTATTGTGGATGAAATGTTTGTGTTCTTCTCCCCCAAATTTCATATGTTGAAACCCTAAGTGCTAATGTGATGATATTTGGAGGTGGAGCCTTGAGGAGGTAATTAGGATTAGATGACATCATGAAGGTGAGGTCCCCATGATGAGATTAGTACCCTTGTAAGAAGAAACAAAAGAACTTGCTCTCTCTCTCTCTCTGCCATATGAGAATATAGCAAAAAGGTGGCCTCTGCAAGCCAGGAAGAGGGCCCTGACTGGAACCTGACCATGCTGACACCCTGATCTCAGACTTCCAGCCTCTGGAACTTTGAGAAATAGATGTCTGTGGATAAATCCACCTAGACTATGGTGTTCTGTTATAGCAGCCTGAGCTAAAATGATATTCATCTTTCCTAAAAGTCTGTACATTAAAGAAAAAGTTCTATTATCTTGAAACCTTTAGAGTCAGTCAGGGAGAAAGGAGGTCTTCCATATTTCCAGTCTAAATTTCTCAGGATTTAATTTAATTAGAGCTCATACCAAAATGAAGATTTTGACCTCATGAAAAAAAAAAAAAGCTTCTTATTTCATTCCTATAAAGAGAACTTTTTCAATCTTTAAGGAACCTTATTTCAATGGTATTTGATCTATCCCTGATTATACAATTATTAGCCTTTTGGTGATCTAACCAATGACATTTAAATGGCATTTATGTGCAGGGCTTGAATTATAGAATCACAAAACTTTTGAGCTGAAAGATACCTCAGAGAAAATATAGTCCAATTCCTGAATTTAAAAGATAAGGGAAGTTGAGCCCTAGATAACTGAGGTGTCTTGTACAAGGTCACAGCTTGTCGAGAAATAGAAGAGGAGAAAACATGTGAGATGGCCTTCTTACCACTCCACCTGTAGTGGAAGAAAAGTATTTAAAAAGATAAAAAGGAAAAGAAATGGTTTTAGATTCTTATACAAAAAAAATAAAAAATAAAATAAAAAACCCACACTGAACGGATGTCTTCCCAACATACTTTATCACACTTCAAGGATGGTATGTCATTAACACAGAAATTCTTCTGAACATAATTTTGAAAAGAGGCTAATTCCCAGATCACTGGGGTGGAGGGGCAGGGGAGGAGGTAGGAGAGAGGTCTTAAGAATACCAGCTTAAATCAGAGGCCCTGGAACTGGTTTCCCCTGCTCCTATCCTATTGGGAGCCTGTTGTAAGAGAAAACTAGAAATTTTCAGCTGCACACAAATTGCTTTATTTAGCAGACAATCTCAAAAAAACAACATGTTCTCTTGTGATTTGAGGCTTTATTATCTAATTTTCTCTTTGTGGTGTTCCTCCACCAGCAGACACCTGCTAAATGGCCAGAACAGACATGACTACTCTGTTCATGGTCCTGGGCTCTCTAGGTTTCTTGCTCTTCATATTCTCCCTGGGAGTGTCCATCCACTCCCACGGGTACCACCAGATGGGCCCAACCTCAGTCTCCAGCTCTGAGCTTTCCTTGGAACTTTAGACTCATTTCTAACTGCCCACAGTGTATTTCTGCCTTGATGTGGCACAGGCTCTGCAAACCCAGCAAGTCTAAAGATATATTACTTTCCACGCGACACCGATTCAATCTCTCTTTTATAATCTACTCAGCCTATCTTGGTTAATAGTGTCTCTAGGCATTTGGTTGCCTCAGAAGCTTCTCTGATTCTTCCTTCCACCTCACCCACTACATCCAGCCAATCACCAGTCTCTCCTGTCCATCTCTTAGGTATCTCTGGGATCTGCCTCCTATTCTCTATCCCTTCATCATGTGCCCAAAGTCCAACTCCATAATCTTTTGCCTAGACTCTTATAATAATCTTCTCACAAGATGATAATCTTATTTTCTTTGCCTTCTCCAATTTCAGTGCATTCCTGCTGAAAACCCTTCTGTGGATCTCTACTACCTAAAGAATAAATTCAAGACTCTTTAGCATGGAAAAACAGATGATTTTAAATTTACTTACTTTACATTTAGTTATACTAAGCCATACAAATATGCCATCCAGAATATTTTATCCATTAGCAATACATCTGTTCTTAAGGGCCAAATGTGGCATAAGAATATCCAAGCCCTAACTCACAAAGAAAACTATGTATTGGGGTTGAGAGAAAGGGCACCAAAAGAAGATAGAACTAGATGAAGTCCTGACTGTACCATGAACCCCACTGTGATCTATTTCCTTATTTGTAAAATGGGGGTGATAATAATTCTTGATCCTTTGGGTTGCTGTGGGAATTACATACAATGTGACTAACACCTAGAGGTATCAATATCATTATTATTACTAATATTATTAGTTGGTATTACTAATGTCATCATTACTACGAACATAGCATCTCTTTAAATATTTTAGGATAATTATTATAGGCCCCTCATTATTCTCTTCTTCAAATGAAACATCACACTTCTTACAAAACAGTTCCAAAATCATGTTGTTTTGAGAATGGCTCTCATTCTGTTCACCTCCCCTGGGCCATTAAGAAACTTAATGACCTTACCCTAAGGCTTGAAGATAAAAAGGAAATCATCCTTCTGAACAGGTGAAAGGTAATTAATAAATACAAAGTCTCTTTTCCAAAGGTGTTTTCTCTTTTAATCATTATGATTCTAGAGGCTTAAGCTCCTCTATACTTTAGTGTATACTTTTGCTTCCTAATTGAGGCTTTCAAGGAAATTTTAGAGTGACTACCTCAGACCACGAATTAGTCTCTCCTTTCTAAAAATGCACCTTCCAGGTTTTGGTCAAAGATTATTGGCAGGAAGTGAGGGGAAGGTTTGCACTTCCTTTCTGTGGCTTCCTAGAGCAGTACTATCAATCTAACACATTTCATCCGCTCTGAATTTACAGTTATCTTCATAAGTAAAAGAGGATAGTTGGTAGAGCAGCAAACTGGTCTTCCCTTGCTGTGAAAATGAAAACAGATAGCAAACACAATATCCTATGAAAGTAAGAGAAGTACTCCCAAGAAGTCAAGATATTGTTAGAGATGTCTTCAAAATATCAACAGATAATGAGATTGGGCAATGAGCCAACGATATCCAACCAGAATATATTTATTTGTTTTTTATGTGAATTAAATGATATTTCAAAAGTACCAGGGAATTTCTATTTAACACATTCACAGACTAGTTATTGTCATCCTGGGTGTGAATATTGAAATCTTACAGCAAAATCAGTGCAATAAAGCTTGATGGAGGTAGCATCATGGGAGAGAGTTCTTAAGTCTAAATATTTCAGTCTTAAAGCCATTACTTACTAGCCCTGTGACCTTGGGCAAGATAATTAATCTCTCTAGACCTCTATTTACTTACCTATAGAATGAAGAGGGGGAAAAAAGAGGACCCCAACACATTGTTTTAGAAAAAGGACCAAGTCAGATAATGCACATCATGTACTAATACAGAGAGTACCACACAGTAAGTACTCAACTGTTGGTCAAACATGACTGTGATTGGATAGAACTGCTATTTGGATAAAACTGCTATGAATCTCACTTCATTTTTGCTTAGAGATCCAATGTAATGATACCAAGTGAAAAATTCAGTCAACAGTTTTAACTTTTTTCCTCTTCATCCAATTGTTTTCAATCTACATAAAATCAAATACTGGTGGCTCTTATTCCCACTAAAATGACCAGCTGTTCTAACACCAGGTAGAAATGCCCTAAGTGAATTTTCCCTCTGACACACTGCACTTTCTTGTTCTGTAAATTTAGGTGCTTCTTAGAAACCGATAAGGTCTAAGAAGTTTTATTCCTAAAGTTCTGTGCAAGGTCAGGGAGTAGCATTTGATTAAGAAAAAAATCTTTCAAATATCTTGATTGAGAGTATTCTGCAAAGTAAACTATTATCATGGTGTTGATAATGAAAGATTAAAAAAAATTATAATAAAAAGTCCACCAAGCACGCCAGTGGCTTTAATTAGGGTTGAATATAGCAACATGAGTAAACTGAATCAAGTCATACTCCTGTCAGCCTGGAAAATATTATTATATTTATTGCACCCAGGAAGGGTGTGGGCAACAAGTTTTAGGAGATGTTTGAACAACTGCAGGACCATTATACAAGTCTCAGATTTCCTTGGATTCCATGGTGATTAGGTAAGCTGCTGCTCTGTTAGGAGTCCGATACAGAGGCACTCTATATACACTCCTCCTTGTTAGATAGTGTTCAAGCGATATTCCAAGGTGCCAAATATGAGATCACAATTAATTAAATTAAATCAACATAAAATACCACAATGTATGTTTATTAAGCTGTTTTCCCAGTATTAATCTACTTAAATAAACAAACCACATTGTCTTAACTCAAGAATATGTAAATTTTTTATTTTCTTTTGATTGATCAAAATATGTTCATAGATAGTAAAATAGCATCCCTTAATGAAAATTCCAGTGCAGAGCAAAATGTAAATAATATTTGCTGACATTTATTGGTTTCTAGACATACACATGCATAGAGTTCTAAGCACTTCATATTTAATCTTTTAATCCCCATAGTAATTATATGAATATTTAATGTAGACACTATTATTCGCCCCATTTTATAGAGTGGAAAACTGAGACACAAAAAATATCAGCTAAATTGCCCATTGAAACTCATCTAGTAAATTGGTAAGCCAGAATTTTTTTGTTTGATTTTTTTGTTTTATTTAAATTCAATTTGCTAACATATAGTATAACACCCAGTGCTCATCCCATCAAGTGCCCTCCTTAGTGTCTGTCACCCAGTCACCCCATCCTCCCACTCTCCTCCTCCACAACCCTTTGTTTCTTAGAGTTGGTTGTCTCTCATGGTCTGCCTTCCTCTCATATTTTTCCCCATTCAGTTTCCCTCCTTTCCCTTATAATCCCTTTCACTGTTTCTTATATTCCACATATGAGTGAAACCATACAAGGATTGTCTTTCTCCGACTGACTTATTTCACCCAGCATAACTCTCCAATCCCATCCACATTGAAGTAAATGGCAGGTATTCATCCTTTCTGATGGCTGAGTAATATTCCATTGTATATATAGACCACAGCTTCTTTATCCATCATCCATCTGTTGAAGGACATTGTGGTAAGCCAGAATGTGAATGCAAACAGTCTGGTCTAGAGTCCTTAGTAATAACCTCTATATCAGTGAACCTCTGAACCAGGGGTGATTTTTACCCCAAGGGATATTTAACAGTACCTGAAGATAGTTTTGATTGTCACAACTAGGAAGGGAGAACTACTTGGCATCCAGTAGATAGAATCCAGGTATATTGGTAAACATCTATAATGTACAGAACAGCCCTACAACAAAGAAGTGTCTGGTCCAAACAGTCAACAGAGGGGAGGTTGAACACACTGCTCTATATCATACTGCCTCTGGGGTTAGTTATACCCTTCCTACAAAAAATACCATCTACAGACCAGCAGCATTTCGTCACCTAGGAGCTTGTTAGAAAAGCCCACCTCAGATATACTGAATTAGAATCTGCATTTTAATAAGATCCCCAGGTGATTAATCTGCACATCGAAGTTTGAGAAGCCATGAGTTATTACTATTAGCTATCATACTGCAAACAGTCTTTAATAAGACAAATACACATTTGTCCTATACAACTACCTCATTTCTGTGCACAGGCATAGAGTGGGAATGCTAGGAAGATGATGGAGCAAGAGAAGAGGGGAGGAGGATGGAAAGACTCAACAGGGATGTAATTTTAGGGCCTGGAATTCAGCAGATGTTTACCTGAAATAGCAATCTGAAGACAAGAAGTACAATCTGAGTTTATAAAAGATGGACAAAAACAACACTCAGAATTTAACTTCGTCCTCAGGACTAAGAGTAGAAGACATAGGCAGATGGCCAGGAACCATCTGGAGGGAAAAGTGGGACATGGGGGTAAGCTGCAGGATAACTGTCACAAATACACAAGCCAGCCAGGATGGCAAAGTTCTTCACATCTGGATACCAGCTATGTGGACTGAGGATTGGCCTGGTTTAAAGGCAGTAGGACAAAGAAGGCCCATTCACCTGATGAGATTTGGATGTATTTCCACCATGAAAATTAATTCAAGGAAACCCCACAGAGTGAAGTCAGGGGGACAGAAGAGAAGGCTACAATGGGGAGCTGTACCACTCAACATCTATTACAGGAAGAATTATCCTTTATAGACCACAACAGAACAGTCAGCAGGGAAGTATTATCAATCAGAAGCCTGAACAGGGCAAGATGGAGGTTGCACCTCCTATAGGAAATTAACCAGCCCCACAACTAAGCCAATGGAAAACTGTCATCACCCAGAACTCGTCCTTTCTTCTAATGGACTTCCATTTAAAACAAACCGTCCCTACTTCCTCCCTCCTATCCATAAAATATCATTCCTCACTTTTGTTATTGGTCTTGCCTGTGCTTTTGCCATAGCTTGCATGTCTCGAAATGCAATTTTCTGTTATTCCCACATAAACTCATTTTTACTGGTAAAAGACTGTTTTTTTAAGATTAACACCACAGAGTGAGGCTTTCCCAGAGTATGTTTTTAATAGTCAATAAGGTAAAAGCGCTGCCAAAATACAAAGCTCCAACAATAATGCATCATTCTTTTAGGAAAAGCAAAGACTCCTGTCCTTTTAAGAAATACATGCACAGCAGCTAATGAAGAAGAGATGCAGAGAGAGCTCCTGCTCCCAAGTGGCCCGCAGAGTTGACCACAAAGTCTTTTAGAAGCACATTGATGCATAAACCTTTACACAGTCTCACATTTGGAGATTTAAGACAATACTTTTGTCAAAATATGTTTCCTCCCCCACAGGCTTCTCAAAAACAATAAGCAAAATAACAATGTTTTGTGAACTTTATCAAATGTTAACTGGGAAACCCTACTGTTTTTAATTGTCTTGAATGAATACAGACCAGGATCTGTGAATGCAAAGAAAGTGGTTTCTTACCCCCTGCCCCTGCCCTCACCCCCACCCCCTCCACTGCCCAGCCTCTAGAATCAGCTTTGTACTGATGGGTGGCTATTCCCAAAGGCAAAGGTGAGGTAAAGGCAAGATTGAAGTAGAATCCTCAGAGCCCAACCACTGTGAAAACCATTTCACGGTAAACCGAGAATTTAAAAATACTATTATTGTGGTTATCCAAATAATTTCCCTTGCCATCATTCTCTATTCGGAAATCAGCACTCTCGCTATTGCATTAAAATCAGAGGATTTGGAGATGAATGGATCGGAAAATATTTTCTAACAAATTGGGTTCCAAAAATGGGGTCTTCATACTTGGGGAGAGAGTGCTACGTGAGCATCAGCCAAGATCCTTTCCAAAGTCCACAGTTGCTGGGCCCCACCCCCAAGAGCTCTCCTTCAGCAGGTTTCAAAACGGCCTAAGGAATTTGTGCATCTAACTCCTCTTATCATTCTGATGCTCAGCAGGTTTAGGGAGCACTGTCAAGTTTAACTTCCCCATTTCACAAATCAAGAAAGTGAGAACCAGACAATGAATTCATTATAATGCCAGAACTAGCATCTTGATCTCCAGGCTTAATGTATTTTGATGACCTAATCCTATCTTTTTTTTTTTATTTGATCAACAGTGCATCATAGTAAAATACAATGACTCAGAGTATGATCCACCAAATGCAGAAGAATCCAGAATTTGGAGCTAGGATCTCTTCTATTTTTTTTCTACTTCCCATTCCTACTCATTTTAATCCAGGTGAAGATGAAGCAGCCTCCCTGATACTACTAAACACCAGCCTCCTGGACTTCACAGGATGAGGAGAGGAATGCTTCTTAAGAAACAGTCTGCAAATTTGTTGTGTAATCAATGATGTTCCATAATTGTATTTTCTCCCTTTTGATCTCTTATGGCTTTATTGTTCTTGAATTCTCAAGGAATCTCCAGTTATACCCCAAAGAAAAAAACGGCATTATTATAACTTGGGGACAAAGTTACCTCCATGGCCCTATTGACTGGTCAGCTCCAACTATCCTAATTGCCTTTTTACCTACATATATACATACTTTTTAAAGAGGAAGTTGATTTTAAGAACATATCCACTGTTTTCTTTCATTTCCCTTCATGATTTAAGAAGCGATTCATCTAACTTATTCACAAAACAAATAGCATTAAGAAGGAAAAGGTGCAAAAGTTAAGATAGTGATTGTTTTGTCTTCTTTGAGAAGCAAAGGATAAAACAAAGAAAAACCCCAAAGAGGTTTTGTGTGTGTGTATGTGTTTTTAAGGAAAGGCTCACTCCTGTTTGTGAAAATATGTCCAAATTCTGGCTGAATTATTTTAGCTCACTGCTTTGCTCTGGGATACAGGTGTACTGTCATTATGTCTATTTCTTTTTCGGGCATTAAGATTTAAAGAAGGGCAGGTAATCCTATGAGCCATGGCTTCCCTGCACAATATGCCTGCTGTTTAGTCCAGAAACTTTATACTCTCTTTTGGTATCTTAATCGCCACATTATTTTCCCTGGTATTACCACGTTAACAATGTGTTTATAAAACATTCAAAGCATATAATACCTTGTTTCTCCATCTTTCAAAACTGTATAAGCTATAGGACTACACGGTGTCCTGCCACCTCTGGGAAGCACTCTAGAATCTTCCAGATTCTATTCTTCCTACATATCTGGCATCAAACTTATCTATATCTTTTCTACACAAAGTGTAGCATCAGCCTCACCTGGAAGCTTGTTAGAAATGCAGAATTTTGGCCCCACCTTAGACCTACTATATCAAATTCTACATTTTACTAAGATCCCCAAGTGATTCATATGTTCATTCAAGTTTGAGAAGCAGTGCTCTATGCCATGTAAGTCTTTGTTAGAGTCTGCTTCAAATCTTTTGTCTCCTCCAACTCAATTCATATAACTTACAGAGAGCAACTTTTGTGTTCTCTCAGCATTTGGTACCATGTAAGTCTATGATGGGGTTTAAGATAATACTTGTGTAGCAGATATAGGTGGGGGGGCCTCTCCAATAGCTCTTTCTCACCTCAAATCTTGTTAATAGTACCTAGACTTCAATCAGGTAAGCATGTTCAGGTGCCCCTAAAGTAAGTGGGGTCCAGTCCCAGGCCCATTGACAAATCACAATTCATTAATGCTGATCATGGTAATCCCACTTCTTTTCCCAATGACTGGGGAGCAGAGTGTATGGGAATGAAGTGTAATTCTAGCCAAGGTACTTTTGAAGAATAGGCCCTGGGAAAGGTTTCGTAACAATGACAAGGGATAAAGTATTAAAAAGCCCCATTTTCTGATTCGGGATATTTCTTGATGAAGATGTGCTTAAAATTAAAGAAACCATCTTGTGAAGAGGGTTAGCCCAAGAGAATACTCACAATTGTTGAGTAGGAAGTTGGAAGGACCTGGATTTCTACTGCATCACCATGCCACTCAATTCATCAACCTTGGACTTGCTTTACCTCCAGACCTCCTGTCACGTGACCTATAAATCATCTTATTAAGCCATCTGAATTGGATTTTCATTACCTGGAATGCTAAATATTCTAACTCATAAAGCTATAAACTAAAATAATGACCAATAATTAGGCATGTACAGTCACCCTTTACATATATTATCTCATGTGATTATTATGTCAGTTCTATGCTAAAGACACCATTGTCCCCAACATACTGACATAGAAACTAAAATTCAGAGAGATGAAGAATTCCAAGGTTTAGAATTTGAACCCAGGTTTGCCAGATCTAAGAGCTCAGGCATCTTTTTCCATTCTCCTTCCATGGTTTGACTGGTTAATAGCCATGATAATGTACCATGATCTTTGGGAGGATTATGTGCCAGCTTGGATGGGAAGGGGAGTCCTTTATAGGTTTTCTTGAGAGTGGTTTATTATTTGCTTTACTGATGACGCTGCATGGGTTATTTAAAATGGGAATAGTCTCATTCTACAAAACTCTATTCCCAGAGTCCTGCAGCATGCCAAGCAGGTTCAAGATGAATAAAATGAAGCTCCTAGTTTGCAGAACTATTCATTGCAAAGAGATGTTGTGTTATAAAATTAATGAATCCTTCCAAGAGAGTTGATAACAATGAACTGATAGCCAATTCCTGACATGTACACATGGGTCTGAAGGGAGATGAAACCTCTACAAGTAGAGCCAGAGGGAACCATAAATACTGTACTTCTTTTAATCTTCCAGTTCACTTTGAAAGTATGTGGCTCAGCTTTCAAATTTGCCCAATTTAGGAGAGCATCTGCATTCATTTGTTCAGATGTTTTGTCAGAAAGAGGAGATAAAAAATATCCAAATATGTGGAAGCTTCCAAAAACACTTCCTAAATATTTCATTCACCATTCCCACATGATGGAGTGGTAAAGACACAGTCCTTGAAATGAGGCCAACAGTTTACTCAGGCTAGACTCCAAAATTATAAAAGATGAAAGGCCTTTTGACCATTCCTTAGCTTCCAAGGTAGTATCATTCTTATTCTTAGAAATGTCATTTCCTGGGTAAATACAGATACATTATGAGCACCAATGTTTTTGAAATAAAAGGAGAATACGTGCTTAGACACAATTACCAACATTAAAGGGAAGCAGCTACCTTTCCACCAGAACAAGGCCCTGTCCTCACTCAAAATGAATGTCTTGGGACACTGGCCCTCTACTCTCCATGCGCAAGCTATCCTTGGAAGGTCACCCTATGTGAACAGAACACTAAACCTAGCTCTTAATTAGGTTATTTAGTCAATACAGTGGAAAATTCAGTCCCTGTGGTTACATAATGCGTGTAAACAATGTTTGTCTTTTTTTTTTTATTTTGATGTTAAAATCTCTCAAATTTGTTGTTAGAAGTGACCAATTATTTCAGTTAAAAGAAACGAACTAATAATTCTGTGCAGACACAGGCATTGCTAATTAACTCTGGAAATGGTGTTAATTCACTCAGCATTTTATCCAAAAATATTCTACTTGAGCTTCTTAAAATAAGGATTCCAACTCATTATTGTGAGAATCATAAAACTGTGTCTCTATCTCAAGTCAATAGAAAAGAATGAAAAGGACTTATTTCAGTATTTCATCTTCTGATTGAATTTCTGAGTTTCACACAGGCATTTCTAGTAATTAGGAGGAAGACAAAAGATGTCCAGGAATAGAGGAAAATGAACCACCCTAACTGCTAAAGTTGATCATGGACTACCAGTTTTGTTGTTAATGCAACTAAGGAATTTTAATTTTTCTTCCTAATTAAAAGTTGATTTAAACCCATCTTTTTTGATAGGTCAATCTGTCCAGTTTGTTAAAGAAGACCTATGATATGATTGATGATTTTTATATTTTTAGAAGAGAATCTCCAAAATATTAAGCAATCATATCATGGTCAATTCTTTTAAACTATAGACATTTAATGAAGTTAAAATCTTGAATTTATAATCATTTTTAAAAAATACTTATTCATTACTGTACTGAAATCATACTGATAGACATTTTTACTTAAATAGAATATAAAAATGTATATTTTTATAAATGCATATATTGCATTTATTTTAAGTATAAAATAAAAGTATTTTAAGTATAAATGCATCTTATTGAAAGTAAAGCATGTTATCTTTAACATACACATACCTATGACATTATAATAAAAATGTAACTCTATGGGAATTAAGGACTTGTTGTGATGAGCACTGGGTGATGTATGGAATTGTTGAATCATTACATAGTACACTTGAAACTAATTTAACACTGTATGTTAAATGGAATTTAAAATAAAATATAATTCAAAATATAATTCTAAATACGTTATACGTAAGACACAAAGCAACCAAAGAATTAGAAATCCTAAAATCATAATTTCTGTTCCTTTTGCACAGATTATATCACAACAACAAAAAAATTTCAATGGTGGCACAGCATTAAAAAAAGAGACAAAAGTTTTTACATGCTATTTTCAACTAATCTTTAGCTCTTATTCTCATGAAATAATGACAGCCTATCACCTTAAAATTTTTCACTAAGTAGTATAAGATCATGACTTTTTCATTATTTAGGTAATATATGCTGCTTTCTCAGACATATGTAATTATATGTTTGCAAAGATTTTTTTTTTTAATGGTGAGCCTATCATATTAGAGTGAATCTTTATTCTCTTGATACAACGGTCAAAGCAAAGCTGAAAGGCAGTTGGGTAACAGTCTCAAATTTTCCCTCATTGTGAATGTTGCTTCCAATGCCTACAGCTTCTGGCAGCACACACTTACAGACTTTATAGAAATACAGAAGTCCTTTATAGCAGCTTACCAGAAAACCTGTGAAGGCTAATATTACATTGACTATTCTTATAGGTGAATAAAGGTTATCTTCTGGAGAAGACAAAAAGCGGCTATAAATGTGAATTCTAATAGCTATGGAGGTAGGAGAATGGAAAGTATCTCTCTCTCCTTTTAAAATCATTTTCCATCAGTCAGTAAAGATTAAACAATCTTTTGGTTCCAAAAAAATTTGTAAAGAGGGCTCTTTTCTGAAGAGACCTACAATTCAAGACATCTATATTTCATTTTCTTCCTCTAGTTAAAGATTTGCTGACCAACCTAAATCCAAGAAGTTCTGTTCTTGGAGTTCTGCTTTAGGAGAATGGTTTACACAATATTAAAAAGTGAGAAGAGACAGCAAACATGATCTACTCCAGTAGTTTTTATTACATTTCAAGGTTGGGAACCTTCTGGGTTCTTTTTATTTCCCCAAACCTTGACAGCTGATGTGATATGAGAACAAGGTTCAAAGGATGTGCAGCAGGAACAGTGAAACATGCCTGCTATGACCAACAGATCCTTGAACTCTCACGTGAAATTCAGTTTATTGCCTTTTAAGTACATTTTATACTTTACTGATGTGCGTCTCTTCCCAACTCAGCACATGGTGTGACCACCTTATTCAGTTCTCATGGACATCCTCCAGCCTCTCAGACCCCCCTGTGTGCCAATGCACTCTCTGGTGACCCTATCCCATGCCTGAGCCACTGTAACATCTAGTTTTCTGAACCATCAGCTTCACTGGAATGCAACCTGACAGTGCTGCACACCCCAAGCCTAAGCCCAAGCGCCACACCCCTCCCTTCCTGCCCACCACTGCCTGTGAGCCATTAGTGGTGATGTCAACCACATATATGTCAATTTGGCCAAGAAGTGCCTGGATTAAACATATTTCTGGGTGTGTCTGTGAGGGTGTTTTTGGATGAGATTAGCATTTAAATCCATGGACTCAGTAAAGTAGATTACCATCCCCAGCATGGGTAGGCATCATCCAATCCCTTGAGGACTGCACAGAACAAAATGCAGAGGAAGGAGAGATTCACCTCTTTTTTTCCTGTTTCAGTGTTGATCTGGGGCATCTCATATTTTCTCATACCCTCAGACTTGGAATTACATTATCATTGCCCTGTTGTCAGGCCTTCAGATACTCACCATTATACCACTAGCTTTCCTGAGTCTCTAGCTTATAGATGGCAGACTGTGGGACTTCTCAATCTCCATAATCATATGAGCCAATCCCTCAAGCTAAATCTCTTTTATAACCTATTGGTTCTGTTTCTCTGGAGATTCCTGATAGCATGCTTCCCTTCTTAGACAAATTTGAAACACATTTCATAAGGCTCTCCAGAAGGTCCTGACAAGACTGACTATGTCACCTGTAGCAGTGGCCCACTCAGCCACTGATATTAGTTTTCCTCCTTCCCTTTTCCATTTTCCCAGTCCCGAGTGCATTCCCTAGACTCACTTCCCAAATCATCTACCCATACCCAAGGCTCTGACTCAGGCTCCATTTTGAGGAGGACTCAGTCTAAGACATGGAGAACTTCATGATCATACCATGGTTACCTGTGAACAACAGCTCGCCATGAACTAGTTTATTTACTCAAAAAGCTGACAGACTGAAATAAGAAAATTAACACTGAGTAATAGAGTGGGGATGTACATAGGATTCAAATCCAGATCTGCTAGAGACTCAACATTGCCTTTCATGCAATACTGTTTAGAACAATATTCTGCAGACAATGAGAATGTGGCATCAACTAGACATTACATTTCAACGTGCTCCAAAGTTGTTGAGGTATTTCCTAATATAGACAAAAATAACTACTATCTATTGAGGGATTTCTATATGCCAAGTTCTGTGCACATCTGTGATTTCGTTTCATCTTTACAACAAACATGTGAAATAAGCCATTTTTCCTCATTTTTGAGTTACAATGCCTGCCAAATAAATAGATAGTACTTGTTTACTGAATTAATAGAACTGAAATAAAGTTTGGAAACTATACTTCTTTTCACTTTCTTTCAGAAAAATGAAGTGGACCTCATGCTCACAAATTTCCTGAAAATTTCCACTTTGTTCTTTGACAACATATTCTGGTGCCTCCAGAACAAAGAGAGACATATTTTCAAAGCACAAGCTAGTAGTATCTTCAAAGGAGGAATAAAAATGTTGGATTCACTCAAGGAGATTAGTATCGTAGAATTATGGAGTCATGGTGAACCTCAGGAGGTTATCTAGTTTATAACCTTGCCTCCAGGCAGAACTACAACAAAGCTAACAAGAACACATTTCTGTCTGTGTTTGCAGGTCAAATCTTATTATAACCAGGATAATCTCAATCTCCAAATGATTAAAAGATCCCTCTGATCCAACAATTGGCCAGTTTATTTCACACAGTGCTCGATAAGGCAAAATTTTAACAAGGAACATTGCAATGGGCCAGAAAATGAAAACTTAAATGGGAAGAGAATTTCAAAAAGCTACATGAAGGCCAAAGATTCTGGGCACCTAGATTTGCATCCACATGTTCATTTTATTTTTTTGAAACTGCAAACCCTGGACTCCAAGAGAAATTAAAGAGCAAAGAAATCCTGAAACTATAAAACTTCATTACACCAATAAAATAAATATCTAGGGGGGAGGGGCAAGATGGCGGAGGAGCAGGGTCTCCAGGTCACCTGTCCTCAGCAAATTACCTAGAAAACCATCCAATCATCCTGAAAACCTACGAATTCGGCCTGAGATTTAAAGAGAGACCAGCCGGAACGCTACAGTGAGAAGAGTTCGCGCTTCTATCAAGGTAGGAAGACGGGGAAAAAGAAATAAAGACACAAAAGGCCTCCAAGGGGGAGGGGCCGCGAGGAGCCGGGCTGAGGCCGGGGCGAGTGTCCCCAGGACAGGAGAGCCCCGTCCTGGAGGAGCAGGAGCTGCACCGACCTTCCCCGCGGAAAGGGGCTCCCCGGGAATTGGAGCAGGATCCCCAGAGAGGCGGGGACGCCCTCGGGCTCCCTGGGACAGTAACAGAGGAACTGCGCCCCGGAGAGTGCGCCGAGCTCCCTAAGGGCTGCAGCGCTCGGCGGGACCCGGAGCAGCTCGGAGGGGCTCGGGCGGCGGCTCCGCGGAGGGGGCTGCGGGGCTCCGGGAGCAGCTCGGAGGGGCTTGGGCGGCGGCTCCGCGGAGGGGGCTGCGCGGCTCCGGGAACAGCTCGGAGGGGCTCGGGCGGCGGCTCCGTGGAGGGGGCTGCGCGGCTCCGGGAACAGCTCGGAGGGGCTCGGGCGGCGGCTCCGCGGAGGGGGCTGCGCGGCTCCGGGAACAGCTCAGCGGCGGCGGCTCGGGCGGAGGAAGAAGCTCCGCGTGGAGGGGGCTGCGCGGCTCCGGGAACAGCTCGGAGGGGCTCGGGCGGCGGCTCCGCGGAGGGGGCTGCACCGCCAGGAGCGCGAATCCAACAGCGCAGGCCCCGGAGCACAGGGCGCCGGGACACAGCCCAGGATCCGGCCTCCCCCGGGACAGGCAGAGGCCGGGAGGGCCCAGGACAGCAAGGACGCTCCTGCCTGGAATTGAGCAGATCAGCGGCCCCGCCCCGGAGCCCCCAGGCCCTGCAGACGGAGAGCCCCGGGGCTACTGCGGGGGCTGGATCCAGGGTCCCAGAGCTGCCGCCGCCACTGTGGCTTCCTCCCGGGGCCTCACGGGGTGAACAACCCCCACCGAGCCCTGCACCAGGCAGGGGCAGAGCAGCTCCCCCAAGTGCCAACACCTGAGAATCAGCACAGCAGGCCCCTCCCCCAGAAGACCAGCGAGACGGACCAGTTCCAAGGGAAGTCAAGGGACTTAAACTACACAGAATCGGAAGATACTCCCCCGTGGTTTTTTTTGTTTTTTGTTTTTTTGTTTTTGTTTTTGTTTTTGTTTTGTTTTTTTTTGTTTTTTTTTGTTTTGTGCTTTTTTTTCTCTCTTTCTTCTTGATTTCTGATTGCTTCCCCCACCCCCCTTTTTTCTTTTTTCTCCTTTCTTTCTTTTTCTTTCTTTTTCTTCTCTTTTTCCCCTATTTTTTTCTTCTTTCTCTTTTTTCTTTTTCTCTTTTCTTTCCTTCTCTCTCTTTTTCTCCTTTTCCCAATACAACTTGTTTTTGGCCACTCTGCACTGAGCAAAATGACTAGAAGGAAAACCCCTCAAAAAAAAGAATCAGAAACAGCCCACTCTCCCACAGAGTTACAAAATATGGATTACAATTCAATGTCAGAAAGCCAATTCAGAAGCACTATTTTACAGCTACTGGTGGCTCTAGAAAAAACCATAAAGGACTCAAGAGACTTCATGACTGCAGAATTTAGATCTAATCAGGCAGAAATTAAAAATCAATTAAATGAGATGCAATCCAAGCTAGAAGTCCTAACGACGAGGCTTGACGAGGTGGAAGAATGAGTGAGTGACATAGAAGACAAGTTGATGGCAAAGAGGGAAACTGAGGAAAAAAGAGACAGGCAATTAAAAGACCATGAGGATAGATTAAGGGAAATAAATGATAGCCTGAGGAAGAAAAACCTACGTTTAATTGGGGTTCCCGAGGGCGCGGAAAGGGACAGAGGGCCAGAATATGTATTTGAACAAATCCTAGCTGAAAACTTTCCGAATCTGGGAAGGGAAACAGGCATTCAGATCCAGGAAATAGAGAGATCCCCCCCTAAAATCAACAAAAACCGTTCAACACCTCGACATTTAATAGTGAAGCTTGCAAATTCCAAAGATAAGGAGAAGATCCTTAAAGCAGCAAGAGAAAAAAAGTCCCTGACTTTTATGGGGAGGAATATTAGGGTAACAGCAGACCTCTCCACAGAGACCTGGCAGGCCAGAAAGGGCTGGCAGGATATATTCAGGGTCCTAAATGAGAAGAACATGCAACCAAGAATACTTTACCCCGCAAGGCTTTCATTCAAAATGGAAGGAGAGATAAAGAGCTTCCAAGACAGGCAGCAACTGAAAGAATATGTAACCTCCAAACCAGCTCTGCAAGAAATTTTAAGGGGGACTCTTAAAATTCCCCTTTAAGAAGAAGTTCAGTGGAACAATCCACAAAAACAAGGACTGAATAGATATGATGACACTAAACTCATATCTATCAATAGTAACTCTGAACGTGAACGGGCTTAATGACCCCATCAAAAGGCGCAGGGTTTCAGACTGGATAAAAAAGCAGGACCCATCTATTTGCTGTCTACAAGAGACTCATTTTAGACAGAAGGACACCTACAACCTGAAAATAAAAGGTTGGAGAACCATTTACCATTCAAATGGTCCTCAAAAGAAAGCAGGGGTTGCCATCCTTATATCAGATAAATTAAAATTTACCCCGAAGACTATAGTGAGAGATGAAAAGGGACACTATCTCATACTCAAAGGATCTATCCAACAAGAGGACTTAACACTCCTCAATATATATGCCCCGAATGTGGGAGCTGCCAAATATTTAAACCAATTAATAACCAAACTCAAGAAATACCTTGATAATAATACACTTATACTTGGTGACTTCAATCTAGCTCTTTCTACCCTGGATAGGTCTTCTAAGCACAATATCTCCAAAGAAACGAGAGCTTTAAATGATACACTGGACCAGATGGATTTCACAGATATCTACAGAACTTTACATCCAAACTCAACTGAATACACATTCTTCTCAAGTGCACATGGAACTTTCTCCAGAATAGACCACATACTGGGTCACAAATCGGGTCTGAACCGATACCAAAAGATCGGGATAGTCCCCTGTATATTCTCAGACCATAATGCCTTGAAATTAGAACTTAATCACAACAAGAAATATGGAAGGACCACAAACACGTGGAGGTTAAGGACCATCCTGCTAAAAGATGAAAAGGTCAACCAGGAAATTAAGGAAGAATTAAAAAGATTCATGGAAACTAATGAAAATGAAGATACAACCGTTCAAAATCTTTGGGATGCAGCAAAAGCAGTCCTGAGGGGGAAATACATCGCAATACAAGCATACATTCAAAAACTGGAAAGATCTCAAATTCAAAAGCTCACCTTACACATAAAGGAACTAGAGAAAAAGCAACAAATAGACCCCACCCCCAGCAGAAGAAGAGAGTTAATTAAAATTCGAGCAGAACTCAATGATATCGAGACCAAAAGAACTGTGGAACAGATCAACAGAACCAGGAGTTGGTTCTTTGAAAGAATTAATAAGATAGATAAACCATTAGCCAACCTTATTAAAAAGAAGAGAGAGAAGACTCAAATTAATAAAATCATGAATGAGAAAGGGGACATCACTACCAACACCAAGGAAATACAAACGATTTTAAAAACATATTATGAACAGCTGTACGCCAATAAATTAGGAAATCTAGAAGAAATGGACGCATTCCTGGAAAGCCACAAACTACCAAAACTGGAGCAGGAAGAAATAGAAAACCTGAACAGGCCAATAACCAGGGAGGAAATTGAAGCAGTCATCAAAAACCTCCCAAGACACAAGAGTCCAGGGCCAGATGGCTTCCCAGGGGAATTCTATCAAACGTTTAAAGAAGAAATCATACCTATTCTACTAAAGGTGTTTGGAAAGATAGAAAGAGATGGAGTACTTCCAAATTCGTTCTATGAGGCCAGCATCACCTTAATTCCGAAACCAGACAAAGACCCCACCAAAAAGGAGAATTACAGACCAATATCCCTGATGAACATGGATGCAAAAATTCTCAACAAGATACTAGCCAATAGGATCCAACAACACATTAAGAAAATTATTCACCATGACCAAGTAGGATTTATCCCTGGGACACAAGGCTGGTTCAACACTCGTAAAACCATCAATGTGATTCATCATATCAGCAAGAGAAAAACCAAGAACCATATGATACTCTCATTAGATGCAGAGAAAGCATTTGACAAAATACAGCATCCATTCCTGATCAAAACCCTTCAGAGTGTTGGGATAGAGGGAACTTTCCTCGACATCTTAAAAGCCATCTACGAAAAGCCCACAGCAAATATCATTCTCAATGGGGAAGCACTGGGAGCCTTTCCCCTAAGATCAGGAACAAGACAGGGATGTCCACTCTCACCACTGCTGTTCAACATAGTTCTGGAAGTCCTCGCCTCAGCAATCAGACAACAAAAAGACATTAAAGGCATTCAAATTGGCAAAAAAGAAGTCAAACTCTCCCTCTTCGCCGATGACATGATACTCTACATAGAAAACCCAAAAGCCTCCACCCCCAGATTGCTAGAACTCATACAGCAATTTGGTAGCGTGGCAGGATACAAAATCAATGCCCAGAAATCAATGGCATTTCTATACACTAACAATGAGACTGAAGAAAGAGAAATTAAAGAGTCAATCCCATTTACAATTGCACCCAAAAGCATAAGATACCTAGGAATAAACCTAACCAAAGAGGTAAAAGATCTATATCCTAAAAACTATAGAACACTTCTGAAAGAAATTGAGGAAGACACAAAGAGATGGAAAAATATTCCATGCTCATGGATTGGCAGAATTAATATTGTAAAAATGTCAATGTTACCCAGGGCAATTTATACGTTTAATGCAATCCCTATCAAAATACCATGGACTTTCTTCAGAGAGTTAGAACAAATTATTTTAAGATTTGTGTGGAATCAGAAAAGACCCCGAATAGCCAGGGGAATTTTAAAAAAGAAAACCTTAGCTGGGGGCATCACAATGCCAGATTTCAGGTTGTATTACAAAGCTGTGGTCATCAAGACAGTGTGGTACTGGCACAAAAACAGACACATAGATCAGTGGAACAGAATAGAGAACCCAGAAGTGGACCCTGAAATGTACGGCCATCTAATATTCGATAAAGGAGGAAAGACTATCCATTGGAAGAAAGACAGTCTCTTCAATAAATGGTGCTGGGAAAATTGGACATCCACATGCAGAAGAATGAAACTGGACCACTCTCTTTCACCATACACAAAGATAAACTCAAAATGGATGAGAGATCTAAATGTGAGACAAGATTCCATCAAAATCCTAGAGGAGAACACGGGCAACACCCTTTTTGAACTTGGCCACAGTAACTTCTTGCAAGATACATCCACGAAGGCAAAAGAAACAAAAGCAAAAATGAACTATTGGGACTTCATCAAGATAAGAAGCTTTTGCACAGCAAAGGATACAGTCAACAAAACTAAAAGACAACCTACAGAATGGGAGAAGATATTTGCAAATGACATATCAGATAAAGGGCTAGTTTCCAAAATCTATAAAGAACTTATTAAACTCAACACCAAAGAAACAAACAATCCAATCATGAAATGGGCAAAAGACATGAAGAGAAATCTCACAGAGGAAGACATGGACATGGCCAACATGCACATGAGAAAATGCTCTGCATCACTTGCCATCAGGGAAATACAAATCAAAACCACAATGAGATACCACCTCACACCAGTGAGAATGGGGAAAATTAACAAGGCAGGAAACAACAAATGTTGGAGAGGATGCGGAGAAAAGGGAACCCTCTTACACTGTTGGTGGGAATGTGAACTGGTGCAGCCACTCTGGAAAACTGTGTGGAGGTTCCTCAAAGAGTTAAAAATAGACCTGCCCTACGACCCAGCAATTGCACTGTTGGGGATTTACCCCAAAGATTCAGATGCAATGAAACGTCGGGACACCTGCACCCCGATGTTTCTATCAGCAATGGCCACAATAGCCAAACTGTGGAAGGAGCCTCGGTGTCCATCGAAAGATGAATGGATAAAGAAGATGTGGTTTATGTATACAATGGAATATTACTCAGCAATTAGAAACGACAAATACCCACCATTTGCTTCAACGTGGATGGAACTGGAGGGTATTATGCTGAGTGAAATAAGTCAATCGGAGAAGGACAAACAGTGTATGTTCTCATTCATTTGGGGAATATGAATAATAGTGAAAGGGAATATAAAGGAAGGGAAAAGAAATGTTGGGAAATATCAGGAAGGGAGACAGAACATAAAGACTCCTAACTCGGGGAAACGAACTAGGGGTGGTGGAAGGGGAGGAGGGCGGGTGTTGGAGGGGAATGGGTGACGGGCACTGAGGTGGACACTTGACGGGATGAGCACTGGGTGTTTTACTGTATGTTGGTAAATTAAACACCAATAAAAGTTAATTAAAAAAAAATAAAATAAAATAAAATAAATATCTATTTCTTATAGGTCAGGAGTAAACGATCATCATTACATGTACTCCTTTATTGGATTAATAAACATGGTCTTGTTCAAGAGCCTCTGGGCAAATGTACAATAAAAATGTGAACAAGAAAAGGAAGAGAAGGATAATATCTTTGAGCACCTTCTAACCCAGCAAGTGAGTTACTTTGTACACTTTTTCCATTAAAAAAAAAAAGCAAAGATCATTTATGAAAATAGGATGATAACAACAGGGCCTGAAGTGCATGTGTCAGAATTCCATTATACTCTAGCTCATTATTAGATGCTTTCTGCATACAGCAGGGGTCAAGATATCTCAACTGCATCCAGCAAAGCACAGCATCAGGTTTTCTCACAGTATCAGGCTTATGAAAACAGAGCCAAATCTCTTCATTCACTACAAATGAAGGAAAATAATGAATTAACTTAATTAACTAGCTAATTTATTAAATAAAGATATCCTAAACTACTGCATCGAGGATGAAGATGCTGATTTTGTGGAGAGTCAGCTATACAGTGATAGTAGCGATGGCTTTTCCATAATGAACTGGCATAAAAATAGCATTAGTTTTCCCATTCCCCCTCATGCTTGGATCCCACAGGCACTTATAGTGCCGCCTCTGTTATTGAGAACAAGACACTGGTGTATCCAGTATCATATATTCCATGTGTCCTTAGCCTCTGCCCTTTCTATTTGTAACCATCCCTGCTTGAGCCACATACCTAATTAAGGATCAGTGCAGGCTACAGGGCTATTCTGGCTATCGGAAACCCCTAGGACATGTGTCCTCTGGAAAACTAAACATAGTTGTTATTGCTGGTGTTATTGTTTTAATTTTAATAATTTCATTTGGACATCTTCCTTAAAAATGTGTTTCTACTTTAATATAAGATATAGTATAGCATTAGTATTATAGTACAGTACAGTATTAGTATTATAGTATAATATAATGCAGTATAGTATTAGCATAGTACAGCATATTAACATCTTCTAGAAGAATATACTGAATGTATTTCTGTATTAGTGAGGTAAATAATGCTAGCTGCTGTGACAAATACCAGCAGACAAATCCTGGAAGCTCAATATAAAAACTGTTTAGGACAGCCCGGGTAGCTCAGCAGTTTAGCGCCACCTTCAGCCCAGGGCCTGATCCTGGAGACCCGGGATCGGGTCCCACATCGGGCTCCCTGCATGGAGCCTGCTTCTCCCTCTGCCTGTGTTTCTCTCTCTCTCTCTCTCATAAATAAATAAAAATTTTAAAAAACCTTTACTTTTCAGGACTATCTCATCTAATTCACGACTGCAGCAGGTAGGTTCCCAGACTCATTGCATGTTGTGCCATGTGTTGTCAGCTCCAGTCAGTGGAAAGGGAAAGAGAAGGTAGAAGAGGTACAACAGCTTCTAAAAGTTTTGAATATGAGGGGTGCCTGAGTGGCTCATCAGTTAAGCTTCCAACTCTTTTTTTTTTTTTCAACTCTTTTTTTTTTAAATTAATTTTTATTGGTGTTCAATTTACCAACATACAGAAAAACACCCAGTGCTCATCCCGTCAAGTGTCCACCTCAGTGCCCGTCACCCATTCCCCTCCAACACCCGCCCTCCTCCCCTTCCACCACCCCTAGTTCGTTTCCCCGAGTTAGGAGTCTTTATGTTCTGTCTCCCTTCCTGATATTTCCCAACATTTCTTTTCCCTTCCTTTATATTCCCTTTCACTATTATTCATATTCCCCAAATGAATGAGAACATACACTGTTTGTCCTTCTCCGATTGACTTATTTCACTCAGCATAATACCCTTCAGTTCCATCCACGTTGAAGCAAATGGTGGGTATTTGTCGTTTCTAATTGCTGAGTAATATTCCATTGTATACATAGACCACATCTTCTTTATCCATTCATCTTTCGATGGACACCGAGGCTCCTTCCACAGTTTGGCTATTGTGGCCATTGCTGATAGAAACATCGGGGTGCAGGTGTCCCGACGTTTCATTGCATCTGAATCGTTGGGGTAAATCCCCAACAGTGCAATTGCTGGGTCGTAGGGCAGGTCTATTTTTAACTCTTTGAGGAACCTCCACACAGTTTTCCAGAGTGGCTGCACCAGTTCACATTCCCACCAACAGTGTAAGAGGGTTCCCTTTTCTCCGCATCCTCTCCAACATTTGTTGTTTCCTGCCTTGTTAATTTTCCCCATTCTCACTGGTGTGAGGTGGTATCTCATTGTGGTTTTGATTTGTATTTCCCTGATGGCAAGTGATGCAGAGCATTTTCTCATGTGCATGTTGGCCATGTCCATGTCTTCCTCTGTGAGATTTCTCTTCATGTCTTTTGCCCATTTCATGATTGGATTGTTTGTTTCTTTGCTGTTGAGTTTAATAAGTTCTTTATAGATTTTGGAAACTAGCCCTTTATCTGATATGTCATTTGCAAATATCTTCTCCCATTCTGTAGGTTGTCTTTTAGTTTTGTTGACTGTATCCTTTGCTGTGCAAAAGCTTCTTATCTTGATGAAGTCCCAATAGTTCATTTTTGCTTTTGTTTCTTTTGCCTTTGTGGATGTATCTTGCAAGAAGTTACTGTGGCCGAGTTCAAAGAGGGTGTTGCCTGTGTTCTCTTCTATGATTTTGATGGACTCTTGTCTCACATTTAGATCTCTCATCCATTTTGAGTTTATCTTTGTGTATGGTGAAAGAGAGTGGTCCAGTTTCATTCTTCTGCATGTGGATGTCCAATTTTCCCAGCACCATTTATTGAAGAGACTGTCTTTCTTCCAATGGATAGTCTTTCCTCCTTTATCGAATATTAGATGACCATACATTTCAGGGTCCACTTCTGGGTTCTCTATTCTGTTCCATTGATCTATATGTCTCATTAGATGCAGAGAAAGCATTTGACAAAATACAGCATCCATTCCTGATCAAAACCCTTCAGAGTGTTGGGATAGAGGGAACTTTCCTCGACATCTTAAAGGCCATTTACGAAAAGCCCACAGCAAATATCATTCTCAATGGGGAAGCACTGGGAGCCTTTCCCCTAAGATCAGGAACAAACAGGGATGTCCACTCTCACCACTGCAGTTCAACATAGTTCTGGAAGTCCTCGCCTCAGCAATCAGACAACAAAAAGACATTAAAGGCATTCAAATTGGCAAAGAAGAAGTCAAACTCTCCCTCTTCGCCGATGACATGATACTCTACATAGAAAACCCAAAAGCCTCCACCCCAAGATTGCTAGAACTCATACAGCAATTTGGTAGTGTGGCAGGATACAAAATCAATGCCCAGAAATCAATGGCATTTCTATACACTAACAATGAGACTGAAGAAAGAGAAATTAAGGAGTCAATCCCATTTACAATTGCACCCAAAAGCATAAGATACCTAGGAATAAACCTAACCAAAGAGGTAAAAGATCTATATCCTAAAAACTATAGAACACTTCTGAAAGAAATTGAGGAAGACACAAAGAGATGGACAAATATTCCGTGCTCATGGATTGGCAGAATTAATATTGTGAAAATGTCAATGTTACCCAGGGTAACATTATAAATGTACACAATTTATACGTTTAATGCAATCCCTATCAAAATACCATGGACTTTCTTCAGAGAGTTAGAACAAATTATTTTAAGATTTGTGTGGAATCAGAAAAGACCCCGAATAGCCAGGGGAATTTTAAAAAAGAAAACCATAGCTGGGGGCATCACAATGCCAGATTTCAGGTTGTACTACAAAGCTGTGGTCATCAAGACAGTGTGGTACTGGCATAAGCTTCCAACTCTTAATTTCAGCTCAGGCCATGATTTCAGGGTCATGGGATTGAGCCCCACATGGGTCTCTGTGCTCAGCATGGAGTCTGCTTGAGATTCTTTCTCCCTCTCCTTCTTCTCCTAACCTTGCTTGCTAAATAAGTAAATAAGTAAGTAAGTAAGTAAGTAAGTAAATAAATAAATAAATAAATAAATAAATAAATAATCTTTTTAGAAAAATCCTGAATAGAAGTGCCATTCACCACTGGGAATCAGGATGTGACTGGTATAGCCAGAGGCCATATCTAGATGCCAGGAGGGTTGGAAATTCAGCCCCTGATTACACAGTCATTTCCAGCTAAAATTCATTTGGATGATGCAAATGAACTGCATTAGGCAAATAGCCATCTCTCTTACATTGTTCTAGAGCATACCTGTAAAAGACTTTCCCTCTTGGTGTTTTTGTTTTGTTTTGTTTTGTTTTGTTTTGTTTTATATATTTCCCTCTTGTTTTTTGGCTGGGTTTCAGATAGGTGAAATTTGCTATGTGGCTGATATTTAATGAAAGGGTAATCTCTCTACTTACTATGCTTGCTTTACTCACAGACACACATTCATGTCTCAAGTTCTTGTCTACTTGGTAAAATTTTTAGCCAATATCTTAGTGGTTACTCTTCTTTCTGCTCCTAGATCCTTAGCTATATAATACCAAATGATTAATATTGAAATTTCCAAAGAAAGTTGATCACTCAAATGTGTGCTTATATGTAGACCCACCCTGTCTCTAATAAGATCTATGTCTTTTATCCCTCTGAATCTATCATAGCTTCCAAGGTTGAGACAATTAACTTATTTATTAAACAAATATTTATTGAGCACCTACTATGCACAAGATACGGTGCTAGGCTGTGGGATTCCTAAACCTATGTAAAATGCAGTCCCTACTCCCAAAGCATTTATTAGTAACATAAAGAATAAATACAGTCCTTCCTAAATTTTCTTTCTCCTTTCTCTTTTCCCTCAAAGAAACAAAAAACAAAAAACCCTCCCAAATACTTATTTAGAAATCAGGTCCAGTAGAGGGCAGCACACACACATATACACGTCCACTAGCACCCCTGCACCCCAATAAATCTAACTAAGTAGATAGAACAAAGTGAAGTTCCTTACATAGTACCCAGTGCATGGTAGGTTTGCAATTGATTCTCAAGGAAAAAAAAAAAAATGGACATAGAGTAGCAAGGAAAAGAGCATTTACAAACAAGGAGACGCACCTTAAATAAAATTAGTATTCTAAAAGATAACAAAGAACAACCTAATTTATTCCTCATGTCTTAGTAATTGTTGCAAAAACACAGGAAACATAGAATGCAGTAAAAATCCACTTATAGTGAAAATGCTCTATAATTCAGCTCTATTATCATATTACTGTTTGATTTGTTTTCTCTGAACTCTGATACAGCTATGAAAATGAGAAAATCAAGTGTAACATTTTTTCATCAGTGAAAATAGAGATAGATGCAACCTAATTATTAAAACTGTCATGTACCTTAGTCACCCACATGCTTAGATAAATTGTCCAGTTCTCTAGTACATTTTAACCATAAAACAGAGCAAGAGATAAGCACTAACTCATTAACATTGTATGAAATTATTCAGTTTATTAATAAAAGAGTCACTGTAAGAGAGTCTTGTGAGTACATAAGGGAGATTTACAACTGACATTTGCAGGAAAAAAAAATGTGTAAATTTGCTGTTTATAAATTGAGAGCAAAAGTTTTTTCTCCCTGTAAAGAGTCTATATACATAGGTTATGTATTGTGTTGTAATTATGGTCTTCAAACCAGAGAATTGCTAAATTAGCACATCTAATGAAATCAATATGTTCTGAGGCTCAAAGAACCTTTGTGAGGAGGTCTGCAAGGAAAAGTACTAAGCATGGCATAGCTGCCTTTTGTATCCATAGATTGCTGATTCATCACCTCTAAGTAGATGCCTACTGATTGAACATCTATTACTGAGAGAGTAAGTATGGTATAATATTAACAAGTTTACTCATTCCTACTTTAATTAAAAGGAAAAAATCCCTTTCATTTGAGAGTAGCAAAGTTTTGTTGGCAACATTAGTAGTAGAAATGTCTTTTCCCTCCTCTTTCCTAGATGAGAGCAACTGAGAGGAACAAACAAAAATTAGAAAGACAAAAATGTCGGATAGAGAAAAATAAGGCAACTCTGGGTCACATAAGATATTTTATCCTTCTTCCACTAAGGTTGTAGCCCACCAGATTTTCACCCTGACATTTGGGTTTTTTAATACTGTATTGGGTGTCAGAGTAAACATTTGTCATGCTTTCAGATCAATTGAGAAAAAAAAAATCAATACTTTAAAAGAGTACGTGTCAAAATGCCCCTACCCCTTTCCCACTTTGAACTTTCTCAAGCTCTAAAAAGTTTCTGTCAATTTCTCCCTTCTGAAATCTAAGTGCTCCTCCCACCCTGCCCACAAGCCTTGCATTTCATCAATTCTTGAAAATGAAAAAAAAAAAAAAACACATACACAAAACAACGAAAACCACTAGTCACTGTAAGTTGGTTGGTAAAGGGAAGAAGAGAGTTTCTAACAGATTGTTTTCCCTGGTAATGATAATTTCCTGAGGTGTAATTCTTGTAAATATATGCATTTTGGAAGTAGGTGCCCTGCACAGGGAGGTCTGAGCTGAGCCACGAGGACACATTCATAACTACACTCATTTGTATGCTAGAAGGGAGAAAATAACTAGGAAGTGCTGCTCCCATAGCACTTTTCTTTACCAGACTTAGTTTAAACAGTGGAATCTACTGAGTTTGATTTTATGAATGTCCTATAAAGAGTGCATTTCCCCAAAAGTGATTCAAGAAAAGGGTGGATTCTCACTGGCTCCTGAATTTGCCATGTTCTCACTTGTGTTGGAAGTCTGAGGAAGTTAAGTTTATTGCCCTTGCTAAAGATCTTCATATTAAGGATTCTCAAGCTTTATACTTTCTCACTGGAAGCACAGATCAATTCTGTAGAGTTGCCTACCTTTGCCCTGCTTCCAGATAGTGATAGTAAATGAGTATCACTCTATAGTATGCACACTACTTCCTTATATGAATGCTTGTGTGAGGCACAGAAGTACTGTGACACAGGCATGCTATCTTTGCCAAATGGTGAATTGTAAAACATACCAAAAACAGATCAACCTTCACTCTGCCAGTCATTAGGCATGTCGTTACATGCTGCCTTGTGCTTCTACTGGCTGCTTTGTGTGTGTGTTTTTCTCTCCAACTGGCTTGTAGAATCTTTCAAAGATCATATCTTTGATATATTTTTGTATCACCCTCAGCTCTAGCACAATGTCGAATAAAAATAAATGTTCAATAAATGAGAGAATGAGAAAAAATGAAAAGATGCATGAACAAAGAATGACTCATTAGGGAAGAAGCCATTACAATTTATCCTGAGAAGTATAAAGCCAAAACTTTTGAGTATAAAGTAATGTGGTTCCATGTCTAGGCTGAATCCCTGCCCATTCAATTTTGGGCTTTAATGGCTTTCACAATATGAAGTAGGGATGGAGCATAAGTGATATCTTTTTCCTCTGTCGGGCTTCTCTCCTTAACTTCAGGATACCTATTTGGCCACTTTCTCCACTCTCTGTAAAAAGTCCTCCTTGCCCAAGCTTGAAGATCGGTCCTTCCTCTGAATTTCCATAATATCTGTAGTCAAGCCAGCACTCAGTCATTCACTAGATTATTTTCTTAATTCATTTTTGGACAATTTTGTTTCTCAACTTAGACTGCCTTCTATTTCCTTTTCAATCTCCCAGGGTAGTTAACATAGTAGTAGAGTCATGTAATGGACATTTAATAATGTTTTTTTTTTTGGATAATGGTTTTATTCATTCATGCATTCAACAAAGATTGTCAAATACCTACCCTGTACCAAGGATAGAGATACAGCGGTAAACAAAACAAAGCCATTGCCTTCATGAAGCTTATTTTCTAGTGGTAGGAGATGTACATAAACAGATAAGCAAATATCTAGTAGGACAAATGGTGAGAAATGCTTACTTAGAAATCAGATGTGGAATGGGAGGAGCAGGAAAGGAGTAAAGGAAGATGCGGAGGTTTTGGTCTGGATGACTAGCAGATGGGATTGATTTTAGCTAAACTGGAGAAGACTGTGGAAGCAATAGCATCAAGGAAAAAAAAACCACCAGTGAATTTTTATTCATATTTCATTTTAGGTGCCTACTAAATGTAAAGGACAGCATCCAACTGTGTTTCCATATCGAACTTCAGACTATAAATATAAATATGAGGATCCACAGTCTATAATGTTATTTTAAGCCATTAAGAGTAGATGAGATCATTTAGGGAATCAGTGTAGCTAAAAAGCAGAACTGAAAAGACTGAGCCTTGAGGCCATATTTATTTTGATGTCAGGGAGATGAGAAACAAGGAAACAAGCAAGGAAGAGTAAGAAGGACAAGGAGATAGGAGAACTAAAAAAGACCAATGAAAGTTTTATCAGAAAAAGTGTTTCAAGAAGGAAGAAGTTATCAGCTGGGTCGAATCCTCCTGATAGATGGAGCAAGCTGAGGATTTAAGACTGGATCAGGCAACATGGAGGTCATTAGTGACCCTGACAAAAGCATGTTTGCTGGAGTGGTGCCAAGCCTGGTCACAATGGGTTCAAGAGATAATAGGAAGAAGGGGAATGAAGTTAAGGAAGGGAAGAGGTTGCTGGATATAGACTATAATTTACAATTAATCTTTCTACAGAGATAACCTAAATGGAATAATGCTGTGTGTGTGATATGTACTATGCAGTCAAGGAGGACTTTTAAAAAATATGTAGTACATGTTTACTCGCTGATGGGAAAAATCCAGGAGAACAGGAAAAATTGATGACCCAGAATAAAATGTACATATTCTACAAATACCCATTGGCTAGAGAATGTGCAATATTTAGCCTTTTGTGTAAATAGGGCAGGGGACCTAGCATTGTGCCTTAAAAATTGTTCCTCAGTTATTTATTCTCATTTTGGTACCTGGGTTTTGTTATTGGTTTCCATTTGTTTGGTACACTTGATAGAATCAGGACATTCCTTTTCATCACTTTTGTTCCTTTTTGTGCTTTTATTTTGTGTCATGCTGTCTCAAAACATTGCTTTTCATAAGAAGGAGAATCAACAGGGTAAAACACAGGCACCAGCTCTATAAGACTGTTGATTGAGCTGCTTCCTAGACTACTGAGGCTCTCACAGACTAGTTTCAGTTTGAACAAACTTTGTTCCGGGTTGCCAAGAAAACTTTTCTGTGTCCTAAGAGCCAGGCTTTGAGAGATTGTGTTCTTCCTGGGTTTATGGATTGTTGGGTTTGCATTTGGAGAAGGACAAATATTAGGGTGGGTGCACAAGTTGCCACTCCTCTTGGGGGTGTCTAAGTCTCAAGGTTCTCCTCGAAGAAAAACTCTCATCGTAATCTGAATTCTTATGTCTATTTTTCTAGATGGCATAACTTTTCCAAGGATGATTTGGGCCTTCAGGGGCAGCTCTAGGAAACACTTCAAATGGACAAAATTGTTCATATGAGAAGCATTTTAGGAAAGAAAGAGAACATTACTTAGTCTCAAATGGCAGCGGTTTTTTTTTATTGGTAGACAGAGGCCTCCAAATTCTGATCAAACGTAGCTTCACTAAAATATCTTTGACCAAGCTAATGAGCAATTTGACAGACTTAAGCACCAAAAACTAGACTCATTTCCTAGTAGTTCCTCCCTCTACTTGCCTCCCTACATCCAGCTCTCCAGCTTCCCTCCTGGCCTCCATTCTCTCTCCCCTACCTCTATGAACGCCTCTCTTCTTCCCCTTGCCCAGACTTCCTACTTTTTCCCAGTGTTTCTCCTAAGATTCCAAAATGCTGACTGCCTCTGAAAATTCATCTTCCTGGGATCCCTGGGTGGCGCAGCGGTTTGGCACCTGCCTTTGGCCCAGGGCGCAATCCTGGAGACCTGGGATCGAATCCCACATCGGGCTCCCGGTGCATGGAGCCTGCTTCTCCCTCTGCCTGTGTCTCTGCCTCTAAAGATCCATCTTCCTATGAGCTAGGTATACAGGCCAACTACAGAACTTAAACTTTGTACCCAAGCCAAACTAAGAGTTATAATTAAGGATTTCTCTATACTCAGAGAAGTCCAGAAACTATCCAGAAGAGAACTTAGAATTTTAGGGAGTACATGAGACTCAGGATTGCCTGATGTATATTGAATTGCACACTTATTAGACAGACCCTCAGAGACTAAGTCTTGAATAGCAAAAGCCTATTGAACTGACTCAGAGAGGGAGGAACCTACTGGAACTCTCTTCCCATATGCTTAAGAATCAAAAGAAAACAAAACAAGGTCAGAATGTAAGTCAAAGTTTCCTAAAACTCACACCTAAACCTTTCCAAAAAAATTGGTTGGACCATAATATAAATCATGTAACCAGATAAAAGATGAAATATGATTTTTTCAAGATACACCAAAAAACACCATCAAACAACACTTGGGATCTAAGATAGGTTTTGAGGTAAGAGCAGTTGTTTTAATTCATTTTGTCATTGAGGTTAAATCTGATGTTAGAGACCTAATTAAAGAACAGAAATTAGGGGGATCCCTGGGTGGTGCAGTGGTTTGGCGCCTGCCTTTGGCCCAGGGCGCGATCCTGGAGACCCGAGATCAAATCCCACATCGGGCTCCCAGTGCATGGAGCCTGCTTCTCCCTCTGCCTCTCTCTCTTTCTCTCTCTGTGACTATCATAAATAAAAAAATAAAAAAAAACTTTAAAAAAAAAAAAAGAACAGAAATTAGGATGTGAAATAGCCCCTTTTCCTGACAGAACATTTTAAAAGACCTTAAGAACAAAAAACAGATAATACCCCAAATAAATTAATGGCCCTGCAGACCAGACAGCTAGATGACCCACTTCCTTACTAATCACCTATTGACAAGGACAGTTACAGATATCAGAAACAGAAAGGACTCTGGAAAAAAGATTGTCCAGTCTTGCAAAATAGAAACCAAGATGTAAATAAAAAGCAGAAAATTCACATCAGTGAACATGGTCTAAGGAAGGAAAAGGTATCCAGTACCTTGTCTCATCTTTAAACACTGAAGGTAAATTAATTAAAAACTTAGATGGTCAACTTTATCAATTCCTGGTAGATATGAAGGTTACTCTTTCTACATGAAACTCTGCCACCTTTTCTCAGCTTCTTCTTCAGAATAATCATACCACACAGGTGTTAGGTATTTCAAATAACCCACAGATTTCTCTATGTCCAATGCCTTAACTTGAGCCCTTAACTGAAAAACATTCCTTCTGCCTTCTGATATCACCCCCGAAATTTAACAAGGAGAGTCAATGGCTTTACTACAGAGATTTCTGCATTGTTCAGTGTGCTTCTAGGCCAAGACAGTAACCATCTATTTGCCTTCACCCAGGAATAACAACAATATTCCTGGACAGGCATGCACAGCTAGTCACTGAAAGCCTCTCCTATCTCCCAGTTCCTCAATCAGACTTAAATTATCTAAAGTCCCTTTGTGATTCAGTATCAATACAATATGTAGATGACCTTTGTTAATCCTTGTTCAGTCAACAAGGAATCCTGTAAAGAAGATTCTGTTTTCTTTTTCGCAGCCTTAGCAAGAAAGGCACATAAAATTTTTGTCAAAACACAGTCTATTATTTAGGGCATGATCCATCCCAGGAGGGAGAAACACTCCCATGATATATTTAAGAGTATCTTAACTTATCCTAGATACCTTACAAAATGACAGCTGAGAGGATTTCCAGGTTTAACAGGATATTACAGGTAAGGAGTGCTGAATTGATCTGAGATTGTGACATTTCCATATGAGGTGACGGTGTCCTGAGTAAGAGATCCTCTCCTCTGGAAGCCCAAACATAAACAGACCTTCTGTAACTTGGTGGAGGCTCTTCCTCCGCTTCCTTCCCTAGACATCCTTAACTACAAAATATCCCTCTGTCTATTTGTACATGAGTGTTCTAGATAAGCTCTTGGGATTTTAATTTAACTTCACGTGAACCATCAAAAACCCATCACCTGCAATATCCCCATCCTTGACCCTATTGCAAAGGCAACCTTGTCTTGACCCTTGTCTTAGGGCAATGGAACCTCATGGTGCCTCATGCAACACAACCATATTAGTACTGGGAGAACATACTTTTCAGCCAGCCAATTAATCTCTTAGGACACTGTTATTCTCTCCTTCACATTACTATTCACTGCAGCCACACCCTGAATTCTGACACTTACTTGCCACCACCAGAAGGGGAACCTCATGATTGCCTTACCTCAGAGAACTTTTCTGTACCTTACTCAGATTAGTTACAAACTCCACTGAGAATCCTGACCTAATATTATTTGTTGATGGAAAACTGAAACCAGATATTATGAAGTAGGATCTGACATCGCTAACTTAAGTTCTATTTTAGAATATAGTACCCCTACTGAGATAAAATCAGCCCAGATGGCCAAAGATTCGAGAGTAAACAAATATACAATAGCAGGTATGCTCTTGGAATCATTTTGGGACACTTTGGAAACAAAGAATAATTCTGCTGCTGGAACCTCCATCAAAAATAGGGATCATATGGAAGGTAAAGAAAATGTCTTAAACTCATTATGTCAAACAAGTAGCCTTAATCAAAGTTGCAAGAGTCTATGCAAATCCTCAAAGCATAAATGTCTGAAATGATTCAAAGAATTCATAAAATATTAATATTTAGCCCTTAACTTCAAAAAAGAAAGAATGGGAAAAATCTAGTTTCACCTTTCACTCAATCTCGGGTGCTCTCAAGGAAACCACATGATGGCATCAAATGATTTCAAATGGATGGATATTTGCTAAATTTCTCCACAAAATTACTCATCCTGGTGTAGACAAATTGGTTACTATCTTAAATCAGGATTGATGAGAGAACTTTAAAAAGAGAGTTGAAGTTATTTTCAGGTCATGTGTGAACTGTCAACAACATAATCCTGGAAAAACTATTAAGGTGGAACATAACCAGGAACCAAGAATTCTAGGGGTCTTTTGAACATCTTCAGATGGTTTTTACTCAACTTCTACTCTCCATGAGATTTGAATATATTTTAGTTATTGTAGATGTACTTTCAGGATGAGCTGGAGCATTTCCTTGCAAAAAGCTACATTCCTTACAGTTGCAAAAAAAAAAAAAAAAAAAGCTGTTTTGATTTTGTGTTTCTGATCCAGAATAGACCAACTTTTATGCCAAGTGACTAAGGAATACATTTTATGGGAACCATTATCGATGAACTCTGTAAGGTATTACCCTCTTATTCAAAAACTATATTGCCCTTATCACTACAATCTTCTGGAGAAGTTGGAAGAATCACTGTAATATTTAAATTAAAATCACCAAAACTCTCAGAAACCCTTAAACTCCTCTGGCCAAAGGAAATCCACAAATGCTTATAGCCATATAGTCCATTCCCTTGAGAACACATCAGTTATCATCCTATAAAGTGTTAACTAGTCCAGGCATTTTAGGATTTCATCTCTGATACCAGGCTTGCCCTACTGTGGGCAATTATGGCGAAATATTGTAAGGGAGTCATATATTCTATCCAGTCCTATCACTGAAAGTTTAAGGCTGCCTTTCCACATCTTCTTATACCCATCTTCATGATTGTGAGCCAGAAGTTTCTATCTACTGGAAAATACTTCAAAGAAAAACTGTTCTTTAATCTCATTGGAAAGAACCTTATGAAGTTCTGTTAATAAATTCAGTAGAGAAACTCCAGGTAATCCATCATTGGGCTCATATTTCACAACTTAAAGAAGCAATTTCAAATTTGACCCAACTGGAAGGCTACTCCAATACACACTTTCAAATTGAGGATTCTCATAGATCCACTAATAGCAGCCAGTCTTTGGTAGTATTCAGCTCACCAAAGATCTTCAAAACAAGCTAACAACCTCATATAGTAGACAGCTTTCACCCAGTACAGACTAAGTCCCCTAATTCCCATTTTGGCCTTTGCTTGCTTATAATAATTTCTCTTCTCATTTTCTATAAACATCTAGTTATTATTCCTATAATCCCTCTTGCTCTTTTCTTTCCTCCTTCTTAAAACTGTTAGTTCAGAACATACTCATTTTAAAGCCATCTTACGTTATCCCAAATAGCAGCCTCTGCCTTCAATCTTACTGACTGCTGGATACGTCATCAATTGCCAGACCCCCATGGTAAAAACCTCTGGCAAATTCTAGTCTCATCAAATGAGACCATAGGGAATTATATCTGATGGCATTTACACCTCACCTGCATGGACAAATGACCTTAAACAAATCAATCTGTGACTATGCTAGTGTTCCTCTCTCCCAGAAAAAAAATAACCAGTTATTACAATCTATTGATCAGACTCTAGGTAATTCTAAAATTGAATTCAGCAACCTTCATATTGATGGGTCAAATAATTGCCACCTCTAAGAATCTAGGTAACACAGTTAAGGTAAGTTTTGTTCTTGTTTTTGTTTTAAAGATTTTATTTATTTATTCATGAAAGACACAGAGAGAGAGGCAGAGACAGGAGCAGGCTCCCCACAGGGAGCCTGATGAGGGTTTCCATCCCAGGACTCTGGGATCACACCCTAAGCGGAAGGCACACGCTCAACCACTGAGCCACCCTGGTGTCCCAGTAAGGTCGTAGTAAGGTTGTAGTTTTGACCTTGTCTCATAAACCACTTCTTCATTCCTGATGCCAGGATTACTAGAAGATACCACTTCTTTTGTGGCTAGGATATCCGATCTTGTTTGCCTCATACTAAAACCTCATGTACTTTAGGAAAAGTATGCCGATACTTTTTATACACAGAGATCTCAATTCTATAAATCACTAAGGCTCAAAATTTCAACTCAGACAAGAGCTCCAAAATGAAGTCCATCCTTGATTATTCAGGCATTCTACCTGAGTGTTCACAAAACTCATTCTTTATGTCAAAAATCAAAGTCATATTCTCATTGGTGGGAATTATATAAATAGGACTGTAATGAACTTATCAGTGGCTCTGGAAGAAGTCATTAACAATACCATCTCTGCCCTAAATGAAACAGAAAGCAATCTAATCTCAATGTCACAGGTATTGATGAGCATTTGGACTGCTCTAGATTTCTTGTCCAACTATGGTAGTGTCTGCACTGTTGGTAATACTTCTACCTATATTTGGATCAATGAAACAGGTAACATAGAATGGCCTATATATATTGCAGCCTATCAGACTTGAACTCTTGGCCTGGGTTGAGCAGTTGGGATTCCCAGTTTCAAAGAATCTTATAGGGATTAATTATTCTTATTCTTATCATAGTGATAATGATGCTGGACAGCTGTATTCTATCCAGTGCCTTAAATGCTTCTGCATAAGTGCTCTCTCCACAGATGATCTCCATCATGATATAACAGCAAAAAGCTATTAGACAATAGTGGATAGAGTGAAGCAAACCTCATGATACTGTTGTCTATGGAGACAAGTGGACAATATTCAAAGGAGAAGATCTGAATCTCTAGAGCTTGGTGACACAGTCATCCTCACAACTGAGAGAATGATCAAAAGGGGGAATGAAGAAATGAATATACATTGGACATGGCATATATATATATATATATATATATATATATATATATATATATCAATAGGGTCTCTGGCCCACAACTTTGCAACAACCACCCTGAAAGTGAAACCACAGACTCTGCAGCAATTAGCCTATAATGGCCAGGAGTTGGTCACTGACTGCCAGCTTCCCTATTGTTTTGTCCCCTCTTCCAACATAAGAACAACCAGAGAAAACCAAATAACACTCCTCAAACCAATCACATATGACTGCACTCACCCTCTAGTTAGCTTACCACAGGCTTCCTGAACAACTTCCCATCAGAGCATAGTCAAAACCATCTCCTTTAGGCACCATAAAGCTATCCCATCATTCCACCAGCCTTTGAGTCTCTGCCAAACACAAAATGATGGTAGGTGACTTCTCGCTTTAGCAAGCTCTGAACAAATGGCCTCTATCCTTATTAGGATGATTGTTTATTTAAACCCAGGATAGCTGAGAGGCCAGACCCTGGCTGACCCCAAGAGAAAAAGCCATGATCTGATTTAAAGGGTTATTAGAAATCAAGGTTTGTCCCTGAATCTCAGACCCCTCAAAACAAATTCATACATTCCAAAGTGCCTATGTTCAGGTTCTTTAAGAAGAAAACCTATTCAATAATTGTATATCTTTTAATTAAAACACACAAACACACACAATGTCCATTATCCAGTTGTCTTCAGCAATATAGAAACTATTAAATGGTACCTCTGTAGGCAACATCCCAGTGAAAACGATGGTTTGTTTAATTGGTGGCTATTATGACATTGGAGCCTGGGAATATACAAATATTGTGTTTTTACTATCTATAAAGGTGATAAATCGTATTTCATTTGGGACTGGCATCTAATTTACAGTTCCTGTGCTTTTTATGTTACCTGTTGGAATACTAAAAGAGGATGCGATAGAAAGCTAAATAAACCATACAAATTGTTAAAAATTTAAATATTCACTTAGCAGGATCCACTAACTACTGAGTTTGGTGAATATAAGCAATAGACATGCAGATTCTTTAAGGGAAAGTGCTATCTGGGGGAGGATGCTTCTATTGTGTTTTGAATTCTCTTTTCAAAAATATTCATTATCCAATTATGTCTACAACTGCAATGCAACTTGATGCTCTTGCTGTACGAAAAGAAAAATGCAATCCTAATTTAAATTTTTTGTTTTAGGCAAGTGTCTCTAGAACGAAAGAAACCCTAGAACAATTCCGAGGACTTGGTCTGTCTCCAGATGGATGGAAGAAAGAAAATTCTGCAATCTTTCAGTCTTTAAGGGCTCAGAAGCCAAGCAGCCCAACACAGAGACTGCAGAGAAAGGCCTGCTGAGCTGGGAAAGTGGTTGGTATGATAAGTATTTTGATGAAGCTATGTACATCTGAAGTGACTATTTAAAATTCAGGATAAATTTCAAGCCATTCCTTTCAAAAATATAGCTTGTAAGATCACCATATGTTGGGGGTAACCTGTAAGAAAACTAGAGAGAAACACATTTATTAATGGCCCCTTAAACTGGAGCTGATGACCAATAAAGGTTTTGGCAGAATCGATATCTAGAGCCAGAAAAATCTCCTGTTAGACCTTTGATCTCCCAGCAACTAGAGGGATAAAGGTTTGACTCACCCACAAGTTTTACAAGGCTGAATTCTATGTTAGGAAACTCAATAGAAATGATTCAGGGATTCCCTCACTATTACTTCCACTTGGCAATAAAACTGCTAATATCAGCCCGGTTTTATAACTTTGATCTGTGACCCTGTTTTCAAGGGCATTGGGTTCCTCTGAGACATATTTGGGCATTTTTTCTAGCCCATCATGGAGTGGCTTAGGAAATGGTGGGTGGCAAGTTTTTCCTCTAAGTCCGCTAATCCATTCCTGTAGTGAAATCAAACAGAATAACCTCATTACTTCCTCAGAATAATGATTACACTTCAGAGAACTTTCACATGTATTAGGGTACTGGCTTTGAAAGTGTGTTCCAAAGGCCACCTGGGGTATGAGCAAATGGAGGTGTAGGGGGATCTCACACCAGACCTACTGAGTCAGACTCTCTGGGAATGAGATCCTATAATTTGCATTTTAACAAGCTCACCATGTGAATCTTATACATACAAATGTTTCAAAACCATTGCTTGCAATCTTCAAGCCACTCTTGGAGAGCTAGAAGCCAAGAATCTGGTCTTACTTGTCCTCAGCAACAAATAAATAAATATGAAATGGATAAATGAGTGAGTGAATTACTAAATAATAGAAATTATTTGAAGTATGAGGTGAACAAGTATCAAAGATCACACACACACACACACACACACATATATCATATATCTACTACATTTCAGTGAAATCTTAAATTTTATGACCCACTTAGTTTTATATTACAGCTTCCTGGAGTGCCTGTTAGATTCCCTAGCCCCATTCTAGAACTACACTTCCTACTCCCATAACAATGAGGCATTATTTTTGGTATTCTGAATACCAGCCACTTTTCATTATTGACAAAACATAGTCAAAATAATGATGGCAATTAAATAAAATGTAATATCATTTATTATCACAAATGCCTGGAATAAAAGGTTCTGTTGTCCTTATTTTACATATGGAGAAACAGAAGGTAAAAAAGATGATTTCTTCATTACCCAGTAAGAAAGAGATCCATTAGCTTAATTTGTATTATGAGTCCTCAGTGTTTCTAACACCATGGAAAAGAAAGCCTACACATAACGAGTGCATTCACTTCCAAATCTTAAATACTGAGATTAAAGGATAGTATGCAAAGTTGTCATGTCACAGCATTTCTTTCTATAAAAATAAATAAAATCTGTAAGTATTTAGTGATAGTTTCATAAGTATATCAAAAGTTAAATTGTAATGCTGGAGTTCAGATATCACAGCAAGTTAATATAGAAAAGCGTCAAACAATGTTCTGAAATGAATGCTCCCCCCACCCCACTCAAGATCAACTATGAATCCAATGGTGTAAAAGCAGATCATGGTTGCAAGGAACTGTTAGGGTATCTGGGAAAAGGGATTCACACTAGACTCTAAAGGAAGACAAGATTTAATAACCAAATGGATGAAGAGGTATTCATCTTTTCATTTAACATTTACTGGATTATCTTTTAGATACAAAAACTTATGTTAATTAGCAGGGTGACTGTTTTCCCCGAAATCTAATCCTTTTAGGAATCATCAATCTCCCAATTCCTGTGGTTTGAGTGGGCTTACCACATCCATCTGCCTCAGGAGTACACACATGTCTCAAGCATGGGCAATGAAGTCCTCCATTCTCTCTGCCACCAAGGAATAAGCATGGCACCCAAGATGAACTGTTAAGAGCCCTCTGTGAAAGTATTCTATCAGAGAAATTTTAAGATACTAACTTTTCCATCACAAGCTACATGTTCAAAGTATGCAACAGCTGTGTGAGGCCATCTTCTCTGGTTAATATGGGTGAGCCTTGTAGGAGAGAAAATGTGGCTAATATGCCATCTGCAGGAGAGGCAGAGAGATTGCTAATAAAAATCATGTGGCTCCCTGAGCCCAGGCCTGACTGGAGCCTGGATCTTTTCGATCTTTGAGCCAATAAATTTCTTTTTATGCTTAAAGTGATCTGAGTTGGGTTGCTCTTTTTTGCAGCCAAAAGATATTCCAACATTGAAAGCAATGACACAAAGTAAAAAATATTCTCTGTCATCAAGAAGCACAGCTAACCAAACAAGAATACTAATAATTATAAGGCAGTGTGATAAAATCTTATAATAAATGCAAACACTAGATGCTTTGCTGGCATAAAAAAGGGCCACCTTATTCCTTATCTGGAGTTAGAAGTATCAAACTTCTGCCACTGAAAGATATCAGGGATTTATTAGCCTTTATTAGCCTCTCTAATCTTTTCCCTCTGTTCAAACCAATCGGTAGATATTTTCTTCTAAATACATAGCATATAAGCATTTAAAAATGGCACAGAAATCACTGAAAAGAACTGCACACATCTTCTGGGCTTATTAATAAAGTTACAGTTTACAAACAATTTTAAATATGACCTCTCTTAACTAGGGAAACTGTCTCAAACTCAACATCAAAGGACATTATTTACATACTCTTAAAATCCCTTATTTTCTAGCTCAGTAGCAAATGCCCAGTTCAAAGATGATCATCAGGAGTTAAATATTCACTGAAAAGTGTTCTGATTTATGTTTAGTTTCAAAGGGGTATACTTAAGGACAGAGGTAACACAAAATTAGGGAAGAGAAGAACCGGAAGGCAGCTAACTCTACGTGTGTGGTTAATCACATATATGTTATGTTAACTACAGTGACAAAGAGAACATAGTCATCAGTCATGTCAACGATAGTTCGATGTTAAGTTAGAGCCAATATTAGTCAATGGAAGGAAAGAAAAAGCAAATTTTGCATAGGATTGTCACAGGGAAGAAGCATCAAGATTTGGTAGATTTACTGTAATTCCAGAAAAGGGATAAGTCCTAGCTCCAAGAAACACAAGAAAGTCAGTGTTAATCCATGCATCAAAAGGTAAATGATGCTGGGAGGTAGAAGGAAAGAGGGCTTTAAAAATACATGGAGTAGCGGGACACCTGGGTAGCTCAGTCAGTTGAGCATCTGACTCTTGATTTCAGGTCAGGTCATTATCTCAGGGTTGTGAGATCGAGCCCTGTGTCAAGCTCTGTGCTGAACACGGAGTCTGCTTAAGATTCTCTCTCCCCCTCTCCCTCTGCTCCTCCCTTCCTGTTTCATGTGTTCTTTCTCTCTCTAAAAATAGATAAATAAATAAATAAAAAGAAATACATGGAATAATGAAATAAATTAAGTTCTGTCTCATGGACTAATTGAGATCATCTTCTATGTAGAGAAAAGAAGAGGGATAATAACCCCCTATGATTGTTTTCTGTTTGCTAATTCCATGAAGTCTGAAGACTTTTGGAGAACCTGAAAGTTAGCCTTAGTTGCTGCAAGAGAGCATCAACCGCTTATAGGCAAATTCCTAGCAAACTCTAGAAACAAAACTCTTATACTAAAGTTGCTCCTCCAGAAGGAAGGGGAAGGGAGGGGAGAGGAACAACACTTTTATTTAGAGTGTATAACTTGCTATTTCTAAAAGAGGGCTTACAGTAAAGCTTACAGTAAACAGTAGACAATAAATTTCTTAAGGATGGGCAACCCCCTCATCTCCATCTGTGTATCTCCGCCAACACCTCTCTCAAAGCTCTGCATGTGGGAGAAGAGTAACATGAATCTAATGGATGTAGATGGATTAACTAATATTCAGCAAAAAGGACAAAGCTGAGAGCCAATATTTGATTTGTTCTATTAAAATAACTGAGATCCTTCTAGCCAAATCTATTTAAGAGAATCTCAGGGCCTAGCATGTGCTTGCCTCACAATTAGATGTTCTAAATAACTGATGTTTTAATAAATGAATGAATGCAATGGATTCCAATTGCTATATTGAGTTTTCAGATACACCCCCAAATCAGTACTGCAGCACTCAATGCAGACAACCATTAACTGAGGCAGAATGGCAGGACGGCCACCTTCTCCCTGCTGTGGTCTCACAGTTTTGACAGTGTTAGATGAATTTTGGATACAGCAGTCAGAAACTCATCCTTCTCTAAGGAAAAATGCCCCAATTATCAAGATAGTTTCTTCAAGTCCCCAAAATGAGTTCACAGAGACAAAGATGGTGACCTTGAGGAAAGGCTATTTTTTCTCTAACTGCTCTTATTCAAATGCTGTGCCCAAGCCTGTAACTTTGTAGTTTATTTGCAGAAAGGCTTTCACGTACAGGTATGCTGGCTGTTTAGAGAACACATTGGGTGCCTGGCTCCGGAAGACTGCACACCGTTTAACCAAAGGATCTAAACCCATGGTTACATTTCGTCTCTACTTCTTCATTCTTAATAGAAGAGGCAAGACTTAGATTGTTCCCCAAGCAACTGATCTCTGGTTTTCACCAAGAGACCCTTTTGGTGTGGATTGCACTGGGTAGGATTAGACAACCACCTTCTCAGGGGCAGGGGAAGCATACTTGCAAGTGGTATAAAATGGCTTATTTGAAATTTTTCTTCAGGGCAGGTGGTAAAACTAAGTGACACTTCAGAGTGCCCTATCAGTTCTAAAAGAATGTGAAATCCCATATAAATGACTGTGTTTAAGCCACCCTGATCCTGATGTTCCACTTGTTTACTAGAAGAGTGTTAGAATCACATTCCCCACTGCCCATATGGAAGAAATATCAGCCGGGACCACCATTCCAGGGAAGTTGCTTCTTCAAACTGCCTATTAAGCAAGAACAGAAATAATATTTTCCTTTAGGTGCAAATGTGACAAAAGCTTCCAAAACAGAAATATATATATAATGTATATATAATACATTATATATATATATATAATGTGTGTGTGTATATATATATAAACATATATATGTGTGTGTGTGTGTGTGTGTATATATATATATATATATATATATATATATATATATTATTACATTTCAGGTGGTCTGCAAGGCCCCCATGAAGCTCATTCATGGAATTTCTAGGAGGTCCTTGTGCTCCAGATTAAAAATTCATACTCCAAACTTTGCACTTTTTTCCCCTATAATTCCTTGCATTGTTCAAACTAGGGGAAATATACTGTGGGGATATTAGAAGAATTAGGAATCTCTGGTTCCCTCAAAAGTGTTAAAAAAGAATCACTGTACCTTCCAAATACCTGAGCCAAATTCTTGACTCCTAATCTAGGCTGCAGGGCTTTCACAGACAATAAGAATATGGCACATCCTTTCATTCAACAAGTGCTTCTTAAGTGCTTCCTATGTGCCAGCCAGCTGCAAGAGTAGTCATCGGGGTTAAGGATGAAAGGTAAACTGTTGGTCTATAAAAAGCTCATAAAAATATAGACAGGTGGGCAGCCCGGGTGGCTCCATGGTTTAGCACTGCCTTCAGCCCAGGGCATGATCCTGGAGACCCGGAATCGAGTCCCACGTAGGGATCCCTGCGTGGAGCCTGCTTCTCCATCTGCCTGTGTCTCTGCCTCTCTCTCTCTTTGTGTCTCTCATGAATAAATGAATAAAATCTTTAAAATATATATATAGACAGGTAATGCAGCCTAATACAGTATGATACATGCTCCTGTGGTTGTGAAGGTAAGTGGAGGGAGTATTGGGAATGTCTGGAGAGTGACAGGATGTCTTCTTAGAGAGGAAGGTGTCTGTGCTGTCACGAGTGAATCGGAGTAGGCATGGAGAGAAGAGGCTCCTGGCTCATGAGCGAAGGTGATTGCTGGATTACCAAGCAGTTCCCAGACTTTGTAGAAGTGTCAGTTACTTCCACTCTAATTATTCCAAAATAAATAGCAATCAGGGCTTTTAGACAGTCACACTTCCTAGAGACACACTTAGCTTTACTTGGATAGACTGTATTTGACCTTGCTGCAAGTCTCTTAGATATAGAACCACCATATTCTCAATAAACATGAAAAACATTTTCATAAACATATTTACTTTCGCTGTATTCTCTAAAAAACGGTATATTCATTTTTTTGTTGTTGTTGCTGTAACAAATTACCACACAGCGACTTAAACACAAACTCATTATTTTACAGTATGTCAGGAGTACAACATGGGTCTCACTGGACTGTAACCAAGGTGTCGACAAGACTGCATTCCATTCTGGAAGTTCTAGTGGAAAGTATGTTTCCTTGCCTTAGAATTCTAACTTCCAGGGGCCATCCAAATTCCTTGACCTGTGGTTGTCTTTCTCCGAATTCAAAGCTAGCAAGCTGAATCTCTGACTCTTGTTGCATAGTAACACTGCCTGCCCTCTGACCACAGCTGGGAAAGGTTCTCCAATAAACACTTGTGTAATTAGGTTGAGCCCATCTAGATAATCTGAGATAATCTCCCCATCTAAAGGTCTGTACTTTTAATTACATCTTTAATGCAAATTAACATTGTCAAAGGTTTGGAGGGTTAGGACATAGGCATTTCCCCGGGAGGGGAGAATTGCTGCCTACCACAAAGGGACTCAACAATTTCTCCTGCCTTTAGTTGTTATTGTTGGACACGTGAAAGACAACAACAAAATGTAATGTGATTGTTCTACCTTTTTCTTTCATTTTTAGCTCACTTAAGGTATTTAATAAGATGCATATTTATGTCTAAGGATGTTTAAGACCTTGACTGTGTTCTCAATATCATCAACCACTGCACAAAAAAGAAATCAATAAAGGAATCAGTGCTGATAGATCAAACCAACAGAGGAGCTTCACACCCGGATCTCAAGCAAGTAGAAGCTGGAGAAGTGGCTGATAAAGGACTTTGAAGAGCCACCTGAGTAACAGTGCTCCCTTGAGACGGAGACAAGCTATAAAGATGAAAATAATATCAAAGCAATGAAACACTGTAAAACAGGACTATCTGTATGCTTAAAATAATCTAATCAACTTTGTCAATGGGCATTCCATGTCTATAGTGTATGTCCCAAAAGCAAAGCTAATGTATGTGTGTATTTTACACAGCAACAAGCCTATTGTCAATACTGCACCAATAAATTATAATAGCTTAGTCTTATTAAGTCTTCCCGTGCCTAGAAAAGAAGGCTACATTTCAAAGGACCGAAGTTCTCTGCCCTCCAGCCTCTAACCATTTTAGAATGCTAACATTTTCCAGGACAAGTCCATCTATTTCAAAGGACATTACCTTTCAACATTCACATGAGGAGAAATTAGCCAAACATGCATATTAAACAAATGTTAAACCTCCATAATCTAGCTCTATTCAATGTATGTTTCCAGAGCACCCAAACAGTCTGATCACATGCTAAATTCATCACTAGTTCAACTTTTTTTTTTTTTTTTTTTTTTTTTTTTTACTTTTTGCTGTGTTGTCTTGAAATTCAGGCTGGGCTCTATGACATCAATTCTAAAATAAATGAAAGATATTCTCTGCTTTGGGGAATGAGATGGCTAGAGAGATAGTGAAGTCACCACCATTGGGTGATGTTCTAATATATGGATATATGTACTCTGATGCTCAGAGAGGACTCACACACTGGATAGAGATAGGAGAAAAACTATTTTTCAAACCTGAGATCCAGTGATTCCATGATGTATGAGACATGGTCATGTTCAGAATGGACCTGGATATTGCAGACCCGTGCCAGAAAGAAAGACACCTTAAAAAGGTCCCCTGAAAACTCCACTCCAAATCAAGTAGTGCTGCGTGAAGGCATATGATGCAGGTCTACAGAGTAGATAGCCAGTTCTGGGGTATTCTTTGAGATGCACCAAAGGTTGCCTCTTTCTCTGGTCTAGAAGAGTCTTGAAGAAAGGAAACATTTGAGGGTCTTAGGGAGCCAAATAGGATTTCTCCCAGCTGAGAGCCCTGGGAGAAGACTCTAGGGAGAGGCCATGAGCAAATTAGCTAGATATGTTCAGAAAATGGTAGAGAAGAGTCTCCTGGGAGATAGGGACAGAGAAAATTGGAGGAGATAATTTTTTTTAAGATTTTATTTATTTATTCATGAGAGACAGAGAGAGAGAGAGAGAGAGAGAGGCAGAGACACAGGCAGAGGGAGAAGCAGGCTCCATGCAGGGAGCCTGACGTGGGACTTGGTGCTGGGTCCCCAGGATCACATCCTGGGCTGAAGGCGGTGCTAAACCACTGAGCCACCCAGGCTGCCACTGGAGGAGATAATTAAGGTCTTTCAGGGCAATCCTGTGCATGAACCCTTAAGGTAGAGTCAGAATATGGAAGAAACTAAGTGAAAGTTTAAAAAATCTGGACTGACTTGACAACTGGAAAACAGACTCTGGGGACGCATAGACGATCCAATCTGAAGCGATCTTGGTGGGAGTTTTCTCAAGCAGATTGAGAAAAAATATGGAGGAATGTTTACTAAATGATGTCTGGAAAGAAATACTGGACATTCTCATTTCAATCATTTGGTGCTGTGTTTATTCCTTTTCATGTCCTTCTCAGTAATGCTGCTTTTGAAAAAAAAAATCAGTCTCACCTAGCTGTACTGCATGGAAAAGGGAAGAATTGTGTTTATAAATATATTCGTCTGCATGGCCTGGATACGTCTGGCTCTGAGGAGCATTGATGCTCATGAGCAGAGGCCCTTGAGAAGAGGCCCTTGGGCAGAGGGTCAGGTGCCAGAGGGAAAGAACACAATGAGCAGGGGAGCAGGAGAGCTCCTCAGTAGTTTGTTATTCCAAAGTAGCACATTTCCAAATACTTTGTCATGTCATACCTTGGTGAGACAGACATGAGGACCAGAAAAATAAGATATGAAAATGACATACCTTAGAATAAAGTGACAATTAGGTCAGAATGTTTAATGTACAGAAGAGATATGGAGAAAAGATTGTCAAAGAGTGATATGTCTTTGCCGTTATACCCAGGCCCCGCCATCCAAGAGCACAGGCTCTGCCCCCAGGCCCAGCAAAGGCTGATGTGCATAACTACTGATACTCCCAGAGGTCTGGGAAAATTTTAGGAGCGCCAGTATCTCCTGGAAAGTCAACTATGGATCTTTTACTTGCTCACCCTTACTTGCCACAATGCTTGAGCATGTACCACCAGTATCAGTGTGTTTATTTACAAATTTAATAAAGTCCACCCATATATAAAAAATAGAAATCTATAAATGAGAACATAAAATAGGATAAACTATGTTTAAACTAATATTTGTATTACTTGCACCATATGCAGGCATTTGGCTAAGCACATTACACCCATTAACTTATTTAAGCCTCATAATAGCCCCCCAAGGTAGGTATTTTTATTCTTCTCCATTTTAGAAATGGGGAAACGAAGTCATCCATGGTCACACAGCTGGTAAGCACCAGAACGTAACTTCAAACCAGGAGTCTGGCTGTAGTATCTGGAACCTACCCTCTGCACCATAGGCTTCTAATTCTTCTGATGTTTTCCCTAATCGCTTTTCTGCTCTCCTGATCAGGATGGCATAAATTAATCCCTCAAGACATGATGGGCATTTGGGAAGAAGTTTATTATTAATGATAGTGTCTGTAAACTCATACTCAAATAGTCTTCTTGGTAGTCATATCCAGTTAGATTGTCACTGTTTCTTACTCCCTGATGTAGCTAAACAGGAGCTTTGAAAGAGCAGAACAATTGCCAGCATGGCCCTTTTCTTTTGCTACCTTGTGGATGTTTCTTTAGCATTATTATCAACTCAGAGGTTCTTTGTAGAAATCTGTTTTAAGGCATTCACCCATATTGAAAGGGGTATGTTAATCAAGCAAGATCACTGACCCTTAAATCCACTTGCCAAGGCATTATAAATCTTACTATATCACAATAAGCGAAACCTAACTTCACTCCTACTCAGCTCATTCTGCACATTTTATCCAGGACCTGATCAGCTGATTGTCAGATAGGTTCAATGAAAATGCCAATGCCAATCAGCAGCAAAGTTTAAGAACTTTCTTTATAAACATAAGTTCTAAAATTTTGTTCTCAGACCATAAACGATTCTCGCCTATAGCAGGAGTGTACGAACCCTACTTTGGAGACCACTACTCTAATAGCATGTTTCTCAAAGTGGGGCCCTTACACTATCTATAGCAGAATCAACAGGGTTTGGTTGTTTTTTTTGTTTTGTTTTTATTTTTTCAAATTTTATTTATTTATTTGAGAAAGATAGAGAGAGAGAGAGAGACCATTAGCAAGGGGGAGGGGAAGAGGGAGAAGCAGACTCCCCACTGAGTGCAGACCCTAACCTGTGGCTCAAATCCCAGACCCCAGGGATCATGACCTGGCCTGAAGGCAGAAGCTTAACTGACTGGGCCACCCAGGCACCCCAGAATCAACAGGATTTTTAAGAAAATCTCAATTCCTGGGCTTAAGTCTATACTTATAGAAGGAGCATCTTCAGGTAGGATCCAGGAAATCTGTACTTTAAATGAGTTATTCACATGATTCTTTTACATATTAATATTGATAGCCAGTGCTGTGGTACTCCCAGGTCCCTGATACAACAGTAGCTCCCAAAGTTTCAAAAGCCTTTCGATGACATCTACTCCAACCCTCTAGCCAATACTTGAATATTAAAGAATCAAATATAGTGACTCTGGTTCTCCTTCCCCCACAGTGAGCAGAGTTGAATACAGCCTTTCAGTTACTCAGAAAGATTTTGTCCCTTCAATTTAATTATAACAACCTGGGAAATAAATGTGCTTGATTTTTTCATAATATCTGTAGCTCCTGACTCAGCACTAGAATACAGTAGGCCACAACCAGCAAAGAGCTTTGAGCAATTCCCAGTGGCTACCAGGAGTTCTGTGTGGACAGGATTCTGAGACTGAATTGGAGCACAGTGACCAGTGCAGGATGCGTTGCCATCTCTGCGACAGAAACCATGTGGAGAAGTGGCAACTCAGGATAAGCACGTGGCAAACAATTAATAGTACATGCCCCAAATGAATGAATATAGGATGAGAACCCAAACAGTGCATATATGAGCACATCGTCTCTCACTTAGGAAACTATGTGCTTTTTTTCAAGCATCCTTATCCTGGCAGGTCATTCCAAAAATAAGGTAGCTAGATCTTCCAGGACTGAGGCAGTAGCCATTTCAAAAGGATATTTCTGTCATGTCTTTCATGCCCATCACATATGTGAGGCCTTAAGTCAGGAGCAGGTTAGAAGCTATTAGAGTCAGATCAAGACAGCCTAAAACTACAACTTAAAACAAGAAAGCAAGCTTAACTATTTAAAAATGACAGGGGCATATGGAGCAGTCTGACGTAGACTTAGATCTCATTGCATGCCACAGCATCTCTGTGTGTATGATAGCAATGACCTTGAATCATTAGAGCTGAGTGTGAATAATCTTTACGTATCCATGAAATAAACTTACTTGGAACATTTAGGTATGGTGTATTTTTCCTCTGGATACTTGGAATTGCTAGACCGCCTGCTTAGGGCAGAGCAAACGCTAGTGTGGTAGGGAACCATGCAAAGATATGGGCTTATGTACCTGCTACAGCTGCAGCCTTGCAGGGAACTTGGTCTTTGGGGAGAGCCACAGAGCATGAAGCAGACAAAACAAGGGTTAACACATCTGCTTGCTGTTTCTGTTTCTCTCTTAGTAATGTTTTTGGTAAAGATAAGCTGGTGTCAGGAAAAGGGGATGATGGGACTTTGAATAGTAAAACGGATTAAATCCACTAGATGTGTTTTACATTTTATCTTAAACCTCTCTGTAGCTCCTTCATTGTTTGTGATCTACTCTTAGCTTCCATGACAATGTGCTTACTTTGCTTCTTTAATACTCCTTTGAGCATGCTTTCTGTCTCATCTCCATGGATTGGTTTCCTTCCATCTTACCCTTAAAAGAAGGTCTTCCTCATGGTATGTATTCAGTACACTGTTCTCACTCTTGTCTCTCTCTTGGATAATCTAATCTGTTTACACTCGTGGTTTTAACGTCATTTAGATGTTGATGATTTCCAATAGTTTATCTCCAGGCCAGACCTTCTCTCCTAAGCCTCAGCCTCAATTCAACTCTCCATGGGACGTGCTGACTTGGATACCGTCAGCACCTCAACTCCAGCCTCTGTCAAACTGCATACATTGTCATCTCATCACCTACACACAAACCAACATCCAGCTAGATAGACAGGCTGGAAACCTGGTTGCAGGGGGAGGGGGGTGCATTCTGGACTTTTCTCATCTCCTCATCCCCTGCCAAATTCTGCTGGGTTTATCTCTTGATTAGGTTTTAAATTCCTATTTTTCTTACTTGTCTTTTCTTTTTCTTACAATCTAACGCTACCCTAGCTCAAATGTTATCAATTTTAACATTGATAAATGTTGGTAATAGCTTCCCAATAGTAGCCTGGCCTCTAGTCTAGCTAACAAGGTCCTCCAGGACCTTCAGACTCACTCCTCCTCTCCTATGCCTGCCTCCCTAAAACTACTAGCCTGTGCACAATTCCTCCCTGCCTTTGATTGGATTGTTCTCCCTTCCTGGAATGCCTGACATCACTCTATGTGGCTAAGTTTTAGTCTTTAAAATTTAACTCAGGGATCCTTTCCACAAGTTTTTCTCGGAGACCAATCTACCTACCACTCGAATCTAAGAATGTTCTCCATAACACCATGTTACTCAGTTACTACTTTTAGTATTGTTTGAATCACTGAGTGTTATGATTATCTGTTTTCCTTAAGGGTAAGGATTTGCCTTACCTGTGCTGGTCCTCCATGTCTAGCAAAGTAAAATGCTGAATCAATGTTAGGTAACTGGAGATATAAATGACTGGATAAGAGAAATCTGAGCACAATTTTTAAATTTCAATGTGTTGAATGTTTTTTTGGGTTTTCATCTCATCTGGGCCACAAATTGGGAAAGAAAAAATAATGTCTTCAAAGAGTGAAACTTGAAGTTATTTATACTAACATTGTACATTTAAGAAAGAATGTTCTTCCTAAAACTTTTAGAAAGAGAAAGGCTCATCATTTCATCATCACTGTCGCTATCCTTGGAAAAGCCCAGAGGACACTAGGGACCAACACTCTTTTTTTCTTCAAAGAAATTCAAAAGGAAAACTATCTTCTTCTACTAGAAACACACTAGGTATTGTGTGTTTCATTTCCTCCCATAAGTATTTGTAGTTGAATTCTAAAACTATGCAAACCAAAAATCTGGAAGTGCTGATCTAGCTTTTATTGGCTTATCTGAGTTCTATAACTACAATACAAAAAAGTGTTCAAATGAGGCTGAGAAAGAAGAACTCGTTTCCCTCTATCATGTCTTGTCTATTTCAAAAGTGAAGCCACAAAAGAGGAACCTCCCACAGTCATCAATGGCTCTGAGCATCATCCAGGGAACAGGTACCCACACGCTGTGTTTAAACTGCCTTCAAGTCCTACCCCTGAAATGTCAGCCCAAAGTTTTCCATGACACTGTGCTTTTCACCCTCCAGAGTTAATGAGTGATTTAAGTAAAAAAGCTTCCACAGGACAAGCTGTTCTTCACGAGGTCCTGACTCCCATCACTTTGAACACTTGGAAGACAACCTGCCAAAAGGAGGAAACATGAGTTGACTCACTTCTTTATATCTGTATGTTAGTTGCTGCTGTCAAAGCATACCAGGTGAAAACTGTCCCACCCATTATCTATTTATTTATTTATTTTTTTTAATTAACTTTTATTGGTGTTTAATTTACCAACATACAGAAAAACACCCAGTGCTCATCCCGTCAAGTGTCCACCTCAGTGCCCGTCACCCATTCCCCTCCAACACCCCCCATTATCTATTTAAATGGAACTATCAACTGCCATGTCTGCCAACTAGGCCCAATTCTTGATTTAAATATTAAATAGATGACAGGAATGTTGCATTTTGATCCTACTGGTAACTTGCAAATTAGGATTAAAGAACAGTAGACTCTTGTTCATATTGCTTTCCCTCCCCCACCCACTCCACCTCTACTTAGTCTCCCCATTCACCCTTATTTCCTTCAACTTCCCAGAGCAGTTACTCAATGTGTGTGCCCTCCACGGTCCCTGAAGGTAGAATGTGGCTGTGGATTCTCACATCCAGTGGGGACTGGCATCTGGGCAGAGGGTTCTCAGCAGAATTTCTTTAAAGCACAGAAGTTTCTCAAAGTTCTCTGAAGATGAAAGTACATTTCCTTGAATTAGGGTTTCTTCCTGGAACAAGGGCTTACATGGCAGGCCTCTCTCTCTGTCTCTTAAGGAGAGCTAAGCAATTCACCAATGAAGAGAAGTTTTCAACAGGAAGATTTTTCAGTTTGTTCATTTATTTGTATGTGTGTATGTATGTATGTTAAGTATGTGCGTGCGTGTGTGTGTATGCACATACACATAAACTATACACGCATTTTGCCTGTGAATCCAGAAAGCAAGCTACCACTTCAGGGCCAAAGCAACATAGAAGAGTGAGAAGGAAGATGGAAAACTTTGTTCAACGTTAGTAATGTTCTATCAGACAAAGACAACCTAGCCAGCTTTTTCACAGCTGGAGCAAAATGGAGCTTGTAACTACCCAGCACTTTGAGCTCAATAGAAAAAGCCTGCACAGTTCTTAAGCCCAAGCATGGGATAATTTCATGCTTACTCTCCATATGCCATTGCTGTGCTGAGGGCTCCTTTGTCACACTTAGCAGGCAGCTTCCCAGTGCTGCACATGTGTTTGTATTGTGCTCTCTGACAGAGCTTGTCTGCTCTGCATGTCAGCACAGAAATTGTCAGAAGTCTTGAGGGCTGAATGTGGAATCCAGCCAGGAGGGCAAGGGAACCCAGGATGTCCAGCAATGGGGAGGTCCATGGCCCTCTCCCATCCAGTTTCTGACTGTGACCACCTGTAGACACTAGCTCTTGCAAAAACAAACGCTATGCAGACCTGGCCTTAGATTTTAAAGCAATACTCTAAAACATGGAGCAAGCTGTGACAGTTAAAGTCTAGTCCTTTTTGCTGACAGTCTTAACTGAAATGATCACAATTTGAAAGGACTGTTTTGTTCACAAGGAGGTGAATAGCTGCTGTTGCAACACGAATAGTCAATAAACAAGCAATCACCATTAAATTCATATAGATTTCTACTCTTGTGAAAAAAATAATTTGTCCACTGTACTACCCTCTCCATATCCTTTGGAACCTGGAGAAATCTCTCATTTTCCCAAGTCTAGAATGTTTACATGATTGTATCATCTGCCCCCTCTTCCATCTAAAGAAAAAAGGCTACCTTTAGATCTTCAGTTGACAGGCAAAGCCTCACAGGCAAATGTTCATTGCTACAGGGGCATCCATTCTATCACCTTAACAATAAGGAAGTTAATTTCCCAAGATGGATTGCATTCTAAGCAGAAAAGAACTTCACTTTCTCCTCTCCTCAGGTTGGAGCTGACAGAAAAGGCTTGGCATGAAACCCCATCTTGACAATCTCAGGCATAGCTGTTCTGCTCTTAATGGGATTTGAAGAGAGGCAGTTTCAACTCCATGTGCCATCTGAAGGCTTGAAAGGAATCTTTAATAATTAGAATACTCATCTCATGCCCCCTCCAGAAGTTTCCGTTTTAACTTTCACTTGTCTTTTGTGTTAAAGGAAAAAAAAGACAAAGTGGCAGACGGACCAGAACATACTCCCTTCTTAAGAAAGTTCTGTCTGTCACCATCAGGGCACTTCCTTAAATAGACACTGCCTTAGCCACCAATCCTACGATATAATTAAATCTGTTCATATATGTATTCAAAACACTTTCCTCCCTAAATTAGACTAAGTTACTTTAAACTGGTCTTTCTACTCACTCTCTCTTATAGCGGCCACAGAGAGTAAATTCCATCACTCATGATATGGGTCCGACAGGTTTACATAGCTGAACCACCATTGTGTTCCTGGTGTCTAATTTGGTGCCTTCAAAAGAAAAGGTTGACATTTCCAAAAGAATATTTTCACAACCATCAGAGGAGATTTTGTCCACATTCTGTTTTAAGTAAACTTAGGTTCTACAGCATTGCTAGTTTTAATTTCATCCCTATCCTTTAAGTTTCTACCTGTGTTATGCATTTTACCAACTTAGCAAAGTAGAAGTGACCTCTACTTTCTCAAGTATGGGGTTATTTGCGAAGAGTGAGAGGGATTGGAACAGAGCCTGGAGTGTCACATGCAACAATGAATTTATATCGCCTGTGATGCCAAGGACAAATTCCTTACTCTCTCTCAATTTGTCTTAACTCACTAAGTGAGCCTGATATTCCCAGTGGTATCTAACACAGATTTTCCAGTTCCCATAGATAAACCTCTTCACAATCACCCACTCATCTTGCTTATTCTTACCTTCCTGTGATTGACTGTTTCTCTCCATTTCTCTTGTGGCCAAAGAGACCCTTTAAGTATAGAGTCACAGGTATGGGCAGTTGCATTGCCCTTGCTTCTTCGCCCAGCTAATTTCTTTTTCATTTTAATAAACTCTTTCAGTTGGAGTTTCACATGCACACAGAAAAGTATACATATCATAAATATGTACAGTTTGTGAATTAGCACAAAGAGATCAAGATTGTGTTACCCTCACCCTGAGATCAAGAAACAGAACATCATCAACATCCTAGAAAGTCCCTTTTTTATCCCCCACCCATTTAAAAATTCTTTCATCCCTAAAGTCATCCATTACTCTAATACCACAGATTATTTTTGCAGATTTTTGAATTTTATATAAATGGAATCTTCAGTATGCATTCTGCAGCATCTGGTTTCTTTTCTCACCATTATATGTGTGAGACCCAGCCATGTTCTTGCTTTTATTGCTGCAGTTTGCTTTCATTGCTGTATAATATGGCATTGTATGAATATATTAACATTTATTTATTCTACTGTTGGGAAATTTGGGTTGTTTCTAGTTTGAGGCCATTACAATAATGCTACTATTTATGTTCTTCCATGTGTCATTGGTACAGACATGTATACCCTTTTCTGAGTATTGTAGCATCTGCCGGTACTTCATCCACATCCTCTGGAGTTCACTTCCTGGCACTGTAGCCCAATTGCCGACTGCCTACACTTGTGATTCTACACTCAAAGGGTGTCTCTGGCCATGAGAGTCGTCTCTGCCTACACACTAAGAAGGCCAGAAGTGCCAAGGAAATACCAAACCTGGGATAAGTAATTATGGGATCGCCCCTTGGATGAGATAACTCTAAGATTCTTATTTCATCCTGGTTCCCAATGTTTTCCAGTATAAAGAAAGCTCCAGCTCCTCCCACAGGTAAGTTTCCTGATAATGCGTGCTTTACTGCCCCCTTTCCCAACCCTGTCTGGCTCCTTGTCTACCCTACTTTCATTGGGGATCATCTCCCAATAAACCATTTTGATTTATTTAAACCCTTGTCCCAGGAACTGCTTCTAGGTGAACTCAATGTATAATAAGTTTCTCCTGTATTCACTATTTTCTAAGTGGTTACCCTAGAGATTACAAGATTCCTCATTAACTTACTAAAGTTTAATATAAATTAATTTATCTCAGAAAATTCAAAGACTTTAGGATATTTTAACTCCATCCTCTTTTTGATCTATTGCTGCCATGTTTTGAACATTCTTTAAATTCAATGATATTTTATTATATTTGTTTTACACAGGGTATATTCATTTAGATTTACCCACATATTTATTTTTTCTATTGTTATTTCTTTCTGTATTTTCATGCTTCTACCTGGGATCATTTTCCTTCTACTTGGAGAAGTGCCTTTATTATTTCTTTCAGTGTGGGTCTACTAGTAATAAATTCTGCTTTGGCTAGTCTGAAATTATCTTTTCTTTGCCTTTTTTTTCCTTGAGAATATTTTCACTGGGTATAGATTTCTAAGTAAGCAGTGATTTCCACACCCCACCCCACCCCCAGCATGTTAAAGCTGTCAATCATAGTCTTTTGGCTCCCATTGTTACTATATGACATTCTTATTTCTTTAAAGGTAATATTTTTTTTTTCTATTGACTGCTTTTAAGGCCTTTTGTGTTTTAGTTTTCAATGGTTTTACAATGATATGCTTAAACATGTGTATCTTATATTTATCCTACTTGGTATTTGGAGAAATTCTTAGATCTTTTGGCTTGAAGTTTTGTATGTTTTGAAAAATCTTAGCAATGGCTCTTCTAATACTGTTTCTCACCTATCTTATCTCTCCTTTTGGACTCCAATGGCATGAATATTAGACATTTCCACTACTTGCCATATATCTTATACACTCTTTTGTGTATTATTTTTTCTTATGTTTGTCTCTTTTTTTTACTCTTAAATTGTGCCTCATCTGCTGTTAAGCCCATATAATAAGTTCTTAAATTCAGTTGCTATATTTTTCAACTTTAGAATCTCCACTTGCTCCTATTTTATAATGTTTACTTCTCTGCCGAAATTCTCCATTTTGTTAATTTCTTAAACACAGTAATAACAGTTACTTGAATTTGCTAACTGGATATATATGACTTTTGTCCTTTTGATTTTTTTTCTTTTTTTGGTTAATTCTTGTATTTTTGCATGCCTGGTTTTTGTTCCTATTCCCATCATCACCTTGAAGCTCTGACTATGTTATATTCCTCCAGAGAGGTTTTTGCTTTTGCTTGTGGCAGACAATGAGAGAGGAGCAGATCACCTAATCTGAGATTGAGGTGATTTAAATGGATTTTCAGTTGGTGTGACAGTCAGTCTATATCTAGTTTGTTCTTACTTCTAGAATGTAGCCCTCTGGGGTTTCCAGCTAAAAGTCTCAAGGGCTTCTGAGGGTTTTTCTCCCTTGATGGATGCTTAATTTCATTGTTCCTTCAACCCCATAAGAATATCAAAACTACCTTCAACTACTACTTTAGCATTTTCAAAAATCCTGGAGCATAAGGCAGTGCTAATTGTTACCTGTGCATCTCTGAACTTTCCTTTTCTCCAGGACCCTCAAGTCTGCTGCTTTAGAAGCTTTCTATGCTTTTAAACAACAATTTCTAAACCCAACTTTTCTAGCGGTATTAGTAGGACAGTTGATCAGATACAAACTGGTCTGCTAGAGCGCAGGGTGCCAGTCTCTGGCCAGCAGAAATTAAGCTCAAGTCCTACCTCTGAGATAGGAAAGGTGAAGGGACTCCATAAAAATCTACTTTTTGCTCCTTTTCCTGCTTCTATTCTTGTGAGAAACTGCATCCCCATCTTACATATGCCTCATCACGTATGTCCTCCTTGTAAGGGACAAGGAATTATGGATTTCTTTAGAGACTTCCAGCACAAGAGATAACATCTAAGGAAGGACCAGGCAAGAATGACCAAACAAAGCCATCATGTGTAAATTCCAGACCACCGGTGCTAGACATCTTTATGCCAAGGGACCCTGGCTCCAAAGAATAAGTGACTTATGGAGGACACCTGTACCTTTGTCCTTGTTCCAAACAGTTCCTGGATGCCTGAGAAGACATGTACACCAGACCATGATCCTCAAAAAAAAAAAAAAAAACAAAAAAAAAAAAACCCAGCCCACAAGCAATGATGAAACTCATTCTTCTTTTCCTCTCCAAGTCTCCTGGATGCTCTCTATGTATCTTCCCTCTGTTTATATCTTTAGTAAACTCTGTTCTCACTTCCTCTGGGCTCACATTTGATATCTATCCTGTGTGAAACCAAGGATCCTTTTGGCTGGTCCTGAGGAACCCCCATATGGGTCCATGGACCTGGTCTGGCTATATCACCTCTTTAAGAGTCTTCCCTATTTACTATGGTCCCTGTGGTTCTCTCTCATGTGTGAACTTTAAGAGCATGCTTAGTTCTGCTTCATGCATTTTACTACCTTATTTAATTCCCTTATTTTCCTCTACAAGTTTATAGAGTTACAGAAGTACTATAATAGTATACAACATAATGAATATATATATATTGAATATATATATATATTGAATATATATATACACACACACACATGTGGGCAGTAAATAATAATTGCATTATAATGATTATTATAACTATATAATCTATAGAATTAAAGAATTACAAATTGATACTTCAATGTACTTCTAAATTCCTCAATAACCAAGGGTCTGGCACTTACACTGTTTTATGTTTATTGGTGAACTCAGAGATCCAAAAAATTATAGAAGTGGAATCACGTATTATCCCTATTCACCAAAAAAATAAATAAATAAAAGTAATTAAACTATGTGTTATTTATTGAATGGAAACTATGGGCAGGGACAGATTTGGGCACTACATAGTTGAAATACTTCTATCTTTTATGTTTATTTCACACTTCCTTTCAGTAAACATGCTGTCTGAATAACATATCCCACCAATGTTTAATTTTATGCCGTTATTCAATAGTGGCTAGATATGGAACAACAAATTGAAGATTTTGTTTTTAGAAGATAGTTCCTGCCAGAAAAGGGATCAGAGGCTAGCATGGCTTTGCTCTTTCACCAAAAGCAGGCTCATACTTAGAGACAGTTTGAGGAGAATGTTTAGAGAAATTCTTTATGAAGTCAGAAAGCCTGACAAAAAGGAAAAAAAAATATGAATCTTTTATCTTTTTTTCTTTAGTCTGAGTTTCCTTTTATTTTGTTCTCCTAATGAACCTGGTCCCCAGAATTACAAAAACAAAATGTTTTACACCAATAATCATATAAGAACAAATGACCTCAGAAACACTTTCATACTTTACGGCATAATTTCAGGCCAAGATAAAACATTAGAAACATGAATTTCTTTTAAATAAATAAGTAAATAAGCTTTCAATTGAACATCCTAAATAAAACTTCTTCCTATTTTTCTTTATTATTTTCCCATTTATGAAAGTTAAACTTTGCAGCAAGGCTGACACTTGCTTAAAGTAATTGACCACTCTGCCACTCCTTTTCTGTGTCTTGCAATTTGGTTCAGTAGCTCTTCAGATAGCAAAGGCATTAGGAAAGCCAAAACTAGTAACCAGAGATCAGGGGCTGCCTGAGACCACTTGAATTTCTTTTTCTGGGCAACATCACTGAGTAGTCTAGTTTGGGTTTACTCCATGAAGGCACATTTGGAATCTGCAATGGTCCATTGGGATCACCAGAAAATCATTTACCAATTCCATTGCTTAAGAGTTTGTATTTGGTCCAGCTAAAGTAGAGATTATATGATTAGTTTTATGGCATTGTATCAAATAATACCAAGTTATTTTTAGTAAATGTATCAGGTACTTTGGCATTAGAAATAGTCTAAATGAAAGATTTTTAACATAAATGATAGCATACCGCACATGCAATTGTCTGAAGGGGACACTTAAACTGTATGCATGTCATTTAAAAAAAAAAAGATTGCATGTATTTATTTGGCATAGAGAGAAAGAGAGCAAGCAGAGAGAGTGGGAGAGGGAGAAACAGACTCCCCACAGAGCATGGAGCCCCATGCAGGACTTGATCCCAGGACCCTAGGATCATGACCTAGGTGGAAGACAGATACTTAAACAACTGAGCCACCTCGGTGCCTCTGCATGCTTATAGATGCATACATATACTCTACAAGGACACATGAGAAACATGAAGATAGGTGAGAAACAGCAGAAGTAGATTTATTTGATAACCATACACCCTTTGCAAACTTTTGAACTCTATACTATGCATGTGATTACTCATTAAAAAATAAAAATCAATATTATTAGCATAAAACTTTAAAGAAATCAAATGATGCCAGCTGGCTTACAACAACAGTGGTCTAAAATTCCCTAACTATGAAGATCTATGAAGATGAAAGAATGAGTCCTGGGAGGGTGGGGCCTGAGCAGGGGGTGAATCCAGGGCTGATGTGCAGCAGAGGAAGTGCCACTGAATAAGATGGTAGATGAGTCTTTCATTTAACAGAAAGCTGACTCTGCACCAACCATATTACTCACTAGGGATGGGTGAGTCATGAGGAATGTCCTAGAAAAGTTCCCAGACTAGCAGAAGATTCAGACTCCAATATAGAAAATATAATACAATATGATAGGTGCCATAGAGCAGGAATATGACATGATACATTCTTATCTAGCTAGTTAAACCCACCATATGTCTATTTGCAGCAAAATTATTCATTTTTCTATGATGTAAACACAAAAACCCAAAAGTATTTTTGACCTAAATGTTGAAACCGTAGGTACTATAAAACTCTGAAAATTCCCACCACTGTGTAAACCACTGGGGATAGTCTCAGGAGCTTTAGGCTGAGAACACATAAGAGAACATCAATTTTTTACTCTAAAAGGCCAAGATTTGAAATCTGCTATTTTCCTGAGGCAATTTTGAGCAAACTGCCAAACATCTAGAAATATCAGTTCCCTACTCTGAAAATGGGAATGAAAGTCTCTGCGTTACAGCCTTGCCATAAGGAGTGTGTGTATGCACATGCACGTGTGAGTGTGTGTGTGTGTGTGTGTGTGTGTGTGTATAGTATGTTGAAGTGAGTATGAAGGGTGTCATGTTTTAATCCTGGCATGTAAAAGAAGCTCAGTGAATGGTGGTGGATATGACCCCACTATTACTAATAATAACAGCTAAAGAGGATGAGGGAGATCCTGATAAATATTTGAGAGTGATCTTTAACTTACCACAAAAGGAAAAAAATAGCTCATAAAGAACAAATGTAAACCAGGACAAATGGCTAAATATCTGCTATACTTATGAGCATAAATGTGCCTCCTCTTGGTTTATGGGGCCCAGGATTATCTCTGTCAGCTGGGATATTCAGATAAATGCACGATATTAAAGAACAGCCCTATTCTATGGAAATCAATCAATAAAATAAAGAATCCAGAAGTGACAGCAGCCTGATGATTATTTTATTTGATCTGTTTATCTATTTGTCTCTCTGCCATCAGTCACAGCCACACCTGAAGGTAAGTTCCAGAGGTTTCACCTGACTACAGGGAGCCAGGGTTTGGAGGTGGAAGGACAAGCTAGGAGGGCCTTTGACACTGATAGGGGAACACATATAGGTGGTTGAAAGTCAGTCCAGGTGGTGCAGGACTGAAGAAATGATTCTTCCTCCACTGTGGTCCCAGTGGGCCACAGAAGGTAGTTATGGGCAAAGGACAAAGCTCAGAACAGGACCAGAGCCTCCATTGTAGATCTGGATCTACCTTATTAAGAAATGGATCAAAACATAATAATGAGGATTAAGGGGCCAGGCTTTTTACATGTACTGGTTTATTATAAAGGAACAGCCAAATGGAGGAGATGCATAGGTCAAGGTATGGGGGAAGGGGCGCACAGATTTTCATACCCCCTCTGGGCTTGTCACCCTGCAGCACTTCGATGTGTCCCTCAACTCAGAAGCTTTCTGTATCCTGTTGTTTAGAACTATTATAAAGATCCTACTACATAGTCATGATTAATTAAATCATTTAAATTAAATCAATTAATCACTAGCCATTGGTGATTAACACAATCTCCAGCCCCTTTCCCCTTCCCAGAAGCTGGAGGGTGGGGCTAAAAATTCCAAATCTGTAATCATGCCTTGATTTTTCTGATGATCAGCCCCCATCCTGAAATTATCTAGAGGCCCCAGTCACCAGTAATCTCATGTAAAAAGCACTCATCACTCCAGGGATTAAAAAAGTTTTAAGAGCTCTGTGCTAAGAACTAGGAATAAAAACCAAATATATATTTCTTATTATATCACAATATCACACATGCCTTGGAACTTTTTGTTGAAAACCAGGCATGATTACTAAGGAAGAGGAACTATGGTGAACAGGCCTTCAGTGTGAGATTTTACATTTATTTGGCTAGGAGTGGGGCTGTACTTAAGTTTGCTGTAGCTGTAGGAATAAAAGGCTAAAATTTTCTGCAGTATCTTTGCAGTTTCCTCTTTGGGTTTCTCTAGAGAGACTTTCTTAAATAGAGTCTGAGCTTTGCATTCTTCCAATTATTTTCCCCTATTATAATACAGGAGTGCTGGTGATGTGGGGGTAAGGTGTGGGGAGAAGGGGAGCATTCTATAATCCCATGACAGATCTCAGTCTTTTAGTAGGCCTGTGGCCCTGCGACATGACCTTCACAAGTGCTTCTCAGCTTTTCCCTGAGAGGTAAGACAGAAAGGCTGGGGGAGGCTGGTGATGCATATTTGCCTTCTCCCATGCTAGTTAGGCTCTGGTAAAACCATTTCCATTAGACTCTGATAAAGAAATTTTCTTTGAGAGCATACTTTTGTTAAGGAGAACAGAAAATTCTGGATATATTCCAAAATGCTTATTTTTCCCCCTTTCCCTGCCAGAAACATGAGGAGATTTTCCTTCATTCATCACCCTGAGAACCCAAGGCCTGTCCACTCTTTATCACATTACCCTATTTCGTTTTCTTCATGGCACTTTATCAACCTCTAGAATAACCTCATATATGTGTTTATTGGTGTACAAAACCTGTTCTCCATTTGAACGTAAGCTTTAAGAGGACAGAACCTTGTCTGCTTTGTTGATTGTCATATTCTTAGCACTTAGAATAGTACCTGGCACATAATAAATACTCAAAATACCTCTTGAATAGCTTCTTGAAAATCTGACGTCCTGAGGTTGATTCCAGTAACCAAAACACTACCTTGATTTTATCAGACTGAGGAAGGACTGTATGTTTTGTCAATGGCAAGGCTTGCTTCTAATCCAAATTTGACCTCTAGCCCCTAGCCCCTCCTCTTCTTCCATTGGTGGCTGCCTGCCTGTCTCTCTGTCTCTCTCTCTCTCTCTCTCTCTCTCTCTCACACACACACACACACACACACACACACACACACACACTCACACAGCATCTCCTAGCTCTGCAAGGCAAGCTCTCCTGTGAGCTTCCAAAATCTCTCTTCGTGTCTCAGCTCCTACCAGTCACACAGGAATCAGTGATTTTTATTCAATCTTAAAAACACATTCAGGAAAATAGAAGAGTCTGCCTGTCTTGAAATGAGGTGATCATTAATTTAGCACTTTCTTGTCCTATTTATTCCCAGCCTCATGTGTAAGACGAGTAATGCTTTAAACAAATTGGATCATGCAGCTGGGAGAATGAGAGTTAGTATCAGCAATAACGAATATTCCTGCATTTTTATAGAACAATTATTGATTGTCTAGAAGAGTTTAGAGCTCAAGGTAAGTCTACCATTAAATAGCTAGTTAAAAATTCCAAGAGATTCATTATTGCTCTTTAAAAATATATTATGAAAGAAATGGGGTTGCATTTTCTACACTATAAAACGAAAAGGTCTGAAGATGGTATATTCTCAATAAGCCTGCATTGAGATTAAAAAGTAAATGAATATCATAGAAGAAAATATTGGCTAAGATGAAATGAGAAAAGGGCAAGTAGTCGAAAAATTCAGCAATGTTTTAGCAATTCAAACTGCTAGTACCGTATTAATATTTAGTTATCAGATAAAACTGCATTTTTAAACCTCTGTAATTTAAACAGAGATTGTATATGGATAGACACCTCTCTGTCATCATGCCTCTATTGGGCTTCACACCTTCTGGGTCCTGTCTGATCCCTCGCTTTCTCTCTCTAACTGACCATCACTGAGTCTCATGCCCCCATGCAGACTCCCTCAAAGTGCTCCTGGAACTATATAGTTCACTATGAGCCCCGGCCTCACAGCAGTAGAACCTAGACTTCCTGTGGTGCTTTTCCTCCTGTGCAGGCAAGTAGAATGGCTTGCTTCTTCTGCCTTCCCAAAAGATACCTAATAAGACCTTCTTTCTCAGAGCCTTGACTGTCTTTCTCTACTCTTTCATGCTTAACCAAAAAGCTCGAAGATGTAGCTCAAATCCCACTTTTTTTGAGACTTCAGGTACATAATACCTGTCATGTTGGCTCCAGCATGAACACTTGGTTTCTGATGCTCCCAGAAAGCATGGCCTAGGCTTACATTTCTTTGGATCCTTCCCCCTGTACATATTGCTGATAAGAAGCTGGCCCTAAAACAAATTTATGATAAACTGAAGCAGCAATACAGCTATAATCCTCTCTTCTCTGGTTCATGTCTCAGGTCTGTCTCTGTTCATATCAGTCTTATGTACTACGCCAAATCTACTGACTCAATGATGTGACCATACTCATCATTGCTGCTTATTCATTGAGAATCTGCGATATATAAATCACTATACATACATTAACTCTCCTCAAAAGGTCTTATTGGGATGTGGTAAGGGTTATTTTTTAAAAATTATGATTTACTAATGAGAAAACAGGACTACAGAGATTAAGTAAGTTTTTCAAAGTAACACAGCCATTACATGTCAGAAAGATAATCCAAAATCAGGTCTGCTGGAAATTCTCATATTAATTCTTCTCAAATGCCCCCATACCTTCCTGCTCTATGCATAGTTCACAAATAGGCCTCCATCTACAGGGGGGAAAAATCCTATAAATAGGAGTCCAAGTGATGGAATCAGAAAGCAAGAGCTTCATGTTGTATGAGGGTCATCATTTGGGTTTAAGGTATATTGTCCAGAGAGACCAAGACTGAGATCTAGAACAGGTCAAGATACCAAGGTCATATTCTAGAATGTTCTGAATGAAATACAGGCTCAGAGCTATGTGATTTTTGTCTCCATGTTGGTGTATAGCATTGATTCTCAACTGGGTGTATTTTTGGAAAATATTTTGGACATGTGGAAATGTCTGAAGATATTTTTGGTTGTCACAACTGAGAAAAAAGTGGTGCTTGGTGTCATCTTGTAGGTAGAGGCCAGGAATGCTGCTAAACATCCTCCAATGTATAGGACAACTCCCTCCTCAGCAACGAGTCATCTAGCCCAAATGAGGTGAGTTCAGGACTCACCTCATTTAGAGAGAGAGGCAGCAAGAATGGGACCTTCCTCAACCATGGAACTTCTCAAATGCCTGAACAGCCTTGCATATGCCCCATTCCTATAGCAAGCACCTCATCCATGAAATGGTGGGGTTTGGGGACAGAGCTTGGAGTCAGAGGCCCTGACCATTCTGGGCTAGAACCAAGTTTATTGAGAGAGTTCCCTGAAAATACTTCTCCCATGCAGGGCCTTAGATGTGTTTTTAAATCTCCCATTCTACTCAAGGTTCTTACTCCAGAGTCCAAACCACAGCATAGAAGGGCACCAATGTTAAAGAAATCAGCGGAAAATAGAATTTTATAAGCCAAATATCATTAAAAGCATATTTTGTGATAAGATATATTCATTAAATACATTCTGAGTAAATGGAACCCCTTAACCTTGAAGATGGAAGGATAAAAAACTGCTCTTGGCTTGGTGATTGTTAGGGGAGCATTTACCCTGGAAATGATATGACTTTATATCAAAAAATAAAACAGGTCTTCAAGATCCCGAGAACAGAGCCTTAAATAATGTGCTGAGATGGTAACTGAAAAGATATCTAGAGTCTATGCAAACCCAGAGTCAGAAATTATATATCTCTTTCTTCTCCTCATAAAACATACTCCACAATAGAATATTTCACCTTTCATCTGAAAACATCTCTCTTCTCTTAGCCCCTGCATCATAAATAACAAGTAGTGAAGGAGAAAAATTAAGTTGGTTATCTGCATTGTTCGAGATATGTTTCAAAGGACCTTTACTTTCTATAGCAGGTTTCAGATCAAAATTGTATCATGTTTCTCATGAATTAGGTCAAGGAGTTCTATGTCACAACTCGAGCAATGTTGTAACACAAAATGTTCCTTGCTACATGCAGCTCTGTAAGTTCATCATCTCAGTACTTCTGAAATACCAGGAGCAGATAAATACCTGACACATCAAGGGTGGCCACTACTTGGGTAAAAAGCGGTGTGAGGGGCACACCTTTATGTACTACATTATTCTCAGAATCACATAATGCCTCATTCACTTTCCAACCCTCCACACAAGCTGGCTGGAGACAGCCGGTTTAATCCACATGTATATGACAAAAAAAAGGGGGGGGGCTTACCACCTGTGAAGATAACATGTGCTTAAGAAATGGAATTTAGGGAAATTAAATTCGACTAACATTGACCAAATACATTCTACATGGCAGACACAGAACATACTTAAGGATCTCACTATAACAGAGGAAACAGACAGGCAAGCTAATATTTACCCATTGGTTTAATAAGCTATAAACTGTGTTAGCACAGAGAAAGGAGTAAGACTCTCTGGTAATGAGTAGAGATGGTCGGGATAGTTCACTAAGGTCATCCTTGAACTTAAATAATAAGGTTTTAATGACTAACCAGGAGTTCTCTGGCTAAACAAAGTAAGAAGTACAATCTAGGAAAAGAGAACATTTAAACACTTCTCTGACATAATATATCTGTAGGAGGGGTCATAGGAGACTCTAATCATATATTTAAAAATGACTAAGGGTATGACCCCGAGGATCCTCAGGGATCAGTTGAACAAGTTGATTTATCCAGGAGAAGAGGAGCTGGAAGGAGAAGGTTTTGTGACCATGCCTAGAGATAGAGATGAGAAAGCCAGTATGTAACAGGTGCTATCTGGACCAAGGACAGATTTGATAGCATGGTCTGAGTTCTAGGAATAGGGAGTTTTATCGAAATAAGATGGAGGAGCAAAAGTACATAAGGAAATTTTGAAATATGGTACATGGGCATTATGAATGGGAACAAAGAGTCTATCAAATATAGGAGACAAATCAGTACAAAGTAGAGCTCTTCTTTGGCACTAGGAAATTTAGTTAATTATGGGAAGACAAGTTAGAAGAACACTAGGAGAAACTGAGTTGCTCAGCAGGAGATGGCAGATGCCTAATGAACATGGAAATGCCCAGGAGGTACCTAGCAGGAAATAATAGAATTTAGACCTATATGCAGTGCCCAGAAAATATTTTCAGAAGAGAAGAATAAGTCTAATGCAAGGCAACCTGTCTGGAAACCCATTATGATTCCCATATATTTAAGTAAGATCTTTCAGGGTCTTTATGTAAGACTCTGAACATAATCTAGTGACATTAGAGATAATACCATTAATGGGATGCCATTGGTACCTACCGGCTGGTAGGTGCTGAAGCAATTGGAGTTGTATATTTATTGAAGAATGAAAAAGAGCAATGTGACATTGGCTTGGCTCTCAAGTGGCAAGAAAACTGTTATCAGAGGTTAGAAAGATGGCAGTTCATGTTATATAGAAGCAAAACACCTGTCAAAATTTTTCATATGGTGAGTATGGAGGCAGACAGGCCCACTCAGCTTACAGCTCTAAGAAAAGAGGCTAAAAAGCAGTGTTAGTAATAACATGCTGGTTTGGAAAGAACTGGCTGACTTGCAAGCAGAAATGAGAGAGGATAGAGAGTAAATATGTAAGGCTTTGCATGGTTGAAAAGCTGAGGCTTCAAGACACCAAACACTAAGGAATGGGAATTTAAAAAATAAAAACAGTTCAGAATCACAAATATTTAAAACCTCTTTTGATTAAAATGACTACTATAAAGATTATATTAAGGTTATATCTGTCCCATGTATAATTTAAGGTGTCATTGTCAGCTGAAATAGGGGCATGGAGAAGAGGAAAAAATGAAATAAATCTGTATCAACTGTTATATCTAGTAATCCTTGAGCATGCTTATAGGCACCTGGAATTAACTAGAAGCAAAGAAATCAAAGATGCCCAATTTTTAAAGAAACAAGTATCACTGCTAAACAAAAGTCTTAGACTATTCCGGTGGTACAATAAATTTGGGGTCCTCTAATTTAGAACAGGAAGAAGGTTGTAAAAGCTCTGCAGTCCCCAAGGAGGGTATGCCCCCAACACCTCCTTCAGGTGTGGCCAAGGAAGACATGCAAAAGAAAGAAAAACATGGCCCATAAGGCAGATCCGGGAACAAGGAAAACAATGAATAAGACAGCTGTCCCCAAAGAATGATACCAGGAGCTAAACAAGAAAATCCCCGACCATTAGAATAGGAGGGCCTTCAAAAATACTTGTGATTCCAGAAGTGCTAAGGGCCAGTAGCTGTGCTATGCCTTATATGCTTCCTTTTCCCAAATGAGAGTCGGTGCTTTAGCCTGTGCCTGTTCCACCACTGCATATTAGATGTGTGGGGTAGGAGCAAGAAAGACAACTTATCCTTTCAGTTCACAGGTTTCTGTGGCAAAAGAGGTCTCATCCAAACCTGACAGGAAGGACTATACACCACTCAGAAATGATGGGCTGTGAGCTGGATACAATGACTAGATAGGATTTCTGGTAAGCCCTTGTAGGGAAGAAAGCGAATGTGTGTTGTGTGTGGGAATATAGAGACATATAGATATTTAGTGACCAGAAATATAGAGGGTAGCAGGAGCCTTTTACTAATGACCAAAAGTTTGTAAGTACAGTTTAGCTAGGAATGTAGAACTGCATTTCCCAAAGCCCCTCTTGCATTTAAGTGGGTCCATCTGACTGTATCTAGCCAATGGAATATGAGCAGAAATTATGAGCATCCCTCCCTTCTGTGGTGGTTAAGTATTCAGTTTATCTTCCTTTCCCATATTCTTTTCCCTTTATATAGATACTTTGGAGGCCACATATTGACAGCATCTCAGACAGGAGGAGCCTAGATACACTTGAAGGAGTCTGAGTATCCACTTAAAAGAGGGCCACCTAGAGAAGGTATCTCTTCAGAAATAGCTACATTGGACTTTGAGTAAAAGAGAAATAAATTATTCTATTAAGTCGGCATGATTTTGTTGTTATCACAGCAGCTGGTGTTAATTAGATTGAATAATATGGAAATACCTCCTTAGCATAGCCAAGTGAAAGGAGGTATGAAATATCAGGTGGTACCTAAAATGAACTATTTTTTAAAGATTTTATTTATTTATTTGAGAAAGAAAGAGAGAGAGCAGAATGAGAGAGCATGAGTAGGGGGCAGGAGCAAAGGGAGAGAGAGAAGCAGGAGAAGCAGGCGATCCACTGAGCAGGGAGCCCAAGATGCAGGGCTGGATCCTGGAATCATGACCTGAGCAAAAAAGGTAGAGACTTAACCGACTGAACCACCAAGGCACCCCAAAAAATAGTTTATACTGTTATAAAATGAACAGGGAGAAACGACAGAAGGTGGGGCTAGATGGGTAGACAAATAGTAGATAAGTGTTTCTCAAAGTGTAGCCCATGAACTTCCTATATTCAAATCACTTGGGAGTCTAAAAATGCAGTTTTGGGGATTCCACCCTAGACTGACAGAATCAGAATCTCTTAGGAGACTGGTGGGAATGCAATGCAGAGAAGCCCTTGTGGAAAATAGTATGGAGGCGCCTTAAAAATTGAAAATAGAATTACCATATGATCCATAGTAATAGTGGTAATCTGTGGTAATAATTCCACTCCTGGGTATTTACCCAAAGAATATGAAAGCACTAATCCAGAAAGATATATGCACCCCTGTGTTTACTGCAGCATTATTTATAATAGCCAAGTTATGGAGGCAATGCAAGTGTCCCTTGATAGATGAATGGATAAAAAACATTTTTATGACTGAATTCCATTGTGTGTGCCCATGCGCGTGTGTATATATGTGCGTGTGTGTATATATATGTACACAAACACAGTGGAATATTATTCAGTCATAAAAATGTTCACTTCTTACCATTTCCAACAACATGGACAGATCTAGGGAGTATAAGGCTAAGTGAAGTAAGTCAGAGAAAGAGAAATACCACATGATTTCACGCATAGGTGGAATTTAAGAAACAAAAAAGAATGAAGAAAGAAAGGAGACAAACAAAAAACAAAACTCTTAAATACAGAGAACAAACTGGTGGTTATCAGAAGGGAGATGGATGAAGGGATGGTTAAATAGGTGAAGATTAAAGAGTACACCTGCCATGATGAGCAGGGAGTAATGTGTAGAATTGCTGAATCACTGTATTATACATCTGAAAGTAATATAACACTGTATGTTAATGATATTGGAATTAAATAACATCAAAATTAATTAAAATAACATTTTTTTAAAATGCAGCTTTGGGAACTCCACTCCAGACTTACAGAATTAGAATCTCCTAACAAGATTCTAACAAGAACTCAGGCAACTCAAATGCACACACAGGTTGAAAATACCAAGCTGGATGGCAACAGAACTCTAAGATTCCTTTATTTTACTACAAAGACTATTGGGAACTGGTGAAAGGTCATAATTAGAGAAGCAGTATAATCATATCTCAGTAAGGTGTAAATCCATGAAGGTACAGGGTGTGTCTGGTTATTTTTTCATACTATAACCCTAATGGCTCAAATAGCATATGGAATTTAGTAGGTATTCAATAAATATTTATTAAATAAATGAATCAGATTTGAGTTCTAAAATGAGCATTGCCAAGGAAGTGCAGAAAATGAATCGGAAGGGAAGATAATGGCTGCTGAGTGACCTGTTAAGAGGTTATTAAAACTATTGAGGTGTGAGATGATGTATTTTTAGGCTAAAGCAATAGCACTAAGAATACAAAAATGTATGATTTTGAAATATACATAGAAGGATAGATAGGTGAGTCTTAGTACCTGATTCAAGTAAGTGGATGGGGTGGGGGGAGAAGAAGTCTATGAAGACTCTGATTTTTTTTTTCCTATAAATGAGATTGATGGTGGTGTTTTTCACAAAGACCCAGAATTAAGTCAGTTTTTTGGAGAAGATAAATTTAATACTGGATACATTGAGTTTGAAAGTCTGATAAAACATTCAGACATTTGGTACCTGGTTGGCCCTGTTTCAGGAACACATAGAAATAACTGGGATACATATTTGGGAGTTTTCCCTCATTCATTTATTAATTCACTCATTAAACAATCATTTACTGAGTGTCTACCTTATTAGCTTCTAGACTAGGGCCTAGACATATAAAGATGCCTTTAAGAGTCTTAGAGTTCCACAAAAAGACTAAGGAATAGTAAGCTCCCTAATAGCAGCATCCCCAGGGAGGTCCAAAGAGAGGCACCCAACCAAGCCAGCAGGTTGAGAGAAAGCTTCAGAGTGGAGGCTCTTGGGGAAAGTGCAACACAGGCAGAAGCATCAGTGTGGACAGAAGTTAGCTGCAGTAGAGTTAGGAAGAAGCCAATTTGTGTAATGAATTGAGAAGTGAATGGGGGATTAGGAAGGACACTGAGTTTAAGACAACTCCTTTAATAAATTTGGATGAATAGGACCGAAGAGAAATGGGTCAGCAGCTACAGGAAGAATTAAAGAGGCCACCAAATTGAGTTAAGTACGTTTTCTTGCTGAAAGTCAGGAAAGGGTGAAGTTATAAGAGAGAAGGGGCAAAAAGTGATGAAGCAAAATCACGGACCAGAGGGAACAGGATAGAATAAATCTACTTGATAAAATGAGCTTTGGTAGGCTCTGAAGATCTTTCGGTGCTCATGGTAGGAAGGAGGCACAGTTGGACCATGTCTGAAATTGAGAGGGAGGGTTTGGGAGGGGGATGATGTCTGATGCAGGTATGGAAAGTACTGGTAGGGGTTTTGAAGATGAAGCCAGCATGGAGTACTTTTTGGGGGGTTAAATGAAAAGAAAATGATAGTGCTATAATTTTTAAGATTTAAATTCAATCAATTAACATATAATGTATATTTCTGGTTTCAGAGGTAGAGTTCAGTGATTCATCAGTCTTATATAACACCAGGTGCTCATTACATCACATGCCCTCCTTAATCCATCCCTCAGTTACCCCTCTTCCCACCCCATCCCCTCCAGCAACCCTCAGTTTGTTTCCTATGATCGAGAGTCTCTTATGGTTTGTCTTCCTCTGTGATTTTGTCTAAATAGTGCTATAACTTTTAAGAAGTTAAAAACCAATCAACCCAACATGGAAGAAAAATACATTATGATCAAGGATGATATTAATTTTTATAAATATATGTTTGCTTCCAAATTATTAGAACTGCATGGCAAGTCAGGAGCCTGTTAACTATTTATCCTTGTGAATCTTGTGCCTAGCTGAGTGCCTGGCTCATGACACACACTCAACAAATATTTGCTGTGTGAGTCTCAGGCTCAGTGAGTACCACTCCAGCAACCTTTATCTATTCCTAATAGCTATAAATTTTTATTTACAATGAAACTAATAGTCTAATTTTTTAAATTACTAAGAATTAAAAGCAATAGCCATCTATTACAGTAAAATAGTATCTCATCAGAGCCCTGGAACAATGAGGATGACCAAGCTTACATTCAGAAAACCTACATGTGGTTCAATGCAATTGGGAAAAAAATAGGCTAGAATTCATGACACCACCTCTGGTTGCTCAGAGTGCTTTGTCAGCCTCTTTAGATTCAGACAAGATTCCTTTGGATTTGGAGTAAGATTTAAATAATCTCCTAAAACAACATATGCTCAACTCATAACTGTTACCAAACTTATGTTCAGAATGCATAAGCTAGTAGTCATGATTTATGCAAGAGGAGAAGGCAGTGTGCCTGTTTATCCCTTCACCCTGTTCAGATTTCCTGAAGATCCATTATGAAAATAGTCATGGAAATTTTGCAATTTCATTCTTTAGATTTGCCTGAACAAGTTATAGAAATACAATTAGGTGAATTATTTCATGGTTACCACCTTACCCATAACTAGCAGCAGCAACACCTCCATCATCCTCAGCAGCAGAATAAATGCTTCTCTGATAGAGCTAGATGCTGTACTAGTGATTCACAGACTCAGTCCTTGAACTTGGAAAGCTTATCAAGGTCAAGTGACACAGCTGGATGAAGAAAGGACACGAACTTGTGGCTAGGTGAGGCTACCTCCCCAACTGTGTTGACTGAAACAATTCATATTCAGGCCAGAGGTTCTTGACCCTTACCACACATTAGAATCCCATAGGAAATTTTTAAAAATACAGGGGAAGAGTCGCTACCCAAAGTCATTTTTATCAGAATTTGGAACTAGGAGGGGAGATGTTTTGGGGGATCCAAGCATTAGTATTTTTTAAAGCTTCCTAGGTGGCGCAGTTGGTTAAGCATCTGCCTTCAGCTCAGGTCATGATCCCAGGGTCCTGGGATCCAGCCCTGAATCTTGGGGTCCCTGCTTGGTGGGAAGCCTGCTTCTCTCTCTCTCGCTCTGTCCTTGCCCCCCTATTCATGCTCTCTCACTCTGCTCTCTTTTTCAAATAAATAAATAAAATCTTTAAAAAAATAAATACAGCTCCCTCTGCTTTTTTTAAAATGAAATTTTTATTTTGAGACACCTGTAGATTCACACGTAAGAAATAATACAGAGACTTCATGTCCTTTACTGATGATAATATCTTGCAAAACTGTACTATAATATCACAATCAGGATACTTACTTACATTGATACAATCAAGATATAGAACAGTTCCGTCACCACAAGGATCCCTCCTGCCACTCTTTCATAGCCACAGTCACTTCACTCCCACCTCCACTCCATCCTCAACAGAAATCACAATCTGTTCTCCACTTTTACAGCTCTGGCATTTCAAGAATGTTGCACAAATGAAAACATACAGTATGTGACCATTTAGGATTATCTTTTTTCACTCAGCATAATTCCCTTGAAATTCATCCAAATTGTGCTTATAAATATTTTGTTCCTTTTTCATTGCTGAGTCGTGTACCACAGTATGGATGTATCCACAGTTTACTTAACCATTCACCTGATGAAGGACATCTGGGTTTTCATGTTTTAGGCTAAATTACTCATAAACTACTCATGAGTATTTGCATATAGATTTTTTTTTGTGAAAATAAGTTTGTTACTCTGGAATAAATGCCTGAGAAACTGCCAAAATGTTTTCCAGAGTGGCTGTGTGAGTTTACATTCCCACCAACAACGCATGAGGGAATCAGCTTCTCTGCATTCTTCTCAGAACCTGTTGTCATTATTTTTTTTATGTTAGCTATTCTGTGTCATTATTTTTTTATGTTAGCTTGGACTATTAACTTTTTAAATGTTGAATTTGGAGAGGTTTTTAAAAAATATATTCTAGTGACTGTACCTTTTTTTGATATATAGTTTGCAAATATTTTTCTTCCTGTTTGTATGTTATCTTTTCACCTTCTGAACTGAGTTTTTCAGAGGTAAAGTTTTTAATTTCAATGAACTCCAGTTTGTCCATTTTTTTCTTATATAGATCATGTTTCCAGTACAATGTTAAGCAAGAGTGGTAAGAATGGATGTATTTGCCTCATTCCCAACCTTAGAGTTTTTGTTTAGTTTCTCAATATTATGATGTTTGCAAAAGATTTTAGTAAATGCTCTTTATGTGAGAAATATCCCCTCTATTTTTTGAGGGTTTTTTATCATGCATGAGTGTTTGCCTTTGTACATTGCTTTATCCTGTACAAATGATATGGTTATATCCACTGATTTTTCTTCTTTAGCCAGTTAATACTATAGATTCAATTGATTGATTTTTGGATGTTGAATCAGCCTTGCATACTGGGACTAAGTCTCATTTGATCATGGTGAAAAATTCTTTTTATACATTTTTAAAATTCAATTTGCTATTATTTTGTCAAAGATTTTTACATCTAAGTTCATACTTGATATTGGTCAGTTTACTTCTTTTGTCTGGTTTTGGTATCAAAATAATACTAGTCTCATAAAATGAGTTGGGAAATATTCCTTCCTCTTATATTTTCTAGAATAGATCGTATAAAATTGATGTTAATTCTTCTTTAAACATTTCATAATTCTCCAGTGAAGCCATCTGGGCCTTACAGATTCCTTTTTCAGGAGCTTTTGTATTACAAATTAAATATTTTAATGGTTATGGAACTCTGTGTTATTTATTTTATCTTGGTTGAGTTTTGATAATTTGTGGTTTTTCAGAAAATGATTAATTTCTTCTAAACTGCCAAATGTATGAGTATAAAGTTGGTTATATAGTGTTCCTTAAACATCTTTTTAATGGCTGTAGAGTCTATAGTGATATCTTCTTTTTAGTTCATAATATTGGTGATTTGTGTCTTCTCTATTTTTATCTTTGTCAGTCTTGTTAGACATTTATCAATTTTATTGATTTTTTAAAAGAATTTTTTTGTTTCATCAATTTTCTCTCCTCTCTTCTTTTGATTTCTTTAATTCCTGCTTGTCTTTACTATTTTCTTTCTTCTACTTCTCTTCTTTTTCTAGTTAAGATAAAAACTTAAATTATTATTATTATTTAATTGAAGTACAGTTGGCATAAATTAGTTTTAGGTGTACAACATTGTGATTCAACAATTATGTACATTATGAAATACCACGGTAAGTGTAGTTACTGTCTGTCATCATAAAAAGTTATTACAATATTAGTGACTACATTCCATATGCTGGATTTAGTCATCCTTGTGACTTCTTTATAACTGAAATTTTGTGCCTCTTAATCTCCTTAACCTATTTTGCATATCCTCCCACACCCCTCCCCTCTGGCAACCACTAGTTTGTTCTCTATGATTTGTTTCTCCCTTTTGTTGTTGCCTTTTGTTTATATTCCATATATAAATGAAATCATATGGTATTTGTCTTTTTATCTTACATCTCATTCAGCATGATATACTTACTAGGCCCATTCATGTTACAAATGGCAAGATTTCATTCTTTTTTTATCATGATGCAGCACTATTGAAAGTGCTTTTTTAAGTATAAATGTAGTGTTATATTAGTTGCAAGTACAATATAACGATTCAGCAATTTTACACATTACTTAGTGCTCATAATGATAAGAGTACTTTTTATTTCTTCCACCTATTTCACCCACTACCCTACCCAATATCCCCTCTGGTAACCACCAGTTTGCTCTTTATAGTTAAGAGCCTGAGGCTATTTTGGTCTCTTCTTCATATTTTTTTGTTGTTGTTGTTTGTTTGTTTCTTAAATTCTACATATGAGCAAAATCATATGGCAGTTATCATTCACTGAATTTTTTCATTTATACTCTCTAGATCCACCCATGTTGTTGAAATGGCAAGAGTTCATCTTTTTATGGCTGAGGAATACTCCATTGTATACATATACCACTTTTTCTTTATCCATTCATCTGCCAATGGACACTTGCTATTCCTTCCATATCTTGGCTACTGTAAATAATGCTGCGCTAAATATAAGGGTAAATATATAGTATTGAATTGATGTTTTCATATTACCTGGGCAAATATCCAGTAGTGGGATTACTGGATCCTATGAAAATTCTATTACTAACTTTTTTAGGTATCTCCATACTGTTTTCCACAGTGCCTGCACCAGCTTACATTCCTACCAAGAGTGCATAAGAATTCTCTTCTCTACACATCCTTAACACTTGTTATATCTTTTTTTTTTTAACACAAGCCATTTGATTGTGTAAGGTGATATCTCATTGTGATTTTGATTTACTTTACCTGATTATTAATAATGTTGATCATCTTTTCATGAATCTCCTGGCCATGTGTATGTCTTCAGAAAAATGTCTATTCAGATATTTTGTCCATTTTTTTAAACTGGATTTTTGTGTTTGTTGAGTTGTTCAACTTCTTTATATGTTTTGGATATTAACCCCTTATCAGATATATGACTTGCAAATATCTTCTCCCATTCAGTAGGTTGCCTTTTTGTTTTGTTGATGGTTTCCTTCACTGTGCAAAATATATTTAGTCTCCTACACTCCCAAATGCTTATTTTTGCTTTTGCTTCCTTTGCCTGAAGAGAGATTCAGGAAAATATTGCTAAGATTGATATCCATAAGATTACTGCCTATGTTTTCTTTTAGAAGCTTTATGATTTCATATCTTACATTTAGGTCTTTAATACAATTTGAGTTATTTTTTTTAATATGACTATCAGAACGCTAACCACACTGATTTCATCTTTGGTCTTCCATCTTGTTTTCTCCTTAGGTGCACAGATGGCATCAGTATAGATAATTACTTTGTGACCTCGCAACCATGCCCCTCACTCCATAAAAGCTGTCCATTAAGGTGTAGAGAATTGGTGGAGACTAGCTGCAGAGAATAGGTATGGGGAATAGCTACATAGTTTCCTAGATTGGCTTGTTTTATTTTTCAGTATTAATGTACCTTCTCAGTCTAGAGGATACATTACTGATCCTCCACCTTCTAACAATAGGCTAAGACAATGGTCTAGCTGATTTCCCAAGACTATTTATTGAAAAGACTGCCTTTGCCCGTTGTCTAGTCTTGCCCCCTTTAATGTAGATTACTTTACCATATAGGTATGGGTTTATTTCTGGATTTTCAGTTTTGTTCTGTTGATCCATATATCTGTTTTTGTGCCAGTACCATACTGTTTTGATTACTATAACTTTGTAATAAATTTTGAAATCTGGGATTGTGATACCTCCAGCTTTATTCTTTTTTTCTCCAGATTGCCTTGGCTATTTGGGGTCTTCTGTAGTTCCATACCGATTCTAGGATTATTTGTTCTACTTCTGTGGAAAATATTGATATTTTGACATGGATGACTTTGAATCTGTAGATTGCTCTGGGTAGTATGGACATTTTAACAATATTAGTTTTTCCAATCTATGAGCATGGTATATCTTCCCCCTTATTTGGGTAATTTTTTACTTCTTTCATCAATTTAGTTTCCAGAGTACAGGTCTTTCATCTCTTTGGTTAAATTTATTCTGAGGTATTTCATTCTTTGTGATGTAATTATAAGTGGTATTGTTTTCTTAATTTCTTTTTCTACTATTATAGAAATGTATATTGATTTTGTATCCTGCAACTTTATTGAATTCATTTATTATTTCTAACATATCTTGGTGGAGTCTTTAGGGTTTTCTATATATAGTGTCATGTCATCTGGAAATAGTGGCAGTTTTACTCTTTCCTTACTAATTTGGATGCCTTTTTTTTTTTTTTACTTTTTCTTATCTAATTGCTATGGCTAGGACTTCCAGTACTATGTTGAATAAATGTGATGAAAGTGGATATCCTTGTCTTGTTCCTGACCTTAGGGAAACAACTTTCACAACTTTTCATCATTAAGTATGATGTTAGCTGTGAGTTTGTTATATATGGCCTTTATTATATTGAGGAATGTTCCCCATAACCTAACTTTATTGAGAGTTTTTATTATGAATATATCTTGAGTTTTGTCAAATGCTTTTCTGGCATCTATTAAGATGATCATAAGATTTTTATCCTACATTTTGTTAATGTGGTATGTCATATTCATTGATTTGTGTATATTGAAACATCCTTGCATCTCTGGAATAAATCCCACTTGACCATGATGAATGATCCTCTCAGTGCATTTTTAAATTTGATCTGCTAGTTCTTGAGGACTTCTGTATCTATGTTCATTGTGGATATTGGTCTGTAATTTTCTCTGTCTCTGTCTGCTCTTGGTAGCAGAGTCATGCTGGCCTTGCAGAATACCTTTGGAAGCATTCCTTTCATTTCTACTTTTTAAAATAATTTGAAAGGAATAGGTATGAATTCTTCTTTAAATCTTTGGTATAATTTACCAAAAAGCCATCAGGTCCCAGACTTTTGTTTCCAGGGAGTTTTTTGATATTCAATTTTGTTACCAGTAATTGGTCTGTTGAGATTTTCTATTGCCTCCTAATTCAGGCTTGGAAAACTATAAGTTTCTAAGAATTTATCCATTTCTTCTGGGTTATCCAGCTGTTGGCATATAATTTTTTATAGTAATCTCTTATAATCCTTTGCATTTGTGTAGTGTCATTATAACTTCTCTTTTCTTTCTGATATTATTTTAGTCCTCTTTTTTTTTTCTTGATTAGTCTGCCTAAAGTTAATCACTTTTGTTATTTTTTTTTTTAGTTTTAATTCCAGTATAGTTAACATACAGTGTTATAATACTTTCAGGTATACAATACAGTGATTTAACAATTCTATATATTACTCAGTGCTCATCATGATTAAGTATATTCTTAATCCCCTTCACCTATTTCACCCACCACACCACCCACCTCACCTCTGGTAACCATCAGTTCTCTATAGTTAAGAATATATTTTTTGTCTCTTTTTCTGCTTTGTTCATCTGTTTTTTTCTTAAATTCCACATATAAGTGAAATTATATGGTATTATCATTCTCTGACTGACTTATTTCACTTAGCATTATACTCTCTAGATCCATTCATGTTATTGCAAATGCCAAGATTTTATCATTTTTATGGCTGAATCATATTTCACTGTGTGTGTGTGTGTGTACACACACACACACACACACACACACACACACACCATCCTCTTTATCCATCCATCTACTGATGAATGCTTGAGCTGCTTCCATAATTTGGCTATTGTAAATAATGCTGCAAGGAACATAGGATAGGGGGGCATATATCTTTGTGAATTACTGTTTGTGTATTCTTTGGATAAATGTCCAGTAGTGGGATTACTGGGTCATGTGGTAACTCTATTTTTAATTTTTTGAGGAATTTTTGAGAAAACCACTGTTTTCTACAGTGGTTGCATCACAGTTTACATTCCCACCTATTGTCCATGAGGGTTCTTTTTTTTTTCCACATTTTTGGCAACACATGTTTTTCTTGTGTTTTTTATTTTAGCCATTCTAAAAGGTGTAGGTGATATCTCATCATGATTTTGATTTGCATTTCCCTGATAATTAGTAATGATGAGCATCTTTTCATGCATCCATAGGCATCCATATGTCTTCTTTGGAGAAATGTCTGTTCATGTCTTCTGCTCATTTTTTAAATTGGATTATCTGGGGGTTTTTTGGTGTTTTTATAAGTTCTATATATAATGTGTATATTAACCCTTTGCTGGCTATGTCATTTGTAAATACTTTCCCTAGTCAGTAAACTTTAAGTTTTGTTGTTTCCTTTGCTGTGCAGAAGCTGTTTATTTTAGTGTAGTTTCAATAGTTTATTTTTGCCTTTGTTTTCCTTGCCTTAGGAGACATACCTAGAAAATTATTGCTAATAACCAATGTCAGAGAAATTATTCCTATGCTCTCTTCTAGGATTTTTATGGTTTTGGATTTCATATTTAAGTCTTTACTCTATTTTGAGTTTATTTTTGTGTATGGTGTAAGAAAGAGGGCCACTTTCATTCTTTTCACGTAGCTGTCCAGATTTCTGAACGCTATTGTTGAAGAGACTTTTCTGTTGTTGCATATTCTTGCCTCCTTTGTCATACATTAATTTACTATATAAATAATCATGGACTTATTTCTGGGCTCTCTATTCTGAGAGTATATGTTTCCAGTATATTTAGAAATCTGGGAATTGTGATACATCCAGTCTTATTTTTCTTTTTCAAGATTGGTTTGGCTATTCAGAGTATTTTGTGGTTCCATATGAATTTTAGGATTATTCATTATGGTTCTGTGAAAAATGCTGCTGGTATTTTGATCAGGGTTGCATTAAATCTGTAGATTGCTTTGGTAGCATGGGCATTCTAAACAATATTTGTTCTTCCAACACATGAGCATGGAATGTCTTTCCATTTATTTCTGTCATCTTGAATTTCTTTCATCAATGCTTTATAGTTTTCAGAGTATAGGACTTTCACTTCCTTGGTTAAGTATATTCCTGGGTATTTTATTTGTTTTGGTACAATAAACCTAACAAAAAAAGGCAAAGGATCTGTACTCAGGAAACCATAGAACACTCATGAAAGAAACTGAGGAAGACACAAAGAAGTGGAAAAATGTTTCATGCTCATAGAGTGGAAGAACAAGTATTGTTAAAATGTCTATGCTACCTAGAGCAATCTATACATTCAATGCAACCTCTATCAAAATACCATAACTTTTTTCACAGAACTGGAAAAAATAATCCTAAAATTTGCATGGAATGAAAAGAGACCCGAAATAGCTAAAGGAATGTTGAAAAAGAAAGCCAAAGCTGGTGCCATCACAATTCTGGATGTCAAGCTCCATTGCAAAGCTGGAATCATCAAGACAGTATGGTAATTGCACAAAAACAGACACATAGATTATTGGAACAGAATAGACAGCCTAAAAACAACCATCTATAGATTCCAAAACTAATGGTTAACAGTTTGATGACAAACAGTTTATGTGGTGTACTGTGGTTATATTATGTATCGTTACGTTATGTTATGCTATATAAGGCCTTGATTCTTAAGAAATATATATTGAGGTATTTGAAGGGAAGAGGGAAAGAGAAAATACAACTCTTCTGTAAATATAAAATTATTTCCAAATCAAAGTTTAGAAATGATTGAATAAATAAATTAACAATACATATTATTAAGAAGAGAGAGTGATGGTCTTATGGTTACCTGGTCATAGAGACAACTAGACTACATTTATATAATTCCACTCAGTTAGTTTAGGTTCTGAAACCACAAGCCAAGAGGAAGTCCAGACCTGCTCTGTCCATAAAACATGAAAATAGGAGGCCTTGGCTATGTTTACGCATACCACAAGTTCATCTCATTTAGCTGAACTGATGACTCACTATGTAGTTAGGAACTGGTAACCAGGCCATGTGATCTAAAGGTCTAAGTAGTCTGAATCACAACTGGCCATCTGAATACACCACCTGCCTCAGCCCCTAGCCAGGTACATAAGTAGCACCATGCTGGCCCAACCCTACCAGAGCTTACCCTTCTCAATTTCATTTCTCTAGAGCAGAAAATCCCTATCAGAATGCTTGTTTAAAAATAATTCCCTTTCAAATTTCTATACAAGTTTATGTACACATGCTTTATTATTTCATCAAAACTGTATGAGCACAAAGGCTTGGTTTGGTGCTCTGCCGATATTATATTAGCACAACACTGCCAGACTGAGGGTTCTGATTCAAATGGCCAGATGTTTCAAACACTAATAGTTTCAGCCAATTTGGGTTTTATTCAGTGATTTTACTATGTGTCTGACCAAACCACATAAATCAAGTGTTCTATCACCACAGGGTAAACCTAACTACCCAATGTCAGTGTCTTTTCTTGGCCTGGGAGGACTGCAAAAAGACAACTTCAGGATGGTAGGAACAGATGACCCTTTAGCAATTATACCCTCTTTGTGAAGCAGAGAGACATATGTCTGCACAACTGCTGGCTGGCTCCGATATGTAGGAGAGAATGAGGAGAGAAAGGTATGAGGAAAAGGTGATAGTATTCACCACAGCTTGGGGAAGTGGTGCCCCTCATTAGAGGTTGCCCCAAGCCCTGTATTCTGCTTACCACATTGAAAATTTTCTCTTCCTTTTCATTCTGAGGCTCTTAATTCTCTGCCTCTTTTTTCTATGTTCTTGGACACTCTGTGGTCCCCGGAGAATTTAGGATCAAACATGGTCATTCATAGCAACATCCATAATAAAATGTTATAGTATGATGATTTTCAACCCTAATTTTAATTTCTCTCCTAAACTACGGCATTTATTGAAAAACAAAGATGCATACAAGAAAGAGACAAACAGATATAGGGAAGAAATTAAAATGAGATTTAAAAAATTCCTAGACTCCAATCCCAACTGAATCATAGTGAGGTGGGTGACATTAAGCTAATTCCATAACTGGTCTTCCTAACTACAAAATCACAGTTAGGGTTTGATGGCCTCTAAGATGATTTGTAGGTCCAAAATTCAGTACTTCTAAGTAAAAGTTCCCTTTTGTGTAAATAACTCATTCAGGAGACTGAATGAACCAAACTGACCATGTTCTCCCAGACACTTCATATTCAAGGTCATTCTTGGGAGTGTTCTCAGACCTAAGATCTATTCTTGCATGTAATATTCATATATTTGTATGTGTGAATAAATAGATATATACATATACACACACATCCATACTCTATATAATATATAAATAACACATACACACATTATATATGTAAAAGAAGTCAATTTTAAAACATTACAAAGGTCACATTTACACAAGATATATAGGACATCTCTGTAAGCATATTGACAAGAATCAAAGACAGGCCACCACAGGACCAGCAAAAATATCCAGAATGGGAGGACAAGAAACTTCAAGGAAGGCATCCTCAAAGGCATTTACATGCAGACCACACCTGCTGTGCATATTAAATGAGAGCTCAGACACATGAGATGGTGCTAATGTAGATAAAATATGGATAAGGAGAGACCAGATACCAGTTCAATGAATAAAATTGAGACATTGGGAAAATGAAACATAGCCCTTCAAGCCAAGTGGCCAACATCAATATCCAATTCGGGAAAGTTTGGAAAGGTGATGTGCAGACTACCAAACAGAGTAGAAACTCGGAATGACTTTAAGAGTCTGCTACTCGCTGCATACCCATATATAGACAAGGTTGCAGTTCCTACTAGGTGAGCCTCTGTGGTGGGGCAGCATGTGGAGGCTATAGGTCAAATACATGGGTCCCAGACTTGGCTCTACTATTGTCTACAAATGTATTACTTACCTCTCTGCCCATATCTCTTGCCACAAAAATCAATATACTATGAGCTCTACTTTCCCCACAGAGCTGTCAGAAAAGCTAAACAAGAAGATGGATGTGAATCCCTTTGGAAAAAATATATTATCCACAATGTATGTAAATGCAAATGATTATTATTTTAATGACTCACTAGGATCTGGTTAAACTATTATTCATAGAGGACTTCAGAATGTAGGCAACTCTCTCCTCTAAAAAGAGTTTTGGCAGGAAGCATCGTATGTCAGTAACTAGAATCCCCAGTGAGTATTTGGTATTTTCATTTCCAAGTATACAATTCATTTTTGGCCCCTTTGGCTCTATGGCCCTTGTGACATGAGGGCTTTTTCTGGTCCTGCATTACGGCTCTCTCTGATACTGAATTCTAAGGACAGTGAGATCCCCTCCTTGCACAAACCCTGCTGATCAAATCCCTCAGGATTTCCCCAATGATGACCATTTTTTCCAGGGCCCCTCTGTTCTCTGTTCTCCCAGTGTCTCTTATAACCCCTTGCCCATTTACCCTCATAGTGAATGGGTCTCATGACAGTGACTTCCATCTTGTACCTGCCACCACCCTGGTGCAAGTATCTAGAGTCACCCCTGGCTCATGACACCAGCTTTCAACCTCTTGTCCCTGCCTGCAGTCTCTCATATGTTCCACTTAAGTTTATTACCAGACCATCTTCTTTTTAAGGTACTGCTTTCATCACATCATCCCTTTCTGTTTCACTTTTGTTTCCAAACTAAAAAAAGTAACACAATTTATTTATAATTTTTTTCTTATCACTTTGAAAATATATAAAAGACAAAAAAAAAAGCCCAAGATCATTCTTGCTCTTGCCCTTAGGGTAAGTAAGGAGCATAACTCAGCTAAGGGTATAACTTAGAGAAAGTAGTTTTACACATGCTAAGTTAAATGAGTCCTGGTTGTAGCTTTCCACCACAGGTTTACAAGGATAGAACTTGTGGAGGAATAAAGATTTTAATTTCCCTTAGACATGTGGCTTCCAAAGTGCATTCGCTAAAGCAGTGGGGCCACATGCAAATGCTTTAGGTATCAAAGAGGGGGTAGGTATTTTAGAGGATTCTTGACCTCTCAATCAGAGCACCTCCACTCTTCCCTATTTTCCCACACTGAGTTGCCAAGTAAATTATCCTTGGAAGTGAAAGACCTGTTGCAAAAAAAAAAAAGTTTCAAAACTATTCCTTAGAGACTATCTTCCTTAAATATCTCTTCTTTTCAGATTGGATTCTGATAAGTGCTAGATAGCTGACAATTTGATGTTATTTTCTCTGACAAGAGTCTGGAAGGCAGATGGTCTATGTTATTGATTGAGCAATGATTGATACGTTTTAAATACAAGGCAAAGAAGTGGTTGGTTTGATATTCTGTTATAAAGTCTTCAAAACTATAGTGTGAGATCCCTGGGGAAAGGGATAGTGTCTCACATGTATTATGTATACCCCATAATCATCCAAAATGGTGTCTTGAATTTAATAAGTGTTCATGATCACTGTGAACTGCACTGAATCCATTTTGGCCAACAGGCTTCCTTTTGCCTCCGTTTCTCATTTGAGCTTATGCCTGTGTGTGTTTTTAGAATCATTAATGTCAAAGTAGATCCATGCATCCTACCTAGCACAACTTATAAATTTCCAAACAGAATGCCAGGTAAGATTTGAAATATTTGCAGACTCCTCCCCTCATCTACTTTCTCCTGGCTCTGTAGGTGTCTGGCCTGGATGAAGTGTTCCACCTGAAACTGCTCCACCATAACAGCCCAATTCACCTCAGTCAGAGAAGCAGCTAATCTGGGTCCAACCCCTATGGAACTGTCTTCCTTTATATTAATCCTACACCAAGGGCCGATATGTAAAATACTCCTTTTTTGCTCACTTTTATCAAAACATAGCCATCCTGTGCCTCAGGCCTACATTTTATGTCAACTGATCTAATATTAGAACTAACACTCTATGGTCTATGATGAATCATCATGCCTCTATTCCATATTTTCATTTTGATAGAGACTGATAATAAACTAACCCAAGTAAAAAGGGGTGATATTTTGAGGTTACAAGAGTCTTCAAATCAGAATAAGCAGGTGATATCATAATCATCTCATCTGTCTAGGTCTTATTATACAGGTATAAGAAAATAAAAAAGTCAGGAGAAATAAAAGAATCTTCTTTCCCATAGCTGCGCTATATACCCAGCACACTCTAGACTTGACCTAACTTATTGAGCAAAGTGAAGGGCACACATTGACACAAAGACATTCTTCAAACTGTGTGAATCCATTATTTTACACAAGTAACTGCTGGGTATCTGCTATAGTTCAGACATAGAACTAAGTATTGGGATTATGAATAGGACAAACTCCCTACCCTATAGGCATATAGTCTAGTGGAAGAGGCAGACATTAAAAAGGCAATTAAAATAAAGTATATTAAGGGATCTTATAGGGAAAGAACAAGAAGTCCAGAGCAATAACACCCATCCCAGGCTAAGATACCCACACCAGAGGCTTTTTGTATTTTCCTCTGTATGTCCTCAACTTCATTACCATTTTCCCTTTTATACTCATCTCCTATTCCATGGGACAAAGACTGAGGCTCATCGCCATAGACACTGGTATCACATGCCTTTTCCTGTGTGTTGAAGACAGTCCCAAGTAAAAAGACTTTTTAGTTATTTACTGCCTAATTTGTTAACTTTTATGATGGTGATGGTAGAAAAGACAAGTCTACAGCATACAAAATTCCAATGTCATTCTCAGTGAGCTATAGTCACCACCACAAAGAAGAGACCCTCGAAGAATCATGCTAAGGAACTTCATCCATACAAGGATGCTTTGTTTTACTCCTTCCTGTTCAGATGCTCTTTTCACCATTCATCAAAGCCTGGTTCCAAAACCTCAGCCTTTCCCTCTGCAATCTAAATCTAGGTACAGTTCAGATATGCAGTATTTGTGGCATAGAGAAAACCAAGTAGAGCCATCATATTGGATATTTTGTCTTTTTTAGCACCTCAATGTGCCTAATGATTTTAGATTTAAGGATTCCAGACATTGGTATCCTTTAAAAAAGTGGACCAAGGAATTAGAGGGAGGAGGTGAGGATAGAAGTGGAAAACATCAGACACAGTAGGCAGTGAGCAGGAAGAGGTGTTGTTAGCATCATGTGACATGTCTCCTCCCCTCCAATATCCAAGAAGGGTCAGTTCTCTAACCCTCCACAGCTTTGCTCTGCTGCATGCCAGGCACTGTGGTAACAGAAATACAAAGATTTAAAACAAAAAAATCCAAAAATCAAAACCCCCATGCCTCTTGCTATCTAACAGGTCATAACATGGCGAGGGAGAGAAATACACAAACAAGGAATTGCAAAGTGGCATTATAATGGTAATACAAGTAGTGTAAAACAGATGCTTGTGACAAGCGATCATTTCTGCTTGGATAGAGTGCTAGGTATTTTCTGTTTGCCCTTTCAGGTCCACTCCTCAATCTCCATCCTGCTCTGTGCCCCAGGATGAGCTTACCAGTATGATCTGTATGAAAGGCTTCCTTGCCCTCTCCTCTCCTGCTTCCACTGGTTTCAGCCAGTGATGAATGCCTGCAGGAGACTGAAGGGAGGGAAGAGAATAAAATTAGGGCGTTTGTCCCTTTAGCTTCCTTTTTTGCAAATTGAGGACTGTAGGCTGGCTGCACCTCTCAAACAAGCCCCCTTCGTCTGGGTTCTGTTGACACTTCTCTTCCCTAGGGAGGAAGCAGATGCCGGCCCCTTGTTTTAGTCTTGGGGGACTTGCTACTCTGTCCTGTGCAGTTCTCCCACATCCTGCCCACATCTCTATAAATACTCTCTTTATTAAAGTCTCCCTTAAGTTATCCCTTTGAATGAGCTATTTCCTGCTAGAAGGTGACTGACACAGGTGATTCAAGAAAGAATTCATAGAGAGATGAGTTAAAGGGCTTTGACAGGGAGATTAGAGGAAAAAAAGAAAATCCAGATGCAGGAAGAGAGTATGCAAAGGCAGGAAGAGAAACTATAAGGCACACCCAATGAATTACTCATAGTTTATGTACGGCTGATGCACAGGATACGTGTGAGAGGACAGAAAGAAAGACAGCTGGAGAGGAAGATGGGCAGATACAGGCCTTCAGCACCATGTGAGAAGTTCAGAGCTGGTCTCAGAGTCATGAGAGTATAAGACATAATCAGTTCTAATCTGAGATAAAGATATAAAACCAAAGGCAGGAAGACCCAATGATAGGCTACTACAAAAGTCCATATAAGTGATGTTTTGAAACATGCAATAAAAAAATGGTGACTCTTGATTAAGAATTTCCATCTATCTATACAATCATAGAGGAATAAAGTGAGAAATTTGGGGGGGTGGGTTGAGATGGAAATAATAGTGAATTAATGGTGGATGGTTGAGAGATTAAAAACAATGAGAAGTGTGGGTTGACTCCCATGTTTTCTCAAAAGGGAAGATGGTGGTATCCTTAAGACTGGGAATCTAAGAAGAGGAGATTTAGGGAAGAAAATGGATAGTTTCATTTTTCTCCTTCTGCCAGTAGGTAGAAGCAGGGACAAGAGTAAGACCAGCCTAGAAACAATACACATCAGTTTATATTTAATAACACTGGGAAAATGACCTACCAGTTGACTCAGCTTTAGTCAGTGATCCACTCTACAACCAGACAAGGCCATAAGGAAAAGGATATGGTTCTCATGGTCAGCTTAGAGGTCCTTCATACAGGCTGGCTCCCTCAAGAGCACCATGCTACCCCTGCTGCCAATTCCTAATGTTCCCAATATGAATTTTGTGCCCACCTGTGTGAAACCACCTTTTGAAGTCAAGACTGCCAACTGTGAGTCTGTGGAGATACTAATAGCAAAATAGGAGGGAAAATGTTTTCATTTCCATCTGAAAATTATATTTTCACTTGTAAGATGTGACACATTTAACTTTAATGAATTGGAAACTGAGGTGTTTTTAAATCCATTTCTTACTATGATGGTATGCTGAAAGACAGGCAAGTTACAAAGGGCAGAAAAAACAGAGAAGAGAATTGTGAGAATTGTTACTCCCATCCTCCAGCCTCCAGCCCACAAAGGAGATGTTTATTTCTGAAATTCATAAATTGCCTCAAATTTTTGCCATTTCATTTGTCCCAAAAGAATGAAGCATGAAGCTCTGAATAGCTAAGAATTTGGCTTTGATATGCAAACAGCTTCTTGATTTGGTTTGGCCAGAAGATCATCTCAGAAGCATAATAATGGACCAAGTCTAGACTCTGTCTTTGGAGAGAAGCCAGCAGTCTATAAATGGCAGTTCACATGCAGCTGGACAACAGCATGCCTGTTCCTAGAATAAGAGGGAATTCTCCAATTTTCTGCTTCCATTAGGCATACAACTCTCCAAATTTAGATTAAGAACTGGTAATACTCCAAAACTATAAATCTCATGGCCAAATCAAAGAAACAAACAAACAAAAAGGATGAAGGGCATAGTATGTTTTCCTCCCTTATTTTTCATTCAATATCTGCTTTCTTTAACTCTTTTACTCTTTCTTATCACTCACAACCTAACAGTCTAACTCCTAGTCACACCTCAAAGCCCAGCAAAGGAGTTGGAACCTAGGTCAACCTCCTAAATCAGAATGAAGCCTACCTCTACTCTGGAAATACATATCTGCTTCTCTTAATCCTTTCATCACACAGAACTGAATCCACCATTTGCATGCCTGCCTGCTCTACCAGATTATGGTTCCTTTGAGGCAGAAAGTGTGTCTTGTTTATCATTGTCTTCCTAGTGCCTGGCACCTACTGGGTGTTCAGGTAGTGTGTACTGAATGCCAGTGGATTGAATTTAGGGTAGACCCTGTGCTAGAGGGCCAATTAAAAAAGGAAAAAGACTGAGTATGTTGTGATGGACAGTTTCTAAGCTCCTTACGTGCATTCATTCATTTTACCCTCACAACAGGTAGGGTAAAGTCTAAAGTCTATCCCCTTAATCTCTATGCCATACTGTTTCTCAGTAAAGCTAGGACATGCATTTTTGTAACACACTATACTTTAGTCTTAGTTTCCTCCTGAGCTCCCTACCACTCATTTAGGCAAAGAATTATTTTCCTCCGGAGTCCATCTTATGGCCCATTCCCCCAGCATGCCTTGAGGGTCATCTAACCCTGCTTGGCAGGCTGAGTACAGATAAGCACACAAAGCTGTGCCTGGGATTCTGGTAAGGCTGCTGGAATGCACTTCTCTCAATCCCCACCACTCACTTGGCCCCCTTCTAAGAGCCAGAACATATACACAACTCCTTACCTAGTGCTTGCTTGTTTAGGGGTATTGACAACATTATCCATTAAAGACAGAGGAGATAGTAATGTGTGACATTAAAAGCCAGTGGGCTTTAATATAAATCTGAGTTGAAAAACATCACAGTGCAGCACACAGAAAAATCATTCATCTTGGAACATCTATATTAATGAATTCAATCACACTTATTCCACCCTATCAGATGTATGTAGGATTCAGTATGCAAATTAAATATTTAGATAACACTCTGTGGAGATTACTGTGTTTGCTTAATAAATTAGTATTTTCTAAAACAGTGTAAAAAAAGGACAGTTATAAAAAAAAAGAATGCAATATCATCAGTGTATGAAGCATAACTCTAACAATTTGTCACCAGTTTCCACAAAAGGCATTCCAAATACTAAAAAGAAAAGTCTGCATAGGTTTTAATTTTAACATCAAAATTAGATTCCCGAGGATTAACATATCTTTTCATATTTAACTAATATTGGACACATAACCACTATTTGTTTTCAGCTTCAAAATCAAGAATGGTGCCAAAATAATAATAAAACCAAGAGAAGGCAATGAACAACACAAAGGATCAAAGTTGATGTAATCTCTCCCTTTCTGAACAATGACTTGTGCTTTTGTGAACTTTTTAATGAAAATAAATCCCTCAGGTCAGACTGACCTTCTCCAGATGGTTCCTGGAGTGGGGAGAGGTGTCCACCAACTCCAGCAGTGGTTCTAGGGAGGCACAAATATGACCAGCTTAGCTCCAGCCAGGCCAGTAAATGTGCTGACAGCTGGATAATCCCCCAAATGACAGGCCTAACAGAATATTCAGGTCCACCACTAGTACCTACCCACAGTACTTCGATCAGAACAATTAGCTCCCCTGCCTCACTGACAAACCATCATTGTCCTTGTCCAGCCCTTGTTATCTATCAACTAGGTGGCTGCAAGTCCTGCAACTTGACTTGCTGCATCCAGTTCCAGACCTCTCTGAGCCATTTGTCTCGCTGCTTCCAGAGTGATCTTTCTGAGGTAAATCTGCCCATGTGGGTCTTCCTTTAAAAATTCTGCAGCAGCTCCCTCACTCGACGGAGCATGGCCAAATTTTGAGACAAGACCTTCAAAGTTCTAGAGAACCTAGCCTCTCCAGAAACATTTTTGTGCTTTCCAAACACAGACTCCTAGCTCTAGGTATCTTGCTTACATTTCCCCAAATGTGATTTTGCTCATGGCATTCGCTTTATCTCAAATGTTTTTCTCTACACCCTATTTCTCCCTCTCAGATGGCTAAGCATCTACCATATATTAGCAAAGTCAGTTCAAATATTTCTTGGGCTACATCTCTCAGATTGGAGTGAAGGATATTCCTCTGTATCTCTCACCTGAATTTATTTATTGCCTTGTATATAACTCTAATAGTTATCCTATCTTTTTCACTCAGCTGACTAATATTTACAGAGCAATTGACAATTACAGACCAGATTCTATGCTCACAGTTAATGTTCTCTCAATAAATAAGGATCCCTCTCTCAGGAAGCTTTTATTGAGAGAGACAGGTACACAACCATTGCAATACCACATGGTAAATGCTACTCTAAAAATTGCAGGAGGGACAATTAACCCAGATTTTGGGGGTTAAGGGGAGAAGGTAGATGAGGAAAAATTTCTTGGTGGAGAAACTTGAGGTATCAAGGACAAGTAGCAATAGATTAGATAAAAAGAATGAAAGGAGATCAGGAAAAGCCAAGGGAAAGCTCTGGAGGTGAGAGAGGAAGAAAACCAGGTCCTAGGAAACAGGGGAAGAAAGTTCTAGGGCTCCATTTTGGACTTATTTTGGCTGGGGTGGCTCTGATATTTAGGTAGTCAGATACTTGAATTTAAACTCTAAGAAGAGTTCTGGGTTAGATATATAATGCAGAATTCAATAGCATAAATCGGATATTTCAATCTTATAGGCTGTGATAAAGTGGCTAGGAGAGAGAGAAGATAACTTAGGACCAGTTATAATGTACTATTATCTCCTTTATACATTGCTAAATATATATTTTAATTCCTTCAATGCGGACTTTCTTGCATGCACCCATGTGTGACTAGTCTGCAATTTTCCTTATTTGTACTGCCCTAGTTTGGTGTTGGATTCAAGGTGTTCAGTGTTTCCACTGATTCTAGAACATTCTCATATATTATTACTTTGCATATCATCTCTCTACCATTCTTAAATTTTCTCCTTCTGGAACTTCAATTAGGTACAAGCAGAGTTTTATTTCATATTTTCCTGTGTCTCTTAACCTGTTTCATAGTTTTCATCCCATGCTCCAATACATTTGGAGTAACTTCTTCAGATCTATCTTCTGAAATGTTCATTTGTTCTCCATTTGTGGCCAATCTGCTATTTAGGCTATATATTAAGTTTTAAATTTCAACTATTTTTAATTTGTTTCTAAGTATTATATTTACTTTTTCTCAAATCTTTTTTTAAGATTTTTTTTTTTATTATTCATGAGAGACACAGAGAGAGGCAGATATATTGGCAGAGGAAGAACCAAGCTCCCTGTGGGGAGCCGATGTGGGACTCAATCCCAGGACCCCAGGATCATGACTCAGGCCAAAGGTAGATGCTCAACCACTGAGCCACCCAGGTGCCCCTTCCCAAATCTTTCTTTAAATACATGAAATATATATGTATTATCTTCTCTGATTATTGTAATATTTGTATTATTTATAGGTCTGACTCTGTAGTTTGTGTTTCTACTGACTCTCACTCATGGTGGCTTTTTTCCCTGTATATCTGGTGATTTTTTTTTTTTACTGTATGCTTCAGTTCCCTGAAATTCTATTTGGGACCTGAGTTTTAAGTGTGTAATTCCAGAGAGGATTTTCTTTACATCTGTCAGGCTATTCTTGTCATTTTCAACATGAGTATACATAGATCTAATGTGTTTGTGTGTTTTATGTTTTACTTTTCATTTTAATTGCACAAGTGGCATGAATTCCATCTTTAGACATGAAGAGTGGGCATATGAGATAGGAGTTCTTAGTGGAACTTTCTTTTACCTTTTATTCCACAAAGACCCAAAGCAGAGGCAGACAACTCTTTTGTAGGGAAGATTATGTTTTACTTCACCTACTGAATGTGTTGATCTTTGTGTACGAGTTTTTAGTCCAACCTCCTATCCTGCTCAGACCCCAAACCTTATCGTCTGTTTACTGTGCACCCTCATGGTTTCTAAAAACCCAGGCTCCAGGATATGAGAGCTCTGGGCTCTCATTTAATATGCACAGCCAGCTGTGGTCTGCATGAAAATACTTTTGACCAGGTCTTTCTAGAAACATATGTCCTCAGGATAATCACCAGCTCTAATGCTGGCTTACTCTTGTAAAATATAGCAAGTTCTTGTTATTAATAGACTTTGATTGCTCTTATTACTTTAATACCGGCTCAATCTTGCTTTACAAATACATGTTGAAGTATTTTATCCTGCATTTTATCTGTTCTATATCTAAAGGGGTTTATCTGCCCATCTAGTGTCATATTGCTGAAGATGAAATCTATTCCTTTATAATCTAATTTTTATAATACATTTCTGAACCATCCATCAGTCTGGCCTTGCAGTTAATCTGAATTGAACAGGCCATTTCCCCACTTACAGAAAAACTGTGAAGTGCCTCAGAGAAGCACAAGTATTTCTCAGACCACTTAAGGGGGTGGGGAGAACTGGCTTTATGCCTCCCAGCCCCTCCCCACCAGCTGGACTGGCACTCTGCCTAATGCCAATGAGTCTGCATGCTTCCACTGTTGCTCCTTACCCTGTCTTTCCAACACTGCCCCAAAAGCAAAGTTCTGCTTGTCTTGGGTATATGCTGAGTATTTTGGGGTATGTTTTTTAGAAACAAAATTAAGTAGCATTAAAGCCAAACAATTGTAGTATTTTCGAAGATTAATTATCACTCACTTTTAAAAAGTCAATTTTCTTTAAACTAGGGATGCAAATGAGAAAACAAATGAAAAATGGATTTCCAGAAGAACCACATTTCCTGCTATTCAGCAGGAATCATCTCCAAACACTGATTAAAATATTGGGATTGCTTCATATCTTGTTAATCTCCAGTGAAGAGGCACTGTCATTTAAAATTAGCAGAAACCCTGTGAGATGGGAGGAAAACCAGAGCAAAGCATTTATAAACATTAACTTACTAAATAGATTTTTACCAGGTCAGTTCTGGTTGGCAGTAGAGCAGCCAACAACTTATAGAAGAAAATTTGAAGGAAGCCAGGAAGGTCTGTTATTTCCTGCCAGTTCCTCCAGTAACCAGTCATCAGAGCATAAAGATCCCACCATCACTTTGGGTTAACAGCCTCTCTGTGTCTGTGTGTCTCCTTCATGAAATTTAGTTTATCCCTTTCTAACTCACCTTCTACTGAAAAGCAGATTATGCAAAATCCAGCAGAAATGGGTTGTTGTGTTAGTCAGTCTAGGCTGCCATATAATACTATAGACTGTGTGACTTTAACAGCAGACATTTCTTTCTCAGTTTTGGAGGCTGGGAAATCCAAAGTAAAGGTGCCAACCTATACGTTTCTTGATGAGAGCTCTCTTCCAGGCCTGCAGAAGGTTACTTTCTCATCATGTCTCCATCATGGTGGAGAGAGAGATAGAGTAAGCTCTCTGGTGTCTCTTCCAATAAGGGCATAAATCTCATCGTGAGGGTTTGAATCTCACAACCCCATCTAATGCTAATTACTTCCCAAAGGCCCTATCACCTTAATGGTTAGGACTTAAACATGAATTTTAGAGGGGCACAATCATTTAGTCCATAACTGTTGCTAACTACAGGCATACTGGGACTTTAGTAATAAGCAGTAGAGAAGGAAAGGAGTTCTAATATCTGTGGCATATAGAAGAGGGGAGATTACACAACTGTGAATCTGTGTCCTGGGAGGTAGAGAGAAGTCAGCAGTTTAGATTATACTGTCCAAGAAGAATGATGAACTTGACCCGAATTAAATGTGGATCCACACCAATGGGGATCTGATCTATGAGGTGAAACATAGACACAGAAGTCCCCTCATGGTTGATTACATGGAGTCAGGAAGGGGGCAGTGGTTGTTCACAAATAGCTTAGAACAGAATGACAGCCAAGTGCATACAAAGCATGCGCCAGAGGACAAGCACCAAGCAGAATGCCGGTGTGCCCAGCCAAGTCATTGATCCAGATCAAAACAGCTTCCCTTTCTTGGCTGAGACAGACTCACAAATTCCTGGGGCTACTCTTCTCTAGGTACCACATATCCCAGCTGAGCAAGATGGAGATGACAGAGCCAGACTGAAGGTCTGTAAGACCCAGAGATGCTGGGTAAATGGCAAAAAGGGAAGAGTGTCAAGAGGGAAGAGGCAGCACAAGAAGACAGTAAGCAACACATTCTACCTGCTTTTCCATTTTCCCTCTAACTGATCTCACTTTCATACTTTACTCACTAATTTCCCATTCACTCAAAATTCATTGGGCATGGTCCAGAAGTTTACTGCCCATTTATTATTGGTATACTGTGGAGACCCAGACCCCAATTCATTTCCTCTCATGTGGAGCAGATATGCTGTCAGAAAGCTAGCAAGTAATAAGATCCAGAGATTTTTTTGTGACTACCATGTGTAACCCAGGGGGTGAAAACAGGGTGCTGTTCAGGCTGTGATTGGCTAAGAACAAAGCCAGACCACCTTTGAAACCTCTGTCCAGTGGAGCATTGCCCAAAATTTCAGATTAACCAATATAGGTACTTTTCTTTGCCTGTTCAGCAATTCCTCCTGAACCATTCAGTAGGGCTGTATTCCCCCTCCCCTTTTTAAGTAAATTTTGCACTTCTTTCTTAGAAGTAATAAGAAAAAGGTATGAAGATTTATGCTTAATTGAAAGGAAATTACATATCACTATTTATCTTCAGCTTGAGAATAATGCATTTAGAAACTATACGTCTGCAGGAAGTCTCCCTTGTATAAAGCTCTTGCTTCAGACACTCTTACTTCAGTTACTTATTGGCCATGGCTGTGAATCTTTTATGTATGATCCCTGGCTGCACTGGTATTAAGAAGGCAGTCATTCTCTTTCATGCTTCATCTATTTCTTCTTGAGAACTTACTATATTCCAGGTGCTGGGCTACACGCATTATCTTTATTGTCTCACTTAAGCCTTAACAACAATCTAATGCAATAAGGACAATATTAACTCCAAATTGATATATGTGGAATCTAGGATTCAGAGAGGGTAAGTTATTTGCTTAAGGTCACACATCTAGTCAGGACAGTTCCAGGACTCACAGTGAAAAAGAAAGATCTCTGCCTTCCAGGATCTCACAATCTACTAGAGGAAAGCATCCCACAAATAAGTATGTGTAATAAAGAGTTGTGGGTGTTATGATGAAGTCCCCTATACTGGATAGAGCTAACTGGGAGTACTAAAGAGTGGAAGTCTAAAAGCATCACAAAAGAGCTGGCTTGAGTTGAGTGATAGTCACATCACCAGGTGGCAAATGTATGTGTGTTAGTAGCAGTTGCCTATTTGTGATGGAAGGTGGTTTGAGATTCATGCTGAGAGGAGAGGTAATGAAGGAGGGAAAATTTATCCAATCCTCTGACCTTGTATTCTGACATGATTCCACACAGGAGGCCAAAGTTTTGTAATTTACACCATCTAGCACCATTCTCTAATGTTTTGTCTATATTTTATATTCACGACCACATCATAAACCCTACTAAGACATTTCATGTACAATAGCTTCTAGCATAGTTTACAGAAGACATTACAAAATAGTTACTGGTTTCTCATTGAACTACCAACAGCCAGGACTACTGGGGATCATTACTTAGGAAAAGTCTTTCAGGGAAGCAACAAGATCCCTCTTCCAAAGGGCAGTCCACTTTTGATCTTCCTTTGGTTTTCCCAAACATCCAAAAAGCCACAGTCATTTTTGTTGAGAGGAAAAGAGAAGAAAACAAAAGCTTTATAATACCTCAATGGTGAGCAACACTGACCCTCTTTTCCTATGTTCCAACCAACCACACCAGAACTTCTGTGTTGCCTGTCAGTTTAAGAAGTTATCAGGGCAGCCCTGATGGCTCAGCGTTTTAGCGCCGACTTCAGCCCAGGGCCTGATCCTGGGGACCAAGGATCAAACCCCATGTCGGGCTCCCTGCATGGAGCCTGCTTCTCCCTCTGCCTTTGTCTCTGCCTCTCTCTGTGTCTCTCATGAATAAATAAATAAAATCTTTAAAAAAAGGTTATCAAAATAAAATGGTGCATCCTACTCAGGACTCAGTATACCAGCACAGAGGAATGAGAACCAAGGTCATAGCAGGTGATGGATGATGCTAACCAAAAAGACAAGAGCATCACCGGGCTCCTATAGGCTGAGACTTGGTGGTGGTAATAGCTTATATTTTTTTCTTTTTCTTCTTCTTCTACACTTTTAAATGAACTTTCTTTATACTCATTCCTGCTTCTTTTCTGTCTCCCTTGTTCTATGATCCTTGTCAAAAACAAATAGAGAGTGATAGTAAAAGGAGCATGAGGACATTCTAAAAATAAAGACAAATACCAAGGGTTATAAAGAAGTAGCCTGTGTTTGTCATGGTCCATTAATAAATGCTACTCTCTCTCTCCCTCTTTTTATTTAGAAATAAAAAAAATGTCAGATATGACTTTTTAGAGCTATACCAGATGGATTCTGGTCTAATTTTGAAAACTGGAGAATGTAGGGAAAGACTAGGAAAAACCTATGGGTTGGGGGAGTGCCCTCAGCAGCAGTGAATGGGTGAGAGGTTTAAGGACTACCAAGTAAGCGAGTTTTTAACAAAAGGAAAACAAATCAGAAAACCCAGTCAAAAAACGAGGTGGACAATTGGGAGTTTTGAGTTGCTACATGGGACAACAGAATTTGTGAGTCCACATGAAGTCAGAGACCAAAAGACTGGAGAAGCCAGTAGTTAGCAAAAACTAAGCAAAACTTAAAGTTTCAGGTCTGTGTTCATGTGCTCTGGACAGGAGGTAAAATGCTCCCATCTTGGCCAAGGGGCAGACCTTGAAAAGTTCTGATCTATAAACCATACAGGATTTGTTATTCTGCTTTTCCATTTAGAATTCATATCATCTGGACAAATGAGCCCAACATTCTCAGGATTAGAGAAGATCTGCTAATAAGTTAGCATTGGGTCAGTGAACTCCAGCAGTTGCCAGCCTCTAAAGTGGATCCTCACCTGGGCCACTAAGTCTTCAGGACTCTCACTTTTTGAAATGAGTGCTTGATCTTAGGTTAATGACCTTCCATGATGCATTCACAAGGGGAGGGAATTTGCCTCTATGGAGAAGGTACAAGATGGAAAGTACACATTCTCTTTTGGAGAACCATACGCTCTACCCAGAAGTCTTGACCTGAACTAATGCAGTGCCTCCATTCAATTATACATCCTTTCAGTAGCAGCATCATTTTTTTCTTCAAATACTCAGACCATGGCACAATTAGGTGTCACACTTCATAACATGGATAAGAAAGCCAAAATTCTGGATTAAAAGATTAGACTTTTAGAAGAACCAGAAACAATCTAATCTGTATTTTCCAAACTGATTTCTACAAGTGTTTAAGTAAATACGGCAAACTGTTAATTCTATATATCTGTTATGGAGAGTCACAACACATATTAGCACATTAAAGGCTCTGAGAAGTCCTGCTGTCAGGAAAGTTGTTAAAATTTGTTTAATCTAAGTGTTCTTCAAATTTATTTGGCCACTATTTGGTAACTGTAACTTTTATTTTATTAATAAAAAAAATATTTTATTTTTAAAATAAAATTGCTGTAACTATTTGGGAAACCTGGATCTAGACAAAAAGCTTCTATTTTCCTTTTTTTTTTTTTCATTTCTGTATCATTTCCTTCCTTCCTTCATGAGGAAGCTGAGACCAACAGAAGTAAAGAGACCAGTCAATAGTGACAAAAGTAAAGATTTTGTCAATAGTGACAAATCTAAGACCAGAGCTATCTCCTGGCTACTGATCCCAAGTTCTATGGATCTCATCCTAAAGGTATCTTGTGACATGCATGATGGGGAAAAGGTAACACTGAGGTAATTTAAAGCCTTCTTACCATGGAGGTCATGGGAGTCTGGGAAATCTGTCTGGCTTTAAGGCTGGCTCTAGCAGCAGAGTTTTCAAGGCAGAGTGTTGCAGCTTTGAGACTCAAAAGTGTTACCCTCTGCCCAAGGCAGAGGTCCAGGGATACACTGTAGTCTCAGGCACCATCCCATAAACTGTTGCTGAAGACCTGAGCAGGTAAAGGCAATGGTGGTAAAGAATCCAGGTGACAGGCAATGCTCAGGAGACTGACTGACAGGTGGTCATTAGCTAGGTGTGTACACTCAAAGGAGTTCCTGCCACCAAGCTGGGGCACCAAATGAGGCACCTACATAGAAAGGCTGGAATGTACAAACCAGCCTCTGTTGGAAGAGTTTGGGTCAGGCCTGCCTTAGAGAAATCTAGAGCATTAGGCTGAGTAACTGGTCAAAAAGAGAAAAGTGGCCCATGAAAAGGACCAAATATAATGCTCAGACTTCAGCATTCAGATGATAAGTTCATTCCTGGGAGCATTGAATTCCAGGCACAACAGGCAAAAAGGAGACAGGAATGACAGTCACATGGGGAGGGAGATTGTTCCAATCATGGGCCTAAGTCTGTTCTGCTATTCACTGTCTCAGGGAACACGAGGCAGGCCAAGAGCTAGTACCACCCCATCTCCAGACACTGTGGGTGAACAAACCAGTCCTCCTAGCAGGCTCACTGTAACACCTTTCCAATGGATCCTGAGCTCCTATGGTCAAGATGCAAACTGAATGCCACTTTGAGAGTCTATATTAGAGTGATTTGACCTGGTGGAAAAGAGAGAGGGTCCCAGGCTTGCAGCTAGGAGGGGATATAACATGTATAAGGGAACAGCCCGAAAGAGGCAGAGGTGGAATGCTGAAAGAGCACATGGTACAAGAGGGATCTAGAAAGATCAGACTTCACAGGGACATGAGCTCTTTTAAGGAATTTAATCTTTATATTATAAGCAATGAGAAAATAATTAACGTGATACTCCATATCAATAAGAGAAAGGATTAAAACTATATGATAATTTCCATAGATTCAGAAAAAGCATTTGACAAACTACATCTATTCATGATACAAACCCTCAACAAAGTAGGTTTAGAGGGAACACATCTCAACATAATAAAGGCCATATATGAAAAATCCACAGCTAATATCCTCAATTGAGAAAAATAGAGTTTTTCCCCTAAGATCAGGAACAAGACAAGGATGTCCACTCTCACCACTTTTATTCAACATAGTACTGAAATCCTAGCTACAGAAATTAGTAAAGAAAAAGAAATGAAAGGCATCCAAATTGGTAAGAAAGAAGTAAGACTTTCACTATTTGCAGATGACATGATACTACATATAAAAAACCCTAAAGACTGCACCAAAAAACTACTAGAACTGATAAATAAATTCAGTAGTCACAGGATACAAAATTAATATACTGAAATCTGTTGTATTCCTATACACTAACAATGAAGTGGCAAAAGTGAAATTAAGAAACAATCTCATGTACAATTATAGCCAAGACAATAAAATACCTAGGAATAAACGTAACCAAAGAGTTGAAAGACCTGCACTCTAAAAACTATAAAAAACTGATGAAAGAAATTCAAGATGACACAAAGAAATGGAAATAAGTCCATGCTCATGGTTTGGAAGAACAAATATCATTAAAATATCATATTGCCCAAAGCAATTTATAGATTTAATGCCATCCCTATCAAAATACCAACAACATTTTTTTTTTACAAAACTAGAACAATCCTAAAATTTGTATGGAACCACAAAAGACCCTGAATAGCCAAAGCAATCTTGAAAAAGAAAAACAAAACTGGAGATATCACAATTCCAGACATGAAGTTATATTACTGAGCTGTACTCATCAAAACAGTATGATCCTGGCACAAATAGACACACAGCTCAGTGAACCAGAAAACCCAGACACAAATCCTTAATTATATGGTCAATTAACCTTCAACAAAGGAGGAATGAATATATAATGGGAAAAAAAAAAAACAGTCTCATCCACAAATGGTGTTGGGAAAACTGGAGAGATCCCAGCAAAAGAATAAAACTGGACAACTTTCTTTCGCCAAACACATACACAAAAAAAACCCTCAAAATGGATTAATGGCCTAAATGTGAGACCTTAAACCATAAACTCCACTGGCGGTAATTTTCTGACATCAGTCAAAACAACATTTTTCTAGATATGTCTCCTGAGGGAAGGGAAATAAAAGCAAAAATAAATTATTGGAACTACATCAAAATAAAAATCTTCTGCTCAGTTAAAGAAATAATCAACAAAACTAAAAAGCAATCTACTGAATGGGAAAAGATATTTGCAAATAACATATCTGATAAAGGGTTAGCATCGAAAATACGTAAAGAACTATACAACTCAACACCCCAAAACCAAATAATCCAATTAAAATTGGGCAGAAGACATAAACAGATATCTCTACAAAGAAGACATCCAGATGGCCAACAGATGTATGAAAAGATGCTCAACATCACTCATCATCAGGGAAATACAAATCAAAAGTAAAATGAGATATCACCTCACACCTGTCAGAATGGCTGAAATCAGTAGCGCAAGAAACAATATATTGGCCAGGATGTGGAGAAAAAGGAACCCTCATGTACTGTTGGGGGGGAAGCAAACTGGTGCAGCCACTATGAAAAACAGTATGAAGTTTCCTCAGGAAGTTAAAGATAGAGCTACCCTATGATGCAACAATCACACTACTGCACCAAAAATACAAAAACACTAATCCAAAAGGATATACACACCCTTATGTTTATTGCAGAATTATTTACAATAGCCAAACTATGGAAGCAGCCCAAGTATCCAATCAATAGATGAATAAAGAATATGTAAATATGGTGGAATATTATTCAGCTATAAGGAAGAATGAAATCTTGCCATTTGCAATAACAACACTGGTGGAGGAAGAGAGTATAATGCTAAGTGAAATAAGTCAGAGAAAGACAAACACCATATGATTTCCCTTACATGTGGAATTTAAGAAACAAAACAAAGAGAGAGAGAGAGAGAAAAAAACCTTCAGGCCTCTGAGCCACCTGCAGAGGCCTCTACCTAGCTTCTATGCCTTAGTTATGCAGAGAATATGGTAGGCAGAGCAAAATTAAATACAATTGACATTTGGATTATCTGCACTACTGCCCCCCTCCATTAGTGTGGAGAGTGAGTTAACAGAATTCTCTTTTCAAAAAAGTTTTCTTTGCCAGGAATATTTTAAATTTTATTTTTCATTAGCATCAGCCTGTAGGCTGCATCAGCAGTATTTATTAGCCTCCTCCACTGGGCTCAGGCCTGTGAGACTGACTGTTGTCATTTTAGTCAGAGATGTGCAGAAAGACATAAATGAATCTGGAAGGATGGGAGTTACTCTTCAGCAAAGAGTTCAGAGGTGCAATAATTCACTGTGGCAACAGCAGTCACAGAGCAAGGCAAGTTGGGCTCACATGCTCCAGAAAAGAGGTGGGGGGGGGGCGCGCAATTAAAGGGTTTGTTGAGAAGCTATAGACAGAATATCTTCATGGATGGAATACAGACAAAATAAATGGAAAATAGAGAAATCTTGGACTACGAAAGGAAGCTGACCTCTCCCAACACTCCCTTTTGGTCTTAAGGTATTATGCACCTGGAGTTTTGAAAATATACTCAATTTCTATGTATGTGCCCAGATAAAGGGCAGGGGTAGATAAACATGCAGACTCCAAAATGGTGGGAAATTAAAGATTGTTTCTACTTAGCTTTGGAAAGTATTTGAACCCATGTATTTGCATGACAGCCAGAATTCTAAAAATTCACAAATGATTATGGAGCCTAACTAAGAACCTGGTACACTGGCAACTTCCTCTCCTGCCCACATGTGCAGTTTCTCTGTGCTACATGCTGAGGAGAGGGCCTCCTTTCTCGGGCCAATGCAAAGTGCCTGCCTTTGCTTAGTGCCCCTGCCTGCCATGTGGCCATCTGCTTAAATCATGCCTTCCCCTCCCTGGAAGAAGATAAATGTGTTTGAAGGTTAACGTTTAAAAGTTTTGATTTTTTTGCCTTTTTTAATATGAGAGGTAGAATCTGGTAGCAACTAAACAAACACAACAAGACCCTTCATTCAAACCTGTATTTTATTTTATTTTTTTCATTGTTTGAATCTCTTTAATATAAACTTTTAATTATTTTTTTATTGGTGTTCAATATATAGAATAACACCCAGTGCTCATCCCATCAAGTGCCCCCCTCAGTGCCCATCACCCAGTCACCCCTACCCCCCGCCCACCTCTCTTTCGACCACCCCTTGTTCGTTTCCCAGAGTTAGGAGTCTCTCATGTTCTACCTTTCTGATATTTCCCACTCATTTTTTCTCCTTTCCCCTTTATTCCCTTTCACTATTTTTTATATTCCCCAAATGAATGAGACCATATAATGTTTGTCCTTCTCCGATTGACTTATTTCACTCAGCATAATACCCTCCAGTTCCATCCACATCAAAGCAAATGGTGGGTATTTGTCATTTCTAATGGCTGAGTAATAGTCCATTGTATTTTCTCTTGCACTGTTGGTGGGAATGAACTGGTGCAGCTACTCTGGAAAACTGTGTGGAGGTTCCTCAAAGGGTTAAAAATAGATCTGCCCTACAACCCAGCAATTGCACCGCTGGGGATTTACCCCAAAGATTCAGATGCAGTGAAACACCGGGACACCTGCACCCCAATGTTTATAGCAGCAATGTCCACAATAGCCAAACTGTGGAAGGAGCCTCGGTGTCCATTGAAAGATGAATGGATAAAGATGTGATCTATGTATACAAACCTGTATTTTAGAATGAAGTGCATGCTATGGTATTTTCTCCATTATAGTCATCACCATATGGTCTAAAATGGGATGTTTGCTTGATTATCTCTAAGTGAAGGTAAGCTCCTAGAAGGGGAGACCATGCACACTGATCTCTAAACTCCTAGATCTTGATACAGTCCCTGGCTGATAGATGGGGTTCCATAAACATTTTTCAATAAATGAGGTAGACAACATCCTCAGTTTAATGACTTCAGTTTTTTTATTTAATTTGGGAAATTCTCATAAATTGGATCTATAAGGAATGATGAAAGTTATCTAGCTCTATCTTCTTGATTTGCTGACAAGAAAACTGAAGCCTGCGGAGATGAACTCTGTGGCCAGAATTTGATTGGCTTCTTACTGTCTTGATAGCAACAGCTTCGTAAGTATATCACACCAAAAATATCTGTGTCATTTCTTCTCATTTACCACCAGAGTTCCTGTCCAGCAATGTCCCAGAGGATAACAAGACAAAGACAGCATCTACAGTTCTGCCAGGAAAGACCTGTGGAATTCTGGGCCATGAGGCTTTTCTAGTAGAAAAACTTGAAGATCTCCACAGACCATGGAAAGTTAAGGGATCCATCAATGCCCCTAAGAAATAGCAGAGACAGCTCCTAGTTAGTGACAGAGATGAGACCTGATCCCATTAGACTCCTACTTTCATATCACCTTCCTCCCAAACCTCAAAAATTTATATTCTGACTTTATGCCTTCCTATCTTCAAAGCCTCCCTGGAGCCTATAACCCAGGAATCTAGAAAGAAACTTGTATTGACTCATTCACCTACATGAATGTACCGATGAATCCCTCTTCTGGTCCTGTAATAAAAATTTCTGCTTGAGGCAGCTGCCATTTTTAGCACAACTGCCCATGTGCACTTCAGACCCCGTCACCTTGTGTTCCCCCAGGACATCTAGATCGAGATTTTCTGCCTTTCTGTCTGGCTGATGTGCTTGAATCCTCTAACTTCACTTCTGTTGTCCTCCACTTTTTGCCAAGTTCTATAATTATGTTATTTCAAGCCGAGCTAGTCTGCTCCCCAGCATGGCAAAGGGGGTCACCTCAGTGACACACCGATGCTCAGCAGCTAAGAATTTTCAGATTCTGGTTTCAAATGCTAGTAATGATTTCTCTCACAAGCCCTCCCACAGAATAGTCTAGTTCCAGGAGTCCTCAATCCAATAAATGGGAAATCCACAGGCATTTGCTCTGGCTTCTAACGGAAATCTCGAGGTTTGATGCCACCAGGGGAAGGATTTGTGTCTAAATGGATAATTGTGAGACAGGGTTGACCAGTAGCCTCTGCCCAGGAGTCCCCTTCTACTAAGGCATTGCTTCCTTCATCATCACAGTTAGTAGTTCCCGTCCCAATAGACAACTTCTTCTATGCAGGCATCTTCCCTCCTTGGAGCTGTCTGAAAGTGTCACATTGAGTAAAGATTTGAGGGCTTAGGAATTCAGCTGTGATCTATCTGAAGGTGATTCGTGTACTAGAGTTGTATGAATCACTGCTCCAGAGACAGCCAAGTCCAAAAGTAAACTAAGGATAAAGAGTGTCTATAAATTCAAAATACCCAAGGGACTGGCAGAAATGTACAGACAGACTCTACTAACATCGTAGTGGGGACACACTGAGTTTGGCTTTTAATTATTCCCATAAAAGACTGATTCTTTGTTTGCAGTACATTCTGATACTGTGTAAAAATAGCTCCTTAGTCAAAGAATCCCAAAGCAGTTAATGTGGCTGGACTCGATTTTGTGAGTCCTCTGCTAGTTAGTGACAACAGCTGTAGTACTAGAATAATGAAGCCAAGGTCAGGCAATCAATTCTCTTGTCCTATTCCATGCCCAAAGATGATGCCTTTTCACTTTCCTGCATATGCATGCTGTAGCATCAAGGGGGTATGGATCCAGGAAGGAAAAGGAAGGAAATATGCAATAGTAAATTGACCAGTGATAATAGGATAAATAACTCAAAACATAAGCAGAGGTTCCCTCTGACATTTCTGTGAAAGGACATTGCTTCAAAAGGATGTTACTTCACTCCTTGTCTCACTTCTTTCCCATATATTTAATAAATTCATCCCCACAGTCTGTCAGACCTTACATGTAACCCTTAAAAAATAAGATCACATGCATTCATTCATTCAACAAATAATTGCAGACCGGCTACTATGTTCCAAGCACTACCTTAGGGGCAGGAAATACTGGACAAGTACTTGCCCTCATAGGGCTTTCATTCTAATGGGAGCAGACAGAAATAAATATCTGAACACATATAAAAATAACCTCAGATAGTGAGAAATGCTATGAATGCAGTGAAATAAGACTATGGGATAAACAGTAACTGTTGTCAGCTCAGGGAGTATCTCAGCTTTAGCTTAGGTGACAGCAGAGCTTTCTGAGAAAGGGACATTAAACTAGACCTGAATGGTAAGAAGGAAGTAGCCACCCAAAGATCAGGGGGAAATAATTCAAGGTGAGACAAAGGCCTGAAACAGAGCCAAGCTTGGCATGTTTGAGAGATGTAAAGCTAGTGTGGCTGGAGCACAGTGGAAGAAGAGGAGCACGGTAAGAGTTGAAGTGGGAAAAGGAGGCCACTTTTGCAAGGCCTCACTGGAGAGTAGTGGTAACCAATGATAGCCTCCATGATCACTACCTCCTAGTATTCATGCCCTCATATCAGCCCCTGCCACACCATATCAGCTTTAGTCTGTATAAACAAAGGCATGTGTTGGAAGTGATGATATGTGACTTTTGAGGATAGACCAGGATTTTTCAACCACCACAGTGTTGACATTGTAAATCAGCTAATTTTTCATTTGGCAGGGGGTGGTGTGTTCCTTTACATCATAGGATATTTAGCAACATCCCTGGCCTCTGACTACTAGATACCAAATAGCACCCCCCACCCAATGAATTATGAAAACCAAAAATATCTCCAGACATTGTCAACTGTCCCAGGAGGAGGGAAGAGAGCCAAAGTCACTCCTGGTTGAGAACCATGGAGCTAGTTCATAAAAGACAGTATACCTCCTACTTTCTTCTCTCAGATCACTCAACTCTAGGGAAGTTAGCTGGCATGTTATAACATTGAAGCAATTCTACAGAGAGACCCACATGGCAAAACACTAAGGCCTCCTGCTTTGGCCATGTGAGTGAGCCAGCTTATAAGTGGATCCTCCAGGTCAAGCCCTCAGATGACTGGAGCCCCAGTCAACAGCTTACCTGCAACCTCATCAGAGATGCTGAGCTGGAACTTTCCAGCTAAGCCTCTCCTGAACTTCTGACCTATAATAATCATGAGATGATAAATTTCTGTTGTTTTAAGCTAGTTTTGTGGCTAATTTGTCATAGGACAATAGATAATACAGAGGAGTTTAAGAACAAGATTAGTACCATCTGATTTATACTCTAGGATTCCTCTGACTGCCTTGTGGGAAATGGACCACAGAGGAGGCAAAGAGGAAGGGTGATTATGAGGTATTGATTATCAGGCTGTTGTTATAATCTGAGCAAGAGATAATGGTGATCTAAACTAGAATTGTAGCAATGATTTGGGTCACTGCCAGCTCTCATAGCACTATTCTGAGAATTTAAAAAGAGGCACCTAGTCTATAGTCATATCAGCTTGAATGTGCCCGATCTCATCCAAAAAGAGGCACTTAGTCCTCAAGATATTCTTTGTTAGACTAACATTCTGGTTTTTTCAGAAGAGGAAACATTTAGGCCATCTGATGGAAAATTTTTATTAAAAAAAATAAAAATCTATGATGTCTGTCATGTTATTGGGAATTCTCTTGCGCAGTGCAGTCTACATCACCATAGATGGAGATCCTAGCAGTGATTATATTGAGAAGTGTTTATATTGAGACTGGAGGCAATTCTGGATATAGCGTTGGACTGAAATAGGAGGACAAGATGACTGGGTTGAGGCCTGAGCAACTGGTTACTTTACCAAAATGGGGAAGATGGAAAGAGGATCCTGATGAGGTGATGAGGTGAGTGTAAAAGAAAAATCAATAGTTCTCTTTTGGTCATGTTAAGTGAGGTGCCTAGCAAGTCTCAAAATGGAGATCCCAAATTGGGAGTTAAAATGATAAGCCTGGAGGGGAGAGGTCAAAGAGATTCAGGATATGTCAGCATACAGATATACTTAAAATCACAACACTAGACAAGATTACTTCAGGAGATAGAGGTGATTAAGAGAAGATAACCAAAGGTTGAGTGAGCCCCAAAATGCTCCATCCAACATTTAAAGGTTGGAGAGAGAGAGAAGAAATAAGCAAAGTAAAATAAGGTTTGATCAGTGAAAACAGAAGGAAAAAGAGGGGAGAATAGTGGTCTGAGAGTGTACAGAATAAATAATTTCAAAAGGCTAGAGTGAGCAACATACCGTCAGGCCCAGGTTCACATACTGATCAAGGAGAGCAGAGCCTTGTTTGTGTAAGACACTAAATAATTCAGTATCAATTAGTGAATGAACAAATTGCAAACATGCATCTTGTGCTTTCTACCTGCCAGGGAATGTGCTAAGCCCTGCAAATATATTAACTTAGTTCATCTTCATCATTACTCTATAAAATAGGTTATAATCTCTATTTCCAGATGAACAAACTGAGTCTCAGATGGGTTAAGTCGTTTGCCCAAGTCTCCAAACCTGGTATGAAAGTACAGCAAGAATTTGGACCCAGCAATCTGGCTTCAGAGGCTATGCTCTTAACCTCTATGTCATGCTTTCCTTAAATGACTGAATAAGATTATAACTATTTAAATTTAGAATACATTGAATTATTGGTTTCTCTGAGGTCACTCCATCTATGTGGCATAAAGAAGTCATCTGGGAAAAGATGGGGGCAATGGAGGATTCAAGCCTTACTTTATAACAGTGTCGTTTATGTTACACAAAAGTAATATCATTGTGCTAGCAACCAAGTAGACCATAGCTCACTGACAGTATCAAAGGTTAGGCCCATCTGTTCTAAATTTTTTATTGGATGAATCATTTTCAGAGCTTCATAGACTTTCCTAATTCCCATTTTGGACTTTCCCCCAGCTGCTCTATATAGTTCCTTCTCCTTGGGTCCTAGATATCTTTTATGTCCCATCTCACATATTCCGGGTCACTTTTTAAGCTCTAGCTCTTGCTGTAGCAGCAAGTTGCACACAAGTATAACTTAACAACTCCCACCTCAGGTCTACCAGGTGACTCTTGCATTCTGCCCAGGGTTGCTCTGCACCCCCACATGGGTGCCAGCAGATGCTCACTCAACTATGCCAGCACATGGCAAACACTGGGATGCAAGGAGTTAACAATAAATACTCCCCTCCTCACCGTGTCTGCTGGACAACTTTAAGGAGCATTCTGCACAATTCCTTAGATAGTTCCTAAGGAGCCCCAGTGCCTACTCTCAGTAACATACCCCTAGATAGGCTTTCTCTCTTTTCCTATTTCACTTCCCAGACCTTCTTCAATTCTGTTCTTTCAGGATCATTTCCCAAAACAAATTATGAGAACCAAGCCATTGTTCTAGGCTCTACTTTTCAAGTGAAGCACCTTAGGGCTGTCCCAGGCATGTGGTCAGTAGATTGACAAGAGAACTATGAGGCTGAATCTTTTTTGAGAGATCCATGATCACCTACAGCCCTTTGGATTGAGAAACAGGCCTGGTTGGAGCCTTGATTCCCTTTTTGTTTACTAAATAGCCTTAGATAAAACACAGTACTTCTCTGTAACTCAGTTTTCTCACCTATAAAATGTAAAAAAATAAGAACATCACCCTCGTAGGGTGTTAGAGATAACGAATGTGATAATAAAGCAGAAGATAGGCACAGACTTGGTAGAGTGTTAAGAGTGTGTGTGTGTACATGCATGTGTTGTTTGCCATGCCATCTCCAAGCCATAAAATTATTCTGAAGTATATTTATACAAGTCAGTAGCCTCTAGTTACACATGGCTATTTAAATTTACAGGAGACAAAATTAAATGGAATTAAAAGTTTAACTCTTCAGTCTCACTGATCACAACTCAAGTGCTCAATAGCCACATAAGGCTAGTGGCTACTATGTGGTTTAACAGCACAGATACATAACTTTTTCCATCATTACATAAAGTTCCAATGGACAGCATAGTTATTCAATATTCTTATTGCCAAGAAAAATGAGGTGGGGTTGGGAGACAGAAGAGTGCTCTTAAGTTCTCTAGGGCTGTGTCCCTTAGCCAGCTATCTAGGGAAGTTTTTGTCCCTTGAAGTTTTCCATTCTACTAAGAGTCCTGGTCCAGGTTGATGGTGGCATCATGCTTGGAGCCAAGATCTTTGGGTTTCTGCCAGTACCAGTTCAAAACACATACCCTTTGGTAGAGCCAGAACCACAACTCTGAGCAACAGAATGCTTTTCTTCTCACCCACCAGTTGGTACAGTGGAAACTGGATACTAAACATAAAAGGATGCAAGTCCAGCCATGTTACAGAGCCATAGCACCCTCTTTTTAGAACTCTTGACTTTTGTATACCTATGATAAGTCTAAAAAGACATAATACAGTAGATATGCCACTGATAGCACAAGGGATTTAAGAGTGGAACATCTACTAGGCCATTATGCTGTTCCTTCATGATCTTTTGCTGGAGGTTGGAATGATTTTCCACTGAGTGTGCTGCAGGTGCCCCCATACTTCTCTCCTGACCCATCCACAAACTTGACAGGTGAATGCAGTGTTGTTCCTGGTAGAGATTGTGAAGTAGAAAGTTTAAGCTCTGGGCCTCATTTAGCTGTCACCCATCAAGTACCCAGTGTCAGGCAGACCCAGCTCCTATATCTGCAGGGCCAAACCTAGGCCTGTGCCCACTCAAAAAGTTAGCCCACTTGATGTTTCCTCCCCTGACCCTCCCCATATCAAAATCCATGCATCTGAGTAATCCATAGTAACATAAAAATGAGTAAGGATGTTATCCTCATCACGTCAAAGTTTGTTGACCCTGACCTTCACCTGATCTTTACAGGGCTGACCCAAGTGCCCACCACAACCTGACACACATGACGAAGGGGAGATTGGAACTATTCTCAGCAAACACTCTGGATTATCCTGTTACCTTTTATCCTCATTGCTCAGATTGTCACACTTTGACACTTGAAAACCCTCTTGAATATAATGCTCTCTTCTTCCCTCTGCTTTTCTTAGCTCTTTGTGACTACCTTAATTCTCAATCCTTGGCTCTAGAAAGTTTTCATGGCATTTATTCCCCACCTGAAGTCCCATGCAACTTGCCAAGGCCAAAAAAGCAAAGCTCAAGATAATAACCCAGAAAAAGTAGCACACTTGCTTATGTCAAGCAAGGACATAAATCAATAGTGGAGACATGGTTAGATCTTAGAGTGTCTTTTATATTATACCAAGACCAAAGCTTGTGATAGAATTTCAAGTTAAAATATTTTGGTGCTGGAGTTAGAGAGCCTGAGTTCAAATTATGGCTTACCTACATAATGCCTTCAGAACCACATGCAAGTTATTGACTTTCCTAATCCCGGGTCCCTTGTCTGTGAAATCAGACCATAATATCATCTTCATGCTAGGATTTTGAGAGGATTAAAAATGAGACAAAGTACAAAAAGTGTTTAGCATAGTATTTTTTACCATAGTTAGTAATCATTTAATAAGAGCAATAATTACTTGTATCATTACTTTATCAATGTATTTATCATTATCCACTTAATAATTCTCAAGACTCCTTGAAAGCTGATTAAAGTTAATAGTCTAAAGGGATGAAGCAAGAATGTCAAAATCTGTGCCTCTGTAAGAATAAAATCTGCTCTCTTGACTCAGGCCACAGCTGCTGCCCACGGAAATGATTACTTAAGTGCCTGTTTATTGTGCCACTTGTTTGCCCATTCTCCTCCTGACTGCTTCAACAAATAAATGTTTATTTAATCAGCTAGCCAACGGAAATTTTCCTTTGTAACTCTCATGGAACCAAGCAATATAAAGAATGTACTCATTTACAAAACCAAGTGAAATGGCTCATTTTCCCTTAATTTTCACCACATGCTTAAGGTGATATTTTCATGAGCACAGCAAAAAAAAAAAAAAAAAAAAAAAAAAAAAAATCAACATAAGGACAAGTCACCATTTTCTCAAGCAGATTTTTGCTGTGACATTTTGCAACAAGACAAATTATTTTTCAAAGAAAAAAATTCTCATCTTCACACACAAAAGAAAGAAAAAGCCTACAAAAGTGACATTTTTCTTCCCTGGACAATATCTTTCTTTCTACAAGACCTGCCTTTCACCTCTGCAGTCAGCTCCAGGTGTTAATAGAAAATGCTTTGGTGTCTCTAACTCCAGCAAACCATGAATCACTTCCAATCCCTGCAGAAATGAAAATTAACATCCTAAGTTTATGGGGTTGGCATTCATCTACAAAAACCAGGCTGCACATTTCAATATAAATATTTCTGGATGAAAAGCAAGACTTAGAGAAAAGAATCCCAAACTTCTCATATCCTATTTATCTCCACTCTGGCTCCTCAACCTTTAAAAACAAGCACACACACAATTTAAGGTCCTGTGTACTGGTTCAAAAAACTACTGGCACTATGACAATCAAACACAAAACAAAGTAATTTGCCCCAACAGATCCCTTCAGATGGCTAATGAGAGCAATTCACAAGTGTATTTTCTGTCCTTCTATTTCAATAGCCACAGCAGAGGTATGTGGGCCATAAATAATTATTTGAGGGTAAGGGACAACAGAGAGGTGAAGGGGAAGGGGTCATTCCAAATAAAGATTTCATACCACTTCAACATGAGTCTCCCCAAATGAAAATGAATTGGCTTTGGCTTTTATGACCAGTTAGTCAGCACCCCATTCTTCATCTAGTGCTGAGGACACCCATAGTTTTTCAGCTTAGGTGAGTATGGAGGAGGCAAAAGCCATGATGAAGATAAACACTCTCAAAACATAGTTAACAAGCCTGGAATCCTGCTGCAGAGAAAGGTTATAGGGACAGGCTGCCCAGATTTGCTCCCCAAAACAATTTAAAATTACAAAATCTCTAGCACCTTTTACTGCCTCTTTCACTGGAAGTTTAAGAAGGCCAGTGGCTAACTGGCTTGAGAACTCCATTTATCTCCCCTTTGAAATAATTAATGGTATTTTCAGAGAATCCTGTCCCTGTTCTCTGGGAGCAAGGCCAATCTTGGCAGAAGGGTAGTTGCTGAAAAAAACAACATGAGTATACTTTTTGCATAATCTGTTCAATTACATATTCTTATTATTAGTCTAACCCTGTGAAGAACAACTGATTCATTTAAAACTAGGATTGCCAGATAAAACACAGAATAACTAGTTAAATTAGAATCTTGGATATACTACAAATATGTTTTAGTATAAGTATATCCCATGCCATATTTGGAGTATATTTATACTAAAAATAGTTGATGTTTCTCTGAAATTCAGGTTTATTAGAATTTTATTGACAATTAAGTTTTGTTGGTAATACTGGTTTTATATTTGACAATCCTACTTGGAATTACCTTATAGTAGAATAGATTGGTGTCCAAAAATATTTAGACCTAACATCTCCCTCATCGTCATCATATTAAATTCCCACTCCACCAAAATTGATCCTAGTCATGTAACTTGCTCTGGCCTCACAGCGGGTAGAATGTGCTTCCTCCCTTGAATATACAGTGTTTGGCTGTATAAATTGCCTTGCCCAATGGGATATTAGCAAATGTGACACAAGCAGAGCCTTGAGTTGGGTTTGTGTAGTTGGGTTGAATTCTTTTACTTCTCCCATTATTATGTTGCTCAAACCCCAGAGTGAACATGTATGGAATAGCCCTGAACCCAGGCTACCTGGAAGACCTGAGTCCTGTCAAATCCACCGCCTGATGAAGAACTAACCAGCAACCAATAGGTTGCAACCTGTATCAGCCACCTCCTAGACAACCGGCTCTGTTCTTTTAGACTCTGAATTTAGGGATTGTTAGGCAGCAACAATGTAGCATTTGCTAACATTCATTTTAAACATTTGAAGAAAAAAATCTTTGTTTCCTTAAACAACTTCATAAAATAGCCAAAGCTTCTCTTCAGTTTTCATCTATCACAGATGTGGCAACCCCAAAATGTTAAAAGGACTCCAAAAAGGCTCTCCTTGCAAAGCACTGGGCTGAGGGTCAGAATAAGTAGCTCAAAAATCCCAACTCTGCTATTTGCAAACCATGTAATATTGGGTAAATAAATGAACCTCTCTGAATCTGCTTGCTTAGCTATGATATGGGGATAATTTCTATCCATCTGCTCACTAAAGTGAAAATGAGGAATCAATGAGCCAATGTGTCAAAAGTGCTTTGGTAAATTGTAAAATTCTGTATGAATATGTGTAAAGCATTTAGAAACATGCCTTGCATAGAGTAAGTGCTATATATGTGTGTTTGCTAAATAAACAACTGTATATATTTAGAAATGCACATATATCTCCCCTGTACAATTTCCTCTATTCAACACTTTTTAGTACATGCACTGTGCTAAGCTTGGTAGATAATTATAAAGTAAGAAATGTGTTAAGGGTATTGGAAGGAAGATTTCCTAACACAGATGCAAAGGTCAGGAAAAGCTTTCTGGATGAAGAATAAGATGTGAGATATCATTATTACATGCCACATTAAGTTATGCAATCTCTCACACACATGCATAGATGCCTACTGCACAAATGATGTCATAGAATTTCTTTTGTAGGTTCTGAGACATGGTCATTTAGAGAAAGACAGCCCCTCACTCATTCCACTGTAAAGAGTTACATTCTCCAAGTATACATATAATTGGATGGTATAGAGAGAGAGAATAAAAGAAGGCCACAAAAGCCCCTTGGAAACTACAAATCAGCTTGACTAAAGCTGTCATTTTCAAGAAAGCTGGATTAACTCTTTTTGTTTGTTTTGGTTTTGGGTTGCATGAAACTCATTTCTCATGCAAAAGATTTGAACTTTTCAATTTTGAATTTATATTGTCTTTGATAAAGTTAAATGCAGGCTTTTATCTCCCAAAGAAAAGAATCATTAATAAATTTTTTCAATCAAAATCTACTTTATTGGGGCAGCCTGGGTGACTCAGAGGTTTAGCGCCACCTTTAGCCAGGGCCTGATTCTGGAAACCCGGGATCAAGTCCCATATCAGGCTCCCTGCATGGAGCCTGCTTCTCCCTCTGCCTGTGTCTCTGTCTCTCTGTCTCTCTCTCTCTCTCTCCCCCCATATGTCTCTCATGAATAAATAAATAATTTTTAAAAAATCTACTTTATGTAACTATTGTCACCTGAAGGAGGACTTCAGGCTTCATTATGGATACCAGCACTGCATTTCTTTCTTTTTTTTTTAAGATTTTATTTATTTATGATAGACATAGGAAGAGAGAGAGAGAGAGAGGCAGAGACACAGGCAGAGGGAGAAGCAGGTTCCATGCAGGGAGCCCGACACGGGAGTCGATCCTGGGTCTCCAGGATTGCGCCCTGGACCAAAGGCAGGCGCCAAACTGCTGAGCCACCCTGGGATCCCCCCAGCACTGCATTTCTAAGTATGACTGTAGGTATGGGACATTCAAAAATATGGAAATTCAAAAAAAAAAGGTAAAAAAAAAATATGGAAATTCAAGCACTAATAACATTACTAATGGCCTCAGTGAAGACAGGACACCAAAGGAAATGAAAAAGAAAAAAAAATAGATTTGATAGCAGTTGCACAGAAAATCAATCAATAAATGCTTGACTTTGAACCCTAAATAAAATATGCTTACTGACCCCAAAGAGTTCATAGTTCCATGCAGGAGACAAGCAGATGGGCAATTAAGATACAGTAACAGGAAAATAGAAATTATGATACAGTGACAGTAAAAGATTGTGGAGACACAGAGGACAGAGTATTGAAGAACTTCACAGAAGGATTGAAGGGTTTTAAGAGAACATTCAATCAGATACAATACCAGGTTCTCTTGGTAAAAGCTATTGGTGACCCAGCTAATATCACTATACCTTTCCTTCCTAACACCACCACTCTGATGTTCAGATATCAACAGATTTTTGAGAAGACAGATCCAGACCAAAGGGAAGAGTCAAGTTTGGTCCAAGTAGTCATGGCCATCCCATTCCCCTTTGCCTGCGATGGGCTTAGGAATAATGATGTCACCCATTTCTAGCCAATGAGACATAAGAGAAAAATCTAGATAGCTGCTGGGAAATTTCTATCCAATTAATTAAACAGAAGAGGGCTCAGGAAAAAAAGCCTTTGGTCCACAACTTCTGCTTTTCTGCACTTGCACAGTGTCCTGCCTACCTAATATCACACATGTTTTCCTTCCTAACAGAACCTAACCTGGCAGCTGTAGCTGCTGCAGCTATCACATGACTAGAAGAAGAAACATGGCTAGGCCTCTGAGATTGGCAGAGGGAAAAGATGAAGACACAAAGTTCTCAAGCCACAGGGCCAATCATAGAAATCATAGAACTGCCATCTCCAGACTTACTGCTGAATGAGATGATAAAGGCCTGACTGTTAACCTACTATTCTGGTGTCCTATCGCTTGCAGCTGAAACATTCAAACCCAGAATGCACAGATTAGTGAGACCCTCTCCCTGATATTATGGACTTACAGTCTAGTCAAGGAACTTATGGTCCAGGGACAGTGCTCTGCGTCTTGAAGTATGAGTAAGAGCTTTTCAGATAGACTGATAAAGGGATGAGAAATTGCAATCCAAGAAAACGCATAAAGTAGAAAAGATAAATAGCTGGCAGATTGTGAAGGGTTGGGCTAGATTGTCTAGGTTTTGCTTGCAGGCAATAAAAGGTGTGAAGTGATCTTAAGCAGGGTTAATTGTATAGAGCTCATTTGTCCATAATATGAAAACTGAACAAGAAGAGAAGCCAGAGGAAAGATGCCACTCAGTAGGGTCCCTCCCGGCCTATTAAAGACCTTTCTTCCCAAGTTCCTTTTCCTTTGCTACAAGGTAACTTAACTTTCCACATAAGTTAACCCAACTACCCTGATTTGGCCTGTCATTCTTCCTGCACTCAGTGATTCTCAACTAATAATAGGTGGTATTTGTCACTGAAATTCTTCTCTCAGAATGTAATTTACTAGGCTTTAGCATCAATAATCACTCTAGGAAATTTGTTCTCCTTTGCAGGGATGAGTAGCATAAAAGAAATAAAATAAAATCCAACCAAACAAACCAAAAAGGAGCAATTTAAGGCTGATTTTTTTCCTCCAGGGAATCAAGGGATTTTAGCAAAAAGAAAACAAGAGGTTTGCAATATCTAGAGGCTGAGGTTCAGAAACAGCTTGGATGCTTATGACCAATGCATCGGAAATGAGCCAGTGTCCTCTCTTATCATCAGGTGCCCTCCCCTTCTACCTTGAAGGTTGGATAAGACATCATCCAGCATTTTAAATTCTCACATCCTGTGATTTTAGGATGAGAATACTAATATTCATGAAAGCCTAGTCTATGTCATGTACTATGCTAAGCACTTCACATATTATGTTTCATTTGATTTTACCAGCAACCCTATATACTTTTTTGTTTGCTTGTATGGGGCGGGGGGGGGTGGGTTGTATATTTTTTTATTGGAGTTCAATTTGCCAACATATAGTATAACACCCAGTGCTCATCCCGTCAAGTGCCCCACTCAGTGCCTGTCACCCAGCCATCCCAACCCCCCACCCACGTGCCCTTCCACCACCCCTTGTTCGTTTCTCAGAGTTAGGAATCTCTTGTTTGTCACCCTCTCTGATATTTCCCACTCATTTTCTCTCCTTTCCCCTTTAATCCCTTTCACTATTTTTATATTCCCTATATGAGTGAAACCATATAATGTTTGCCCTTCTCCAATTGACTTACTTCACTCAGCATAATACCCTCCAGTTCCATCCACGTTGAAGCAAATGGTGGGTATTCATCCTTTCTCATGGCTGAGGAACATTCCATTGTACACATAGACCACAGCTTCTTTATCCATTCATCTTTCGACAGACACCAAGGCTCCTTCCACAGTTTGGCTATTGTGGATATTGCTTCTATAAACATCGGGTGCAGGTGTCCTGCCATTTCACTGCATCTGTATCTTTGGGGTAAATCCCCCACAGTGCAATTGCTGGCATGTAGGGTAGTTCTCTTTTTAAATCTTTGAGGAAGTTCAACAGAGTTTTCCAGAGTGGCTGCACCAGTTCACATTCCCACCAACAGCGCAAGAGGGTTCCACTTTCTCCACATCCTTTCCAACGTTTGTTGTTTCCTGACTTGTTAATTTTCGCCATTCTCACTGGTGTGAGGTGGTATCTCATTGTGGTTTTGATTTGTATTTCCCTGATGGCCAGTGATGCAGAGCATTTTCTCACTTGCTTGAGGCAATGTCTATGTCTTCTTTGGTGAAATTTCTGTTCATGTCTTCTGCCCATTTTATGATTGGATTGTTTGTTTCTTGGGTGTTGAGTTTGATAAGTACTTTACAGATCTTGGATACTAGCCCTTAATCTGATATCTCATCTGCAAATATCTTCTCCCATTCTGTAGGTTGTCTTTTAGTTTTGTTGACTGTTTCTTTTGCTGTGCAGAACCTTTTTATCTTGATGAAGTCCCAATAGTTCATTTTTGCTTTTGTTTCCCTTGCCTTCATGGATGTATCTTGCAAGAAGTTGCTGTGGCCAAGTTCAAAAAGGGTGTTGCCTGTGTTCTCTTCTAGGATTTTGAATGATTCTTGTCTCACATGTAGATCTTTCATTCATTTTGAGTTTATCTTTGTGTATGGTATAAGAGAGTGGTCTAGTTTCATTCTTCTGCATGTGGATGTCCAATTTTCCCCAGCACCATTTATTGAAGAGACTGTCTTTCTTCCAGTGGATAGTCGTTCCTGCTTTGATGAATATTAGTTGACCATAGAGTTGAGGGCCCATTTCTGGGTTCTCTATTCTGTTCCATTGATCTGTGTGTCTGTTTTTGTGCCAGTACCACACTGTCTTGAGGATCACAGCTTTGTAGTACAAGCTGAAATCTGGCATTGTGATGCCCCCGGCTCTGGTTTTCTTTTTCAATATTCCCCTGGCTATTCGGGGTCTTTTCTGATTCCACACAAATCTTAAGATGATTTGTGCCAACTCTGTGAAGAAAGTCCATAGTACTTTGATAGGGATTGCATTCAATGTGTAAATTGCCCTGGGGAGCATTGACATTTTCAGAGTATTAATTCTTCCAATCCATGAGCATGGAAAAATTTTCCATCTCTTTGTGTCTTCCTCTATTTCTTTCAGAAGTGTTCTGTACTTTTTAGGGGTATAGATCCTTTACCTCTTTGGTTAGGTTTATTCCAAGGTATCTTATGCTTTTGGGTGCAATTGTAAATGGGATTGACTTCTTCATTTCTCTTTATTCAGTCTCAGTGTATAGAAATGCCACTGATTTCTGGGCATTGATTTTGTATCCTGCCACACTGCCAAATTGCTGTATGAGTTCTAGCAATCTCGGGGTGGAGTCTTTTGGGTTTTCTATGTATAGTATCATATCATCTGCGAAGAGGGAGAGTTTGACTTCTTCTTTGCCAATCTGAATGCCTTTTATTTCTTTTTGTTGTCTGATTGCTGAGGCTAGGACTCCTAGGACTATGGTGAATAGCAGTGGTGAGAGTGGACATCCCTGTCATGTTCCTGATCTTAGGGGAAAGGCTCCCAGCATTTCTCCACTGAGAATATTTGCTGTGGGCTTTTCATAGATGGATTTTAAGATGCAGAGGAATGTTCCCTCTATCCCTATATTGAAGAGTTTTGATTAGGAATGGATGCTACCATTTCTAAAAGTATTTTGTCAAATGCTTTCACTGCATCTATTGAGAGGATCATATGGTTCTTGTTTCTTCTCTTGTCGATATGATCTATCACGTTGATTGCTTTATGAGTGTTGAACCAGCCTTGCATCCCGGGGGTAAATCCCACTTGGTCATGGTGAATAATCTAATCTTCTTAATGTACCATTGAAACCTATTGGCTGTATCTTGCTGAGAATTTTTGCATCTGTGTTTATCAGTGATATTGGTCTATAATTCTCCTTCTTGGTGGGGTCTTTGTCTGGTTTTGGAACTAAGGTGATGCTGGCCTCATAAAATGAGTTTGGAAGTATTCTATCCCTTTCTATCTTTCAGAACAGCTTTAGTAAAATAGGTATTGTTTCTGCTTAAATGTTTGATAGAATTCCCCTAGGAAGCCATCTGGCCCTGGACTTTTGTGTCTTGGGAGGTTTTTGATGACTGCCGCAATTTCCTCCCTGGTTATTGGCCTGTTCAGGTTTTCTATTTCTTCCTGTTCCAGTTATGGTAGTTTGTGATTTTCCAGAAATGCATCCATTTCTTCTAGATTGTCTAATTTATTGGCATATAGCTGCTAATAATATGTTTTTAAAATCATTTGTATATCCTTGGTATTGGTTGTGATCTGTTTTTCATTTGTGATTTTATTAATTTGTGTCTTTTCTCTTTTCTTTTTAATGGTTTATCTATTTTATTATTTCTTTCAAAGAACCAATCCCTGGTTTTGTTGATCTGTTCCACAGTTCTTCTGGTCTCTATTTAATTGAGTTCTGCCCGAATATTTATTAAGTCTCTTCTTCCATTTGGTGTAGGTTTTATTTGCTGTTCTTTCTCCAGTTCCTTTAGGTGCAAGATTAGCTTGGGTATTTGAGTTTTTTCCAATTTTTGGAAGGATGCTTGTATTGCAATGTATTTCCCTCTTAGGACTGCTTTTGCTGTATCCCAAAAATTTTGAATGGTTGTATCTTCATTAGTTTCCATGAGTCTTTTTTTTTTTTCTTCTGTAATTACCTGGTTGACCTATTCATCTTTTAGCAGGATGCTCTTTACCCTCCACATGTTTGGGTTTCTTCCAAATTTCTTCTTGTGATTGAGTTCTAGTTTCAAGCATTGTGGTCTGAGAATATGCAGGGGACAATCCCAATCTTTTGGTATCGGTTGAGACCCAATTTGTGACCCAGTATGTGATCTAACCTGGAGAAAGTTCCATGTGCACTTGAGAAGAATGTGTATTCGGTTGTGTTTGGATGTAAAGTTCTATAAATATCTGTGAAATCCATCTGGTCCAGTGTAGCATTTAAAGCTCTTGTTTCTTTGGAGATGTTGTGCTTAGAAGATCTGTGTTTTGCTGAAAATGCCATGTTGAAGTCTCCCAATATTAGCATATTTTTATCTAAATATGTTTTTGCTTTGGTTATTAATGATATACTTGGCAGCTCCCATATTAGGGGCATAAATATTCATGATTGTTACGTAGATCCTTTAAGTATGATATAGTGTCCCTCTTCATCTCTTACTACAGTCTTTGGGATAAACCTTAATTTATCTGATATGAGGATTGCTACCTCTGCTTTCTTTTAGGACTATTTGAATGGTAAATGGTTCTCCAACCTTTCATTTTAAGGCTGTAGGTGTCCTTAGGTCTAAAATCAGTCTCTTGTAGACAGCAACTAGATGAGTCTTGCTTTTTTATCCAGTCATAAACCCTGCATATTTTGATGGGATCATTTAGCCCATTCACTTTCAGTTTCTGCCTATTTTGGAAGCTCTTTATCTCTCCTTCTATTCTGAATGAGAGTCTTGCTGGATAAAGTATTCTTGGCTACATGTTCTTCTCATTTACATGTTCTTGGCTCATGTTCATCTCACCCTGAATATATCCTTCCAGCCCTTTTGGCCTGCCAGGTCTCTGTGGAGAGGTCTGCTGTTAATCTAATAGTTCTCCCCATAGAAATTAGGGATCTCTTGTCTCTTTCTGCTTTAAGGATTTTCACTTTATCTTTGGAATTTGCAAGTTTCACTATTAAATGTTGAGGTGCTGAACGGTTTTTATTGACTTTGGGAGGGACCTCGCTATCTCTTAGATCTGAATGCCTGTTTCCCTCCCCCAAATTAGGGAAGTTCTCAGCTATGATTTGTTCATATATGCTTTCTGGCCCTCTGGCCCTCTCGGCATTCTCTGGAACCCCAATTATACCTAGATTTTTCCTTCTGAGGCTATCATTTATTTCCCTTAACCTTTCCTCATGGTCTTTTGTTTTTTTTTCTTTTTTCCTCAGCTTCCTTCCTTGCCATCAACTTATCTTCTATGTTGCTCACTCTTTCTTCTACCTATTCTTTCTTAACCCTCATCATTAGGACCTCCAGTTTGAATTTCATCTCATTTAGTTGATTTTTAATTTCAGCCTGATTAGATCTAAATTCTGCAGTCATGAAGTCTCTTGAATCCTTTATGCTTTTTCCAGAGCCACCAGTAGCTTTATAATTGTGCTTCTCAATTGGCTTTCTGACTTCGAATTGTAATCCAAATTCTGTAACTCTGTGGGAGAGAGGACTGTTTCTGATTCTTTCTTTTGTGGTGGGTTCTTCCTTCTAGTCATTTTTCTCAGTACATAGTGGCTGTATGAGTGCGCTGAGTCAAGAGTATCAACTGCCACATAAGTAAATTTTACCCTACATGGTTCTGATGAGGTCAGAGACCAGAAATTGAAAACAAAGATCAGAACAAAATAAAACAAAAGGACCACTAAAGTGAAAAGCAAATTTTAAAACAAAGCTATAAAAAATAGAAGACCATGTATCCCAAAGAAGAAGAAAAAATAAAAGGGAATAAAAAGAAGAGAAAAAAGCAAAAGTAACGAGGAAAAAAAAAGAAAATAAAAGGAGGGCGACTGGGAGATGGTGGTGGTGATGAACTTGTAGTGGAGGGAGAATGTAGTCTACCTGAGGGGTCCTAGAGGGTGATCCTCTTGGTTGTGAGTATACTAAGTTCTGTATGTTAAAAGATGATCAGTCCCAAATTTACATAAACCAGAAATACTTGTAGAGAGCCTCAACATATGAAACCACCAAAACATAAATGAGATAAAAGAGGAGGGCAGAATGGGAATGAGGAATCTCACATAATGAACCAGCACGGTATACCACTTGGTTCTGGGTGCATGCTGGTCATGTTTTAGAAGGTATTAACTCTGCCATTATAGAACAAAATGAGTCAGAGAAAACAAAAAAACACAAAACAAAACAACATATCTTGCTTATCTCCCAAAATTAAGTTGAGTATGCTGAAGGGAATCTAGAAGTGGAAAATGTATCTAAGACCTATAATTGTAGAAATATGAAAGTCAAAAAAGAAGAAACTTAAAAATAAAGAAGTGGTAAAATATTGTAGTTAAAGTGGGAAAAGAGAAAAAATGGAAATTTACAGTCTGATATAAAAACAAGTTGTACTGGAAAAAGGAAGGAAAAAAAATAGGAAGGGTAACCTCTAGTTCTATATATTGTAAATCCCTCGACTTCCCCTGGGCTTTCCAGAGCTGCTGGGTCCAGAGCTTGCTCTTCCCCTGTCCTTCCAGCTGGTCTTCTGGGGCAGGGCCTGTGGTGTTGTCTTAGGTGTGTTCACCTGGGGGAGCTTCCCCGCCCCCACCAGGTCCCGGCTCAGTGGGATCTGTTTACCCCACGAGGCCCATGTTCCCTGGTGGTCTCGCCTCTCCTGGGCACCAGGTGGAACAAGGAGGAACAACCCCACTGGCAGTGGCCAGGTCTCCAGCTCTGGACTCATCTCCCTGCAATAACTAACGCAGTCTCCCAGTCCGCACTGGCCAAGATGCTCCCCGGAAGGAGGGGGGGCACTGATCAGCACAGCTTGGGGGCTTCCAGCAGCAGGATAGTCCTCACTGTCCTGTGCCCTCCCCACTTCTGAACCCTATATACTTTATACCCACTATACTGATGAGAAAACTGAAACCCACAGATCCCAACCATTTTGCTCAAGATCACAGTAAGAAGTAACAGAACCAAGATCAGGACCTAAGCCTAGCTGACCTCAAAATCACTGTCAGTGTTAATAATTTTTTTCCATGTTACTTGAAACTTACATGACTAATTTAGAAATTTTGGAAATCTATATATAAAGAATCATACTGTGTTGTCTTATATCTGTACTGAGAATTGTGAGATTATGTTGGCTTTTATTTTCCTCTTTATGTCTAAACATAAAAACATTTTATATTTTCCTTTTTTATTGTATGCAAATATTCTTTCATAGTTGATACCTAACACTTTGTACTGCGCTCCGTTTACTAAATAATCTTCGGAGCATTTTCTATTATTGAAATTCTTCATACTCTGTGCCATATTTTTTTAAGTACTCCTCTATTATTAGATATTCAGGGTGGATTTTCATGAGGTTTTAGTTTTTAATATAAATAACATCGTGTCAAACATCTTTTGGATTGACTTTGGGAAGATGATTTGCAAAAGGTATAGAATATTTTCCATGATCCTTTTATCTATCACCAATACACTTTGCTATAAAAAAGTTTAAGTCATCCTCATAAGCATCAAAGTGTCTACTGCATGCAATCCTGCTGACATCATTTTTAAAAGAACTTTAAACATTAGAGTAAAAAAATCAGAACTTTTTATTTTCAATTATATTTGATTCTTAAGGAGGTTGAACAGATTTTTTTATGTTTATTAGTTATTTTGATTTCCTCTTTGATCAATGGCTATACTCCTTATATCTTCAACCTATCTTCTGGCATGTTTGTTAGTTTATATCTCTTGCAAAATGACTAATGTAAGAATTTCTTGTTCTGTTTTTCCCACTAGTTCTAGAGAGCATAAATGTAACGATGTGAACTTGACAAGTAGGAGGCCACGGTCTGAAAAGCTGACACAAACATTTTTTTTTTAAATCCATCAAACTGTCAAGGTCACTCAATTGGCCTGTACCATAATGACCAGAAGCTATGATGCAAGTGACTAAGATTGATCATTAAAGATTCCAGGGATCACCTGTAGGTCTTCTTCTCCCTGAAATATCACACTGTTTGTGGGATCTAATGACTCCAAGCAGTTTGTAAGCAAGAGGTTGACCACCTTCATATCAGAAACCTAAATATCCAGGTTACTGCCTCCGACCCTTACAGACTGTCCACAGCTAATGTGATATCAGAATTTTCTGTCCATTCCACTTACAGAGTTCATTGACTTGTTTCTGAGAACCTTAACTTTTATTATTGGACATGAATTCCATTCATTTTCCTTTTATCCACTCCTTCAAACACAGATTTATTGAATGTTTACTACTTGCTAAGCACTGTGATTGGCATTTGAAGACAAAATGGCAAACAACAAAGAATACAATCCCTAACCTCCTGGATTCCAGTGAGAAGAAAAGACATTAACCATATAGTCAACAAACAAAGATAGCTGGAGCTCCATGTCCTAGTGAAGCATAGAAGACATAGGTTGGAGTGGTGAACTTGAGTGGGTGATACAGGACCTTGAACAATAAGTCATTGCTTGACTGTCCTAACCATATCTGGAAAGGTCACTCCAGCTGTTGGGTGGAGAAAAACTGGGATTGAGGAACACTTAACATATGGAAGGGACAGTGTAATATCCGGAATCTAAATTCTATGGCCTGGAAAAAGCAATGAGAGTAGCTTGTACTGGAGTAGACATAAAGATGGAGTTTTTACTCTTTGCTTCCTTCTATTCATCCATATTATTGAATCATGTTCCTAACACCACAGAAGTATCACTAAGTAGGGAAAATGCACTCAGGGGGAGGATTAGGGCCTTCTATAAATACTATTTTGTCTGCAACCTGAAGGACAAAACTCAAGTGCCTTTCTTCCAGAGTAAGCCTTGGGTATGAAGCCAGCTATTTAATACATTAAGCCAATGAACTCCCACTTTGTGTGGTATTCAACATGAAAATGTCATTCCAGTACCAAACAATTCTGTAGTCCTCTGACTCCCACTGGGTGTTCTAGATAGAATTCTATTCAATTCTGACCCTAACTATCCAGAGTTGCTGCAGACCCCTCAAAGGAGGGGCTCATTTCTAAAAGATCTGTTCCATTTCAGATGTCAGTCACAAATCCCAGGTCCCCAGGCTACTTGCACTTCTGTCCAACTTGGCTATAAATTCAGGCATTCTCACAACCCCCCCTTCAGTTTTCAATAGCCACTAGAACAGCTCACAGAGTATAAATTGCTATACTATTGTATAGGATAGCATAAAGAATACAAATGAATAGCCAGTTGAAGAGGTACATAGTTCAAGGTCCAGAAATGTCCCAAGCCCAGGAATTTCTGTCTCCATGCTGTCCCCATGGAGTTGGGGTACACCACCCTCCTAGTAAGCAAATATGTCCACTAACTTGGAAGCTCCCTGAACTTTACTGTTTGGGGGCCTTCACGGGGTTTTATTTCGGCATGATTGATTACACCATTAGTTATTCATAACTAAACTTAATCTCAGGTCCCTTGCCCCTCTCTGGACATAGAAGGAAGTAGCAGCAGAAGGCTCCAACTCTCTAATCACGTGTATGTCTTTCCTGATAATCAGCCCCAATCCTGGAGCTATCTTGTACACTCCTTTCTTGAACTTCTCATTAACATACAGAAGACACTCGGACACTCCTATTATTCAGGAAATCCCCAGCATTTTGGGAGCTCTGTGCCAGGTACCAGCGACAAAGACCAAATATTTATTTTTTATTATACTACACACTTCTTTTCCTAGCACTGTCCGTTTTAATCCCTTCTTATTTGTAAGACAAAACATTAAAAGCAAGTCTTTCCTCTAGGTAGAAGAGTCACATCAAATTGGGAATTCATACTATCACTCTAAAATCTATTTGAGATTTTTAAAAATACATTAACTAATTCAAAAAAGTGTTTGTTCAGTGCCTACTGTGTGCCAGATACTGTTCCAGAAGCTGAGAATATAGTGATACAAAAGACAGACAAGATTTGTACCCGGTTGGAATTTACACTCTGCTAGAAAGACAGACATATGAATGTATATACAATGGACAAATTCATATTCACATTTATAATTTCAGATAGTGGTTAGTGTTGTGAAGAGCACAAGTGGGACAATTCAGTATGGAGGAACAGTTGGGGAACTTCTTTAGATAGAGGGACCAAAGGAAACCTCTCTCAGGTAGATGCAGTATTTAGCTGAGCCTTAAATCTTGAGGAAGAAGCCATACAAAGATCTTAGGAAAGATAATTTTAAAAAGAGGAAGAAGAAGCACAAGAGTTTTGTATTTGTTAAATTATGCTAACAGTTGTAACTAACAGCCCCCAAATATCAAAGTTCTAATATAATAAAAGAATATTTCTCACTTACACTAAAGCACAGTACAATGAAGTCCTCAAGGTAGAGGTGAGGAGGAGCTCTGTTCCACAAAAGTTACTCAGACACTCAGGCTTCTTTCAAAATGTGGATTCACCAATATTAAGGCTTCATCCCCCTCTGTATTCAAGTAGTAGATGGAGAGAAAGAAAGAAAACATAAGCTTGCATGTGAACGGTTTTCTGGACCAGCATAGGAAAGGATCATTTCTGCTCACATTCTGCTGGCAAGAACTCAGACACCCACCTGTGAGGAGGCAAGGAAATGTGTGTGTGACCAAGAATAAAAGAGAAATGGTTTATTCAACAACCAGCCAGTGTTTGCCACAAGTCCCAAGATTGAAATAATGTTGGTATGTGCAAAGGTCACGAAAAGAGGATGAATTTTATTCTAATTGGCATAGGGTGATGATTATATACGATTTCCATTTAATAAAGATTACTCTGGCTGCTGCATACAGAATAGATTGGAAAAGTATAAATAATGGAAGCAAAAGAAATGCTTAAGAAATGGATGTACTGGTCCCAGGTAGAGAGCTGCATTTAAGGCTTTATCAGTAGAGATGGTGAGAAGTGGTCAGATTCAAATTATGTTTTGAAGGTATCACTGATACACTTGCATAAAGCCTAAATGGGAGAGAAGGTTGAAAAATTGAGGATAACTCCTCATTTTTGAGTCTTAGCCTGAAGGAAAATGGTGAATTTCCTCAGATGGGGAAGTCTAGGAGAGATGCAGTTTCTGAACAAAGGTAGGAGAATCAAAAGTTCCATGTTGGCCATGGCAAATGTGAAGGATATGGGGCATCCAAGAGGTGCTGTCCAGGTGGAGAGCTGAATATATGACCTGGATGATTAGGAGAGAAATTAGAGCATTTGGGAACCACTGGGTTAAAGATATTATTTAGAGCCATGAACTGGGGAGTTTATGTATCAGGAGGGTAAACAGAGTATGTCGGGTCAAGTAGCTCAAAGTTTGATGAATTTGGGGAAGGAAATATGAGGTCACTCTTACTGTAACTATTATTTTCAATGAAAAATGAGAGCTGTATCACCTGAGAGAGAGGCTTGTAGAAATGGGACAGGAGGTATATATGTATGTATGTGTATGTGTATGTGTGTGTGTGTGTGTATATATATATATATATATATATACATATATATATATGAAAGACAGTAAAACCAAACTTAGAAATATATAGGGGCTTTGCCAGAGGAGTGTACTAAGAGTGGTAGAGCCAAGCACCCATTTAAGATGCATGCTCATGAAGTAAGACCAGTCTACCCTATTTGGAGATTTTCTCTAGCAAAGCTCAGCTGCTTGGGTGTAGTCCCAAGTAAAAAGATCTGGATTTCACCAGGTTAGGGTTTAGTGAGAGGAATTCACTGGAATCAGCAGGCAAAGGATGGCTGTTGCATAATAGGGAATTTGGCTTCCTCCAAAGAGAGGTTTGGCCTCTGTTCAGAAACCTGGAAGCTAACCTCTGAACCCTTGGAATGTCCTTAGTGATAGGACTGTGTTTTGTTATTCATGGTGGGCTCTTAGGACCACACCTAATAGTTTATGGAAACAAGATGGTTCAAGGTAGGACTGGCCACATCTGTTATGTGGGGGAGGGGGAGACTTTGGGTCACATAGTATCAGTCACCCTTGAGGCAGAGCTTAACCACATGTGCAATTAATCAATCAATCATTCCTAAATAATGAAGTACTAATAAAAACTCTAAGCTTGTCTCTATCGGAACACGGCCCGGATTGCCCCCGCACCTTTGTTTTTGCTACTACCTCTGCCTACAGGGACACCTGTTTCATCTTTTATTCATCCTCTAAAGTCTGGGTAAAACCACATCTCCTGGAAATCCAGCACAGCCATAAGTGAGCTTGCCTTCTGCAGGATTTCCAGAGCTAATAACAACAGCTACCATATGATTACACTCATAGATGGAATCTAAAAAAACAAATGAACAAAGAGAAACAAACACCAAAATACAGAGAACAGACTGATGGTTGCCAGATGGGAGACGGGTGGGGAATGGGCAAAATGGCTGATGTCGAGGGGGAGATACAAGCCTCCAGTTATGGAATGAATAAGTCATGGGAATAAAAGGTACAGCCCCGGGAATGTAGTCAATGGTATTGTAACAGTTTTGTCTGGTGACAGATGGTAGCTACCCTTCTGAGCACAGCATAATTTAGAGACTTGTCAAATCACTATGTTGTACACCTGAAAATAATATAACATCGTGTATCAGCTTTACTCAAATTTAATTTTTTTTTAGAAAATAAGGACACTTGGGTGGCTCAGTGGATTAACTGGGATCAAGCCCTGCATCAAGCCATTGGGCTCTGTGCCAGCAGGGAGTCTGCTTCCTCCTATAGCTCTGCCCCTCCCCCTACTGTGTGTGTCCTCTCTCAAATAAATAAAATTTTCAAAATACATACAAATGTACCATAAACCAAAGTGTGGATGAGCTTCCTGAGTTAGTAATACTGTGTGTGTATTGTCATACATTAATTCTAGGAGAGTATTTTGTCCTAATAACACTGGAGAAATTTGTATTTGGAACCTTTCCAGAGTCTGCCATATGAATCTCTTCCCCTGGCTGATTTTAATATATCCTTTCTTTGCAATAAACATAACTGTGAGAACAGCTTTCTGTGAGTTCTGAGTCTTTCTAGCAAATTGTCAAACCTGAGGATGGTTTTGGAAACCCCTGTAATGGGTTGATTTGCACTCCTCCAAAATTCCTATGTTGAAGTTCTAACTTTCAGAACTTCAGAATGTGATCTTAGTTGGGAAACGGATCATTGAAGATATAATTAGTTAAAATAAGGCAAGGTCAACTGGAGTAGGGCGAGCTTCAAATCTGCTGTGACTGATGCTCTGATAAAAGAGGAAATTTGGACACACACACACACACACACACACACACACACAGGAGAAAGTCATGTGAAGATGAAGGCTGAGACTGGAATGAAGCTCCTGCAAACAAAGCAATGCCAAAGATTGACAGCAAAACACTAGAAGCTAGGGTAGATGCATGGAGCAGATTCTCACTCACAGCCCTCAGAAGGTACCAGCCCTCCTGACACTTGGATCTTAGACATCTAACATCCATAACTGAAACAACACACTTTCACTGTTTAAGCCACTCAGCTGGTACCACTTTGTTACAGCAGCCCCTAGGATATAAGACACCCCCAAACTTACAGTTGGTGTTGGGGTTCTTGGGCAGACTTGGTGGTTTGAAGGACTATGCCCTTTCCCTCACAATTTGCCTAACTTCAGGGTGGTGTTTAGGTAGGATATAGAAGGCTATATTGACATGTGGGAGATGGGTGGTGGGAAAGGAGTAGGGACAACAGACTAAAGGCCCCACTGTAAAGAACTGTACTTGTAAAGGGAGTGATGTGATAAGGTAGGCTTAGTGATCAGAGAGTAATCTTACAATCACTATCTCACAATAGAGATTTTGGAGATGGCATAATTATTGGTTGTCACAAAATCTAAAATAAGACCAGGGGAAGGGTGACTGAAGTGGAGCAGAGGACAACATCCCTAGAGGCAAGGAGGTAAAGGAAGCAAGGAGTTAGGACACTGATTGGGATTATCTATATAGATGCTGAAGCTCCCAAGAAAGATAACAGGAATAGTTAAGGGGGGAAAAAAAGGGGAAAACTCAGGGGAGGACAACCACTACAGTCTTGAATGAGTAAGAGGGAACAGCCCCTATTTGCTTTAAGGAACAATAAGGAACAGTTCGCTGTCTATAGGGGAAATCTAAAAGGAAAGGTACCTGGGAGTAATGTCTAATGACACAGGCTTTGGTGGAACTTGAGCCTTAATTGAAAGAGCAGCGAAAAGGATTTAAGGGCAGCCAGGGTGGCTCAGCGGTTTAGCACCGCCTTCTGCCCAGGGTGTGATCCTGGAGACCCGGGATCGAGTCCCACATCCGGCTCCCTGCATGGAGCCTGCTTCTCCCTCCGCCTGTGTCTCTGCCTCTCTCCCTCTCTCTCATGAATAAATAAATAAAATCTTAAAAAAAAAAAAAAAAAGAAAAGGACTTGAAAGTGTCATGGGGAATGATCAAGAAAGATACCCACTTCCATGTCTTAGTACAGGGAACTCTGACTTGCATTAAATTATGTGGTCATTCAACCGTGCACATTCCCCTTGGATTAGGGATGAGCAAAGTGATATTTTTTAAAAAGTCCCTGTCTTCACCATACAGGTTATGTGGTGACCCCAGATATCCAAGACCTAAAATAAGGAAATCAAGCACACTTTGCCTAGCTAGAAATTGGAAGAGCTTGGACTCTTAGAGCTCTGTCTTCTGTGGCTCCAGATACAATGCCTTTACGAACAGAAATATCTGCTGCCCTTCCTTGGGAAAGAGTATATTCCCTTCTCGACATTAGGCTTTTGCTAATATGTCGTGAGCAGAAGAAACAAGAATCACTTCCTAGCAGAAGTTTCAGGAGCCTGTGCATGATCACTATGTTCCCTTTTCCCTCTGCCATGAGATCAGTAATGCTCCAGAGAGATGCAGCCCCACTAGTCTGGGTCCAGTTAGATGGCCAAATGCAAATGACAAGCAGACTGAATGAAAAAATAAATTTGGTTGTTGAAAGATACAAAGACCCTGGAGCCATTTGTCATTGCTGCATAGCATAGCATAGCCTACGTGACCCAGGATGAAATCTAGGATTCCTGAAAGTTTCAGGTTTGGGCACCCAGGTAGATGGAAGCATCACCCAAGAAGCCACAAAGACAGGTGGGAAGAGGAAATGGTTTGCCCAGTCATGCAGTTTCTCCATCCAGCCTATGCTTCCTTATAATAATTTCCAACTTTCCTCCACAATTTAGTCATTCTGTGAATGGGCTTTGCAGTGATAATACCCCACATCGGAAGCAGCCCCAAGACTGTGCCCCTTAACATTTCACCCCGGCTGCACTCTCCCTGTAGGTTCACTGGTGTTGGCATCTGTGCATGAAGATTCTAGGAAAATCCCTCCTTGCTCTCCAGAGTAACTTCCACAGTGTCCACACAACAAAAGGGGACTTTCTCCTGGTTAGGCAACACAAAGGGAATATCCCGATATCTTGGAACAAGTCATTTTAAGACACATAGTGTTTAGCCCACAATTTCTTTTTTTTTTTAATTTTTATTTATTTATGATAGTCACACAGAGAGAGAGAGAGAGAGGCAGAGACACAGGCAGAGGGAGAAGCAGGCTCCATGCCCTGGGAGCCTGACGTGGGATTCGATCCCGGGTCTCCACGATCGCGCCCTGGGCCAAAGGCAGGCGCCAAACCGCTGCACCACCCAGGGTTCCCTAGCCCACAATTTCTTGACAACTTTGCCTGTTTCTATTATGCTTTACTAGTTTAGTCCTGATCAGCAGCCATAAAAATAATGCAGAAAGAACAGTGCCTCATTTCACCTAGAGTTATATCTTCCTTTTTAAGTTTTTCCCAGTAACTGTTTTTCTCGTATCCTTCAGGCGAGAGAGCTTACTGAGATAACAGCCCTGAAAGTAGAACCCTTACACATTTGTAACATCGCCCCACATCCTTCCCTGAGCTCGACTGATAGTGCCTCCTTCATTAAACTTATCTCCAGAAGACAGGGAGGAGACACCTGGTAGTCACTAGTCTATTTGTTCGGTCTTTGCTCCTGTCAGCCTTCCTTTATTTTGTTTCTCTATCAAATGTCCGCTGGAAGAGCTGAACATCTAAGCTCAACATGCAATTGCTAACACTAAGTTATTCTTTCCTCTTACAAATGGAGCTGCCAAGCAGACACTGCAGCAGGAGGCCAAGGGGTGGGGGGGACCCAGCTCTCACAAAGCTCACGCAGCCTCCTCGGGAAGGGAGCAAGCCCCAGCAATAGCACGATTTAGACTCCCAGCGTCACTGCCTGTTTCATAGTGATGGTCCTGAAGTGGCCCCCAGTTTCTGGTCTCACCCCACCCAATAATTTGCATCCACGGTGCAGCAAGAGAGATCATTCTAATATGCAAATCAGATCATCCCTTTGTCCTGTTTAAAATCTTTCAGCAGATCCTCACAAAGGAGAAAATTAAGTACCTACTCTCTTATACCAAAGCCCCTCATCAGCTCTCCTGGGGCTACTTTTCTAGATTTTTCCTCCTCGTGCTGCTCTCTTCTGGTCTACTTTAGGTCTTTTCCACCTGGAAAACTTTTTACGTCTTTCAAATCTGAACCCCAGCAGATCTTGGGACTTGCCTACCTCCATACCTGCATGAGCCAAATCCTTATAATAAATCTCTTTATGTATATTATACATAGATCCTAATTGGCTCTGTTTCTCTAGAGAGCCCTGGCCACTACATCCTATAATAGTAATAATAAAGAGAGTGCTGCTTAATTGGAGCTGGGGCATTTGAGCAGATGGCATAGGTACAAATGACAGCACTCCTGTTGGTTAGCTTTGTGACCTTGGCAGTTATTTAACCATTCCATTCGTAATTTCCTCATTCGTAAGGTGGGGATAACAGCAGTGCCTACTTCATGGGGCTAATAAGAGGATAGGACTGAATGAGCAAATACCCCAAAGAGCATAGAACAATGGTTGGTATGCAGTAAGCAAGCAATATATATCGGTGGTTAGCATTTTCAGTCATCGGCACTTATTGTTAATTCAATAAAATATCAGTCTCTATGCCATTTGCTTCACACCCACCAGCTCATTAAATCCTCATGACTCTACTACAGAGGTATTCACATACAGTGTAGAAAACCAGAACAGTATAGCCCAGGGGTTCAGAGTGTGGCTTCTGGAATTTGACATACAACTCATGGGACCTTGGGCACACAATTTAAAGCTCAGGTTCCTTGTAGAATTTTTATAGGATTTTATAGGATTGCTTAGAAGGGTTGTTTCACAACAGATATTAAAAACTTAGCATAGCTCTAGGCACATATTAACCACTCCACAAATGTGTTAGAAGGTATTATTGTTATTATTCAGGTATTAATAACAATTGTTAAGAGGATAAGCCCCCAGTGACAGTGGAGCTGAGGCCTGAGCCATGGTCTGGCTGCCAGAAACCTAAATTTCTAACCTTGCTCTCTCGTCCCACTTCAGACCAGCCCTGCCAATCCCAGAGCAGAGGCCGAGGGCAGCGCTGCCCACTCTGAGGTCCACACACCGTTTGGTTCATGCAGTGGAACCAAATCAGAAATCCAACACCACATGAACATGTCAGATGCTCCCTCTTCCCTTCACAATGTTCTAATTAAGATACAACATGTTTTCCCCTTGGTCCGCTCTCATTTTCAGTCTCCCTTCACAGAAGTCTTATCAACATTTCTTAACATGTTTTAATTATTTTTCTTTGTGAAGAGAAAAAGAAAAAGTAACCCTGGCAGAGATAGCCTTTATTGTTTATTTACATTCAGCTCACCTATATGCTTTTCTCCAGAAATGAGAAAAATAAAAGTGTCTCCCAAGCAGCCACCACTTGGCATGGACAATAGTTCAGATACTGTCCTGGAAGTGTGGGTCTTTGACCCTGGTGAGACTCGCTGTGGGAGTTCCCTGAGAGAGCAAGAGGTTAGTTGTGCTCTCTAGAAAACCCTATGGGGTGGGGTGGGATGACATGTACAATCACGGGGACATCTGGCTCCCTCCATCTCATCGTCAACATATCTTTAAAGTGCTTTTCACAGATCTGTTCTAAAGGGCTGCTCTCCTCACCCAGGTATGTCCTTGACCTTACCATTTGGGGATGTTAAACTATTTTTATATTAGTGATGATAGCCTTTTGCTAAAACACAAACTTGGCATCTTTGGTGGTCCTGTGACCGCACAGACCTAGGTGAGGCAGTGGATGTATAGCTTGAGCAGCCAAAGGGAAGCTCTGGGCTCTGGGTATTGGAGGATAGGCCTGGAAACTTGGGCCCATGAGCCCAGCCCTCACTGCCCCTGCAGAAGCCACTGGGGGCCACTTTGTGACACTTGTCTCTTGGCCCTCACCTTCTCCTCATCTGTCCTTGTCTTGCCCCTGCTCTTTTAAGGTCCTCCTGTCCATTTTTCTTTCCCTGAGACTGCTTGCAAAACCACTACCTACACGGCTGCATCTTCAACCTAGAGTGAGGCCAGCCCAGTCACTGTGCCAAGAAGACCAGATAGTGGTCTTTAAACATAATTTGTGTTTTGGGTTTTTGGTTTTTGGCTAGCACACTCCATAAAAGACTTTATGTGCTCAGGTCCCCTCATAAATTTTTAAGTTTACTTCTAAAATGTTTATCATATGTTTAACAGTAAAAAGGCATGTGGTTCTCAGACTATAAATTGTAAATATGTTTTAAATATATTTTCATTAAAACCTTGGAGCTTCCATTTTAGCTTATCTAATTCATAAAAAGTGTCTGCCATATAACCCAATGGACAAGGTGGTCTTTACCGTCAAATGAGTCAGCTAAACTAAGTTTGAATTCCAAAATAAAGTATGGTTTTCAGGGCACCTGGGTGGCTCAGTCAGTTAACTGTCTGACTTTTGATTTCAGCTCAGGTCATGATCTCAGGATCATGAGACTGAGCCCCAAGTTGGGCTTCATGCTGGGCGTGAAACTGCTTAGGATTCTCTCTCTCTACCCCTCCCTATGCCCACCCTCACATGTGCTCTCTCCCTCCAAAAAAAACAAAAACAAAACCATGGATACATGGATGGATAGCTGGAAGGAAGGAAGGAAGGAAGGAAGGAAGGAAGGAAGGAAGGTAAGTGGGTGTGGGGCCATGATTCTGAACCAGTTCCCTTCAATATTCCTTAGCTTAAAAGTCTCTTTCCCAGAATTTTCTCTCAGGAACTATACATTTCCAAATTGTCCCACCTTTTTTTTTTTTTTTTTTTTTTAAGCACACCAGAGATTTTTATGCCCTGGAGAAGGGGATGACAGTAAAATTGAGTATGGGTCAAAGATATGGTTTATTTTAAAGAGTGGACAAATGCAATTGTGGAAGGGAAGACTGGGTTCTCAATTTTAAAGAAAGACCATATGGAAGCTGAGGACTTAAAAACTGACTTCCCCACAGTGCACACACCCAGGTTCAAAGACCTGTCTGGTTCTCCAGTCTGTGCCCCTGCATTACTACAACGGGGCATGCAGCAAACCTATACTGGTGTGCAGCAGAAGTAATGGATGTTTTTGTTGTAGTACAGCCACTGAGACCTTTGGAGAGGTTTCATAACACAGAATAACCTAACCTGTCCTGACCAACACACATATGATAAAGCTACTGTTCACATCTAGTTCCTGCCTGTACCTGTGTCTATATTTCAATTGATGTGAAACTGAGTAGCTAAAAGAGGAGGAATTCTTGCCTAATCCTTTCTCGAACTCTCTATCCAAATCTTACCCTTTAGCATCCAGATTTTCCATATTTGCCTTGGTATCTTTCTTTGCTCCTCAACACTTTTTCTTTTCTTTCCTCTCTGAACAAGGCATTTACCTAAAGATGCAAATCCTATGCTTCCAGGAGCCAGTCAGGCAGCAGAAATGGGTAATTGGGAGAACTGGAGGGAACCTGTCTCCCCTAAAGGCATCTCTATTTAATTAAAAGAAAAAGACACACTATCTCAGGCAAATAAATATAGCTCTGGTCTGCTGGGTTGTGACCTTTGTAGAATTCATAAGAAATTCATTTCTTTTCCTGGTGTTTCGAACTATTATTTTGAGCTTTCACTTTGTCTCTATAAGTGGTAATGAATAAAAAGTGTTTAAATATTGTAAGTGGCTTATTGCTTCTCTCTCCAGCAAGAATATAAGTTCCCTGTAGACAACAATTAGGTTTGCTTCAACTCTGTGTTCTACATAGATTCTGAAACCAAAAAAAAAAACAAACAAAAAAAACAAAAAAAAACGGGATTCTGAAACCATACATTCATAAATGGTTTTGATATAATCTGCTTTGAGGAACAGTAGGTCCATTACAAACTGTAGTAAAATTAGCCTAGGATAGTATATTTTATTAGTATGCCTAAGCCACCAGGCATTTCTCTTCCTTAAAATCCCTATGTCATGGCAAAGTAATGCTCATTGCCAATAACACCATTATTCTTCCTAAGTGTGACTGTCCTTGTCTCTTGATGAGTTAGGCCAGACGGTGGGTTGGGTAAGCTGAAAAGGCTGTCCTCTGATTGATGAGAACCCTAGGACAACGATGTCTCTAGGAAGTTTCTAGACTCTGGTTGACATGGCCTGGGCTTCCACCTGGCTTAAAAGCAGGTAACAACAAAGGGTTCTTTAAAAAAAAAGAAAGAAAAAAGAACCCGCTGGCAGCCCTTATGAACTCCAGATGCTCCTCAGGACAAACAAGCTCCTTTTGGGCTATAGAATTAACCTATGACGTGGTACCATTACCTGTTTCAAGTTCATTTACTTAAAACTAATTAAATTCATCCATTTAAGGTCTTAATCTCTGTTGGTATACAATGCACCCATCACTGCAGGACATTTTTTCCCCAAATGTCAATCAAGCCTACTAATTGCCTCCAAAAACACAAGGGCAGTTTCCTGTTCTCAATGAAATTTTTCCAACATTGTCCATGGTTTTATCATTTCAAAAAGCCTTCATCGAGCAGAGAATAACAAAGCTCAACAGGAAAATTGTTTTGTTGTAGAGAGAAAAATGTCACACGTATTATTGAAAATTTGAAGTGGGCTCCATTCAGAGAATGTCTGGTTGCCATCCTTATTACTTTATTAATTCTCATCTGGGAGCTAAAAAACACTCTGCCCCACCTCCAGGCTCTGAGATACATACATGTCCTAGCAACTGGAAACATCACCACCATCATCACCATCACCCTCCCTCTATTGGTGAAGAACACTGGACCAGAGCTTGGAGTCCAGAGACCCTAGGAGACTGGATTGGCTGACTACTGATGTGGAGTCAATCCTTAGCTCATTGCTGAAGTGATGGGCTGTTGCTCAATCCTTAAATTTAAATGTGGCCCTCTTGCTCTCCTTAGAGAGCATTCCTGATCTCTTTTTACTATCTGGTCCAAGAATCTTCTTCCCCTATCTCTGGCTTCAGTTGTTTGTAATGCCTGTTTGCTCCTTTCTTGCTGTCATTTAAGATTTACTTTAGAATTGACAAATTTTGTAGCAGGAGTCAACCCCTTACTCCCAAGAAAAAGATATCCTTATTTCTTCCTAGGCCTCCCTCATCTGTACATGCTATTCCTCCTGCCTAGAACAGGAATCAGAGCTGGGATCCACCACCTCTGAGATGTGTGTGCTGTCAGGGTAGAAAATAGGTAGATGGGTCAGGGCTCTTCAAAGTCTTCCCTGACCACTTCTCCCATGCCATAGAAGTGATCAGGTGCCAATTCTCTGTGGGCCCAGTTCATCTTTAAGCCCCGCCCCCCCAACTTCATCAGTGGCATTCCTTTAATGAGCTCTCCCCTACCAGACTATAAACTAGTTGAGAGCACTTGTCATTATTTATCTTTGTATCCAAGGCTCTTTGTTAAGGAAAGGAAGAAAGGGAAGGAAGGGAAGGAAGGAAAGTATGCTTTAAAAGGGTCTTTCAAAATAAATAAATAAATAAATAAATAAGGGTCTTTCCTTTTTTTAAAGATTTATTTAAGAGAGAGAACAAGCAGGGGGAGGGGCAGAGAGAGGGCGGGGGAATCCTCAGACTCCCCATTGAGCGCAGAGCCCAAGGACTCTGAGCTGGATCCCATGACCCCGAGATCAAGACCTGAGCTGAAACCAAGAGCCAGCCACTTAACCAACTGAGCCATGCAGGCATTCCATTCTTTCTTAACCTACCACATCATTATCATAATAGTTCATTTCCCTTGAAATGTAACAGAATAGTATAAAAATGCACCTAAAATACTAAACAAATGAATGTATGAAACACTTGAAGAAAAAAAAATGGTGAGTAATTACAATTAATTGCCTGCTTTTAATTAAAGGTCACTTTAGTCAGAAACTTACTAACACAGAATGTAATCTCTCCCTTACATCTCTTGAGGAACAAAACACAGAGTCCCTCAGGCCAGGAATCTAACAGGCTGTGAATTCATAGAGGATACTATCTTTGGGGGATTCCAATTACTGGTGGGAAATCATTTGCTCTTTAAAAGTCAGTTTCAATGATACACCAAAATGTTCATAAATCTTAGAGAGTCTGACCAACTAGCAGTTTAACCACAGTGGATTTTAGGACAAAGATCCAGGAAAAAAGAAGAAAGATAAATCTATTTAATTGTTAGCTCTAGGAACATTTCACCTTGTTTGAAGGTAATCTAGACTTTGGATCCTATTTGGAAACCATTATCTGTGGCCCTTCTGGCATAAAAGTGCCCCCAGAAAGCCATGGACTTGAGTTGTGGGCAACCTAATTAATGGAAATAGTCTCTAACTCTAACCCAAGACCTACCTATTTCACAGTTTACAGGAATGAGATTAATGAGCCACTTCCTTGGGAGGCCAGAAAAAAATTAGAAGCAAAAATATACCCTCTACTGTCGGCTGGCTTCAATCTGTTATGAATTGAGGTTGAGATAGAGCAGAGATCTAGGGATTGGAGCAGCTATTTCTATAACTGGTAAACATACGGACTGCCCAAAGATGCACAGACAATCCTACTGTTGTAACAGGATTAATCCTATTGAAGAAGCTGTACTATCTGCCCAATACTTGCTGTGACAGCGACAGGGTGTACAAAGGTAGATGGAAGATAGTCTCTGCCACCAAAGACCTCACAGTCCAGTGGGTAAGACAAACAATTAATACTCATTAATATCAGTTTAAATTTAGAATGATATTTCAGTAAGAGATAAATAAGGCACAAAAGTTTTTGAGAGGAAGTTATTCTCTGTCAGAAATATTCAGGGAAAGCTCTACAGAAAAGGAAGGACTTTGAAGAATGAATAGGAGTTTTCTAAATGAAAAGGTAAAGGGACATTCTTGGCAGAGTGACATCACGTGCAAGGGAGAGAGGTTTGAAGTACTACAATGTGTTCATGGGGCACCTGCGTAGCCTAACTGGTTAAGGGCCCAACTTTTGATTTCAGCTCAGGTCATGATCTCAGGGTCCTAGACAGAGCCCTATATTGGGCTCCACACTCAGCAGGGAATTTGTCCCTCTCCTTCTGTCCTTCCCCCAGCTCATGTTCTCTCTTTCTCTCTCTCTCAAAAAAAAAAAAAAAATCTTCCCCCAAAATAATACTACAATGTGTAGAGTAAACTACAAGAAGATTGAAAGTCCAGAACAAGGCTAAATTGAAACTTTAGGTTGCCTCATCTTTAGAGCACCTACACTTAAACACATAGAATATGTGGGCTTCATGGGGATAGGGAAAGGGGTCATCCATGAAATTAAGATTCTTGGGTGGTTTCTAAAAAGTGTTTGAGAATGTGTTACTGTGCCCACACTGCTAGCCCCTTGGGTTAGTAGTGACCATCCCTGGGGAGAGGGCTCCAGGATCAGGCTAAACAGGAAGTATGCTAGAGAAGGAATGAAGACGTCTGATTCTATTATTACAAAAGAGATAATCGGGCATGTGAATCTTCAGAGATAAACGGCAGCAGTGGGTCTGAGTCACCCTTCTGAACAGGAATAGCTCCACATCTTCCCAGATTATATGGGTTGTCTCCACAGGTAAGCTATGCGCACTGCACCAAAAGCTTTCTTTTGACCATTTTCTTCAGCTGTTGCATCATTGCTGTAAGGAGATGTGCACTGTACATCACTGGTAGCACATAATCACAGAGCACGGCAATGTAAGCAGAGAACAAGCAGTTTACCATTATCTTCTTTGTGACAGGTGAATGTGAAACTTGTATACAGTATCAGAGCCTACAAGATGACTCTGTGATAATGACTAAATCATACATATATATGTATATGTGTTCAAACACTCCCACCCTCACAAGTAACTGTAGAACACCTGCACATATACCCACATTTTCCACTAGATAGAATTATCATCACCTTTACCAGGTACTAAAAAGATTTTATGTCTGAAATTGGCAGCAAAAGCAAATCCACATTCAACACCACCTCCCCTTTTCAAATAGACTTCAGTTTAATAAATAAAGGATAGTGAAAATTGCCTCACTAATCCAGGATTTTATAGTAGGGACTCTGAATCACTTGATTCGGGCGTTTTAAAGTTTTCTTACTATCTGTAATTCAGCCAGCCTTCTGGACGGTGAATTCTTCCTTAGTAAAATTACATAATGTATGCTATATTTCTAATTAACTGCCTCTAACTCTTGTTAGCCACTGAACTCAATTTCTAACTTGCAAGGTTTTTCTAGAATTGGTTGGATTGTTATTGGATCCCTGAATTGTACTTTCAAGGGAATTGGGTAGACAAACAGGTACAATTGGTTTATTTTTCATGTAGTAGGAAATGGTAATGGAAAATCTCACCAAATAACAAGGTGTATTTCAAAAAAAGAAGAAGAAAGAATGATCTTAGCCTTGCAAAGTAGCTTTCTAAAGTTATGCAGTTCTTTTCAGAAAATGTATTTGTCTGGAAAAGTCAAGACTAACCTCCTGTGTGTCCCATTTATATGTTCTTCAAATTTTCCCTCCTTCTACTTTACCCCATCTCAGGAGGCTAGGGGAACACAATTATCTATTTTTGATTACCTTAAGTATATATTATGATTTTTAAAAATCAACTTAAAGATAAAGGAGAAATTAGAAAAATGCCAAATTTGTTTTAGAACACCTGATTTCAGTCACAGCAATCTGAATATTTTTGGGGTTCTGAGTTGTGTTACACACCAGGCCATTTCTGAGATTGTTGCTCTTTTTTCTTTTTTTTCAGAAGCAACTGACCACCAGGGTTTAGGTAAGCACATTGATAACTGGGACTTGCCATATGAGCAAAACAAATCAACCACAAGTAGCAACATCAACCTCAGAGACCTCTATAAAAGCTTCTAGAGAAAAAAAAAAAAAGCCACCAACTGCTTTCCAACAAGTGCAAAAGCATAAGACTGCTACATGCATCTAATAACGGCCCACATGGGCTTGGTCAGACTCTTACTCTGTCTTCTAGTTTGGGCTCTTATAACTGGACCTGGATCTGTGGCTGCTAAATTTTGGGTCCTTTTTTATTTACTTCCAAAATGTAATCTTCTGACCCAGGAAGGACAATCAGATTTTATCTCCATGCAAACTAAAGAGAAAGAAGAGAAAGAGAGTTCAGAGAAAAAATAGGGTGCCATAAAACTTCTGTTTCTAGCAAGAAGAGGGACTAGGTATTCTGACCAAAAAGGAAAAAAGGCTCACTCCAAAAGAACTAGATGTTAGATAAATTACAACGAAGTTAAAAATATTGCTGAGCTCACATCCCTGTATTTATTGCAGCATTATTTGCAATAGCTAAGATATGGAAGCAACCCAAGTGTCCAACAAAAGATGAATGGATAAAGATGTGATTTTATATATATAATGGAATACTACTCAGCCATTAAAAGGATGAGATTTTGCCATTTGCAACCACTTGGATGAAGCCAAAGGATATTACGCTAACTAAAAGAAGTCAGATGGAGAAAGACAAATGATACTATACAATTTCACTGATACGTGGAATCTAAAAATAACAAATGTATAAGTAAACAAAAAGCATTATTAGACCCATAAATACAGAGAACAAACTGCCAGAGGAGAAGAGAAGGGGAGATGGACAAAATAGATGAAGGGAAGGGGGAAGTACAGGCTTCCAGCTATGGAGTGAGTAAGTCAAAGGGATGAAAGGTACAGCACAGGGAATATAGTCAATGGTAATGTATTAGCATTGTATGGTGACAGATGGGATCCACACTATGATGAGTATCGTATAATAAATAAACTCATCAAATCACTATGCCATACACCTAAAAGAAATTTAGCATTGTATGTCAACCATACTTCAATAAAAGCAAACAAAAGGCATTGCTGAGCTCACAAAAATGGAGCTAAAGGAAATCCCCAAGGGCAAAAGACCAGCAAACACAACAACAAACCGAGGGTAAAAAAAATCAGGGCAGTAAATAATCAAACACCTTTATCAAGAATTACACAATTTGGAATTAATGGCTAGCCATGCAGGAAATTGGAAACTAGCATTGCCCAAGTATAAGTAAAACCCAATCTAAGGACCTGAGATGCACTCCTCACCACACACACACACACACGCACACACATACACACACACACACACACAAAGACTTGAAAATAAAAATCCGGGGGAAAAAATAATACTCTGCCTGCAGGCAGCAAAGGGAGAGAACAAGGAAATCTTCCCATCTCCACCACAGCTGTGTTAGATGTAATAATGACAAACACACCATCTCTGTGTACAGGTAATCATGGGCCTGGCCCCCCATGGGTCTGAATACTGAACATGTATTACACTAATGGCCAGAAAAATGAACAAAGTTAGTATTATTTCTTGTCCTTAATTGAAATCAAATAAATTCTCTTTGGAGGAAAACAGGGCAACCTTGGCCCTCTTAGAAAGCTCACAAATTAATTTCAGATAAATATGGGCTCACAATACAAAAAAAATGACCAAACATTATAAGGAAACAGGCTACCATGAATAAGAATCAAAATAAATGAAGAAACAATAGAGGATCCTTAAAGTACTATAACTTAGTATTTTCACATAAAAACATACAAAAGTAGTTTAAAGAAAAAAATATGTTACATAAAAAATGAGAAAGATTCCTAAAATAGATGGATTTGGGGGAAAGAAGCTAATAAAAAAATTTTAAAAATAAGCACTGAAATCAAAAATGGGTGAGTTGAACAGAATTAATACACTGATTAATAGGAAATTACAAACCTAAAAGAATTACACTGAACTCATCCCAGACAGACAAGGAGGTGGCAAGTATGAAGAAGAGGTTAGAAATCAGAGGCTGGAATGACTAGCTCTAATATGGGGAGCCTACTCAGGGACCCTTGAGGGAAAGAAAAGGATGAAAAGTGTGAAAAAAGAAAAGGGAAGACCAAGCTCTTTTCAGGAACATAGATTCAAAATACCTCATCAAAATATTGGCAAGTCTAGGAAAAGTTAAGAAATATAATGTATCAAGACCTAGTCGGGTATATCTCATAAATTTGACTTAACCTAAGAGGATGTTGTTTCTATTAACTCAAAATATATGAGAGTAACACAGCAGAAATGATGTATGATTATCAACAGATGAAGAAAAATTTGATAAAATTCAGGTTTTTTTTGATAAAAATTCATAGAAACTAAGAAATAAAGGGAATTTCTCTAACTTAATGAAGCATAGCTACCAAAAACCTACAGCAAACATTCTTCAGGACGAAAATTTAGAAACATTCTCTTTAAAATAAGAACCAGGGATCCCTGGGTGGCGCAGCGGTTTGGCGCCTGCCTTTGGCCCAGGGCGCGATCCTGGAGACCCGGGATCGAATCCCACATCAGGCTCCCGGTGCATGGAGCCTGCTTCTTCCTCCGCCTGTGTCTCTGCCTATCTCTCTCTCTCTCTCTCTGTGACTATCATAAATTAAAAAAATAAAATAAATAAAATAAAATAAAATAAGAACCAAGTCAAGGTCGCCCATTCTATTCCACACTATATTGTAATTCCTAGAAGTATAAAAGGACGGAAAAAAAATAGAGTGTAAAAGATGAAAAGGAATTTCATTATTTCTAAGTGATATGATTTTTAAATAGAAAACTCCAAGAAAATCTTAATATTTGTAATTACTACGAATTTCAAAGTTACAGCACATAAGATCACTATGTAAAAATTTATACACAATATAGAGAAATTTTTTCTATACACAAGTACCAAATAAGAAATAGGGGATTTTTTCAAGATAATTTGCCATGGCAACCAAAATATAAAGTAACCTGTGAAAAATTTAATGAAGTTTAATAAATCATAAAACTTAATTGAACTTCATTAAAAATTTAAATAAATGGAATATAATCATAGACAGGAAACCTAAGAATCATAAATGTATCCATTCTTCTCACTGATTTAATAAAATTTTATTAAAATCCCAACAGATTCAGTGTGTGTATGCATCTATAAAGTGGATTCAAAAGTTTTATCCTGGGGGAGGGGAGGGCAGGATGGCGGAGGAGGAGGGTCCTCAGCTCACCGGGCCCCACAGATTACCTGGATAACTTTCAAATCATTCTGGAAACCTACAAACTCCAACTGAGATGTAAAAAGAGAACAGCTGGAACGCTCCAGAGAGAAGGGTTTTCGCTTCTAACAAGGAAGGGGGGACGGGGGAGTATAAGAAAGAATCAAGTGGGGCGGGCAGCCCGGGTGGCTCAGCGGTTTAGCACCGCCTTTGGCCCAGGGTGTGATCCTGGGGACCAGGGATCGAGTCCCACGTCGGGCTCCCCGCATGGGGCCTGCTTCTCCCTCTGCCTATGTCTCTGCCTCTCTCTCTGTCTCCCTTTCTCTCTGTGTGTCTCTCATGAATAAGTAAATAAATCTTAAAAAAAAAAAATCCAGGGAGTGAGGGAGTGAGGCCCCCGGGGAGCCGGACTAAGGGGGGCGGGAAGAGCCTGGGGACAGGCAGGCCCAGCCCCCCGGGAAGCGGGAACTTTCCACTCTGCCCTCCTCCCCCAGAGGGAAAGGCCTCCAGGGCGTTGGCAGGGGTCGGGCAGGCCGGCAGGAGGGCGGGGGAGCCCCCAGGTCCCGGGGTCACGAGCAAAGGAGGGCGCCGGGGGAGAGCGCACCCCCACCTCGGCCCATCTCGGGGCAGGGCTGGAGCGCACCCCGGGGCCTCGGGGGAAGCCGGGGGTCGGGTGGGGGACCTGGGGAGGGGGCTGTGCCCTGCTGTCTTCGGGGGCTACCGGGAGCGATCTCAGGGGGACACGGGCCTGGGGGCACCTGGCAGGGGCGGGGCATCCCCCAGGGGCGCACACCTGAGATGCAGCACCCCAGGCCCCGCCCCCGGGAGACCAGCTGGAAGGATGGGGGAAGGGCGAGCTCCGGACCCAGCAGGCTGGGAAGCTCCAGGGGAAGTCCACGGACTTACAGTATATAGAACCAGAGGATACTCCTCCTATTTTTTTTTCTTCCTTTTTCCAGTACAAAGTGTTTTTATATCAGACTGTAGATTTCCAATTTTTTTTCTCTTTTCCAACCTTAACTACAATATTTTACCACCTCTTCATTTTTAAGATTCTTCCTTTTTGACTTTCATATTTCTGCAACTACAGGTCCTAGATATATTTTCCACTTCTATATTCCCTTTAACATACTCAACTTAATTTTGGGAGATATACAAGATATGTTTTTTTGTTTGTTTGTTTTGTGGTTTTCTCTGCCTCATTTTGTTCTACACTGGCAGAAGTTAATACCTTCTAAAACATGACCAGCATGCACCCAGAACCAAGTAGTATGCCATGCTGGTTCATTCTGTGAGATGCCTCATTCCCATTCTGCCCCCCTCTTTTATCTCATTTGTGTTTTGGTGGTCAATGTTGGGGCCCTCTACAAGTATTTCTAGATTATATAAACTTGGGACTGACCATCTTCTAACATACAGAACTTAATAACTCAGAACCAAGAGGATCACCCTCTCAAATGCCTCAGGTAGACTACATTCTCCCTCCTAGTGACTTTGTCACTACCACCATCTCCCAGTCCCCCTGCTTTTTTCTTTTTTTTCTCTTCTTTACAATTCCTGGTCTTTTATTTTTTGCTACTCTGTTTTAAAATTTTCTTTTCATTTTACTGGTCATTTATTTCGTTCTGATCTTTGTTTTCAATTTCTGGTCTCTGACCTTGTCAGAATCATCTAGAGTTAAATTTACTTAGGTCGTGGTTAATATTCTAGACTCAGCCCACTCATACAGCCACTCTGCACTGAGCAAAATGACTAGAAAGAAGAACTCACCACAAAAGAAAGAATCAAAAACAATACTCCCCGCCACAGAGTTACAAAATTTGGATTACAATTCGATGTCAGAAAACCAATTCAGAAGCACAATTATAAAGCTACTGATGGCTCTGGAAAAAAAAAAAAAGCATAAAGGATTCAAGAGACTTCATGAATACAGAATTTAGATCTAATCAGGCTGAAATTAAAAATCAATTAAATGAGATGCAATCCACATTGGAGGTCCTAACGATGAGGGTTAATGAGATAGAAGAACAAATGAGTGACATAGAAGACAAGTTGATGGCAAGGAAGAAAGTTGGAGAAAAAAAGAGAAAAACAATTAAAAGACCATGAGGAAAGGTTAAGGGAAATAAATGACAGTCTCAGAAGGAAAAATCTACATATAATTGGGGTTCCAGAGAATAAGGAGAGGGACAGAGAGACAGAAAGCATATGTTAACAAATCATAGCTGAGAACTTCCCTAATTTGGGAAGGAAACAAGCATTCAGATGCAGGAGATAGAGAGCTCCCCCCCACCAAAAAAAAAAAAGTCAATAAAATCGTTCAACGCCTTGACATTTAATGGTGAAACTTGCAAATTCCAAAGATAAAGAGAAAATCCTTAAAGCAGAAAGAGACAAGAGATCCCTAACTTATATGGGGAGAAGTATTAGATCAACAGCACACCCCTCCACAGAGACCTGGCAGGCCAGAAAGGTCTGGCAGGATATATTCAGGGTCCTAAATGAGAAGAACATGCAGCCAAGATACTTTACCCAGCAAGGCTCTCATTCAGAATAGAAGGAGAGATAAAGAGCTTCCAAGATAGGCAGAAACTGAAAGAATATGTGACCTCCAAACCAGCTCTGCAAGGAGTATTAAGGAGGACTCTGTAAAAGAAAGAGGAAGCCCAAAGAAATAATCCACAAAAACAGGGACTGAATAGGTATTAGGATGACACTAAATTAATATCTTTCAAGAGTAACTCTGAATGTCAATGGGCTAAATGATCTCACCAAAGACACAGGGTTTCAGACTGGATAAAAAAGCAAGACCCCTCTATTTGCTATCTACAAGAGACTCATTTTAGGCCTATAGAGACCTAGAGCCTCAAAATGAAAGGTTGGAGAACATTTTACCATCAAATGGTCCTCAAAAGAAAGCAGGGGTAGTAATCCTCATATCAGATAAATTAAAGATTATCCCAAAGACTGTAGTAAGAGAAGAAGATGGACACTATATAGCATACTTAAAGGGTCTGTCCAACAAAAGGATCTGACAATCATGAATATTTATGCCCTAATGTGGGAGATGCCAAGTATATCAATCAATTAATAACAAAAGTAAAGATATACTTAGATAATAATAAACTAATACTGGGAGACTTCAACATGGCATTTTCTGCAAAACACAGATCTTCTAAGCACAACAACTCCAAAGAAACTGGAGCTTTAAATGATACACTGGACCAGATGGATTTCACAGATAGTTACAGAACTTTACATCCAAATGCAACTGAATACACATTCTTCAAGTGCACATGGAACATTCTCCAGATGAGACCACATACTGGGTCACAAATCAGGTCTCAACCGATACCAAAAGATTGGGATTGCCCCCTGCATATTTTCAGACCACAATGCTTGAAACTAGAACTTAATCACAAGAAAAAATTTCGAAGAAACTCAAACATATGGAGGTTAAACAGCATCCTGCTAAAAGATGAATGGGTCAACCAGGAAATTACAGAAGAATAAAAAAGATTCATGGAAACTAGAGAAAATGGAGATACAACTGTTCAAAATCCTTGGGATACATCAAAAGCAGTCCTAAGAGGGAAATACATTGCAATATAAGCATCCCTCCAAAAATTGTAAAAAACTCAAATACACAAGCTAACCTCACACCTAAAGGATTGGAGAAAGAACAGCAAATAAAACCTACACTAAGTGGAAAAAGAGAGTTAATAAATATTTGAGCAGAACGCAATGAAATAGAGACCAGAAGAACTGTAGAACAGATCAACAAAACCAGGGGTTGTTTCTTTGAAAGAATTAATAAGATAGATAAACCATTAAAAAGAAATCACAAATGAAAAAGGAGAGATCACAGCCAATACCAAGGATATTCAAACGATTTTAAAAACATATTATGAGAAGCTATATGCCAATAAATTAGACAATCTAGAAGAAATGGACACATTTCTGGAAAATCACAAAATACCAAAACTAGAACAGGAAGAAATAGAAAACCTGAACAGGCCAATAATCAGGGAGGAAATTGAGGCAGTCATCAAAAACCTCCCAAGACACAAAAGTCCAGGGCCAGTTGGCTTCCTAGGGTAATTCTATCAAACGTTTAAAGAAGAAACAATACCTATTCTTCTAAAGCTGTTCTGAAAGATAGAAAGGGATAGAATACTTCCAAACTCATTTTATGAGGCCAGCATCACCTTAATTCCAAAACCAGACAAACACCCCACCAAGGAGAATTATAGACCGATATCCCTGATAAACACAGATGCAAAAATTCTCAGCAAGATACAGCTAATAGGTTCCAACAGTACATTAAGATTATTCATCATGACCAAGTGTGATTTATCCCTGGGATGCAAGGCTGGTTCGACACTCATAAAGCAATCAACGTGATAGATCACATCAATAAGAGAAGAAACAAGAACCATATGATCCTCTCAATAGATGCAGTGAAAGCATTTGACAAAATACAGCATCCATTCCTGATCAAAACTCTCCAGAGTGTAGGCATAGAGGGAACATTCCTCAGCATCTCAAAAGCCATCTACGAAAAGCCCACAGCAAATATTCTCAGTGGAGAAATGCTGGGAGCCTTTCCCCTAAGATCAGGAACATGACAGGAATGTCCACTCTCACCACTGCTATTCAACATAGTACTAGAAGTCCTAGCCTCAGCAATCAGGCAACAAAAAGAAATAAAAGGCATTCAGATTGGCAAAGAAGAAGTCAAACTCTCCCTCTTCGCAGATGATATGATACTATACATAGAAAACCCAAAAGACTCCACCCCGAGATTGCTAGAACTCATACAGCAATTCGGCAGGGTGGCAGGATACAAAAATCAATGCCCAGAAATCAGTGGCATTTCTATACACTGAGACTGAAGAAAGAGAATGAAGGAGTCAATCCCATTTACAATTGCACCCAAAAGCATAAGATACCTTGGAATAAACCTAACCAAAGAGGTAAAGGATCTATACCCTAAAAAGTAGAGAACACTTCTGAAAGAAATTGAGGAAGACACAAAGAGATGGAAAATTTTTCCATGTTCATGGATTGGAAGAATTAGTATTGTGAAATTGTCAATGTTACCCAGGGAAATTTACACATTCTATGCAACCCCTATCAAAATACTATGGACTTTCTTCAGAGAGTTGGAACAAATTATTTTAAGATTTGTGTGTAATCAGAAAAGACCCCTACTAGCCAGGGGAATATTGAAAAAGAAAACCAGAGCCGGGGGCATCACAATGCCAGTTTCCAGCTTGTACTACAAAGCTGTGATCATAAAGACACAGCTTATGGTACTGGCACAAAAACAGACACATAGATCAATGGAACAGAATAGAGAACCCAGAAATGGGCCCTCAAGTCTATGGTCAACTAATATTCATCAAAGTAGGAACGACTATCCACTGGAAAAGGACAGTCTCTTCAATAAATGGTGCTGGGAAAATTGGACAGCCACATGCAGAAGAATGAAACTAGACCACTCTCTTATACCATACACAAAGATAAACTCAAAATGAATGAAAGATCTACATGTGAGACAAGAATCCATCAAAATCCTAGAGGAGAACACAGGCAACACCCCTTTTGAACTTGGCCACAGCAACTTCTTGCATGATACATCCATGAAGGCAAGGGAAACAAAAGCAAAAATGAACTATTGGGACTTCATCAAGATAAAAAGGTTCTGCACAGCAAAAGAAATAGTCAACAAAATTAGAAGACAACCTACAGAATGGGAGAAGATATTTGCAGATGAGATATCAGATTAAGGGCTAGTATCCAAGATCTATAAAGAACTTATTAAACTCAACACCCAAGAAACAATCCAATCATAAAATGGGCAGAAGACATGAACAGAAATTTCATCAAAGAAGACATAGACGTGGCCAACAAGCGCATGAGAAAATGCTCCGCATCACTTGCCATCAAGGAAATACAAATCAAAACCACAATGAGATACCACCTCACACCATTGAGAATGGTGAAAATTAACAAAAAACAACAAACGTTGGAGAGGATGTGGAGAAAGGGGAACCCTCTTGCACTGTTGGTGGGAATGTGAACTGGTACAGCCTCTCTGTGCAGGTTCCTCAAAGAGTTAAAAATAGAGCTACCCTATGACCCCGCAATTGCACTGCTGGGGATTTACCCCAAAGATACAGATGCAGTGAAATGGCAGGATACCTGCACTCCGATGTTTCTAGCAGCAATGTCCACAATAGCCAAACTGTGGAAGGAGCCTCAGTGTCCATCAACAGATGAATGGATAAAGAAGCTGTGGTCTATGTATACAATAGAATATCCCTCAGCCATCAGGAAGGACGAATACCCACCATTTGCTTCAATGTGGATGGAACTGGAGGGTATTATGCTGAATGAAGTAAGTCAATCAGAGGACAACCATTATATGGTCTCATTCATTCGGGGAATATAAAAAATAGTGAAAGGGATTAAAGGGGAAAGGAGAGAAAATGGGAAATATCAGAGAGGGAGACAGAACATGAGAGACTCCTAACTCTGGGAAATGAACAAGGGGTAGTGGAAGGGAGGGGGGCAGGGAGTTGGGGTGCCTGGATATGGGCACTGAGGGGGGCACTTGATGGGATGAGCACTGGGTGTTATGCTATATGTTGGTAAATTGAACTCCAATAAAAAAAATATCCCAAAGAGAGAGAGAGAGAGAGAGAGAGAGAGAAGCTTTGCACAGTGGCAGTATTGTAGCCAATGAGGTTTATCCGAGGCGTGATTATTGCTAATTGAAAAAAAGAGAGAGAGAGAAGAGAAAAAAAAAGTTTTATCCTGAAGATCAAGGTCAAAATAACCATCATACATATATTAATTAGTATATTGTTAGTTCCTAGAGCAAACACATTTCAATATTTCCAGGATGATTTGCTTCTCACATAAAAATCCAACACAGGTGGTTCTTTTCAGCCACCTACCCTCCATGTGGTCCTTTGGACTGAAAGGCCCCATATTTAGCTGGCCAATGAGAAACCAGTACAGACAGAAATTGTCCCTAATCTGCCTTGTTCCAGCAGTGACACACATCACCCCAGCTGGAAACCTTTAACCACAAGAGAGACTAGAGACTAAAGTCTAGCAACATGCCCCAGGAAAAGTAGAATTAGGCTTGGGGAACAGCTAACTACTCTGCCTTGACACCTCTAAGGAAACAAGAAGGTAAGGGAATTAATACTATTGGATTTCAAGACAATATAGTACTACACACGCATATTCTATAATATGTATTATACTGTATATATTTTTATATATGTTTCTATATAATGTAATTATATATATATAAAACACTACAGAGAAATGAATTGACAAAACAATTTTCAAAATTCCGATAAAGAACCACAAATAGATGAAAACTTGATATATACTATAAAGGTCATTGCAGATAAATAGGAAGAAGATAGTAGTCCCAGACATCTGCTTATAAAATGGAAAGAACAAAACTGGAAACTACCTTATACCATGTACAAAAACAAATTCAATATAAACTAATTATGTGTGAAAAAGAAAAACTGTAAATGTTTTATAAAATGATACGGGGGAATGTCTTTTTGTCTGCAGAAGAGGAAAAAGTCAACAAAAAAACATAAACCAAAGGGGAAGATATTAATAAATTTGACTATATTAAAATTTAGAATTTCCATTTGCTAAGATATAATAGAGAGGAAAATATAAGCCACAAACAAGAACAAATTTGTTAACATATATACCCAGAATATATAAAAGAGCCTTTATACATCAATAAGACAAATATGCTAACAGAAAAATGTGTAGAAAATATAAATTAACCATTTCATACCCACAAAATTAGCTGAAATATTTCAATCAAAGAATACCAAAAGTTTACGAGAATGTGATGTAATAAAAACTTTTATAGGCTGCTGGCAAGAGTATAAGGGATATAATCACTTTGGATAACAGTTTTTCACACTGCTGTTTGGATAAGTTACTGTAAAGTTAAAGAAGCACATATCCCACAAACCAGCAAATTTTACTCTTAGATATGTACACTAGAGAATCTCTAATACCTGTGCCCCAGGTCACAAATACTAAATGTTCAAATCAGCATTGTTAATAGTTACAAAAAAAAAAACTGGAAATAACCTCAATGTTCACTGACAAGGGAATGGATGAATAAATTGGAATGCTTTATAGCAATAGAAAGAAAGGTCTTCACGTGCATGACCATGAACGAATCTCAGAAATTCAGTGTTAGGGGAAAGAAACAAGTTGATAAATATGTACAGCATTTCTTTATACAAAATTCAGGAACAAAACTAATATATTGTTGAAGATACATTAGTTATCTAAAACTGTAATGAACAGGGGCACCTGGCTGGTGCAGTTGGTTAAGTATTTGACTCTTGGTTTTGGCTCAAATCATGATCTTAGGGTCCTGAGACAGAGCTCCACCTCTAGCTCTATACTCAGCGTGGAGCCTGCTTAAGATTCTTTCTCATTCTCTCTTTGTCCCTCCTCCTTCTCTCACTCTTGCTCTAAAACAAATAAGCAAACCATAAAACAAAACAAAACAAAACAAAAAACAACTGTAATAAACAGCATAGATAAACTCGAATCAGAATATTGGTTATCCTGGGGCAATGGGAAGTGGGCTATGATCAGGAAGGGAACACAGGAGACTTCAGTTAGATTAGTAAGATTTAACTTTGCACATAGAGTGGTATGAATAGAATTTCATTGCACTTGGTTTCATACCTTATTTCCATATTTCTTTATATGTGTGAAATATTGGTAATTATTTCAATTTTTTAAAGAATTAAAATGTGTATACACACACATATATATGTTATATATATAATTTCAGATTCAGTTGTTTACTTATTCTCTCAATATGCCCATATGTAAAATGTCCTTTTCCTTAGATCCAAAACATGTGTTTTGGAAATAGAACATGTAACACAAGTATAAGTGATTATTTTAACATGCAGCAAAAAATTTTTGTGGGTTTATCTTCTTGGCTCTGCCATTTGGTGGCTGTAAGACCTCGGTAAAGTTACTGAATACCTCTGAATCTCAGTTTCTTCAGCTGTATAACAGAAATAGTGGTATCTACCTCAAAGAGCTGTTGAAAGGATTAAACAAAATAAAGAATTTAAAGAATCTATTTATTTTAGTCAGGAATTGTTTGCTTGAACATAGTAGAAAAATCACTCATTTACTTAAGCAAAAGAGAAAATTTAAAGATTAGTGATTTTACTTAAAAAATAAAAATAAAAAAAATAAAAAAAAGCTGTACATGCAATTGGGCCTCCTGTGAGACCAAAACCAATGACTAAAGATCATTCAAGAAACAGGTGGTACTTCAAGAAGTTCCTTTCCCTTCCTGGAGCTGCCTGGGTTCCTACCTCTGCCTCTCTCTGATCCTGGACCTCACTCTTCTTTATGACTCTCTACTCCTATGGGATAAGAGGCCCTCTTTCCCACCCACCCTCCAAAATGTCATCCAATTCAAGAATGAATGCTGACTATCCATTAACAGTCACAATTCCAAATTCCCAGAATAAATTCAAATTGGGTGAGGTGTCCATCCCTGGTCCAGCTAGCTGTGGCAGTGGACAGGAACACAAAGCATAAACATGGTCTTTCTAGTATCCTTATAGTATCTGACACTGCCTAAGTACTTGATAAGTGAATTTTGTTATTTTTTTAAAGATTTGTTTATTCATGACTCGAGAGGCAGAGGGAGAAGCAGGCTCCGTGCAGGAAGCTCAATGTGGGACTCGATCCCAGGACTCAGGGATCACGCCATGAGCCGAAGGCAGATGCTCAACCACTGAGCCACCCAGGCATCCGAAATTTTGTGGTTATTATTGACCAAAATGCCAGGATAAATATCATCTAGTTCATCCTATAACCTTGTCTTCTCATATATGTGAGATTTCTCTCCCAGGTAATTACAGAAAAAAAAAAAAAAAAACAGGGAAATTGGTTGTGTTTATCATGTTTTGCAGTGCATTACTCAATTCCAAGAAGTTATTCATTGCGATGGAACTGGAAGACTGGGATTATTCAAATGAACTTCATACCAAGTTCATCAAAAACCTCTTAAGCCACAACCCTCAGCAAAGGCAGTTGTTGATGGAGGAGACTTTTCTCACAAAGATCCCCAAAAGGAACAGCACAGTGATGGGCCATTGAAATGGCATGTCTACACAATCTTTGTTGAAAGGTTTTATTTGGTGAACTACTTATCTACAGGAGCATGCCATAAAGAAAAATCTTTATGGATGCCATCAGGCTGCTTAAACAGAAATGGGTAAACACAGCAGGTACAAAATGCAACATGAGGTCATTGTTTTCAGGTCTCCCTTGGAACAATCAGACCTATGATCATATATTGCCTATCCTAGGACCAGCACTCACTCATCCCAGATAACAGTGTCAGAAATCAGGGCACCACTTTCAAGACCTGGGTGGAAGGTGTTTCTCCAAGATCAACTCTAAAGAGCTGCCTCTCCACAGCCAGACACAGGATGAATCACAGGTAAACATGCTGAATGTGTTGTGAAAAGGGTATAGTTTTTGAATTCAAATAAATCTTTTAAAGAAAGTTCAAATCTTGACTTTATCACTTATAAGCTGTTTGATATTGAATGAGTCACTGAACATCTTTGAGCTTTGGTTTCTTCATTTGTCAAATGGAGAATGTAGAATTCCTCCTCGGATAAATAGAAATAGGGATCAAACAAGTAGCTAGATATTCAGCTCCTGAGTCATCATGAACCAACAAAAACAACTTAAAGGTCTTTAGGAGACTAGAAGGCAAAACAAATAAGTAAAATAGGGTAGATAAAGGTAGTAGAGGTTTTGATATAAACTGTGGTGGACTGGCATTCAAATTCGATTTTTAAAACTGGTTTTCAAGAACAAAATCCCATTCAGTCTGTATGTTTGTGCTCTGTGTCCTGGCATTCAATAGGTTTTAGTTTGTCATCTCTCCTTTCCTTTTTCTTTCTATGCAAACAATGTCTCCTCCTTTTTTTCATCTATTTCGGTGACTCTTAACGGAGTGAGTTTTGAAAATCTATAATGGCATTTTTGATGGTACTAGTATTCACTAAGCAGAGAAGTTAAGAGTGATGGCTCACTCAATAAAGAATCTTCCCATTCATGAGGGTGAAAAATAGCTTAAAAATATCTTAGCCTAAAACCTCTTTTTTTAACGGAGACACAGGTATTTATGCACCATTTGTGATACACGTTGCATTTCCAAGAATACAACTACCAGGGAAATTGAACAAAGAATGTGCTTTGCCTTATATGGAACTTTACCAGAAGTCCTTTGTGATGGACTGAATTAGGTCTTCCCAAATTCATATACTGAAGCCCTAGACCTCCACTGCTATTTGCTATCTCCAAATAGTAATTACCTGACCTTTGGGAGGTAATTAGGTTTAGGTGAGTTCATGTGGGGTCCTCTTGATACAATTACTGTTCTTATAAGGAGGGACCAGAGAGCCTTCTTTCCTCTTCACTACCATGTGAGCATACAACAAGAAAGCAGACATCTGCACAGTAGGAAGAGTCTTTGTCAGAACCTGACCATGCTCACACCCTGATCATAGACTTCTGGCCTCCAGAACTATGAGAAATAAATGTCTGTCATTTAAAAGCACCCGGTCTATGACATTTGTTATGGCAACCCAAGCAGACGAAGATATCCTTCATCATTTCAGAAAAATTATATGCATGCAAGATGTCAGTTCTTCCCCACTTGATCTATAGAGTCAATCAAAATCCCAGCAAGTTATTTTGTGAATATGAACAAATAGATTCTAAAATTTATATGGAGAGGGGAAAAAACCATAATTCCCAACACTATATTGAAGAAAAATAAAGTTAAAAGACTGATGCTACCCAACTTCAAGACAATATAAAGCTATAGTAATCAACGTAGTGGGATATTGGTAAAAGAACAAGTAGATTAGTAGAATAGAACAAAGAGCTCAGAAATAGACCCACAAAAATGTAGTCAACTGAACTTTGACAAAGACACAAAGGCAATACAAGGGAACAAAGACAGCATTTTCAACAAATGGTGCTAGAGCAGCTGGGTACCCACATGTAGAAAGTGTATCTAGACACAAACTTACATCCTTAACAAAAATTAACTCCAAATGTAAAGCACAAAACTCTAAGTCTCCTAGAACATTAAGGAAAATCTAGAGGACCTTGAGCATGGCAAGGCCTTTTTTATATAACACCAAAGGCACAATCCATGAAATAATTGATTGGTTGGACTTGATTAAAATTTAAAACTTTGCTCTGTAAAAGACAATGTCAAGAGCATTAGAAGACAAAACACAAACTGGGAGAAAATATTTGCAAAAGATACAATTGATAAAGGATTGTTATCTAAGGTATTCCAAGAACAAAGAACTCAACAATACAAAAATAACAATTGATTAAAAAATGGGCCAAAGATCTTAACAGACATCTCATCGAGGAAGATATGCAGATAGAAAATAAGCATATGCAAAATGCTTCACATCATAGGTCACCAAGGAATTACAAAATAAAATAATGAAATACCACTGAGCACCTATTAGAATGGCTAAAATTCAAAATACTGGCAACACCAAATGTTAGTGAGGATGTTAGTGAGAATTACAAATCAAAACAATGAAATACCACTGAGTACCTATTAGAATGGCTAAAATTCAAAATATTGACAACACCAAATGTTACAGCAACAGGAACGTTCATATATTACTGATGGGAATGAATGATATAGCTACTATGGGAAACAGTTTGTTATAAAACTAAACATACTCTTACCACAGGATCCAGCAATCATGTTCCTTGGTATTTACCCCCCAAAACTGGAATCTTAAGTACAACAAAACTCTGCACATTATAGCAGCCCCATTCATAATTGTCAAAACTTGGGAACAAACAAGATGCCAAACCCAGTAAGTGAACGGATAAATAAACTGTGCTACATCCAGACAATAGAATATTTATTATTCAGCACTAAATAGAAATGAGCCATCAAATCATGAAAACACATGGAGAAAACCTTAAATGCCTATTACTAAGTGAAAGAAGCCAATCTGAAAAATCTATGAGCAACATAATTCTACTATAGGATATTTTGGAAAATGTAAAACTGGAGGGCTGGAGGTGGTAAAAAGATCATTAGTTGCAGAGGGTAAGGGAGGAGAAGGATCAACAGGCAGAGCACAGAAGATTTTTAGGGCAGTGAAAATATTTTGTATGATATTATAATAGACCTGTCATTATGCATTTCTCCAAAACCATAAAATATACAAAATCAAGAGTAAACCCTAATGCAAACAAAAAGAGTTTGGGTGATTAAATGTGTCAGTGTAGGTTCACCAATTTTAACAAATGTATCACTAGATATTGATAATGAATGAGGCTATGCATGTATTGGGATTGGGGGTCTATGGCAAAACTCTGTACCTTCCTCTCAATTGTGCTGTGAGCCTACAGTTGCTCTAAAAAATTAGTATTTTTTTTTAAAATCTCATGAATGAAAGTAATGCCATCTAGTTTTTAAGTCACCAACAGATCAGTAGGATTTTGCATTTAATCATTCTTCATAGAGATATAAACTCTTGACAATTTCATTGTCTCCCAATATAGTTCTGCTCCAGCATTTACATTTTGAAATACACATTTACTATAAATTACTTATCTCTTATATTTTATCTTACAGGTAAGGCATTATGTTGACATTTTACAAATATGAGGAGGTAGATAATATTATCTATGAAATTTATTTCAGGGTGATGAAGGGGGCATTATAAAATATTTTCTATGAAAAGAGTGGAAACTTCTGCATAGGAAGAGTGTGAACTCACCTCCCACAGACTCACCAGATCTAGAGTTACATATGGATCATTGCCTTTTTTCATAGATTGGAAAACAAGATGAACTACTCCTTCACAACAAAGGATAAAAAGACCACACTGCATCGGATAGGAGAGGCACAGATACAGTCTCACCAACCCCCCCTCCCCGCATGATAACATACAATTGGTAGGGATCTTACCAGTCTGGTGCTTCTTCCAGAAGAACTAGTGGTTACTGCCCTATATCAGTCACACCAACCCCTGGGATTTGTACCAGAGAGACAAGACCCAAAACATCTGACTTAAAAAACCAATGTAACTGATATCCACAGGACCCACAGGGCCATAAGGAATGGAGATTACTCTTCTAAAAATTTACTCATAGTCTCACTAACTCTGAAACCCCACAAAAATCAGCAGTTTGAAAAGCACCTTGACTACATGTGAAAAAGATTCATTCGCTAATCAAAAAGCATCTGCTGGAAGCTCAGGTGAACAACTGAATCTATCCCTGGAGATGGAGGTGCTAGTGGATGCCATCATTGAACTCTCTATCTCCTTTTAGCACAAGTAGGAGAGCTCAGATATGGTAACCTCCTGCCACTTTACTAAGACAGGCAAGAGCAAGCAGTCACAGAATTGCCTGCTGCCTTACTAGCCAGAGAATATGGGCAGTTGCAGCATTTCCCCACTCCCTGGCTGGGGTAGAACAGCACAAATGGTCATGGCATTCTCCCGCTCCCATCCTAACACCAGTATGTATGTACAGACAAGGCATTCTTCTGATGCATTCCTGAAGCCCACAAGCATGGCACTCAAGATATTTTCTCCCTGCCTTTCTGAAGCCAGGTAGTACACCCCATCCCCTACACTCTCCAGATGTCTAGCTAAAGCCAGCAGGTGTGTGCCATCCACTTGATTGCCTGATCCTGTTGGCTAAGGGGGTTGGTGTTACTGATCTCCATAGTATTATACAACCAGACAGTCCTTGGTAGGCTACCAAACCCAGGTCATTGCACAGAGAGCAGATTAAAGCACAACCCCAGTCTTCCTGTAAAAAAAAGTCCAAGTTACTTAATCTGAGGTATCAGCCTGAGGGACAAGTTTCAGCCCACACATCTAGAGGCTAAGGAGGCACTCCCAGGGAACATAAGCAGGGAGACACCATCCTTACACACACTGTTGGCCTTCCTACAGTTCAGTGAGGCTTCCCAGAAAGGAGCTTATACACCTTTCTGAGGTGTATCTTTTCCACAGTTGCCTAGGGGATGCCTCCAGATACCCTGGTCTGGAAATCAGTAGGGATTAGGACTGTGGCCCTACAGAACCAAATATTTGCATACTATAAAAGCTGCTGCTTGAGGGAGTGTCTTCTGATCAGCCTGAAATTAGGTGCTAAATGATATTCCTCCCCTTGGAACACTGACAGGTTTTAGCACACCCTTAACAATGTCTAAACTGCCTTATATATTCTTAATATGTCCAATCACAAAAGGAAGAGAGTTAGCCAAGAGCTAGGGCAAAGTTGAATAAGAAGTTATATCACTTACACAAAGCTATTTCTTCAAGACTGAAAGAAGTAGCTGTTTTGTCTAATATATAGAAACAGTCAAGAAAGATGAAGAAGTAGTATTTTGATATGTTCCAAACAGAGTAACAAGACATAAACCTCAGAAAAAGACCTTAATGATACAGAGAACAGTAAAAAATTCTACATGGTAAAGGATTTAAAGCAGGGACACCTGGGTGGCTTAGTGGTTGAGCATCTGCCTTCAGCTCAGAGCATGATCCCAGATTCCCGGGATCAAGTCCCATATCAGGCTCCTTGAATGGAGCCTGCTTCTCCTATCTCTGCCTCTCTCTGTGTCTCTCATGAATAAATAAATAAAAGCTTTTTAAAAAAAGAATTTAAAGTAATGATCATAAAAACGTTCACTGAACTTGAGAAAGGTATACATGAGCAAAGTAAAATTCAAAGAGTAGAAAAAATAAGTACCAAACAGACTCACAGTGCTGAAGAATAAAATGACCAAATTCAAAAATACACGAGAGGGGTTTAACAACAGACTGGACAAAGCAGAAGAATGGATCTGGAAGGTAGAAGATAAAGCAATGGAATTCACCAAAACAGAGCAGGGGGAAAAAAAAGATTTTTTTTTTTAAGTACATACCTTAAGAAACCTATGGCAAAGCACTAAACAGAATAACATTTGCATTATAGGTTTCTCAAGAGGAAAAGAGAGAAAAGGGCAGAAAACTTATTTGGAGAAATAATGGCTGAAAACTACCCTAGCCCAGGGAAGGAAACCAAACTCCAGGTCCAGGTAGTCCAAAGAGTTTCACATACAAAGAACCCAACGATATCCATAACAAAACACATTACAATTAAAATGTCAAAAGTTACAGATGAAGAACAAATCTTAAAAGCAGCAAAAGAAAGATAATTACATCAAGGGAAACCCCGTAAGCCTATCAAATTTCTCACCAGAAATGTACAGGCCAAGTGAGTGGCATGATATACTCAAAGCGCTGAGAGGAAAAGACTGCCAAATAAGAGTACTCTACCAAGTAAGGTTACCATTCAGAATAGAAAGAGAAATAAAGAGTTTTCCAGATAATCAAAAGCTAAAGGAGTTCATCACCACAAATCAGCCTTAAAAATGTTAAAGGAACTTTCTTTGGCTGAAAAAACTACAATAATTAGTTAAGGGATAATATGAAAAGATGTAAATTGGGACATCAAAAACATAAAAGGGGGGAAGTAAATATGTCGAGTTTTGAAATGTCTTCATATTTAAGTCGGTAACAACTTAAAAATCAAAAACTGTTATATACATAGGATGATATATGTGAGCCTCATGGTAAGTACAAAGCAAAAGCTTATAGTAAATACACAAAAGAAAATGAAAAAGGAATCTTAACATAACTCTGAAGTCATTAAGCCACAAAAGAGGAGAAAAAAAATTTAAGGATAGTAATAAGCACACACCTATCAATAATTACTTGAAATGCAAACTGACTAAATTCTTCAATCAAATTTTAGGATTATTTGTTCTAGCTCTGTGAAAAATGTCAATGGTACTTTGATAGGGATTGCATTCAATGTGTAGGTTGCTCTGGGTAACACAGACATTTTAACAATATTTATTCTTCCAATCCATGAGCATGGAATGTTAATCCATTTCTTTGTGTCTTCCTCAATTCTTTCATAAGTGTTCTGTAGCTTTTAGAGTACAAGTCCCTTACCTCTTTGGTTAAGTTTATTTCTAAGTATCTTACGGTTTTTGGTGGAATTTTAAGTGGAAGCAATTCCTTATTTTCTCTTTCTTCTGCCTCATTGTTAGTGTATAGAAATGCAACAGATTTCTGTGCATTGATTTTATATCCTGCCACATTGCTGCCACATTGCTGTAGGAGTTCTAGCAATTTTGGGGTGGAATCTTTTGGGTTTTCCACATCATGTTGGGAGCCTGTGTGGCTTAGTCAGTTAAGCATCTACCTTTGACTCAGGTCATGATTCGGGATCCTGGAAGTGAGTCTCACATTGGGCTTCCAGCTCAGCATGGAGCCTGCTTCTCCTCTCACTCTGCCTGCCACTACCTCTGCTTGTGCTTTTTCTCTCTGTTAAATGAATAAAATCTTTAAAAAAAATTTTTTTAAGTAAAGTATCATGTCATCTGTAAAGAATGAGTGACTTCTTCTTTGCCAGCTTGAATGCCTTTTATTTCTTTTTGTTGTCTGATTGCTGAGGCCAGGACTTCAGTACTGTGTTGAACAACAGTAGTGAGAATGGGCATCCCTGTTGTGTTCCTGACCTTAGGGGGAAAAGCTCTCAGTTTTTCCCCATTGAGAAGGATATTCAATGTGAGCTTTTTGTATATGGCTTTTCAGATGCTGAGGAATGTTCCCTCTATCCCTACACTCTGAAGAGTTTTAATCAAGAAAGGATGCTGTAGAGGTACAGGTACCCCAATGTTTATAGCAGCAATGCCCATAATAGCCAAACTATGAGAAGAGTCCAGATGTCCATTGACAGATAAATGAAGATGTGGCATTAACACACACACACACACACACACACACACACACAAAATGAAATATTAGTCAGCTATCAGAAAGGATGAATACTTACCACTTATATCAACATATGACAAATCCACAGCTAATATCATACTTATAGGTGAAAAGATGAAAGCTTTTCCTCTAAGATCAGGAACAGGATAAGGATGCCCCGTCTTCTCACTTTTCTTTTACATAGTATCGGAAGTCCTAGCCACAGCAATTAGGTAAAAAAAATAAAAGGCATACAAGTAAGAATGGAAGAAGTAAAACTATCACTCTTCACAGACAATATTGATAACTATACCTAGAAAATCCTAAAGTCACCACCAAAAAGAAAAAATGAATTCAGTAAAGTGGCAGGATACAAAATTAACATACAAAATCTGTTGTGTTTGTATACACTATCAGAGAAATCAAGAAAATAATCTCAATATCTAGGATAAATTTAACCAATTTGCTGAAAGACCTATACACGGAAACTATAAGACATTGATAAAAGAAGTTAAAGAGACAAATAAGTGGAAATATATTTCATGCTCTTAATTGGAAGAATATTGTGAAAATGTCCATACTACCCAAAGCAATCCACAAATTCAGTGCAATTGCTATCAAAACTCCACTGATATTTTCCACAAAACTGTAACAATTTTAAAATTTATATAGAATCACAGAAGATTCAAATTGCCAGAATAATATTAAGAACAAAGTCAGAATATTCTACTGCACACTTCCTGATTTCTAACCATATTGCAAAGCCATAGTATCAAAACAGTAAGGTACTGGCATAGAAACAAACACATAGATCAATGAACTGACTAAGAGCCCAGAAATAACCCCTCCATAAAGTTATCAAGATATACTAAAAGGAGGCAAGAATATACAATAGGGAAGAACAGTCTCTTTAATAAATGCTATTGGTGAAAGTGGATAACTACATGCAAAAGAACTCAAAAGAACTGGACCACTTCATTACACTATATAAAAAAATTAACTCAAATTGGATTAAAGACTTAAACGTAAACCTGGAAACCATAAAACTTCTTTTTTTTTTTTTTTAAACCATAAAACTTCTAAAAGAAAAAATGGGCAGTGAGCTTCTTTACAATGATTCTTTTTTTTTTTTTTTTTTGGATCTGACTCCAAAGGCAACAATGATAAAAACAAAGACACAACTGGGACCAGTCAGAGACAAAAGCTTCTGGACAGCCAAGGAAACCATCAATAAGATGAAAAGGTGACTTCCTGGAGAAGAGAAGCTATTTGCAAATCATATATTTGATAAAGAGTTAAAATCTGGGATCCCTGGGTGGCGCAGCGGTTTGGCGCCTGCCTTTGGCCCAGGGCGCGATCCTGGAGACCCGGGATCGAGTCCCACGTCGGGCTCCCGGTGCATGGGGCCTGCTTCTCCCTCTGCCTGTGTCTCTGCCTCTCTCTCTCTCTGTCTGACTATCATGAATAAATAAATAAAATCTTTAAAAAAAAAAAAGAGTTAAAATCTGAAATACATAAGGAATTCATACAATTAAATAACAAAAAATCTGATTAAATAATGGGCAGAGCACCTGAATAAACTTTTTCCAAGATGACCTACAGATGGTCAAAAGACATACAAAAAGATGTTCAACATCACTCATCATCATGGAACACAAATCAAAACCACGACAAGGTATCACCTCACAGCAGTCAGAATGGCTAGTATCAAAAAGACTAGAAATACCCAGTGTTGGCAAGGATATGGAAAAAAGAACCAGAATACTCATGTACTATTGATGGAAATATATATTGATACAGCTGTTATGGAAAACAGTATGGAGGTTCCTCAAAAATTAAAAATAGAACATATGACCCAGCAATTCCACCACTGGGTATCTATCTGAAGAAAATGAAAACACCAATTCAAAAAGATATACGCACATCTATATTCATTGCAGCATTATTTACAATAGTTATGATAATTTCCATCAATAGATGAGTGGATAAAGAAAATGTGGTGTAGATATACAAGGGACTATTACTGAGTTACATGAAAGAATCAAATCTTGCTATCTGTGACAATATGGGTGGACCTTTAGGATATCAGGCTAAATGAAATAAGTAAGGCAAAGAAAGACAAATACCACATGATTTCACTTAAAATGGAAATCTAAAAAAACAAACCAAACCCAGACCCATAGATTCAGAGAATAAATTGGTTGCCAGAAGAGAAAGGGCTGGAGGTAGGGGCACAAAATGGATGAAGGGGAATAAGAAGTACAAATTTCCAGTTATAAAATAAGTGAGGTCATGATGATGTAATACATAGTTTGGGGAATACAGTCAATAATACCATATTAACTCTGCATGGTGATGATGGTAATTAGGCTTATCATGATCACGTTTCAATGTATAAAAATGTCAAATTGCTATATTGCACATCTGGAACTAATATGAGTATATTCCAATTACACCTCAATAAGGAAAAATAGAGAATGTTAGAGTTATGAAACTGAGAAAGGTCTTATCTAGATTTTGGTTTTAAAACCAACTCAAGGAAATTACCTTCAATCCAACTGGGTCATCATCCAACCCCATTGATAAACTCTTCTGCAAATTCGTGAAAGTAAAGAGAACCATTCATGCGATAATAACAGTAGAGACAAGAGTATTAAAAGAGTATTGAATTTTATTGGAAAGAGTCACCAATGCAAAGAAATGCAAATAAAAATCACACCTTTCTCTACAGAGTATGGCTGCAAGTCATTAAGGTGAGGGATTTGTCAATTTTCTGCCTATTTGCTCCTTCACTGAGTCTGTCCTACAACGTTAATGTTATTTTAATGTCGCTTTTACTCTATAAATTTTGCAGGTTAAAATTTTATTTAGTTATCACCTCTCTAACTGCTGCAATTAAAGAAAATCATATATTTAATTAAAGGAATCTGCTTATTCGTGGAGAGTGGAGCAAAATCAGTTGCCTGTGTAATGCCCATGTTTAATGTGGAAGTTCTGTGTAAGGATTTGCAAAATAACTTTTTGAAGCTGGATTTTAGATGTAAAGTAACATCTCGCAATGGCACAACACATTCATTGAAAGAAGAGCTGCCTCAAACATTTCACTTTTCAGCCATGAGATATTTATGTGAGGTCCTAACACGTAGACGGCAGGAGAAATATTCGATCAATCCAGCTGTGAGTTGAGCTACAGAATCAGATTGACTTGTTTATTGAATTGATCTCACTTTTGACTGGGTTGGCTGACACTTTGATGGATTTGCCAGTGTGGACAGGATGCTCTCTCTCCCAGCACCCTCCAATCATACTGCCAGGGGAGGACTGACTGTAATGGAGAGTGGGATCTGGGTATCTTAAGGATCCTACACCTGGCTTCAGAATGAACTGGGCTTCTGTTCAAATGCAGATTCCTGAGCTCACCATAGGCTGCCTGACTCTGGAATGGGTCCCAGAAATCTGCATTTTCCTAAACTTTCCAAGTACTTCCCATGTCTCTTAGAGAATGATTTGCTGGAGTTTCTGTCCCCAGGGCCACATTATGACATTCATGGAGGGACTTTTGCAGGCCTTTGTGGCCTACTTCCTTCGTTAAAAATAAATAAATAACATTAAAAAGCATATTTTATAACTGTATCAGTATAAAGATGAATATATAAATAAAAAAATTAATATATAAACATTTTCTTCAACCAGAACATTTTCTTCGCATTTTAAAAGAAATGAAACCATTTTGTGGGTCCCCGAAAGTATTGTGGTTCCCCAGCCACTGTGTACATTGGGTCTCATCGATACATCCGTGCCTGCCTCAAAATCCTTTTAGTTCCCACAACGAGTGGACTTTACTTTCTCCACTAACCAAATCCCCTAATAAGAGGTTGAGACTTATACTGGTTTTGTGGTGGAGAGGATATAAAGAAATAAAAATGTAAGGGGGCCCAGAAGGGGGCATCACGAGAGAGTTATCAGGATCTCTGAGGAACTTTTGAAATACAATATTTATTCCCAACACCCAGGTTGGGGTGAGGGTGAGAAGATGTAAAGTTTGCAAAATGAGCGAGTTGGATTCCCCAGCTCCTGGTCACTGCTCAGGAGTCTAGCACCAAGCACCCTGTGCCTAATCAGGTCCTATGGTTGCCTTAATAATTTTCTGCCAGGTAGTGTGCTAAGTGCTTCACACACAACATCTCATTTGATCTTCTCAACAATTACACCCCCATTTAAGAAATGAGGGCACTGAGGTACAGAGACATTAAATAAACTGCCCAGTCACCCAGCTAGGAAAAGATGGAAAATTTCTATTTGAATGGCTTTGATGACAGAGCAACCATTCTGACCCTTTGCTCTCTGCTGCCCTGGAACTGCGCTCTGTCCCTACTTCGCACTAACCAAATTCAAGTTGTGTTTCTTCCTGCCTGAGCCCTGCCCTAAGGACCTGCCCTCAGCCCTGAAGCAAGGGCTTGCCCTTCACTTCACCCTCTATCCACAGGCGTATCCCCAGCTCCAAACTGCCTGTTGCCACACTCCACCCACTGACCCGTCCTCGCTTGCTGAATCTCCCTGGTGCCCTACACTTGTCAAGGTTTTAATTCAGTTTATCATTTATTTATGTATTCAACTGACATTCAATAGGTCTCCTTATACCAGCAGTCTGCTAGGCACTAGAATATAAAGTCTTTGGCCCTGCACCAAGATACTCCTGGCCTGCTGGTGAGAGAGCGTACAGATCACTGCAATATAGTGTGTGAAGAGCCTTGGAAGAGTGGGGAGCTCAGTGCCCTGGGGCTCCAGGGATGATGGGATAATCACCACATCTTAACTCGAGTGTCCTGCTGACTTCTGGCCTCTCTCCCCAGCCCTAGATCTGCCCCCAAGCAAAGCCTGCCCCAGGTGCCTCTTCCATTCTGGCTCTGCCACTACTCTCCAGGCTCCACACTTGGGAGTTCTGGAATGGTTGGGCTGCTGAATATGTGGATGCATCTTAAGAGATTACCTCTCTCATTAGTCATCCTGTCTAGAAAAAAAAACAAAAACCAATCTTTTAAAATCCTACTTCACTATTTACACAGGAATTTTCAGTATAACACTCCAGAATGGAAATCAGTAAAGTATAAATCCTTCCCTCCAGGGGATTTATTTAGTGAAGTAGCAAAAGGCTTCATTATTAAAGCAGTCTCACCTTTAGGCCTGTCGCATATCATGGACCACACAAACAGCAGAATAAATAGGTTTTCCTACATTTTGAGGATCAATTATTTAAGAAGGAATTAATATTTCATGTTAATACTTTATAAAGAAAAGTATCTTCATAAAAATCTCTGCCACTGGGGCACCTATAGCATTTCCTAGAATCTCACTTTACAGCATGTCTTAGATTTGTTCTGCCTCGTGACAGAGTTGGATTTTGCAGTTTCCTGCTCCACAGAAGCCCCTTCAGGACAGGGACATTATCTGGATCACCTTGGCAGTGCACACGGCCCAGTATCTGGCACAGGAGACACTCCAAAGTCCAGGATCTCAAGATGTTGACCCCTGGGCCAGATTCTGTCCAGAGAAGTGGATTTTATAGCCTACACATTGCTTTTTATTTTTAGATTTAATTTTTCATTCTTGAAAACATCTGTGGAGGTCTCCAAATTTCCTTTAAAAAAAAAAACAAAGCCAACAACATGGGGTCAGAGGTCCCACTGCCTAGAATCAACGCAGGCCAAGAGTGTCCGTTTAGATGGGATTGACAGGTCCCCTCCCCTTGCCTGCTTAACCTGCTCCTGAGACCACCCTGCTCTGGAAGCACCTGTGTCTGTGGCTCATGCGGCCAGTGCTTGTCAAGCTGCATTGTCCCCATACCTTGCTCCTCTCAAGCTAAAACGGGCCATCCCAAAGCAAGAGTCTAACTCAAAGTAATAGACAAGTGAGCAAAATTGAATTGGAACAGGAGACCAAAATGGGATGTGAAAATGGAGCCGGAGCATCGCCTGGTAAGAAAAGTTACAATGGAAGTCTAGGCTGTAGCAGAAATGCCCACTTACCTCTGCATTAGGAAGTGTTTCAACAGGAGAAGTTGATTTCATGAGAGGCCTTTGAAAGAAGGCCAGGACCTCCCCACTGCATGAGCAGGCAGGCCGACCTTAACAGGCCACCACAGGCCACCTTATCTAACTTAGAACCCAGTGCTGCCTTCCTCCTCCAGGCAGCCACAGGCCTGCACCAGTCCCCAGTCTTGTATAGAGCTACGATGCAGTAAGGCAGACCAGGAGCCCCCAATGCCTGCAGTTTGTGTCTCGCCAGCCCGTCTTTGCCAAATTAACTAACCTCACCATTTCCCTTGGCCTTGGTTAAAGTTCTCAAGCATCCTCATTTCCTCTCCCCGTTGCTAAACATCTGCTGAGTCCCCCTCGGCGTGCACGGAAAAACGTCTGGCTGGATGTGGGGGCTCACAGATGTGAGCCCTAGCATCAGTAATGGCATGCAGGGCCAAGCGTGATTATGTACCCACCCGCTCGCTAAACAGCTGTAATGATTTACAAAGAATGAAGCTGAGCCCATGTGAGCATCATACCACCTAATTTAGTTCACTCCAGACGCACATGAAACAGATTTTCACACCACAGAAGACGCACACAGACACACTTTGAAACCTGCTCACTCTCCGGATTATAATATGGAATACTAATGGTCAAGGGCTATGTCTTTTAGAAATTACAACTTTAGAGGACCAGGTTACCTAAGAAAAAGTGTAGAAATTGGCTTCAGTGGCATTCCATTCCAGCCCCCATGCCTTTCCCCATACTGTCTGCACTCTTCAAATGCATTCTCTGGCCCTCCGTGGCCTATCTGATGCGGGCACATCAGCCAAAGCAGGGATTGCAAACTCCAGTTCCTACATGGTGGAGCAGCTGCGTAAGAGCTTGTGCTGACATACCACCTGGCCTGAAAGAGCGGGCCTCATCCATAGGCAAGACAGCAGAGCTTTTCAAAGACACTGTTCTAGCCAAACAAAGCATCTTTTGAACTCCTGGATCTGTGTGTCCTTATATTCATCTTTACCCTTCCCTGCTCTGTGTCCCAGAGCCCTGTGGCTTTCCCATCCCCTCTTGTCAGATGGTTTCACATTGTTCTGGAGTGGGAGACCCTGCAGAGAGGTTGCAGGACAGGACAAAGGGAAACGGTCAGGGTGTTTCTCCCCATTTTTCTCTTGCTCAGGTTGCATCTGTCATTCCAGCTCCCAAATGACAGGCTACCCTAGTTCCTACCTCCTTCAGAGGACCTCAGGCTCTGGGCTCTGGCAATGCTTCCTCCCTCCTTTGTCCTAGGGAAAGTAGTGGACTTCCAGTTGTGGTAATCTGAGTTAGCCTATGTCTTAGGCTGCTCACACTCCCATAACAAATTAACATGTATCAAGTGGCTTAAGCAATAGAAATATATTTCTTATAGTTCTGGAGGATAGGAAATCCGAGATCAAAGTACTGGTCAATTTAGTTCCTGGTGAAGGCCCTCTTCCTGGCTTGGAGATGACTACCTTCCTGCTATGTGTTCACATGGCCTTTCCTCTCCTTGGTACGTGTGGAGAAAGAGGAAGCAAACTCTTTGATGTCTCTTCTTATAAGGGGACTAATCTGGGGGGGGAGGGGCAAGACGGCGGAAGAGTAGGGTCCCCAAGTCACGTGTCCTCAGCAAATTACCTAGGAAACCTTCCAATCATCCTGAAAATCTACGAATTCGGCCTGAGATTTAAAGAGAGACCAGCTGGAACGCTACAGTGAGAAGAGTTCGCGCTTCTATCAAGGTAGGAAGACGGGGAAAAAGGAATAAAGACACAAAAGGCCTCCGAGGGGGAGGGGCCCCGCGAGGAGCCGGGCTGAGGCCGGGGCGAGTGTCCCCAGGACAGGAGAGCCCCGGCCCGGAGGAGCAGGAGCCGCACCGACCTTCCCGGGTGGAAAGGGGCTCCCCGGGAATTGGAGCAGGATCCCCAGAAAGGCGGGGACGCCCTCGGGCTCCCTGGGACAGTAACAGAGGAACTGCGCCCCGGGAGATGCGCCGAGCTCCCTAAGGGCTGCAGCGCTCGGCGGGACCCGGAGCAGCTCGGAGGGGCTCGGGCGGCGGCTCCGCGGAGGGGGCTGCGCGGCTCCGGGAACAGCTCGGAGGGGCTCGGGCGGCGGCTCCGCGGAGGGGGCTGCGGGGCTCCGGGAGCAGCTCAGAGGCGGCGGCTCGGGCGGAGGAAGAAGCTCCGCGCGGAGGGGGCTGCGCGGCTCCGGGAACAGCTCGGAGGGGCTCGGGCGGCGGCTCCGCGGAGGGGGCTGCACCGCCGGGAGCGCGAATCCAACAGCGCAGGCCCCGGAGCACAGGGCGCCGGGACACAGCCCAGGATCCGGCCTCCCCCGGGACAGGCAGAGGCCGGGAGGGCCCAGGACAGCAAGGACGCTCCTGCCTGGAACTGAGCAGATCAGCGGCCCCGCCCGGGAGCCCCCAGGCCCTGCAGACGGAGAGCCCCGGAGCTACGGCGGGGGCTGACTCCAGGGTCCCAGAGCTGCCCCCGCCACTGTGGCTTCCTCCCGGGGCCTCACGGGGTGAACAACCCCCACTGAGCCCTGCACCAGGCAGGGGCAGAGCAGCTCCCCCAAGTGCTCACACCTGAGAATCAGCACAGCAGGCCCCTCCCCCAGAAGACCAGCGAGACGGACCAGTTCCAAGGGAAGTCAAGGGACTTAAAGTACACAGAATCGGAAGATACTCCCCCGTGCTTTTTTTGTTTTTGTTTTTTTGTTTTTGTTTTTGTTTTGTTTTGTGCTTTTTTTTCTTTCTTTCTTCTTGATTTCTGATTGCTTCCCCCACTCCACCCCCCTTTTTTTCTCCTTTCTTTCTTTTTCTTTCTCTTTTTCTTCTCTTTATCCCCCTTTTTTTTCTTCTCTTTTTTCTTTTTCTCTTTTCTTTCCTTCTCTCTATTTTCTCCTTTTCCCAACACAACTTGTTTTTGGCCACTCTGCACTGAGCAAAATGACTAGAAGGAAAACCTCACCTCAAAAAAAAGAATCAGAAACAGCCCTCTCTCCCACAGAGTTACAAAATATGGATTACAATTCAATGTCAGAAAGCCAATTCAGAAGCACTATTTTACAGCTACTGGTGGATCTAGAAAAAACCATAAAGGACTCAAGAGACTTCATGACTGCAGAATTTAGATCCAATCAGGCAGAAATTAAAAATCAATTAAATGAGATGCAATCCAAGCTAGAAGTCCTAACTACGAGGCTTAACGAGGTGGAAGAACGAGTGAGTGACATAGAAGACAAGTTGATGGCAAAGAGGGAAACTGAGGAAAAAAGAGACAAGCAATTAAAAGATCATGAGGATAGATTAAGGGAAATAAATGACAGCCTGAGGAAGAAAAACCTACGTTTAATTGGGGTTCCTGAGGGCGCGGAAAGGGACAGAGGGCCAGAATATGTATTTGAACAAATCCTAGCTGAAAACTTTCCGAATCTGGGAAGGGAAACAGGCATTCAGATTGAGGAAATAGAGAGATCCCCCCCTAAAATCAACAAAAACCGTTCAACACCTCGACATTTAATAGTGAAGCTTGCAAATTCCAAAGATAAGGAGAAGATCCTTAAAGCAGCAAGAGAAAAAAAGTCCCTGACTTTTATGGGGAGGAATATTAGGGTAACAGCAGACCTCTCTACAGAGACCTGGCAGGCCAGAAAGGGCTGGCAGGATATATTCAGGGTCATAAATGAAAAGAACATGCAACCAAGAATACTTTATCCAGCAAGGCTCTCATTCAAAATGGAAGGAGAGATAAAGAGCTTCCAAGACAGGCAGGAACTGAAAGAATATGTAACCTCCAAACCAGCTCTGCAAGAAATTTTAAGGGGGACTCTTAAAATTCCCCATTAAGAAGAAGTTCAGACAAGGACTGAATAGATATGATGACACTAAACTCATATCTATCAATAGTAACTCTGAACGTGAGCGGGCTTAATGACCCCATCAAAAGGCGCAGGGTTTCAGACTGGATAAAAAAGCAGGACCCATCTATTTGCTGTATACAAGAGACTCATTTTAGACAGAAGGACACCTACAACCTGAAAATAAAAGGTTGGAGAACAATTTACCATTCAAATGGTCCTCAAAAGAAAGCAGGGGTTGCCATCCTTATATCAGATAAATTAAAATTTACCCCGAAGACTATAGTGAGAGATGAAGAGGGACACTATCTCATACTCAAAGGATCTATCCAACAAGAGGACTTAACAATCCTCAATATATATGCCCCGAATGTGGGAGCTGCCAAATATTTAAACCAATTAAAAAACAAACTGAAGAAATACTTTGATAATAATACACTTATACTTGGTGACTTCAATCTAGCTCTCTCTATACTAGATAGGTCTTCTAAGCACAACATCTCCAAAGAAACGAGAGCTTTAGGGATCCCTGGGTGGCGCAGCGGTTTGGCGCCTGCCTTTGGCCCAGGGCGCGATCCTGGAGACCCGGGATCGAATCCCACATCAGGCTCCCGGCGCATGGAGCCTGCTTCTCCCTCTGCCTGTGTCTCTGCCTCTCTCTCTTTCTCTCTGTATGACTATCATAAATAAATAAAATTAAAAAAAAAAAAAAAAAAGAAACGAGAGCTTTAAATGATACACTGGACCAGATGGATTTCACAGATATCTACAGAACTTTACATCCAAAATCAACTGAATACACATTCTTCTCAAGTGCACATGGAACTTTCTCCAGAATAGACCACATACTGGGTCACAAATCGGGTCTGAACCGATACCAAAAGATCGGGATAGTCCCTTGTATATTCTCAGACCATAATGCCTTGAAATTAGAACTTAATCACAACAAGAAGTTTGGAAGGACCACAAACACGTGGAGGTTAAGGACCATCCTGCTAAAAGATGAAAAGGTCAACCAGGAAATTAAGGAAGAATTGAGAAGATTCATGGGAACTAATGAGAATGAAGATACAACCGTTCAAAATCTTTGGGATGCAGCAAAAGCAGTCCTGAGGGGGAAATACATCGCAATACAAGCATCCATTCAAACCTGGAAAGAACTCAAATTCAAAAGCTCACCTTACACATAAAGGAACTAGAGAAAAGCAACAAATAGACCCCACCCCCAGCAGAAGAAGACAGTTAATTAAAATTCGAGCAGAACTAAATGATATCGAGACCAAAAGAACTGTGGAACAGATCAACAGAACCAGGAGTTGGTTCTTTGAAAGAATTAATAAGATAGATAAACCATTAGCCAACCTTATTAAAAAGAAGAGAGAGAAGACTCAAATTAATAAAATCATGAATGAGAAAGGAGAGATCACTACCAACACCAAGGAAATACAAACAATTCTAAAAACATTTTATGAACAGCTGTACGCCAATAAATTAGGAAATCTAGAATAAATGGATGCATTCCTGGAAAGCCACAAACTACCAAAACTGGAGCAGGAAGAAATAGAAAACCTGAACAGGCCAATAACCAGGGAGGAAATTGAAGCAGTCATCAAAAACCTCCCAAGACACAAGAGTCCAGGGCCAGATGGCTTCCCAGGGGAATTCTATCAAACGTTTAAAGAAATCATACCTATTCTACTAAAGCTGTTTGGAAAGATAGAAAGAGATGGAGTACTTCCAAATTCGTTCTATGAGGCCGGCATCACCTTAATTCCGAAACCAGACAAAGACCCCACCAAAAAGGAGAATTACAGACCGATATCCCTGATGAACATGGATGCAAAAATTCTCAACAAGATACTAGCCAATAGGATCCAACAACACATTAAGAAAATTATTCACCATGACCAAGTAGGATTTATCTCCGGGACACAAGGCTGGTTCAACACTCGTAAAACCATCAATGTGATTCATCATATCAGCAAGAGAAAAACCAAGAACCATATGATCCTCTCATTAGATGCAGAGAAAGCATTTGACAAAATACAGCATCCATTCCTGATCAAAACACTTCAGAGTGTTGGGATAGAGGGAACTTTCCTCGACATCTTAAAAGCCATTTACGAAAAGCCCACAGCAAATATCATTCTCAATGGGAAGCACTGGGAGCCTTTCCCCTAAGATCAGGAACAAGACAGGGATGTCCACTCTCACCACTGCTGTTCAACATAGTTCTGGAAGTCCTCGCCTCAGCAATCAGACAACAAAAAGACATTAAAGGCATTCAAATTGGCAAAGAAGAAGTCAAACTCTCCCTCTTCGCCGATGACATGATACTCTACATATAAAACCCAAAAGCCTCCACCCCCAGATTGCTAGAACTCATACAGCAATTTGGTAGCGTGGCAGGATACAAAATCAATGCCCAGAAATCAATGGCATTTCTATACACTAACAATGAGACTGAAGAAAGAGAAATTTAAGGAGTCAATCCCATTTACAATTGCACCCAAAAGCATAAGATACCTAGGAATAAACCTAACCAAAGAGGTGAAGGATCTATACCCTAAAAACTATAGAACACTTCTGAAAGAAATTGAGGAAGACACAAAGAGATGGAAAAATATTCCATGCTCATGGATTGGCAGAATTAATATTGTGAAAATGTCAATGTTACCCAGGGCAATTTACACGTTTAATGCAATCCCTATCAAAGTACCATGGACTTTCTTCAGAGAGTTAGAACAAATTATTTTAATATTTGTGTGGAATCAGAAAAGACCCCAAATAGCCAGGGGAATTTTAAAAAAGAAAACCATAGCTGGGGGCATCACAATGCCAGATTTCAGGTTGTACTACAAAGCTGTGGTCATCAAGACAGTGTGGTACTGGCACAAAAACAGACACATAGATCAATGGAACAGAATAGAGAACCCAGAAGTGGACCCTGAAATGTATGGTCAACTAATATTCGATAAAGGAGGAAAGACTATCCACTGGAAGAAAGACAGTCTCTTCAATAAATGGTGCTGGGAAAATTGGACATCCACATGCAGAAGAATGAAACTGGACCACTCTCTTGCACCATACACAAAGATAAACTCAAAATGGATGAGAGATCTAAATGTGAGACAAGAGTCCATCAAAATCATAGAAGAGAACACAGGCAACACCCTTTTTGAACTCGGCCACAGTAACTTCTTGCAAGATACATCCACAAAGGCAAAAGAAACAAAAGCAAAAATGAACTATTGGGACTTCATCAAGATAAGAAGCTTTTGCATAGCAAAGGATACAGTCAACAAAACTAAAAGACAACCTACAGAATGGGAGAAGATATTTGCAAACGACATATCAGATAAAGGGCTAGTTTCCAAAATCTATAAAGAACTTATTAAACTCAACAGCAAAGAAACAAACAATCCAATCATGAAATGGGCAAAAGACATGAAGAGAAATCTCACAGAGGAAGACATGGACATGGCCAACATGCACATGAGAAAATGCTCTGCATCACTTGCCATCAGGGAAATACAAATCAAAACCACAATGAGATACCACCTCACACCAGTGAGAATGGGGAAAATTAACAAGGCAGGAAACAACAAATGTTGGAGAGGATGCGGAGAAAAGGGAACCCTCTTACACTGTTGGTGGGAATGTGAACTGGTGCAGCCACTCTGGAAAACTGTGTGGAGGTTCCTCAAAGAGTTAAAAATAGACCTGCCCTACGACCCAGCAATTGCACTGTTGGGGATTTACCCCAACGATTCAGATGCAATGAAACGTCGGGACACCTACACCCCGATGTTTCTATCAGCAATGGCCACAATAGCCAAACTGTGGAAGGAGCCTCGGTGTCCATCGAAAGATGAATGGATAAAGAAGATGTGGTTTATGTATACAATGGAATATTACTCAGCAATTAGAAACGACAAATACCCACCATTTGCTTCAACGTGGATGGAACTGGAGGGTATTATGCTGAGTGAAATAAGTCAATCGGAGAAGGACAAACAGTGTATGTTCTCATTCATTTGGGGAATATAAGTAATAGTGAAAGGGAATATAAAGGAAGGGAGAAGAAATGTTGGGAAATATCAGGAAGGGAGACAGAACATAAAGACTCCTAACTCGGGGAAACGAACTAGGGGTGGTGGAAGGGGGGAGGAGGGCGGGTGTTGGAGGAGAATGGGTGACGGGCACTGAGGTGGACACTTGACGGGATGAGCACTGGGTGTTTTTCTGTATGTTGGTAAATTGAACACCAATAAAAATTAATTAAAAAAAAAAGAAAAAAAAGGGGGGACTAATCTCATCATGAAGCCCCCACTCATGTACTCATCTAAATCTAATTATGTCCCAAAGGCCCCATATCCGAATACAATCACATGGGAGGGTAGTGCTTCAACAAATGAATTTTGGAGGGATGAAATTCAGTCCACAGCATCCTGTTGGGCTTCTCAACTCTCCCATCACACATGCACACAAAATCTGTATTAAATTCTCTCTTTCTATAACACATAGAGTGGCTTCTATTTCCCTGACTGGTACCTAACTTTAGACAAAACCAGCCAATAGCCATGATACATACTCTGTCTATATTGTCATCATACATCATAAGTTTGGGAGACAGGCATGCTGATACACTGCTGGTAGAGGAGTAAGTGGATACAACATTTCTGAAAGGCAATTTCGCAAAATGTATCAAAGCCCTACAATTTTCACATCATTTATTACAGCAATTCCAAATCTAAGGTTTGATTCTAAAGAAAAACTTGGATGAAAATGCACAGAATTATGTATAAAGATGGTTATCATGACTTTATAATAATCCAAAATTGGAAGCAAACTAGATATCTAATAATCAAGTATGATCAAACAATGATGACACATCATTTGATGGATGAAAATGCATTAAAAGTGATGTCAGTATATATTCATTAGCATGTGAAAATATTCATAATATAATGATGAAGTAAAACTTAAGAAAAAAACACTATATATAACATACAAAACTGTGTAACACAAAACTAGAAAGGAATTTATCAAAATGTAATAGTTCAACCATCATTTTTTATATGGATAGTTAAGGTGCATATGCTTTTCAAAAGTTTTCTTATATTTTTCTTTTTTTTTTAACTTTTCTAAAAGAAAACATGCTGTTTTGCCATAATAAAAAGGTAATATAACCAATAAGTAGCAAATTTCAGAGTAAAGATAATACATTTGTTCATCCTATATTAGCAATTGATGAATAGGCTATGAGTTTTCATAGTTGAATTTTACTTCAAAGCACATGTTTTTCTGTTATTCTAAAAAAGGAAGGAAATAGGAATGAGAGTTGAGAAAAGAGGAAAAAAGAGAGGAAAAAAAAAAAGAACACCTCATACTTTACAGGTCATTGGCTCATTCATCTAATCTCCAAAACTGTCTGTCTATTAATGGGGCCACCAGAGAACCACCAAGTGCCCTGCATCTTACAGGTATCCCCCCTTCCTTCCCTCCATCTTAGTTTTACTTTTACTGATCTATCATACTTGGGTTTGGGAGGGAGGAAGCCATTAACCTGTATTCAAACATAAGAAACAGCTTTATGAAACTTACACCAAGTTTTATATCAAAGATTTTGACCAGGGTGTAATTCATCATGTTCTCTTGTCCTCTCTGCGATCCATAGGAAAAATTTCTCTTTGACATTTCTACTGAACAACTGGTTTATTTTTGTCTTCAGTCATTGTGAAGTTTGTACTTTATCAAGATTTCCAATTAATGTTGGCTGTTTCAAAGTCCAGAGGCCTTTGTTTAGGTCCAACATCCAAGAAGTGAATAATATTAAATGGCATCTGTTCTTATAATAATGTTATTACTGACTCTTCATTTTTTATTTTTTATTTTTTTATTGTACATTTTTCACTGGAGTTCGATTTGCCAACATATAGTATAACACCCAGTGCTCATCCCGTCAAATGCCTCCCTCAGTGCCCATCACCCAGTCACCCATCTCCCCGCCCACTCCAGAATTAGAAGTCTTTCATGTTCTGTCTCCCTCTCTGATATTTCCCACTCATTTTCTCTCCTTTCCCCTTTATTCCCTTTCACTATTTTTTATATTCCCCGTATGAGTGAAACCATGTAATGTTTGTCCTTCTCCGATTGACTTACTTCACTCAGCATAATACCCTCCAGTTCTATTCACGTTGAAGCAAATGGTGGGTCTTCATTTTTAACTCATTTAAATATATATTAAAATGTATGTTAACATATACATATTTGCAGGCCACCATAAATACTTTTTAGAATAAGTAAACCCTTGGGGCAGCTGGGTGGGCTCAGTTGGTTAAGAGTCTGACTTTGGCCCAGGTCATGACCTGGGATCAAGCCCTGCATTGGGCTCTCTGCTCAGCAGGGAGTCTGCTTGTCCCTCTTCTGCTCTCCCCTGCTTGTGCCCTCTCTCTCTCCCTCTCTCTTTCTCTCTCTCTCTCTCTCAAATAAATAAATAAAAATTAAAATCTTTGAAAAAGAAGAAGAAGCAAGCACTTGTAGTATCTTTGTCACATCTCCCAGCCCACATCTTCTATCAGCATTCAATGAGTGAACAGCTCCCAGACCAGTGACCCTCCTCAAGGGTGGTGTGTTCCACTCTAGTCTTCTCCAAAGTCCTGGAAGTTCACCATGCTAGTGCACGTATGCAACCTGTAAGTGCAGGGGAGGTAATGCCACTGGGGTAATATCAAACAATGCGGAAAGGAAGTTGGTGAATAAAGGCTCTAGTCTCTCATCTTTCCAGTGGATGACTCAGAGTATTTCTACATCCTTCTCAGAAAATCTGGAGGAATCAAGTGCCCATTTCTACAGCAATGAGCTCAATAATACGTCCTTCTACTGACTATCCTCCTTCCCTGTTTTACTCTCCCTGTTCCCTCATTCCTCTTTCTCTGATCACCTCTCAAATAAACTACCTGCCTGCAGGGCTTACTCTCAAAGTTCTGCTTTTAAGGGAAACCAAACTAAATTGGTGGGATCAAAGGAAGGAAGAAAGTAAGAAGGTAATGAATAAATTACTTGATGTGTATTAATTTACTGATGGGACTCAGTTAATAAGAAAGAATTCTTTCTACCCAGATACTTGACTATGAGTTCCTTGTATGAGAAAAATGGATGCCTGTTAAGTGACCCCTATACCAACCAGGCACATATACCAACCCCCTAACAATTTCTAGACCTTTAGGCAAATAGAAGCTAAAATTTGATATCTGACCAACATGGTATGATATGCCATGGATATCCAAAATCCATTTTGAATATTTCAGGCAGCAGAGGAAGATGAGCATTCTACTGGACATATTGCCTCCTTTGGATGCTTGTAAAGCCAGAGGAGCTCTGAAGATTAGCATGCCATCAACTTGATCCAATAGGCACCCAGTGTGTGGCCAGGATGTGCTGCTGTATGGAGTAAATGTCATGGAAAGGTCTCAGGAACCATCAGGAGACATGTGATCATCATTTGAGGACTTTTGAGAGCTCTGTAGCCTTAGGGTACAAAACCTCCGACTCTACATGCTTCAGGGGAGCTTCCTATTACCTTTTATGTCCCATGTGTAGTAGGCAGTCAGTCAAAATTTGATGAACTAATTGAAGCAGATGTTTATTGTCCCATTGCCTTAGAGCTCAGTCTTAAAGAATGGTGGTAATGATGCCAGTGATGGCTGCCATTTATTGAATACTTGCTCCCTAGTCCCCTCCTTTGGCAGTTAAGGAAACAAAACCCCAGAGGGATGAAGTGTCTTGCCCAAGGTAAGGAGCTGGTCATTGACAATGCTGGAACTTTGTCTCCCAAGCCAATATTTGTTCCATTATTCTTTGCGTCTGCTATACTAATGTGCAAATGAAAATTGAAACTTAGGGATTTCCATGATCCATGCCATCTTAAGATTATATATGGGACTACAAATTATCCTTTCTCCCATAAAGAAAGATGAGGAATTCTCTCCAGTCACTCTGAGCATATATAGTGTAAAACAGAGTACCAGTCCACGGGCATAGTCATCAGCCTTTTGGGCAGAGCCTCAGACTGGAGGGATGAAAATCCTCAACCAGTCACCTCTAGTGACCTCTAGGATGTCCATGTGCCTTAATTTGACTTGCAAATGGAATTACCATTTTCTATTGTGCCATAACATGAAAACTTTGGAAGAATTATCTTAACAAGCATAACTGGTTTACTGAACATTCTGGGAAGTCTCAATAGAGTACAAGTATGAAATAGTTTTATTCCACTACTGTCTTCTGCATGCACTTCCAAATCACCTCTGATTCAATTTGAGCAGATCCAATACCTTTCCAAGGACTTCTAGTTACAAAAAAAAAAAAAAAAGTTCCATTTTGGGATAGACTCCCCTTTTGCTTTTAAAAAGCACAATCTAGGGGCACCTGGGTGGTTCAGTTGGTTAAGCATCTAATTCTTTATTTTGGCTCAGGTCATGATCTCAGGGTTGTGAGATCAAGCCCTGGGTTAGACTCTGTGCTGGGCATGGAACCTGTTTAAGATTTTCTCTCTCCTTCTCCTCTGTCCCTCTCCACCTCTCTCTCTCTCTTTCTCTCAAAATAAATAAATAAATAACCAAAAACACACTCCAGTATAAATCTTAACTTGAATCGCATATACAATTCAAAGTTTCCAACTTGCTCTTTGCTCAGGCCCAACCTTTGGGTCAAGATCAAAAGTGAAGAGGGTATGGTCTGTTTTTTATCTTCTTCCTCCATCTCTTCTCTCTTCCTTTTCTGACTCTCACTGGGCAGGAAGGAAGGAAAGTCAAAGAACAAAAAAAAAAAAAAAAGAGAGAGAGAGAGAGAGAATTTTACTTAGCTGTATGAATTGTTGTGATTCCTTATGGGCTGGCTATCAATGCCCCAATGGGCGTAGGTGTTTCAGTGCTGGCTCTCTCAGGGGCTACAGGAGTGGGTTCTTTGTGGGTGCCTTTCTACTGCCCTCACATGGGTGGCTAACCTCCTGAACACCTCCCTCCACTCCTACCCCAGATGGGACATACATATTTTATCCTGACCACATAGTCTGACAGGATACAATGAGAAGGTCCAACCCAGTATTTTCTGCAGTAAGCACTTGACCCACAGAAAACTCACTCATACCTATTGAGTCAAGTGCAGTGTGCAAGCTGCCCTCTCCTTACCTTGTTACTAGAGCTGCTCAGACAACATCTAGGACTTTAGGACTCTCAAGGCAGTAAGGAGACATGGTTGCATTTCCACATTGCCCTCTAAGTCCCAGGATATGTATCAAGCCAGAGAGGGCTTTCTCGCTATAACTCACACAGCTGCAAAAGTGGCCCAGAGAAGACTCAAGGTTTCTCCACATGTACCCAGTGAAGTGGACATGGGGTACTAGTTTCCCCTTCTTGTAGACACTTACCACTCTCTAGAAGTAGTGCTCTCTTTTGACTTGAAAGAGCAGAGGGTAAAAGTCTCCTCTAGGTCTACAATCAACAACTCACATCCTTCCCACTTTCTAGTCTTCTTTTTAAGCTGGAGGAGGTACTATGGTTTCTGTCATTTTTCTGTGTTGTATTCTTTGGTTTGTTCAGTGGACCATATCCACTCTCCTCTTTATAACATAGTGTTATTTATTGACTGTTATTCTCAACGTTGAAGTTTTATATAAAATTCTGACATAAAGATAATGCCTATTAGAAGAAAGTTTGTATTTAGAACTATATAAAAGGAAATATACCCTAAAAGAAATGTTATCCTTTGGGTAAAGCCAAAAAAAATAAAAATGAAAAGAATCTGTAAACTAAACACACAACATTCTCTGTCAAATGCTTTCCAGGTACTTGAAAGAAACCTAAGCTATCCAAAGAAAGGTTCATCAGTGGTGCATAAACCCTACTAGAAGAGTTGGGCTCCTTGGTTTGATACGCACCCTAACAGTTTCCCTTCCTCTTTCTTTCTCCAATTGCCAGACATCCATAGGTACCACCTAAGCTCCTAATATCTGAATCAAGGGCCACAAGCTTGGTTATCCACTTTGAACACATTTCTGCCGTTCGTTCAAACTTGGCAACTCTACACTCTTCTCTTACTTGTCCTGTTTCCAGGCACCACTCTCCTACTTCGGGCACAGACCCATAGGACTGGTCAGCTCAGATGCCCACCCCCTCCCTGCCATTTTGCCACAGGACCCTTCTGAATCTCCACAAGATCCTTGATTCTCAATCTTCTCTCTAAAACAGTTTTAAGATTAAAGAAGATTAAAATGCTTCTTCAGACTGGGGGAAACAAAACAAGACACAAAGAGATACCACACTTACTAGCAGCCACAAAGCAGCTTTTGCCTGAAATACCCTAGGTCAAAATGAAGAAAAATGGCTGACTAAAATTAATCAACAAAACGTTATGTCTTCAAATATTCACCATATTCATGTGACTATAGAACACAGTTTAGCACTTGTCACTGATCTTGTGAATTAATTTTAAAAGCTGATTGTTTGACTGAATTTGACTATTCAGTTATTTATCTATTCTTATTCTCAAAATGCTCTTGCTTCTAGCATGCAGGAGTGAAGCAGACTGTTCTGTGGTCTTATTTTGTGCCTAGGGCTGGAGCAGGCACTTTGCATGTGCTCTCATGGGAACCGAGGAAAAAGATCCCTCTTTCTTTGTCCCTTCTCAGCTTAAAGCCTTTTGCACCTTGCAAGTATTTTAGGTGTTTCATACTAATACTCAAGCCTCATCAGAAACACAATGCCAACTTTAATTTTTTTTGGTTGTTGAACCTAGCGCCAAGAGCAAGCAGGAGGATGGCTTCGAATCATGTTTTATTTATGCGGAGGAATAAAAATACACTCGTGCGAGTGAAGGGTGAGATGCAACACGAGGCAGTGCATTTTTACAAGGCAAGAGGAAGCTTTGATTTACTTCCCATTCACTAAAACTTTATGGCTTCCTCATCAAATGAGACAGGTTGCTTTCTGTCTCTTAGACGGTAAATATGGTTAATGTGCTGAGCAGTGGTGCACCCGCTCTCAGGCTGTTTATTAAGAACAGGAGTTATTTAGTGACTCTTCCTTTGTCATGAAAATGAGTCCCTGAGAGATCATTGAGGGCCCTGGAAATGATGCACTATTGCCTGAAAAGACTACTGGATAACATATGTGAGAAGAGGTATATAAGACACTCCTCATTTCTGAAATCTTCCTCCATTCTGGAAGTAGAATATTCTTGAACTTCCAGTGGCAAAGCACTATTATTCAGTTCTTCTTATTAACATCTTCTGAGTCCACAGAAGTGGGACACAAAAGCAGCAGTAAAGAGGAAATGAATGGTGGCTTTGGCCATTACCGATGTGCAGCCATGGACAATTCATTGTTTTATTAGAAAAGTCTGGATCAACTTAAGTTCAGGTTTAGAAAGAGGTGGGCCCAAAGGACACACAGAACAGTCAGAGTTCTAGGGATTTCATGCTTTACAGCGGTACTGGCCAAAATGTGTGCCGCGTAGCAATTTTCAATTTTTTTTAACCGAGAGATTAAAAAACAAAGTAACAAAATAGTTGAAATTAATATTAATAATATATTCTCTTTAACCCAGTATATTCTGATAGTGGCATGTAGTTAGCATAAAAAAATATTTATGGGGTAGTTTACTTTTTTTCATATTTTTATGGACTGTATGTCTCCCCACCAAGCCTGTATGTTGAAATTCTAACTCCCTATGGGATAGTACTAGGAGGTAGAGCCTTTGAGAGATGATTAGGCCTAGATGAGGTCATGACCGTGGACCCCCATGATGATATTTGTGCACTTAAAGGAAGAAGAGAGACTGAGACAAGAGCCTTCTCTCTCAGTCACGTGAGGAGGACACAGCAAGAAGACAGGAAGCAGCCCTTACCCAAACACCAGATCTGCCAGCACCCTGATCTTGGGCTTCCCAGCCTCCAGAACTGAGAAGAATAAATGCTTGTTGTTTAAACCTAAGATAACATGCTATAGAAGGCTGAACTGGTTAAGACATCCACTAAGCATTCAAAACAGACCGTCTCACCTTGGTATAGCCACATTTCAAGTGCCCTATAACCACATGTGGCTAGTGGCTACCTCACAAGACAGTGCAGCTGTACAGCAGTGCTGCTCAAACTCTAACATTGATAGGAATAACCTAAGATCTTGTTAAAATACTAGCTCTGATTCTGATTCCACAGGCCAGGGTAGAACCTGAGATTCTGGGTTTTTCCAGAAGCTCTCAAGTGCTACCACTGCTGATAGTTCATGAACTACATTTTGAGCAGCAAGGAATTAGAGAGAATACCCTTCAGTAGCGTGCTGACTCTGGCTCATGAGAGCTGATTATGTGAGTCTCTTCCTACATCCACATTCAGTGATGTCACCCTCGTAACTCAAAATCAGCCATATTGGAGGATTTATACAAGAGAAACTGGCAAATAATGCAAAAACAGGGCATTACTGTACCTGCAGAGCCAGTTGTTGAACATTTACCAGGACTGCTGCTCCTGGTCCAATGGGGAATTCAAAATTGCTGGCTCTTTTCTCAGTAATGGCATTGTGCACCTCTCTTCTCCTCTTCCTCCTCCTTCTTATCTATAATGATTTTTTATAGTTAACATTTGCTATTCATATAATTTTTAAAAAATACACAAAAGAAGTACACAACATTTAGATAGGGGATCTGCTTCCAGTAAATGTTATGCCATGAATTAACTTTGTAATCTAAACATATGTTTCAATTCTGTCATTTTCTCCACCTATATGATGAATGTAAACACATTTTCTCTACCTGCTTAAGGTACATATTTAAAGAATAAAGTAAAATGATATATTTGATTTTCCAGGTGACTTGACACAAATCCAAGGAAAACAATGAAACTGACTAGCTACCTCAATCACCAAGAGCACCACTGCTCTAGTGTGGTCAGGTTCTCTTTCAGGCTAGAGCTTTTATCATGGACAGAATGATCTTCAGTTCTGAGGGACACAGCTACTTCACTATGAATATCCTGAACTCATATTGTTGACCAACTCCTAACTATCCTTACTGGTTAAGAAAGTCTCATCAGCAAAAGAATATTGAAAAAAAGAACAAAGTTATTGGATGCATATTTTCCAATTTCAAAACTTACTACAAAGCTACAGTAATCAAGAGGTTTTGGTGCTAGCATAAGGATAAACATATAGATCAATGAAACAGTGTTAAGAGCCCAGAAATAAATCCATGTGTGTTTGGTCAACTGATTTTGACACAGGGACCAAGAACCATTCAACGGGGAAAGATTAGTTTTTCAACAAGTGGTATAGGGACAACCAGTCACATTCCAAAAAAAAGAACATGGACCTCTACCATACACTGTATACAAAAATTAACTCAAAATAGATCAAAGACCTAAATGTAAGAGCTAAAATTATAAAATTCATAGAAGAAAACATAGGTATACATATTTGTGACCCTGGATTAGGCAACAATGTCTTAAATATGATTGAAAACCATAAGAAAACAAAGAAAAAATAAATTGGATTTCATCAAAATTTAAAATGTTTGTGTATCGGGGCACCTGGCTAGCTCTGTTGGTCTAGTAGCCAACTCTTGATATTGTCTCAGGTCTTGATCTCAGGGTACTGGGATTCAGCCCCCAGTCAGGTTCCACACTCAGCAGGAAGTCTGCTTGAGGATTCTCTCTCTCCTTTTCCCTTTGCCCCTCCCTTTCGTGTCTCTCTCTCTCTAAAATAAATAAATGAATCTTTTTAAAAAATGTTTGTGAGGGCACCTGGGTGGCTCAGTCAGTTAAGTGTCTGCATTTGGCTCAGCTTATGATCCTGGGGTCCTGGGATCCAGCCCTGTTTAGGGCTCCCTGCACTGCCTCTCCCCATGCTTGTGCTCTTTCTCTATATCTCTCAAGTGAAAAAAATTAAAATATTTTTTTAAAAATGTTTGTGTAAAAAAAAAAAAAAACAAAAACAAAAAAAAAACAAAAAAAAAAAAATGTTTGTGTATCAAAGAAAATTCTCAAGAAAGTGAAAAAAAAGCCTACAAATGGGAGAAAATATTCACAAATTATAAATCTTTTTTTTTCAAATTATAAATTTAATAAAGGATTCACATCTACAATGTATAAAGAATTCCTACTAAAATAAACAATAAAAATAATAAATGATTTAATTTAAAAATTGGGAAAGGACTTGATAGACAATTATCCAAAGAAGAAATGCAAATGGACAATAACCACATGAAAAGATGTTCAACATCACTAAGAGAAGGAAAGAAGGAAAGAAAGAAAGAAAGAAAGGAAGGAAGGAAGGAAGGAAGGAAGGAAGGAAGGAAGGAAGGAAGAAAGAAAGAAAGAAAGAAAGAAAGAAAGAAAGAAAGAAAGAAAGAAAGAAAGAAAGAAGAAAGAAATAGAAAGAAAGAAAGAAGAAAGAAAAAGAAAGAAAGAAAGTAAGAAAGAAAGAGAAAATGTGAAAATATATGTGAATATTAATAAATGTACTAAAAAAGCATTGGATTATACACTTTTTTTTTTGGATTATACACTTTTAAAAAAGATTTATATATATTTATTTTAAATAGAAAGTATGCAAGCAGGAGGAGAGGGAGAGAAAGAGATTGAGAATATCAAGTAGGCTCCATGCTGAGAATGGAACCCAACAGAGAGCTTGAGCTCATGACTGATACCATGACATAAGCCAAAACCAAGAGTCAGACACTTAACTGACTGAGCAACCCAGGTGCCCCAGATTGTACACTTTAAAATGGTGAATTTTTGTTATGTAAATTTTATCTTAGTTTGAAAATAAAGGAAAGAAAGAAAACCTGATCACAGTGATTTCTCTGGTCACAATATTTAATCCATTCAACAAATAGCACCAAAAATGGGTTGGATATTGTGCTGAGCGCTGAGGATAAAGTGCTACATACAACCAATCAATCCTTGCCTTCAGGAGCTTACTGTCTAGTCTGCCCATCCATCTGCCTCTGCCCAGCTTATTGTTATAAACCAGTTAGCTCACACTACCATGCCAGGTTCATGCTAACCCAAAATATACTAGAGGCTGTGGTTGAGTCTTAAATATTTCAAGTCATTTTGTCAGAGAAGTGGGGTATAATTAGTTTTCTGGGGCTGCTGTAACAAAGAACAATAAACTGAGTGACTTAAACAACAGAAATTTATTGTCTCACAGTTCTAATGGCTGAAAGTCCAAGATCAAGGTGTCAGCAGAGCCATATCCCCTCTCAAGATGCTGGAAAAGGATCTGTTTCAGGTCCCTCACCCAACTTCTGTTAGTTCTTAGGCTCATGATAGCATAACCTCAATCTTGACATCGCATTCTCCCTGTCTGCATGTCTGTGCCCAAGTTTCCCCTCTTTATAAGTACACCAGTCATATTGGATCATGGGCCCACCCTACTCTGGTACAACTTCATTTTAACTAATTGCATCTGCAACAATTCTTTTTGGAAATAAGTTCACATTCTAAGTACTGGGAGTTAGGGTTTTAACATGTGAATTCTGAAGGGTCACAATTCAACCCCTAAAGTACACACAGCATGTATGTGTGTATATGTGTGTACATGTATGTGCACATACAAGCAACTTCCTTTAAAAGCATCTCTAAGGGATGGGAAAGGCAAGGTAGTTTAGTCTCTGTGCTCCAGATAATACTGAGGCTCAGAAAAGTTAAGGGATTAGGAAAAACCAGGGCCCTAGATTCTCAGTTGACCTCACCTTCTCTCTCAGAGTAGTGCCTCTTCTGATGCCATCACTTCTGCTGTTGCAACTGCCAAGAAGCAGTCAGATTCTTAAGGGTTCTGACCTTGGCCAACACAGGTGTCAAGTTGGTGGGTGGTCCCTAACGCATTTCTCAGACTGTCCTGACAGCATCCTGGCAGTAGAGTGGGCACTGGGATAAAAGCCTGTTCTAACATGTGGCATTGCTCAATGGCTGCCCGATCTGCCTGCTTTCTTTAACAGCTAAGAGCTGTTGGCAGCTATAGGGGTAGAAAAACCAGAAAGTTGAGTCCATAGGAACTGCAGTGTACTATATTTCTAACCAAAGGGACAAGCTGTCTATCAATCCAATCCCATCTAAAGCTTCCAGTTACCACATGTTGCTGTGTCCTCAAAATCATCACCAGCATAATAATCTTATTGAGGCAGCATCTGAAAATCTGATATAATCTAGTTTTTAAGCTTATAGAACACCACAAAAATCTTCCTCTAATCTATACCCAAGCCAAATCCTCCTCTGTAAAACAATGCCTGAATAGAAGAATAAGGCTGTTGTCTTCAAAGACTTGGGGATGTAGGGGTAATTAGCTTTGCAAAAACTCAAAATTAACACCTGGCTCCTCAGGGTCTTATTCCAGGGCTGGATCATAGAAATACGGACAATCAGGTAAATCAGCTGAAAAGTAGAAACAGAAAAAGGGGATTTCCATGAAGGCCAGCTATTAGAGGCTATGGGAAGGATATCCTGGAAAAGGAGATGGGAAGCAAGAGGACCATTCCACCCTGGGACTTGCTATGGAGCCTCTACTAAATCACTTCCTTTCCCTTGCTTTCCCCAGTTGTGAAATGAAAGTATTGCATTCAGAGATCACCAAAGTCTCTTCCTATTCTAACATCTTACTTGGGGAGAAAACCAGGTAAATAAATTAGCTGTATGCTCTGAAATGAACAATGGATTCTAAAGAGTTGTGTAGCTTCCACACAGCTGAAAGCCACTAAGCTCCAGTAAATACCCCTTTCCGCACTATAGAAATAAATTCTGGGGATGCCTGGGTGGGTCAGTGGTTGAGGGTCTGCCTTTGGCTCAGGGCATGATCCCAGTCCAGGGATCAAGTCCCACATTGGGCTCCCTGTGAGGAGCCTGCTTCTCCCTCTATGTCTCTGCCTCTCTCTGTATCTCTCAGGAATAAATAAATAAAATCTTTAAAAAAGAAAGAAAGAAATTCTGAAGTTGGAGATAGGTAGATTCTGAGGCATTAAGCAGCATTGGCTCTACTTCTCCTGGAACATGTAAGGCAGCAGCCCCCAAGCACATGGGGAGGCTCAGACAGTGTGGGACACGGAGACAACATAGATCACAGAAGCACAGGCTCTCTGTAAAAGAGGATGGGAAACTGGCAAAAGGCAAGTGTCACTGCAGACCAGGTGGATCAAAGCTCAATGTTCACTGCCAAAAAGCTGCACTAGATCCTCACCATTACCCACTCAACAAACTGAAACCTCAGGAAGACAAAGATCACAGTCGATGACAAATACTACATAGGAGGTTGTACACGGAAACTGTGGGCCAGATTTGAGCAGGACACCTGTTTTGTTTAGCCTGTACTACATTTTCTAAAAAAAAAAAAATTTAATGAAACAAGAACTTGTTATTTTAATTTTTTATATATTTATTTCTTATTGGTGTTCAATTTGCCAACATATAGAATAACACCCAGTGCTCACGTTTTCTAAAAATTTAACTTAGTTTTCAATCTTTAAAAAAGTTGGGAGTTTGTTGGTTTTTTTTTTTTTTACATAAAAATGCATATTTCCAGTTTCTCTTGAAAATGAGAATATTTGGCAATGCTGAATCTTTATTTCCACCTGGCTGCTATCGTCAGGCTGAAGAGCACCCTGCCCAGGATAGATGTGGCCTGGCTTCCCAGTACACCAGAGGCCAGTCACAGCTTCACTCATTCATGGTTGTTTTTTGGCCTCACCCAGGAATAAAGCAAATGAAGCCCAGGCACATCCAGTGTTGTGTTTGCAGAAGCAGAGGCCTGGGTTTTATCTCTGCAAACTTTTCAGGTTCCTAAATGGCAACCACGGACCAAGGGCAGCACCCAGTCAAATCATAAAGGTAATGGGCACCTACCATTTGTTTTGATGTGAAAGGAACTGGAGGGTATTATGCTGAGTGAAATAAATCAATTGGAGAAGGAAAATCATCATATGGTTTCACTCATATGTGGAATATAAGAAATAGTGAAAGGGACCATAAGAGAAGGGAGGGAAACGGGGGAAAAATTGGAGAGGAAGATAAACTGTGAGAGACTCCTAACTCTGGGAAACAAAGAGTTGCAGAAGGGGAGGAGAGTGGGAGATGGGGTGACTGGGTGATGGGCACTAAAGAGGGCACTTGATAGGATGAGTATAACACTGGGTGTTATACTATATGTCGGTAAATCGAATTTAAATAAAAAGTTAAAAAATAATAAAATAAATTAAAATTAAAGGTAATAGGCAAAAAAGATCCTGCAAACAAATTGAATGACTACCAGCAATGGAATGATTGCACAATAACTGTTATATCAATGCTGTGGAATATTGTGCAGCCATTGAAAACAATTGGTTAGATTAGTGGCTCTCAACCAGGGACAATTTTTGTCCTGCAAGGGATATTTGGCAATGTCTGGAGACATTTTTGGTGTCCCCAAATGGGGGGTAAGTACTACTATGATCTAATAGGTAGTCCACAGGAATGCTGCTTAACATCCAACAATGCACAGAATAGCCCTTCCACCGCAAAGAATTATTCAGCCCCAAATGTCAATAAAGGTGAGGTGAAAAACCATGAGTTAGATCCACTCTTGCTCACATGGAGAGGTTTCCATGATGCTAACTAGAAAAGCAGTATACATACACTGTTTTTAAAAATAATTACAGGATGCCTGGGTGGCTCAGTGGTTGAGCATCTGCCTTCAGCTCAGGGTGTGACCCTGGAATCCTGGGATCGAGTCCCACATTGGGCTCCCTGCATGGAGCCTGCTTCTGTCTCTGCCTATGTCTCTGCCTCTCTCTCTATATATATATATGTCTCTCATGAATAAATAAAGTCTTTTAAAAATAAATTAAAAATAAAAATAATGACAGAACAAAATTATGCACACAAATTTAATAAACAGCACTGTGATATGATTTGCATGAAATCAGATATTTCTGTACCTATCTGCACAAAAATTTTTTGTGAAAGAATAGATCACCAAATGTAATGGGAACAATCACAGAGTGTCAGTATTCCAGGTGATTCTACTTCCCTCCTTATATTTCTTGGCATATTCTTGTGAATATCTTATAAATAATATATATGTGTGTATATATGTATATACACATAATTATATTATATATATATATATATATATATATATATATATATATATATATATAATTAGAAAAACACAGTAAAGATGTTTCTCATTGTCAAGGAATCAACAGACAATTCACATAATAACCTTCAACAATAGATTTATTGGTCATCCCACCAAACCTTATTCCTGTGCCATTAACAAAGGCAATCATAATTGATTGGCATCTACCTCTTCCCCCTTCCCTCGCTCAACCTTGGAAGGGCCTTCCTGACCAAGGGCCAGAAAAATAACGTGTTTCTTAGCCAGAAAAGCTCAGGCAGCTAATCAGCTGAAGAGTCGGTACCTAACAACCCATCTGTTGGCAATCAATGACCAACCAGCTGACAGGACAACAGTTCCTCTCCCTTCTCCTAGTCAATAAGTTTCCTCTGAGTACAAAGAGTTCCCAGAGAGAGAACAGAGATGAGGACATGGGCCTTACTGTTAATGAGCTTATATACCATGTAGGAGATGGACAGAATTTGACAAAGCTGTGGAAGCCAATAACAAATCTCACAATCCAGCTCTGCCCCAGCATTAGGTCAACCTCCCTATCTTCATATCATGCCGGTAACCACTTTGTGGTCTAAAAAGCAGCACTTTCTGCAATGTCAGAGGTTCCAAAAGGCTGGAGCTCAGGCAGGCTGCATGTGCGTCTGCTGGAGCAGACACAGTAGAGGGCCAAAGACTGCTCCCATGAGTGGCTCTCAGCTTCCCTTGCTTGGGTATCATAGCATCATCACCAATGACCCCAGTGATAAGTAGTATTGGCTGCTCTGTTGTACCTCTCATCCCCTTATGCACATGTCTGATTAGTGGGTGCTGAAAATAGATTCAGTCGATCTCAAAATGAGTGGATTTGTATAATTATCTGAATGTGTGGGACTGATTTTGTGAGAGCATGAGTATATGCACATACTTTCACAAGTAAGTAGTGATGACTCTGCACACAAATAGGCAAGGGTTTCAGGGCACGTGAGACAGTACTTTAGGATCAGGGTAAGAATGTATATTTAGCAATGAGTGTATTATACATACTATTCAACAAGTTAAACTTCAACATTAGCTAGACGATTTAGCCAATGTGCATAATGATAAAAATGAGATTCTGAACTGTGCTATGTATTAGCTTTTTGCTAGGCGCTTTCTAAACATGTCTTCAAACCTCCCAGAACCCCTGCAGAGAGAGTCACATCACCCTTATTTAATATATGAGAAAACGGGAGCTCAAAAAATTAGATATATTTTTCAAGCCCTCTCAGGTATTAAATGTCAGGGCCAAGGCTCAAACCCATATCCATTTAAATGCAGTCTACTTTCCATTGGATGATGCTTTCTATGTGTTTACTGACCAAACCCCATGACAGCCCATAGAAAGGGAATTCATAACATCAATTAGAAGAGCCACAGTTCAAAAGCTGGTGTTTTCAAGAGGTTATGCTTCTTTTGGATACTTGTCTGCCCTTTGAGGAATAATAGTAATTAATTATATGTCATTGGGAAAGCAAGATATAAAAGCCAAAGGTGAATATCCAAGGTATCAATATCTGGAATATCCATGTTAGTGAAACTATAGTTTTTGTGGTTTTGAGCACAACTAGCAATGTTTCATTTTTGCTAAAGTAGGACAAAATAGTAACATTGGGGCAAGTGACAAAGCCCAAGGGAGGTTGTCATCAATTTCATATTTCCAGTTCATGCAGGAATTGTTATTTCTACTTATGGAAGTACAAAGTGGTGCTCATTATGGCTGGGACCTTATGTGAATTTCTGTGATGAGCAGGTTAACATCAAATTAAAATTCTCCAAACACAACAGGCATGTCAGTCTCAGCTGGTTTCTTGTACCAGCTTCTCATTAAACACAAGAATGAGTCTCCTGGGAGCCTCCAGGTCAGGCTTGCTTTCTTGGGTTGTGATTACTATTTTTGCTAATTTCACAAATAAACAGTGTTTGTCAACAATTTTTGTACTCTTTTAAAAACTTATGCCCCATTTGGTGACTATAATATTTTTATGCAGCTCCCCTTCAAAAAAAAAGGAATCAGACACTAAATCCTCTTATTGATAATTTCTGTCACTCCAAAGATAATCTGCCTTCAAAGTATCTTCAGAAAGCAAGGGTCGTGTGCCTAGCTTATTGTCTTCAGTTTTAAGAAAATAACAGTGTTTTGTTTGGTTTGGTTTGGTTTGGTTTTCTCCTAACACTGTGTCATGGCAATAATTATGACTTTCAAACTGCACACAACCTCAGAAAAAAAAGGCTGATTTTTTTTTCTCTAACAGGTCCTGGCAACCCGGTTGAGAATCATAGTTCTAAGGTTTAATTAACCCCCAAACCAAGAAATAAAACTGTACAATTTCATCATGATTGGTATATTTTCTCACACTGATGGGGGAAAAAAAAAGTATCTGAGAAGAGAGGGGGCTAATAAAGGAAACAGAAGGAGGATGTGTGTTTTCCTTTCAGGGGAGCAGTCCAGAGCTCCTCTAGAGAAGGCGGAAGGCGGGCAGGTGAGGCCTCAGAGCTCAGCCCTGTTTACCAAGGATACTGAGTAGCTTTCAGCTTCGTATAAAAGACAGACATCCATGGATTCTGGATTCCACAGAGCTTGCTCACCTTCACTCCTTCTGTGTGCTGAGGAAGCAGGCCTACTCTTGAGCCCACTTTTCATTTATAAGAAGGGATTTACAAGAGGAATAGATAAAAGAGAGAGAAAGGATGATGGGGCAGGGGGTGAGAGGAGAGAAAAAAAAACATATAGAGGAATAAGGAAATATAAGGGGAAAGGAGAAGAAATGAGGGGAACAACCATGGAGACATCCAAGAAGTTCAGACCATAAGGAATAGGAAGGATCATTTCAATTACAATTTCACATTGGTAACAATAACTACTTCTAACTAAAGTATAGTATTGTTAATAACTATACTTAATAGTAATTGTAACAATAATAGTATTATTATTGTTAATAACAATAACTTACTGGGCTTTTGCTATATAAAATGGATAGATAGCTAAATATATATATTTAATTCAATTTGCCTTCATTCCAGTTAACTTAGTCCTAACAAACACCTAGTGTAATCTCCCTTTTACCTTTGGGAAATCTGAAGCTCTCATGGCTAGTGACTTCTCCAAGGTAGCAGAACTATAACTCAAAACCAGTGTGTCTGGGTCCAAATCTCATGCTGTTGATCACTACACCACTTATTTGTAAGAAATGTCAAAGAATAAATATACTTAGTTGCATATTTTCTTATTCAAATTAGTCATCTTGAGACATGATGCTGTTCCAGTGATGTTTCCTCTAATGAAACTCACTTAGGGACCCACTTTTGAAACTTCTCCCACAGCCTTAAACACATTCTTTTGATTATCTTCATTGATGACATATCCTCATGCTTTCATAGTGGAGCTGATTTAGAGGACAGTCAAAAGTCACTAAGAGCAAAGCTGATTTAAAACTGGGGAGGGGGGTAACACTGCTAGGTGATATTATTTGAGATTTAAGGAGAAAGAGTGTGATTATTTTGTGTCTTATCTACTGTCTCAGAGAAATTCCCAAAGGAGAGTTGCTAGCAGATTCTGATCAATGGCCCATCGCTGCAATAATACAGACCTAGGGTAGCCCCTTCAAAACTTAACATTGAACTGGAATATTTGTTAAAATACCATTCTTGTGACAATAAAATCATTCCTTAGTCATTCCTTAGGGTACATCAATCTGATCTTGCTTTAACTACTGGTGAATGGAATATTTCATTAAAAAAAGAAAAAAACAACCAGTAAGGACCTAATTGTCTTTGATGTTAATGCTGTTAAGACATTTTGTGCCCTAACTTCTTGCTGAAAAGTCCAAAGAGAAATGATAATACCCTTGAGGCATTATTACCTCACACTTTTAATCATGTGAGCAAGCTGATGGATAACTAGACATTTGGGATAGGATGGACTGCCCAACTCCTGCCCTGTGACTAACTACCCTTTGAGCATCTAACAGGCTTGCCTCTAACACATGAGAAAAATGGCATCATATCTGGGCTGAAGTGGTTCCTCTTCTGTTCATGGTCCACGTAGCAAGTGCTCTGCTCTGAGCAGTTACTGTTTTTCTCAAGAGCTGCCAATTTTCATTACAGCGATGGACTGGAGGAGTGCTGAAATGTCATATGAAAAGAAAATTGCTGGGCAGCCCCCTTTTTTTCCATTAGAATTTCAGCAACATGAGGAAGGCAAGGGCAGATGAGATAATGAAGGGGCTTCACAGGCATTCATTTCACTTTCATTTTCCTTTGAGAAAGTGTTAATAAAATTAGCAGTGTTCCAATAACAGCAAGGATTATAAAAGATACATTTATCAACAATGTGCAATTTTCCTACTGGAATGTATAATAAAACTTTTCAAATGCAAATCTCCTATCAATGAACATATAAAGCGGCAAGATAAAGAAAGAAAAAATGACATTTAAGCTAATTCTTACTCATCTCTGAAAACTAAAAGGATTAAAACTTTTAGAGTTAACTGACAAATCTCCCCAAACTTAATTTGAAACTTTCATTCAGTTTTTGTGCTGTCAAGGCTTTAGCCAAAGCTCCTTACAAGGAATCATGCTAATTCTTTTGAATTGCAGGGAATGGGTCAAAATCAGCAACACCTTCCCATTGCCTACCACATAAAGCCAAAAATCCTCTTACGTGGCCCTCTGAAGTCAGGCCCTGTCCAACAATCAAAGTCCTCTGTAAGCCAGCCCACTCTGCCCCCAAAGTCATTTCCCCTCCTTGCCCAACATAAATCCCTCAAAGGTCTGTGCTACTATCTGCTTTGTGTCTACTTCTCCCAAATTCTCTGAAGCCTTTGCAATTCATAGACTGCCTCTCCTTAGCCTTGCTTTTCCATCCTGTGTCTCACCAACCTCTCATCCCTCTCATGCCATCTGAATCAACAATTCACCAAATCTTAATAAGCCATCTCAAATGTATCAAAACTTTTTCAGGGATACCACCTCCCAGGTGAATGAACAGTGAGCTCCCATAGGGCAGAGAGAGTCCTAGGCATTTATACATGATAAGCATGTGTTGACTACATGATAGACTCTATGGCCCTGCTTTTCTTTCTGTGGAGATACAACAGGTTAAAAGACAGACAAAGAGAGAGAGAATGGAAGGAAGGAAGGAAGGAAGGAAGGAAGGAAGGAAGAGAGGGAAAGAGGGAGAGAAAGAAATACAGACAATTAATAGGGCAATGGTCTAAATAACCTTGAGTTTACGGTATACATAAAAAATATACAGATGGCCAATGCAATTAACATTGAAAATGTTTTGAAAACTAGGATGATTTGTTAAATATTGATTTAGCAAACCTAATATAAAGGGTACTTCCAGGAAATGCAAATAAGTAGACATAAAATATTTCCTGAAATTTAAATACTAAAATCATAAGTAGGCTAAAGAAAAACTCTCAACTCACAGGGGTAAATAAAATTCATTATTGTGATTATCAGACATGCTGATGATGTTGACTGTTGATTGTTCGTGCTGAAAACAAATGAAAACGTTGAAGTCTTCCAGGAACATGATGAGTGCTGGTTTCACACAACCATTTGAAGTCTCCATCTGTCTTTCAAAAAGCTTAATGCTGCATTGGATCCTTTATAAAAACCCAAGAAGATGCTGCCCATGGCAAGAATGATGCCAATGTTTCTATCAAACCAAAGCCATAACAATTAGTTGAAAATGCCCAGTATCACGACAGAAAGAAGAGCTGGTGCTAAACTGACGATGCCAAAATCCACAGTATTTTTTTTTCTTTTGATGAAATGGCATCTATCCCACTGAAGCAAACCTCGTGAGCACAACATAGCACCATTTCTCGCCTAGTCATTTTTATGGCAGCAAAGTTTCATAAATATAGAGGCTGAGATTCAGCCTAAGGCAAGTCACCAAGAGCAATTCTATAGCTGGAATGTGTGGCAGGCCAACAAACTTTTTCATTTTTAACTTGAGGTTTTTACTCTGCAATATTTCTGAAAGGGACTATGACTAGGGATGGTTGTAAATTTCGCCATGTTACCAAGAAGTGCTTTTAGGAGATTAAGTACCAAAATAGTATAAGATGTATGCCTCTAATCCATTCCTATCCCTCAAAAATATCCTTGTATGTGTTTGAAAAGTATATGGAAATAGAAAAGAAAGACACAGACCCTGAAAAATACTAAAAGAAAGGAAAAGAAAAAAGATACAGCATGGAAGACAACTATATTTGCATTCCCATGCAGACACAAATGGCAACAAAAGGATTAGTATAGGACTAATTAAAATGAAACTTACCTAAGATGCTGATATCACAGTCAAGTTAATATATATATTTCAAATACACAATATAAATATTATTTCAATAGAAAACATTTTCTATTTGAAATATATTCTATTTGAAATGTAGATATTCTATTTGATAAATATCTAAGAAGTCGTGATCAACCATTTCTACAATTCCTCATGCATGCAACAAATATCTACTCAGCATCTGATATATTCCAGAACCTGTGAACAAGACAGACCCCATCCCTAACCTCATGCAGCCAACAACCCAACAGGCATACAGTAGTCAGTTATTAGTGAGATTTGTGCTACTACAAAGTGCAGTATTTTGTGAGGCTTAAAAGTAAGTGACCCCAATGTAGCTAGAGTAATGGAGAAGACTCCATGGAGGAAATAAAACCTAGGCTGAATTGTTCAGTTGAATAGGAGTTGGCTATGTGAAGGGGAGAAGGGAGGGTGAGAAAGTGTTCCTAGTAGAGAAAAGTCCATCAGTCAAGGACCATAGGCAGGAAAGAACTTGACATGTTGCGGAAAGAGAGCCAACATGGCTAGAAAGGGGAGACTGAGGACAAAGCTGGAGAAGCAAGAAGGGATCATGTAGAACCTTGAAAGCCACAGTGAGCATACTGGACTTTAAATCACACAATGTTTGGGGTCCAGGATTAACATCAACAGGTCACATTGTCCGCATCACACAGGCTGCTTTAGGGAGACTGGGTGGAGGGCAGGCTGGGAGCGGGAATAGCAGCAAGCACACTAAGATGCTCTTGCAGTTGTTCATCCAGGAGAGAAATAGCTTGCCCTTGGCTGATTAGAAGAAACAAAAGGATTCAAGAGATGTTCAGGGAAAAGAAACAGGAGACCTTGGTGATGGACTGGCATGGGGATGGAGGGACAGAGAGAGGCCAAAGCGGTCTCAGGGGTTACCAGCATGAGGAGCCAGGTTGGTGTAGGTCACACCCTGGTAGCTTGGAGGAGAACCAAACCTCAGTGCTGAGGTGGGTAAACATCAGACTTTCCTGCAACAGAAGGTGTTCTTAGCTCACTAAAAAACATATTGATAAGCTTAGAAACTTCTCCATCTATCTTGGAACCACATAGTTTCATGCCTGCAAAGGAATTATGCAGATCCTCAAGCTGAACCAGCAAGCCCATCGGGACCAACAACCCCAAATTTGAAGGCAGAATGTTAGACTGAGCAATTTCTGAGTTACTACTGACATCATTAACACCTCTAGAAACAAGGGGTTTATCCAGCCGTGTCCTGGGCACATGTTTTAACTCTCTTTAAAGGTAGAATTACATGAAATGCCAGAGTTCTGAAGCAACCACATCCATTAGTCACTACAGAATTTATGCTAAGATTTCCAGAAAGCTAGTGAGAATACCAGAGGCCTTTTGAATTATTTTACTGCACAGGGACCCCTGGAGTTTGTAGTGATTGGACAAGATCAAGCAGAAAGTTTTCATTTTCCCCAAGTGTCGACTTCTTTGTCAGATTTCTCAAAAGATAATCCACTTAATTATGTCAGCCCTGGTAAAAAAAAAGTGGGTGCAATAATAATTCTTAACCTGCTTATTCTTAAACAATTCTTTTGCCAAAAAAGCAATCAATTCCTAAAGCTCTTGGATCACACATTCAGTAGTGCCAGAGTCAGCCCAGAGGGCTTTCCTCTCCGCTGCCACACGCTTGATAGTCACCTTCCCCTGCAGCCCTTGCTTGGCATTTTTATTGTTTTAATGTCAGAGGTTGCAACTCCCAATAACATTGCTAAATTTCTCACTTCTCTGATATAATCTCTTCCTGATTTGAATGGACATTTTCCCCAGGGCCCATTATAAATAACACAAGGGAGCAGCTGGGAAAGAGAAATGGGTACTTCATAGCTAGTGATTTAGAAATTCAGAGAAACACAAAAATTCTGGGCAAAGAGAGGTGCAAACACAGAGGGGAGGTTAGAAATATAGGACAGGAGTCACTATATATGGACTGGATGTCCGTGTGATACATATTTCCCTAGTAATGGAGTTTAATAAATCCAGGCCAAATTGGTATGGGTTGGATTCTCAATGGCCAGGAGATCTACTGCATTGGCCCAGACACCAGACCTGTGGGAAGAGAATGGGAGTGGCTGGCACTGTATTCCAAAAGAGCAGCAAAGGTTGATGGGACAGCAGATGCCCAAAAAACTCTAATGGAATAAATATGAAGAGACTCCCCATGCCATGAGCCAATATGATTGTTTATGTGCCTGAAATTAGTTCGTTGGAGGCTGCATACTCTCTTCTGCCAGTATTCTTGGACATCATGAGGCATCATGAGGGAAAAAAGGATATTTTCTTCCTGCTATCAAGCAGTCAGTTTTCAGACATAAGCAGAAAGGATATGGAGGTGATTTTTAAAAGTTTTTCTCAATAAAGAGGGTTAAACAATTATTTGTCCAAAATGCAGCTATTTAACGAAATCATCACTCAGGATCAAAGATGCCTGATTCCAGGCAATTCATAGGCATTCCATTGGCCAAAGGAGTTAAGGAGATAAACCACTCTTCTTAATTGAGACTTCGCCTCAATTTCTATCCCTGCGACACTCTTCTCTTCTTAGTTCAAGGTCAGTGATTCTATTATGGAGACTGGGGTCCACCCCAGGATTTGAAGTCTTAGTCTCAGGAAATATAGACTCAAAGCCCTAGCTTTAGTTCTGATAACAGAATTCTTGCTGACCCACCTTTGATAACCTGTCCAACGTCGCACATCCTGCGACCCAGGGCCTTGCTTTGCCATTATCAGTGACCTCACCCAACCCTTTCCCCACCAGTGATTGGCATCTTGACTATGATCCAATGTGCAGTTGACATAGGAGACAATGGGTTGGTGGGAATTTACCAATATAAGCAATTAGAGAATATATTCATTCTACAGATATTTATTGAGTGTCTTCTATTTGCAAACTTTGTTCTAGATAATATGGATACATCTATGAAAAGTCATGGTTTTGTACTCTCATGGGGAAGACAGAAAGCAAATGATACAGAGCTTCTTTAGTGGCAAAAAGAGAAATTCATAGAGATGGCACAAAGAAAGAAGCAACACAACAGACTCCCACATATAAATGTGACCCTCAAGTACCTTCAGGAATATGCAATAGTGGTGATCCACCTATGGGAAGAGAGAATTTCAGTAGGTCCATTCACAGGTCACCCAAACTTCCAAAGGCTTTAGCTACAAGCCTGGCTCCTCAACAGGTGCCAGCAGAACATGTTGTGTGGACCGTGAGACAAAAGAAATCAAAGCTCAGTTCCCAGGCCTAAATATTCCTTGAGAGAACCTAATCTCAGGCCAGACTGCAATTGCTTTAGAGCAGGGGAATTTCGTAATATTCTTTTTGGGCTCACCTCCAGTAGAGATGCAGGAAGAGGAAACCAGGTGTCACGTTGTGTAAAAGCATTTTCCACCAAATACTGCTATGATTATTTCACCTTGGAAATAACACCACTCTGTTTACAGTTAGATATTGAGCTTCTGATTTGGTTTAAAACATACAAGGAGTAAGAGAAAGTATAGATGAATCAATGAGACCCAGCTAGGAACAGGTTTTATTTTTTTTTTTTTTTTTTTTTTTTTTTTTTTTTTTACACTTACAAGTATTTATTAAGCTCACAGGAATAAAACAAACATTGAATAAATATAATGTTACTGACTTTTTAAGTAAGCTTTAATATAATGTATATTAATTAACTTTTATGTACTATTATTTATTTATTTATTTATTTATTTATTTATTTTTTTTTTTTTAGGAGGAATCACTTTATCTGATTTGAAGACCTATTACATAGTCACAGTAATCAAGACTATACTGGCTGAGTTAGGAAAGACACTTTTAAAAAACATATTTTATTTATTTATTTATTTGAGAGAGAGAGAGAGAGAGAGAGAGAGATAGCAAGAGAGAGCACAAGCAAGGAGGAGAGGGAGAAGCAGGCTTCCCGCCAAGCAGGGAGCCTGACATGGGACTCGATCTCAGAACTCAGGGATCATGTCCTGAGCCAAAGGCTTAACAGACTGAGCCGCTCAGGCACCCCAGGAGTGAACCTTTTTTTTAAAAAAATTCTAATTTGGAAATTAGAAGCTTTAAAAAAAACTCTAGTTTGTCACAGATGGATATTTCATAAGATAAAATAAAAGTAAATGTTTACAAAGTGAAGTTAAAAAGCAAGGACATATACAAATCCTTATTTTTTTGTTGCTTTTTCTCTAGTTCCTTTATGTGTAAGGTGAGCTTTTGAATTTGAGATCTTTCCACTTTTTGAATGTATGCTTGTATTGCGATGTATTTCCCCCTCAGGACTGCTTTTGCTGCATCCCAAAGATTTTGAACGGTTGTATCTTCATTTTCATTAGTTTCCATGAATCTTTTTAATTCTTCCTTAATTTCCTGGTTGACCTTTTCATCTTTTAGCAGGATGGTCCTTAACCTCCACGTGTTTGTGGTCCTTCCATATTTCTTGTTGTGATTAAGTTCTAATTTCAAGGCATTATGGTCTGAGAATATACAGGGGACTATCCCGATCTTTTGGTATCGGTTCAGACCCGATTTGTGACCCAGTATGTGGTCTATTCTGGAGAAAGTTCCATGTGCACTTGAGAAGAATGTGTATTCAGTTGAGTTTGGATGTAAAGTTCTGTAGATATCTGTGAAATCCATCTGGTCCAGTGTATCATTTAAAGCTCTCGTTTCTTTGGAGATGTTGTGCTTAGAAGACCTATCCAGGGTAGAAAGAGCTAGATTGAAGTCACCAAGTATAAGTGTATTATTATCAAGGTATTTCTTGAGTTTGGTTATTAATTGGTTTAAATATTTGGCAGCTCCCACATTCGGGGCATATATATTGAGGAGTGTTAAGTCCTCTTGTTGGATAGATCCTTTGAGTATGAGATAGTGTCCTTCTTCATCTCTCACTATAGTCTTCGGGGTAAATTTTAATTTATCTGATATAAGGATGGCAACCCCTGCTTTCTTTTGAGGACCATTTGAATGGTAAATGGTTCTCCAACCTTTTATTTTCAGGTTGTAGGTGTCCTTCTGTCTAAAATGAGTCTCTTGTAGACAGCAAATAGATGGGTCCTGCTTTTTTATCCAGTCTGAAACCCTGCGCCTTTTGATGGGGTCATTAAGCCCGTTCACATTCAGAGTTACTATTGATAAATATGAGTTTAGGGTCATCATATCTATTCAGTCCTTGTTTTTGTGGATTGTTCCACTGAACTTCTTCTTAAAGGGGAATTTTAAGAGTCCCCCTTAAAATTTCTTGCAGAGCTGGTTTGGAGGTTACATATTCTTTCAGTTCCTGCCTGTCTTGGAAGCTGTTTATCTCTCCTTCCATTTTGAATGAAAGCCTTGCGGGGTAAAGTATTCTTGGTTGCATGTTCTTTTCATTTAGGACCCTGAATATATCCTGCCAGCCCTTTCTGGCCTGCCAGGTCTCTGTGGAGAGGTCTGCTGTTACCCTAATATTCCTCCCCATAAAAGTCAGGGACTTTTTTTCTCTTGCTGCTTTAAGGATCTTCTCCTTATCTTTGGAATTTGCAAGCTTCACTATTAAATGTCGAGGTGTTGAACGGTTTTTGTTGATTTTAGGGGGGGATCTCTCTATTTCCTGGATCTGAATGCCTGTTTCCCTTCCCAGATTCGGAAAGTTTTCAGCTAGGATTTGTTCAAATACATATTCTGGCCCTCTGTCCCTTTCCGCGCCCTCAGGAACCCCAATTAAACGTAGGTTTTTCTTCCTCAGGCTGTCATTTATTTCCCTTAATCTATCCTCATGGTCTTTTAATTGCCTGTCTCTTTTTTCCTCAGTTTCCCTCTTTGCCATCAACTTGTCTTCTATGTCACTCACGCGTTCTTCCACCTCGTCAAGCCTCGTCGTTAGGACTTCTAGCTTGGATTGCATCTCATTTAATTGATTTTTAATTTCTGCCTGATTAGATCTAAATTCTGCAGTCATGAAGTCTCTTGAGTCCTTTATGGTTTTTTCTAAAGCCACCAGTAGCTGTAAAATAGTGCTTCTGAATTGGCTTTCTGACATTGAATTGTAATCCATATTTTGTAACTCTGTGGGAGAGAGGGCTGTTTCTGATTCTTTTTTTTGAGGGGTTTTCCTTCTGGTCATTTTGCTCAGTGCAGAGTGGCCAAAAACAAGTTGTATTGGCAAAGGAGAAAAAGAGAGAGAAGGAAAGAAAAGAGAAAAAGAAAAAAGAGAAAGAAGAAAAAAAGGGGAAAAAGAGAAGAAAAAGAGAAAGAAAAAGAAAGAAAGGAGAAAAAAAAAGGGTGGGGTGGGGGAAGCAATCCGAAATCAAGAAGAAAGAGAGAAAAAAAAAGCACAAAACAAAACAAAAACAAAAACTAAAACAAAAACAAAAAAACAAAAAACAAAAAAAAAACCACGGGGGAGTATCTTCTGATTCTGTATACTTTAAGTCCCTTGATTTCCCTTGGAACTGGTCCGTCTCGCTGGTCTTCTGGGGGAGGGGCCTGCTGTGCTGATTCTCAGGTGTGAGCACTTGGGGGAGCTGCTCTGCCCCTGCCTGGTGCAGGGCTCGGTGGGGGTTGTTCACCCCGTGAGGCCCCGGGAGGAAGCCCCAATGGCGGGGGCAGCTCTGGGACCCTCGAGTCAGCTCCCGCAGTAACTCCGGGGCTCTCCGTCTGCAGGGCCTGGGGGCTCCGGGGCGGGGCCGCTGATCTGCTCAGCTCCAGGCAGGAGCGTCCTTGCTGTCCTGGGCCCTCCCGGCCTCTGCCTGTCCCGGGGGAGGCCGGATCCTGGGCTGTGTCCCGGCGCCCTGTGCTCCGGGGCCTGCGCTGTTGGATTCGCGCTCCCGGCGGTGCAGCCCCCTCCGCGGAGCCGCCGCCCGAGCCTCTCCGAGCTGTTCCCGGAGCCGCGCAGCCCCCTCCGCGCGGAGCTTCTTCCTCTGCGCGAGCCGCAGCCGCCGAGCTGTTCCTGGAGCCGCGCAGCCCCCTCCGCGGAGCCGCCGCCCGAGCCCCTCCGAGCTGTTCCCGGAGCCGCGCAGCCCCCTCCGCGCGGAGCTTCTTCCTCTGCGCGAGCCGCAGCCGCCGAGCTGTTCCCGGAGCCGCGCAGCCCCCTCCGCGGAGCCGCCGCCCGAGCCCCTCCGAGCTGTTCCCGGAGCCGCGCAGCCCAGGAACAGGTTTTAATTGGCCAAATGCTTTGTTGAATAAAATAAACTAGCTAAGATAATAATAATTGGATAACCATTCTTCTGTCTTAGGAGGAATAATCTTAAGAAAGAGTTTATTTTTGCTTCTGGGGAGGAGTTAAGTTTTGAGGAACAGGAGTCATAAATCAACTCATCATGGACCAAGCCTGCTGAGGATGACATACTCCACCCAGTCTTTTCAGATGATACTCTGAAACCACACTTAGCTCCTCTAAGTTCTTCCCTAAGAAGACTTCTCAAGGTCCCAGAGCAGACAAATTTTGGTCCAGAAGGAGCCATACCTTCCATTAGTCACATGCATGATCAGGGAGAAAGTTCAGATTGTAAAAATTTCCTTTCCCAAAACAGAGGCAGGAGAAAGGGAGAATGTGAAGTATGTGCCACTTTCTAGTTCCAAAACAATTAAACTTCCTCCCTTGGTGAAATATCTAATGTCAAGAGTGTCCAATTTCATCAGGAAATGGGGTTACATTTTGGCTGCACCCTCCATGAACCCACACAATATGGCTTGAGCCCTGTCTCCTCAGAAAATCTCCACTGCCTGCTCCAATACCTTAATATTGGCCCCTTAGAAGCCCCATGACATGACGCTGTGTTTGTCAGCACCACTGACCGAAGTACTCTTGTATGCAGCTGCTCAAGATACTGACTTCTGCCATTTGGTTTGGGCTTTTCTCAGCACATGCAGTGGATTGTACTTTCATCTGCCTCCAATGACGTGTCCATTTCCATATCAATTCCCCTCTTGGAATGTCCCTGTCCAAGTCCAATTATCTTACCTATGTCCAAATATGACAAGAATGGTTTTGGGTACACACACACACACACATTGGAATATTACTCAGCCATAAAAAAATGAGATCTTGCCATTCACAATAACATGGATGAACATCGAAGGTATTATGCTAAGTGAAAAAAGTCAGAGAAAGACAAATACCATGATTTCACTTGTACATGGAATCTGAAAAACAAAACAAACAAAACCAAGACTCTTAAATACAGAGAAAAACTGGTGGTTGCCAGAGAGGAGGAGGATGGGAGATGGGTGAAATACATGAAGGGGATTAAGAAGTACTTCCAGTTATAAAGTAAGTGAGTCACAGAGATAAAAAATACAGCATAGGGAACATAGTCAATAATATTATAATAACGTTATATAGTGACTGATGGTGACTATAATTATCATGTTGAGCAGTGACTAATGTATAGAATTATTGCAGCAATATGTTGTACACCTGAAACTAATATAACATTGTGTGTCAATTATACTTTGATTTTTAAAAAGAATCATTTAAAGCCTTTGTATAAAATATGAATAAGACTGTAACATTTGGTCCGACCATCTATACAACTCACTTAGTATTTTGCATATATTATTCCATACTACTATATTTCCATATATATGTATGTCCGGACGTACAAACATCCTTCCTTTCCAACTAGATTCCATGCTTCATAAGAGCAGGGACCATAATTTATATTCTGCATTCTCAGTATCTTACATACCTCTCATTTTTAAGTACACCAAAATATTTACTACCAGTGGTGACAATAATAAAGATTTGTCCAGGACTACCTCAGTAGCAGTGCATAATAAGCACTGAGATAGTTGCACCTGCCCATAAACAGACTACACAGATGAAGGAAAGAAAATCAACCCATGGGTGTGCTCAATCAACAGAGTAAGCATCAGACAAAATCAGCTTTGGCCATTCTGAGCAGGACTTGCAACAAGACCAACAATCCTTCTGGCTTTTTGGGTGAAGAGATATTTCAAAGGTTCAGTCCATGCTCCATTAACCAAATCACCAGATGAAGTGCCACCCTGCATTTGCTCTACAAAACATAGTGGTGGGTGCCTGTGGTCCAATCCAGACACACGTGGCTGGTAGGCCACTTAGAGAAGCCCACATGCTTTTGTACCCACCGGTTTACCATCCATTTCTGCCAAAAGCATGCTCAAATTGTTCTTGAGCCTATTAATGGTTTTATATGATATTTAAATTATATAGTACAAGTAAATATTATATAAAGTGATGAAATGTGAATAAAAAAGCGAGCTAATTCTATGAAAATTAGATTGAGTACTGTAGAAAGTTTCCAAAGTTGTGTTTAATTAGGTGAGAGTGAAGAAATTTTATAAGACTGGGAAAATTACTATAAATAATCTAGAAGTATTCTGTGCTCAGGAGTGGCTGGGTGGCTCAATTGGTTAAGCATCTGACTCTTGTTTTTGGCTCAGGTCTTGATCTCCCTGTGGTGAGATCAGCCCTACATAGGCTGAATCTTCCTTCAGGGCAGAATCTTCCTTTTCCCTCCCCCCTCCCTCATTCATGTGTGTGCTTGCTCTCTCTCTCTCTTTCAAATTAATAAATAAAACCTTTTTTAAAAAGTATTCTGTGCTCAGATTGCTTTACAAGAGTCTCAGTTTCCTCTCTGCCTTAAGAACAGAGAGAAAGAAAGGTTGGTAATGTGTATGCAATAGTTAAAGCCTCAAGGACGCCTGGGTAGCTCAACAGTTGGGTGTTTGCCTTTGGCCCAGGGAGTGATCCTGGGATCCGGGATCAAGTCCTGCATCAGGCTCCTTGCAGGGAGCCTCCTTCTCCCTCTGCCTGTGTCTCTGCCTCTCCCTCTCTCACTCTCATGAATAAATAAACAAAATCTTTTAATAAAAGAGTTAAAGCCTCAGCTTCTACATCAAAAGATTGAGAAAGGGAAAAGGATATACATTCACAGGTTTTAGGTGGACATAAAATGTTTGAGTTGTGTATGCTTTTCAGATTCACATTTTTAACCAGTCTTTACATTAAAATACCTACTAGTCATGTCATGTTTGATAAGAAAGCTCTTGCCATCCACCACCTTCCACCTTACTCCTAGAACCCAATTGAGGAACTGCTCAGAACCCAGGAAGTCAGAAGCCTTAGGAGTTGCCACCTAAATTGCAATAGAAAATGTTAATAAAGAAGCCACTGCTAGAGATTTTCTTCTGTTTTGCTGGTTTTCATTTTCAATCATATATATATATATCTCCAATCACTCACACACACACACACACACACACACACACACTATGCTTTTGTAAGTTTCTGGGTCTATATAGAATATTTATAGAAATACAGTACATAATTAAAATCAATAGCAACAAATAGGAATTATGAATTACCTGCCAAGCTGAGCAATTCACCTTCAACAGGTCACCACACAGATTCAACACAGTCAAGCATTCAGACGGCCAGTTAAGCAAACAGGCAGAGTAGTGCACATAGGATCCGAAACCACAGTTCTGGGGTGATCCACAGAGGAGATTAGACATGGTCCTTTTCCCTTCAGAGCTTACAGTTCAATAATCAAACCGGGGCCATCAAGTTGCATTTAGTTCTTTATAATAACAGCAGGCAGGACTAAAGATGGAGGGGAGGGAGGAAAAGAGCCAGTTTTGAGCTTCCCTCCTTCAATAATTCTGTGCTCACTGCCAAATAGATATTGGAAAGTAGAAAGCATGAGAGTAGAAATGTTTTACTGTAGAAATGGTTTTCATAGATTCATAAAATGTTAAAATAGGAAGGTGACCTTAGAGACATCTTGTCTAACCACCTTATTTTATAGATGCAGAGACCAAAACACGGGGCGGTTGAGAAGGGTAGCAATGCTAATTAGGAGCAGAGGGCTGGGACCAGAAATCAGATATCCTGACTCTCTAAGTCCAGTGCTCTTTCCAGAACACTATAAAGCAATGTTCCCCTTCTTTTTGGTTGGCATTCTTCTAGCATCTATCCAAAACATTGAGAAAGATCAGAACCCCTGTAAGTTCATTTCTAAACAAAGTCAAAATACTAGATAAAATGTTTAAAAGCTTTAAAAAATTTAACCAAAGATCAAGTCAACAAAACTTTATGCTAATTGTGTGGTTTTATGTAGACAAAATATTTAAAGTACTAAAAGAATCACTGATTGAGCTATCTCCCTTGAGATCACAGACCCCATTCACCTGGAAGATATTCCCATCAGAAAGCTTACCTACATTTCAGTCTAACAGCATATACTCTGCTTCTCTGGAAAAAAGAAAGAAAAGAAAAGAAAAAAATGGAAGGAAGGTAGGGTGGGTAAATTTCACCAAAATTATTACAAGAATTTACACTGCTTTCTCTGATGTTAGTTTCTAAGTCACTCAATCCAACAAATATTTCATGATGCCTACTGTGTACAAGGGACATTGTGAGCACTGTGTTCAAGGCTGGGTGTTACAGGTGACACCAGGTAAGGATCTCACATCTCAAGGAGTTTGCAATCTAGTTCCAGAAGCTGTACTCAAATAACAAACACAGACCAGATTGTGGTCAGGGTTACAATGGAAGGGAAGAATGACCTGGAAACACAGACAGGGAAAGGGGTGTAGGAGGAAATTTAATAGATCAGTCTGCATTTGAGCTGGGCCTTGAAGATGGGATGAGACACTACATAGAGAGAATTCAGACATTCTGATCTAAAAAGAGTGGCCCACTGCCATATATTCTTTATCTCCCACTCTTCATTCCCGGCTCATGTCCCAATTCCTTGAAATTTACATTCCGTTTCCCACCTCTGAATTTAAACTATTCACACCAATTTCTCCAGTGACCTCCTAGGTGCCAGATTCAACTGGCCTTTTTAGTTCTGATTCCAAATTATCCCTTTGCAAATCCTGTCAGCTTTGAGCTTCTTGAAACTCTTCTCTGGTTTTCATCATCTGCTCCCTCCTGCTGCTCCTCTACCTCTCTGACAGCTCCCTCTCAATCCTCTGGTTCTCCATAGCTCCTTGCTCACATCTTTTGTATTTTGGCCCTACACATCCTACCTAGATTATTTTCCCATCTCCACAGCTCCAACTCCTTCCTTGTGCTGATGACATAAATTTAAACTTCTCATTCTCTAACTCTTTTTTAAACTCCAAACTCATCTTTCCAATTATTCACTGACCTGCCAATGTGGACAGCCTATAAATGCCCCAAACTGAACATGCCTGAAACCTAATGCATCTTTTTTTTTCTCCAAACCTCCACATCCTCCAATGTCCCTTATTTCTACTTCAAACTCTAATGCACACTCTCTCATACATCTGTAACTTTTTACATCCTATTCTGTATGCTAGGAATTCTTTTCCACATATGAACTACTGAGAAATGTTAATCTATAAACAAATGACACACTTGTCACTTCCTTTGTGACAATCCAGGGAGCAAAGTGCTATCCTGAAAAGGTAACAGATCCAAATTTAAAACCTGGTCCCAGCACTTAGTAATCTTATAACCTTGACCCCAATGAACTGACCTTTCCTCAGCTATAAATCTACCTCAAAGGGTCATAAACTTCAACTGAGATGGCCTATATGAAGAGCCTAGTGCAGGAAATGGGACCTGGAAGGTTCTCCATGGATATATGTCATCTTCCCTGCCCTCCTGTCACTGGGCTGATGAGAGAATATGAACCTGTTGACAACATCTCTGGCTATATGGTGTTCTCATTGAAATTCTCCAGACCTAAGCTCTTCAGTGCAAAAAGCTTATGGGCACTATCAATGGGCACTCAATAGTATTTACTTAATTCATTAATACTAGAGACAGCTCAGCACCCAACACCAGGACTCAGGATCCTGAGTCAGTGTCACTGAGGAAATGATGGTACTATTTACAAAAATAGTGAAATCAAGGAAAAAATCCTTTTAGGTATAATGTGACAAATTCCACATGGGGGACATGGACATTTAAAGAGCAAAAGGAAGACACCTATCAGGCAGCTGGGGCTGTGCCTGGGGTAGAAGCCTGCATTTAAGTAACACAGGGAGGAAACAGGAGACAAAAGCAAGGGAAAGAGGCAGGAAGACATCAGGACAATGCAGTGACAAAGGAAAAAGAGAAGAAATTTATGAAGAAAGCAGAGGGCCTGCAGTGCTGAATACAAAAGAGAGTTCCTAGAATTAAGACAAAAAAAAAAAAACAGGCTCTGGGGTTTGGTCAAGGAGGAGAAAACAATTCCAACAGAAAAAGTGAAGGCAAAAAAGATTGCAAGAGGTTAAGAAGTGAGTGAGAGAAACTGGTGGGAAATCAAGTAACTAACTCATGTCTAGCATTTGTGTTTACGTAAATGTACAGAATTTCCCATTCCTGACGTTTGATACTGTCAACAGCAGAGCAGAGTTAGAACACGGGTTTCCTGCCTCCCAGGAGTCATGATTCTACCCCACTGAGATGGAAAGCACGATGTCTTTTTTGTATCCACTTATTTCTCCTTACCTTCACCCCATCACAACTATATAACTCTTACCTAGACATCAGCCAGCAGTCTCATTCAACTAAAGGCTGAGAATCTGATGTGCTCCTGCCTTGCATTATTGACAATTTCATCACTCAGAAGGTGAGGAAGCAATGAGAAGAGCAGTTTTCCTCAATTAATTTTAATCAACAGTCAGCCTTGAGTGACAGAGTGGAAGTGACAGCTCCCATGGAATTTTGGGAGAAAAGCAATGAAATTGTTTTGTAATAATCAAGGAAGAGAAAGCTGGTCATAGTCAGACACAACTCATGGTTTAGGAGAGAAGGTTTTATGTTTGACTCCCTAAGGCACAGAACTCCTAAAAGGAAAATATAGGACCCCGAGTTGAGTGCTGTTTGTTTTATTTTTCTTTTTAATGACTTGGATAAATGGATGTATATTAAATTGAAGATGACACAAAACAAAATGATAACTTGGAGGAGTGGAATGGGGACCTCTAGATCTTTCAATGGACTGGTGGGATGAATTGAAATTAACAAGATTAATTTTAATTAAAAAATATAAAACTCTGCTCTGTTAAAAAAAAAGTACAGAAGAAATACAGGATGGATATTAAATAATTTTAGGCTTTAAAAAATTTGGAAAGAATTTTAAAATTGTTAATAACAAGCACTTAGAAACTAGAAATATAATCTATAACTACAATAAGGAGGAAAAAATGGGAACTTTAAAAACCAAGCAGAGAACAGGAAAGGGGAAAGGATGGAACGATAAAATAAAAGTACAAAATTATGGCATAAATGAGTCCAATTGTATCAGTTTTTTTCAACAAACGTAAGTGAATAAGCTCAGCTGTTAAAATTCAGAGTATTAAATAGGTTTTTTTTTAAACCCAGTTATACACTATACACAAGTGTATATCATTCTAAAACAAAATAATGCTGGAAATAAAAAAATAATGTAAAGGCAAGAAATGCAGGGAAAATCTTGGCAGAAAATTTCTAATACAGTAATATTTTTACAAGACGAAATAGATTTTAAGGTGAAAAACATTCATATGAATAAATAGGGCACCGATACATTAATCAAGGGAACTACTCCAGGAGCAGATAACGATCATTAAATTGCATGCAGAAATGTAGGATGGAAGAGCTCGATTTAATAGTAGTTCATGTAAAAATGATGGGGTTTTGCTTTTATAAGTTTAATGATGGCCACAGGGTTAACACAGTTTCCTTCAAAAGTCATTGCAATCTTGGTTAACACTGATAGTGTGCAGAATAGCTCAGGTTAAGAGCCACTTTCCCTGCACTGTCAAAACTCATCTGGAATGGAGTGCTCAGGTCTGATTATGTCATCTTGAGACAGACATTGTCAAATTGGAGAACTTCCAATAGAGATCAACCAGGATGAAAACAGCATGAAAAAAACATCACCTAAGTAACAGTTGAAGGACAAGAGATATTATTTAAGAAAAATTTAGAGAACCATGTCAACAGAAGTGGGCATTGTAACAAGTGGTGGAGCCATGACTGAAACAGAGCAAATCTCATTACAGAGAGCATTCCAACCATCCTTAAGTACTCTATCCTATATTGCCTCTCTATAAAAATACCAGAAGTAAATAAAGAAACAGCTTTCATAGTATCAGAGTGAAAACCACATCCCTAACTATAACATAAAAACCACTGCCATAAATGAAAACATGGCTTTTAAAAACAATATTAATTTTTGAAATTTTGCATAGAGAAGGATAAAGTAAATGTAGATTAAATTAAGACACAATAAACAAAAGAGTGGCAATACAAAATGCTAGTGAAGATGTGGAGTAACTAGAATACTCATACATGATCAATGAGAATATAAAATGGTACAGCCACTTTGGAAAACAACTTGGCAATTTCTTATAAAACTAATCAGTCATTGACCATACAGCCCAAAACCACACTTGGGCATTTATTCCAGAGAGATGAAGGCTTACATTCACACAAAAATCTATACATGTATGTTTACAGCAGCAATGTTCATAATGGCCCAAACTGGAAACAACCCAGATGTCCATCGATGGGTGAATACTTGCATAAACTGCAGTATGTTGAGACCATAGGACACCGCCCAGCAATAAAAAGAAATGAACTACTGATATACACAACCACTTGGATAAATTGTCAAAGAATTATGCTGAGTGAAAAACATCAGTCTCAAAAGGTTACTTAGTGTAGGATTCTATTTTGTATAACATTTTTGAAATGACAAAATGGAGAACAAATTAGTGATTAGGGTGGCAGCAAAGAAGGGAGGTGGATATGGTTATAAAGGAGTTTAATAATGGATCCTTGTGGTCATGGAACTGTTCAGTATCTTGATTACAGTTGTGGATACAAGAACCTACATATGTGATAAAATTGGAAAATATTTTGAAAGTTCAAAATGTTAAAAATAGAGTTACTATGTGACTTAGCAATTATACCTAGCAGTCCTAGGTATATACAAAAGAGAAGTGAAAACATATGTACGTACAAAAACTTGCACATCAATTTTCATAGCAGCACTAATCATAATAGTCCAAATGTGTAAACAACCCAAATTCTATCATCTGATAGAACAAATAAAATAAATAAGTACATTCATTCCTTTGGCAAATGTATGTATGCTGTGTTGAGTGCTTACCTGGTACTCCCTAGATCTGGATAAAATAATGTGGTACATCCATACAACAGAATATTATTCTGAAATTAAAAGGAATAAAGTACTGATACATGCTACAGCATGAATGAATCTTAAAGGTGTTATTTATGCTAAGTGAAATAAACCAGTCACAAAAGACCACATGTTATATGATTCCACTGATATGAAATGTGCAGAATAGACAAATCCATAGAGAAAGTAGATTAGTGGTTACATAGAGCTGGAGGGAGGGATGGGGAATGAACACTAACAAGTACAGAATTTCCTTTTGGGTTGATGAAAATGTTCTAGAATTAGACAGTAGTGAAGGTTTCATAACTGTGAATATACTAAAAATCACTGAATTATATGCTTTAAATGTTAAAGTGTATAGAACTAAATACACACACACATTAGTATAAGTAAAAATGGGCAACTGAAAAATATAAGTGGATTCTATCAATGTCAACATCTTAGTTGTGCTATTATACTACCATCTTGCAAAGTGGTACCAGTGGAAGAAATGATAAAATGTATACAAGATTTCTCTGCGTTATTTCCTACAACTGCATGTGACTCTACAGAAGCTGCTTCAAAATTTCACATTCACCATATGCTGCAAAACTTCACATTCACCTACATACACTCGCTCATCAGTGCTAGAGGAGCAATACTACCTTCTGCTTCTCTCTGCTTTCCAATCCTGAATGAGGCCTCTCACTGACAGAGTCTAAATTAGAACCCAGCTGGCAAAGCATTCTGGGACATGCTGTGCTAGGCTTCCAGCCCCTCTGATAGAGGGAGATCATAGAAGAGAGTAGGGATGAAGTCCAATATATGTCATTTATATTTACATATATGTATTAATACATATGCATATATAGAAATATAAATTATAATCAATATAAATATAAGTTAATATGTATATGTGTATGTATACATATATTGATATATATGTATATATATATCAACTAAATTCAGCAAAATCTTTAAATGAAATCTGTTGAAAATTGCATATATAGTACCTTAGACTATATTCTCCCAAAAGAAACATCTACAGCAAAGTTTGATGTGTGGGTGGTTTATTGAGGAATATGATCCCAGGGAGCAAAAGTAGAGGAGTAGGAGGATTGAAGAGAAGAGGAGGGAGAGAGAATATAAAGATGAAGTATTGCAGTGGCATGTCCCTTTAGTCAAAGGCTTGGGTCGCCCATATTGAACTGCTCTCTTAGATGTGTCACACTGACACCACTGTATCAAAGAAGCAAGAGGCACGTTGCATTTTCCTAAAGTGAGACAAAGTCAGTTTACACCTGCGATAAACTGGTTGAAGCCTGCGTAACCATGGCTGATGATAATACAGAGATCTGAAACAGTGCACAAGAGGTATCTGATAATGCCTCTTGATGCCAATTACAAGAAATACATGTATCAGAATGAAAAATATCTGGAAGGAAATTTAGTGATATGCTGGCAGTGTTTATTGCTGGGTTATAGAATTATGGATAATTTTTGGTTTCTTTTTTTATATGTTCTTATACTTTCAAGTTTTCTGCAGTAAGAATATACTATTTCTGTAATCACAAAATGCAACAAATTATTTTTAGGGAGCTGAACTACATGATTTGAGGATGACTATTTAAACAGAGACCAGATTACTTAGATATAGAATTCTACTGGATGGAAAGATCTGACCTCTGGGATCACCAGCCAGGACTCTATGATAATCAACCGGCTGTAATGTTTAGGGAGGACCAGGTAAGCACTCAACACAGCATACATACATTTGCCAAAGGAATGAATGTACTACAGCAGCACAGACAGAAAGAGTTAGAAAACTCTTGCTCCCAGGAGTTCACAATCTCTTAGATTAAAAACAGAGACTTAAAGTCAAAGGGTCACCATATGACCCTGCAAATTCACTCCTAGGTATACGTTCAAAAGAAATAAAAACATATGTCCACACAAAAACTTGTGTACCATTGTTCATAGCAACACCTATGAACACAATAGTCAAAAAGTGGAAACAACATCAACAGATAAATTAATAAACAAAAATCCTTATATAGATATCATATGTCTATAATGGAATATTCAGTCATAGCAGTGAGGTACTGACACATGCTACAACATGCAAGAACCTTGAAAACATTATGCTAAATGAAAGAAGGTGTGCATGAAAGGCTGTCTATTGTGTGATTTCTTTAATGTGAAATACCCAGAATAGGCAAATCCATAAGGAATAAAAGGTAGATTAGCATCTGCCAAGGGCCAGGGAAGGGGGAGAGGGGAGTGATTATTTAGTGGGTATGAGGTTTATTTGGGAGTGATGAAAATGTTCTAGAAGTAGATGGTGGTGATGGTTGTGCAACATAGTGCATATACTAAAAATCACTGAATTGTCACAACATCCACTTTATATACTTCATAGAAGCTACAATGATAACCAATGGCTTTACAGTGGTTACAATGGTAGATTTTATCTTATGTGGATTTTATTTCAATTAAAAATGACAGCAGATGTTCTGGGTAACATGTAATGTGTGACAAATAATGGTATTAAAATCTAGGGGAGAGCAAGAGAGATCACCTGGGTCTAGGGGCAACAGGGATGGCTTCATGAAGGAGGTAGGAGTTTGGGACTTTGAATGAGCAGGATAACAGACATTCCAAAGATGCTTATGGAATTGAATTCAACTACAAAACATTCAGGAAGAGGTATCAGCAAGGGCATCAAGACAGCAAGGTAGAGGATGGTGCTACCTCTCTGAATGACTGGTCAACTTCTCTGGATAAGGAACACTGTAATAGTGAAGGAGTGGTAGCAGATACAGCACACGGAAAAAAATCTTTGAGATTCAGAAAAACACTTTACACTGAAAAATCCTGACCAGATAATGCTTTCTCCAATTCCTATGGTTTTCATTTCTAATTATAGAAATGATATAAAAAGAAGGCACTCCGGTATCATTGTTTAAGGATTCTGTGCCAGTCAGATGGTCATGTTGCAAAACAAATGACCCCAGGGTTTTAGTGGCTTCTGATAGCAATCATTCATCACTCATTCAACATGCCCATTATGGATGGGCTGTGGCCATGCTCTATCTTTAAGCTTCAGTCTTCATCTATTAGATGAAGATAATTATCCCTATGCTATGGAATTATTATGAGAATTGAATGAGATCCTGTAAGTGAAATGCTTGGTACCATACTTGCCTCAGAGTCATTGCTAACTAAGATAAACAACTCTACCAGATATAAGTTCTTTGAGGGCAAGGACTCCATTTTAGTACTGTTTAAATACCCAGCAAATGTCAAGCACACTCTAACTACTTTAGTGCCTGCTTGGTAAAGGAGTAAATTAATGAATAAATGGATGAATTAACATATGCTCACTAAAGAAAATTTAGAAAGCATAGAAAAGTATTCAGAAAAAAAAAACCCACTCTTTTCAATTAACGTCCAATGCACAGAGAATGCACTGGTGAGCAAGTTACAGGTCCTTTTTAATTTACATCCTTTCTTGCCCTGGCTCACACCTGATGGAAAAATCAAAGCTTAAATGTACAGACTCTGCCCTTCTTTTGGAGAGCTGAATGTAATTCTGAATAACCTTTCTAGTGCAGCAGGGTCCCGGCAATAAACAGTCCTTATGGAGATCAGTGTCCACACAGGGCTCTGGATTGTGCTGGGAACTTCCTGAAGGTGAGAACAAGAGACAGGAAATGGAAATTAATGCCTGACTTGCTCCTTCCTGGGATGAAGTCTCCAAAGAATGCATTTTTTTTGTCATCAACACTGGATAACAGAGAAGTTCTTCTTGTGATTTTTAAATATTTTACTTAAAGGCCCATAATTTTAATTTATACCAGTAGATATGGAAAAGAGGAAATACAAGGAAAAATCACGACCAAACCCCACCCTAGCTAAAGACAAAATCAAATCTGCTTCTTTTTCACACTCCTTTCAAATATATGAATTATATATTAAATTTACTTTTATAATATACAAATTTTCATTACTTGTACACCCCTTGATTGGCATAGCCCATTATTACAAAGGTTTGTTACAGGTAAGATAATGTTCCCCTCACACCACACACCACACACGCACACATTCACTCACACAAACACATTCATTCACACACATGCCCAGACACACATATACACCCACACTACATATATGAGAAGAGACATAATGGCTATCTCTTCTAAGGGCTCCTCTAAGGAATAGAAATCTTTACTCTGTGAAGACTAATTGGTAGAAGCCACAGGAAACATTTCTCAGCTAAATGGAAGACTTTTCAAAGAGATAGCTTTTAAAACCCTGAGATGCAGTGATACTGGTAATAGCCTGCTCCAGCCTAAAGAGCCCACTGGGCAACTGTTCCATTGTATTTATGGTTCTTTCTGTTCCTTGAGGGTCTGACAATAAGTGCTTGTAAGCACCTGTGTTCTGTTCCCTACTCTGCCAGAAGTTATGAGAGTCATCAGACTCAGGACAACAAACCCTCCCTCTGAGGAGTTTACCTTCTACCTATGCAAAAGAGATACCTATAGGAATTTCAGTCATATGGCCAACAATGACACAACAGCTCAGAATGTCACAAGAAAGAATGAGGTCAATTGTCAAGAAAGTATCACAGATTTTGAGCGCAGAGGGAAAGGTACATATATCAAAATCTACTGTAGCCACTGCCTAATTGACAAATTTAGATTAAATATGCTATCAGCAAAACAGATTTTTAAGGTTCTTTCAGGCAGATGTCTCAGAAGAATCTCGATTCAGTCTCAAGTCCCCGAGTCCACCCTCAAAACCAGCCCCCCATAAACATGCACTCACATGCACACTCATACCTCCCCAATTTCACTCCATCCAAGGACCTCCCTTCCCCCCCAGCACACTCACATACACACACCACAAGCACACATTATGACTCACTCTGTGGGGAAGGCTCTTCAATGGGACGGCCTCTGCACTGTTAACTGTACCACCTTGACATTTCTCTCCACTTTTTTCCCTTTTGGTCTGACCACCTGCTTATTGCTAAAAGCCACTTATTTCCTTATAGGGCTTTGAAACTTGGATGGACAATCAAAATACTACATCTGATCTCTTGAAGAACATAAGCAAGATTTGAGAGGAAGTGAGAGAGGGCATTCTGAGAAGAAGACATGACCACTGTTCTTCAAATATTTAAAAGGAAAAAGCAGGCCAGTACTGTCTGACTTCAAAAGGCAGAAGTTAGCATGATAAAATGTGGCTCAACCTACAACAAAACTCTGAACAGGCAACAGGCAACATTGCCCGCTGGTGGCATGAGCCATCTTGGGCACTAGTGAGCTATTTGTCACCATCAGAGTCCAAGCCAAAGAGTGGCAAATGCCTGGCAAGGGTGATCTAGGAGACTGGCCTGAAGGGTCTTGAGGCTACTCTCAACTCAGAAAGTCTCTACTATACAATCCCAGGAATGCATAGGGATTGTCAGGGAAGACAGACTGGAGCTGGGTAGAAGTCACTGAGTTAATAGGTTAGAACAAATGACCAAAATTCTTGGGACATAGGCTTGAGGAAAAGCACAGGGATTAAGATCATTTGGGGACAGTGAAGTGATTAGACCTGTATGGCTCTGAATGAGTGGCTTCAGAAGGCTGGTAACTAGGGACAACAGGGAGAAATTAGCTTGGAATTCAATTTAAGATGATCATAAGGCTAAGATTTAAAAATGTAAATATTGTCTTAAAGGCCATTGATTACAAACTGGTAAACACTGAAGGCTTTTTACTTAAATTGCCTGGTGTTTTAGAAGGCATTTGGTCCCAACACAAGCAGCTTAGAATAGAACCCAGGGTCTTACATGCAACAGAACTTTACACATTTATATTACCTGTCAGACTCTGTGACTGCTGCCACAGATGATGATAAATCACTGATGATTTTAAAGTGGGAATGTGGAATGACAGCAACTGTAGGGAAATCAGTACAGCAGGGACGTCCAGCTTATATCTGAGGCAAGGGAGTCTAGAACATTCCTACTGCGATAGCCCAGGCATAAGACACTGAGGCCCCAACCTGAGGAGTGTTGGTAGGAGAGGAAAGGAAAATGGAGATGCAAGATGGGTCAGAGAAGAAGGAAGGGGTGGTGAGAGAAGAGGTGCATCTAGAGGGGAAAGCCTCAATTGTGTTCAAATCCCCATTCAACCAAGATATGCTGTGGATCTTTGGGAATGTTACCTAAAAGCTCTGTTGCTTTACTTTCTCACACAAGGTGAATACAATTGTCAATCTTGCTCCAAGGATTTGTAATGATATATGTAAATCTATATAAAGTTCTGAGTCCAGGCGCTGCCACACAGTAAGCATTTCAAAAATGATACAAAATTCTATTGTATATGATGGAAATAAAATTGTCCGGTTATATGTATGTGCATATGTGGTATATTGACAGCCTGAAAAGAGGAAGTCAAAAACCACTAATTTTAATACAAATTTGAGATGTAGATTTGAGGACAAGATGAGTAGTTAGGTCAGATATTTTTGAGTCTGAAGAATAATGGTTCATAGGATATACCTAAGTAATGATTTTGAGCTGGAAATTGACAATATGCCATGCAAGTGGGAAAAAAGTTAGACTGAAGTTTCAGATCAATTTAGAAGCTTATGCTGCAAATAACTAAAAACTCAAACTCAACTGGCTGAAACTATAAAGAAAATAGATTAGTTCCTACAATGGGAAGTCCAAAGGTGGGACAGCTCAGTACTATTATTTTAAGGGTTCTGTGGTATCCTGGGGGACCCCTGTTCTTTCTATCTCTCTCCCACTCCCATGCCAGCAACCTAAACCCATGCCAACTTATCTCTAGGCCTCTATCCTCATGGTCAAAACATTAAGGATTAGCACATCAGGACACAACAACAGAGCTACCCTTTCCTGTGAGAAAACATTTACCAGATTTTCCTGATATATTTCTCCTCTTTTCTCTTTGGCTAAATTTAGAATAGATTCCCCTTCATAAACCAATCATTGGCAAGAAGAACTAGACTCCTAAATTTGGCTTTGATTAATCCAGGAGTAATTCTTGAGTTCTGTCCCTGAATCAAGAAGCAAAGCAATCACTCGGATGAAAGACAAGAATGGTTCCTGGGTAGTGGCATCACCAGCTGGGTCTGCTGTTCCTCAGCTCCAAGCATCAGATTACATTCATCACCATTGTCCTAGAATTACTTCAATGAAGCAAGGCAATAGTGGTGGCAGTTTCCACTTCCCTGCCACCACCTGCAGCAAACCCCGCTCTGGCATTGTCTTTGCAAAGCCGGGATGGATGGATTGTATCGGTAATGTAGACTGCCTGACTCCCCCCACTGAGTCACACAACAGGCAGGAAGCCGGATTGGCTGGCTGGCTGGCAGATGGCGGCAAGGGGTGGCTGGCAGATGGTAGAGGGCTACCCAGTTGCCAAGAGGAGAAGTAAACCCTAGTCCTAACAGAACATTAGCCCTTTGTCTCCTTGATCCACGTGACAATCTCACCCTCAATCAGCATAGGATCCCTCCCCTTTCCTGAGGTTCTCCTTGTTTATGACTGACCAGGAGATGGCATCAGAGCACTAGACAACATGGCTGGCCACCTGCAGTTCTCCAATGGGGCAAAGTGGAGGACTCCAGATGAACTTAGGAGCCTCTCCTCACTGTCACTGAACAGGAAACTCATAGCAAGCCAATCTAAAAATGGCAGCAGGAAAAGATCATTAACCCACCTGCCTGTGTCTTGCAAGTCTGAATCTAAGTCATGTTGGAAAGACAACATTCTCTTATAAAGTTCATAACCATGGACTCTCTTGCTAACACACATGCCACCAGTGAGACAGTTTATTTTAAAAGTTGAGCCCGCTAATGATGGATAGACTTGTCAAATCGCTGTTTTACACTTGAAACTACTGTAACATTGTGCATCAACTATACTTCAACTAAAAATGAAAAGAGTAGGGCCCAGAGGACTTTTTTTTTCTGAATTGTATTACTCAATTTAAAATAAAATAAATTTAAAAATAAGGCCACTGGCTCTGAAGCCATTCATGAGTGATCCCCCAGGAAATCGCTCATCATATTTTCTCCCAGGGTTGGGCCCACATTTAAAAAAATCATTGCCTTCCAAACAATTTTTCCAGCAACAACTAATTTCCTCTCTCATATTATGAAAAGTCATATTTAACTGGGCATGCAATTAAAAGCTGAAATGGCTATCACATTGTTTCCATTAAGCATTTTTTTAAATTTCATCTTAAGTATGATGTTGAAAAGCACATGTATCACAAGTACAATTTATCTTCACAAGCTGAACACACCCACATAACCAGCACCCATATTAAGAAACAGAACACCATCGGTACCCTTAACTATCAGCACCTTTGACGTCCCCTCCAGTCACTATGCATCACCACCACCCTTAAGAATAACCACCATCCTGATTTGAAGTAGCATAGAGTAGTTTCTCTGTCTTTGGACTTCAGGTCAATGGTTTTATAATCTGTGTTCTTTGTCTCTAGCTACTTTCTGTCAACATTAGCTATGACCCATGCTACACACAGTTAAAAGATGATTCATTCTCAAGGCATTGGTGCATATTTTATATATACAATATAATAAATACAATAAATTGGAGGATACAGCAATTTATCAGTTCTGTATAGGTGAGCATTTGCATAATTTCCAGCTACTATCAGCTACTTTGCACATTCTGGCACCTGTCTTTTGTGGAATATATATAAGCACCTCTGTATCGAGTACCCATACCTAGTGGAGGGATTTCTAGGCATGTGTGTATTCAGGTTAGTAGATAGATTCTACCAAATAGATTCTGTCAAAGTGGTTCCATTAGACATTAGAGATTTTTTTGAAATGTAAAAAATAAATTGCAGACCCCATTATGGCCTTCATGGATCCCTTAGAGGTCTAAGGACACCAATTAAGAACTTCCACTTAAGGGGGAGGGGCAAGATGGCGGAGGAGCAGGGTCTCCAGGTCACCTGTCCTCAGCAAATTACCTAGAAAACCATCCAATCATCCTGAAAACCTACGAATTCGGCCTGAGATTTAAAGAGAGACCAGCTGGAACGCTCCAGTGAGAAGAGTTCGCGCTTCTATCAAGGTAGGAAGACGGGGAAAAAGAAATAAAGACACAAAAGGCCTCCAAGGGGGAGGGGCCGCGAGGAGCCGGGCTGAGGCCGGGGCGAGTGTCCCCAGGACAGGAGAGCCCCGTCCCGGAGGAGCAGGAGCTGCACCGACCTTCCCCGCGGAAAGGGGCTCCCCGGGAATTGGAGCAGGATCCCCAGAAAGGCGGGGACGCCCTCGGGCTCCCTGGGACAGTAACAGAGGAACTGCGCCCCGGAGAGTGCGCCGAGCTCCCTAAGGGCTGCAGCGCTCGGCGGGACCCGGAGCAGCTCGGAGGGGCTCGGGCGGCGGCTCCGCGGAGGGGGCTGCGGGGCTCCGGGAACAGCTCAGCGGCGGCGGCTCGGGCGGAGGAAGAAGCTCCGCGGAGGGGGCTGCGCGGCTCCGGGAACAGCTCGGAGGGGCTCGGGCGGCGGCTCCGCGGAGGGGGCTGCGGGGCTCCGGGAGCAGCTCGGAGGGGCTCGGGCGGCGGCTCCGCGGAGGGGGCTGCGCGGCTCCGGGAACAGCTCAGGCGGCGGCTCGGGCGGAGGAAGAAGCTCCGCCGAGGGGGCTGCGCGGCTCCGGGAACAGCTCAGCGGCGGCGGCTCGCGCAGAGGAAGAAGCTCCGCGCGGAGGGGGCTGCGCGGCTCCGGGAACAGCTCGGAGGGGCTCGGGCGGCGGCTCCGCGGAGGGGGCTGCGCGGCTCCGGGAACAGCTCAGCGGCGGCGGCTCGCGCAGAGGAAGAAGCTCCGCGCGGAGGGGGCTGCGCGGCTCCGGGAACAGCTCGGAGGGGCTCGGGCGGCGGCTCCGCGGAGGGGGCTACACCGCCGGGCGCAGAATCCAACAGCGCAGGCCCCGGAGCACAGGGCGCCGGGACACAGCCCAGGATCCGGCCTCCCCCGGGACAGGCAGAGGCCGGGAGGGCCCAGGACAGCAAGGACGCTCCTGCCTCGAACTGAGCAGATCAGCGGCCCTGCCCCGGAGCCCCCAGGCCCTGCAGAAGGAGAGCCCCGGAGCTACTGCGGGGCTGAATCCAGGGTCCCAGAGCTGCGCCCGCCACTGTGGCTTCCTCCCGGGGCCTCACGGGGTGAACAACCCCCACCGAGCCCTGCACCAGGCAGGGGCAGAGCAGCTCCCCCAAGTGCTAACACCTGAGAATCAGCACAGCAGGCCCCTCCCCCAGAAGACCAGCGACACGGACCAGTTCCAAGGGAAGTCAAGGGACTTAAACTACACAGAATCGGAAGATACTCCCCCGTGGTTTTTTTTTTTTTTTTTTTTTTTTTTGTTTTTGTTTCTGTTTTTTTTTTTGTTTTGTTTTTTTTGTTTTGTTTTGTGCTTTTTTTTCTCTCTTTCTTCTTGATTTCTGATTGCTTCCCCCACCCCCCCTTTTTTCTTTTTTCTCCTTTCTTTCTTTTTCTTTCTTTTTCTTCTCTTTTTCCCCTATTTTTTTCTTCTTTCTCTTTTTTCTTTTTCTCTTTTCTTTCCTTCTCTCTCTTTTTCTCCTTTTCCCAATACAACTTGTTTTTGGCCACTCTGCACTGAGCAAAATGACTAGAAGGAAAACCCCTCAAAAAAAAGAATCAGAAACAGCCCACTCTCCCACAGAGTTACAAAATATGGATTACAATTCAATGTCAGAAAGCCAATTCAGAAGCACTATTTTACAGCTACTGGTGGCCCTAGAAAAAACCATAAAGGACTCAAGAGACTTCATGACTGCAGAATTTAGATCTAATCAGGCAGAAATTAAAAATCAATTAAATGAGATGCAATCCAAGCTAGAAGTCCTAACGACGAGGCTTGACGAGGTGGAAGAACGAGTGAGTGACATAGAAGACAAGTTGATGGCAAAGAGGGAAACTGAGGAAAAAAGAGACAGGCAATTAAAAGACCATGAGGATAGATTAAGGGAAATAAATGATAGCCTGAGGAAGAAAAACCTACGTTTAATTGGGGTTCCCGAGGGCGCGGAAAGGGACAGAGGGCCAGAATATGTATTTGAACAAATCCTAGCTGAAAACTTTCCGAATCTGGGAAGGGAAACAGGCATTCAGATCCAGGAAATAGAGAGATCCCCCCCTAAAATCAACAAAAACCGTTCAACACCTCGACATTTAATAGTGAAGCTTGCAAATTCCAAAGATAAGGAGAAGATCCTTAAAGCAGCAAGAGAAAAAAAGTCCCTGACTTTTATGGGGAGGAATATTAGGGTAACAGCAGACCTCTCCACAGAGACCTGGCAGGCCAGAAAGGGCTGGCAGGATATATTCAGGGTCCTAAATGAAAAGAACATGCAACCAAGAATACTTTACCCCGCAAGGCTTTCATTCAAAATGGAAGGAGAGATAAAGAGCTTCCAAGACAGGCAGGAACTGAAAGAATATGTAACCTCCAAACCAGCTCTGCAAGAAATTTTAAGGGGTACTCTTAAAATTCCCTTTAAATAGAAGTTCAGTGGAACAATCCACAAAAACAAGGACTGAATAGATATGATGACACTAAACTCATATCTATCAATAGTAACTCTGAATGTGAACGGGCTTAATGACCCCATCAAAAGGCGCAGGGTTTCAGACTGGATAAAAAAGCAGGACCCATCTATTTGCTGTCTACAAGAGACTCATTTTAGACAGAAGGACACCTACAACCTGAAAATAAAAGGTTGGAGAACCATTTACCATTCAAATGGTCCTCAAAAGAAAGCAGGGGTTGCCATCCTTATATCAGATAAATTAAAATTTACCCCGAAGACTATAGTGAGAGATGAAGAGGGACACTATCTCATACTCAAAGGATCTATCCAACAAGAGGACTTAACAATCCTCAATATATATGCCCCGAATGTGGGAGCTGCCAAATATTTAAACCAATTAATAACCAAACTCAAGAAATACCTTGATAATAATACACTTATACTTGGTGACTTCAATCTAGCTCTTTCTACCCTGGATAGGTCTTCTAAGCACAATATCTCCAAAGAAACGAGAGCTTTAAATGATACACTGGACCACATGGATTTCACAGATATCTACAGAACTTTACATCCAAACTCAACTGAATACACATTCTTCTCAAGTGCACATGGAACTTTCTCCAGAATAGACCACATACTGGGTCACAAATCGGGTCTGAACCGATACCAAAAGATCGGGATAGTCCCCTGTATATTCTCAGACCATAATGCCTTGAAATTAGAACTTAATCACAACAAGAAATATGGAAGGACCACAAACACGTGGAGGTTAAGGACCATCCTGCTAAAAGATGAAAAGGTCAACCAGGAAATTAAGGAAGAATTAAAAAGATTCATGGAAACTAATGAAAATGAAGATACAACCGTTCAAAATCTTTGGGATGCAGCAAAAGCAGTCCTGAGGGGGAAATACATCGCAATACAAGCATACATTCAAAAACTGGAAAGATCTCAAATTCAAAAGCTCACCTTACACATAAAGGAACTAGAGAAAAAGCAACAAATAGACCCCACCCCCAGCAGAAGAAGAGAGTTAATTAAAATTCGAGCAGAACTCAATGATATCGAGACCAAAAGAACTGTGGAACAGAGCAACAGAACCAGGAGTTGGTTCTTTGAAAGAATTAATAAGATAGATAAACCATTAGCCAACCTTATTAAAAAGAAGAGAGAGAAGACTCAAATTAATAAAATCATGAATGAGAAAGGGGACATCACTACCAACACCAAGGAAATACAAACGATTTTAAAAACATATTATGAACAGCTATATGCCAATAAATTAGGAAATCTAGAAGAAATGGACGCATTCCTGGAAAGCCACAAACTACCAAAACTGGAGCAGGAAGAAATAGAAAACCTGAACAGGCCAATAACCAGGGAGGAAATTGAAGAAGTCATCAAAAACCTCCCAAGACACAAGAGTCCAGGGCCAGATGGCTTCCCAGGGGAATTCTATCAAACGTTTAAAGAAGAAATCATACCTATTCTACTAAAGCTGTTTGGAAAGATAGAAAGAGATGGAGTACTTCCAAATTCGTTCTATGAGGCCAGCATCACCTTAATTCCGAAACCAGACAAAGACCCCACCAAAAAGGAGAATTACAGACCAATATCCCTGATGAACATGGATGCAAAAATTCTCAACAAGATACTAGCCAATAGGATCCAACAACACATTAAGAAAATTATTCACCATGACCAAGTAGGATTTATCCCTGGGACACAAGGCTGGTTCAACACTCGTAAAACCATCAATGTGATTCATCATATCAGCAAGAGAAAAACCAAGAACCATATGATACTCTCATTAGATGCAGAGAAAGCATTTGACAAAATACAGCATCCATTCCTGATCAAAACCCTTCAGAGTGTTGGGATAGAGGGAACTTTCCTCGACATCTTAAAAGCCATCTACGAAAAGCCCACAGCAAATATCATTCTCAATGGGGAAGCACTGGGAGCCTTTCCCCTAAGATCAGGAACAAGACAGGGATGTCCACTCTCACCACTGCTGTTCAACATAGTTCTGGAAGTCCTCGCCTCAGCAATCAGACAACAAAAAGACATTAAAGGCATTCAGATTGGCAAAGAAGAAGTCAAACTCTCCCTCTTCGCCGATGACATGATACTCTACATAGAAAACCCAAAAGCCTCCACCCCCAGATTGCTAGAACTCATACAGCAATTTGGTAGCATGGCAGGATACAAAATCAATGCCCAGAAATCAATGGCATTTCTATACACTAACAATGAGACTGAAGAAAGAGAAATTAAGGAGTCAATCCCATTTACAATTGCACCCAAAAGCATAAGATACCTAGGAATAAACCTAACCAAAGAGGTAAAAGATCTATACCCTAAAAACTATAGAACACTTCTGAAAGAAATTGAGGAAGACACAAAGAGATGGAAAAATATTCCATGCTCATGGATTGGCAGAATTAATATTGTAAAAATGTCAATGTTACCCAGGGCAATTTACACGTTTAATGCAATCCCTATCAAAATACCATGGACTTTCTTCAGAGAGTTAGAACAAATTATTTTAAGATTTGTGTGGAATCAGAAAAGACCCCGAATAGCCAGGGGAATTTTAAAAAAGAAAACCTTAGCTGGGGGCATCACAATGCCAGATTTCAGGTTGTATTACAAAGCTGTGGTCATCAAGACAGTGTGGTACTGGCACAAAAACAGACACATAGATCAATGGAACAGAATAGAGAACCCAGAAGTGGACCCTGAAATGTACGGCCATCTAATATTCGATAAAGGAGGAAAGACTATCCATTGGAAGAAAGACAGTCTCTTCAATAAATGGTGCTGGGAAAATTGGACATCCACATGCAGAAGAATGAAACTGGACCACTCTCTTTCACCATACACAAAGATAAACTCAAAATGGATGAGAGATCTAAATGTGAGACAAGATTCCATCAAAATCCTAGAGGAGAACACAGGCAACACCCTTTTTGAACTTGGCCACAGTAACTTCTTGCAAGATACATCCACGAAGGCAAAAGAAACAAAAGCAAAAATGAACTATTGGGACTTCATCAAGATAAGAAGCTTTTGCACAGCAAAGGATACAGTCAACAAAACTAAAAGACAACCTACAGAATGGGAGAAGATATTTGCAAATGACATATCAGATAAAGGGCTAGTTTCCAAAATCTATAAAGAACTTATTAAACTCAACACCAAAGAAACAAACAATCCAATCATGAAATGGGCAAAAGACATGAAGAGAAATCTCACAGAGGAAGACATGGACATGGCCAACATGCACATGAGAAAATGCTCTGCATCACTTGCCATCAGGGAAATACAAATCAAAACCACAATGAGATACCACCTCACACCAGTGAGAATGGGGAAAATTAACAAGGCAGGAAACAACAAATGTTGGAGAGGATGCGGAGAAAAGGGAACCCTCTTACACTGTTGGTGGGAATGTGAACTGGTGCAGCCACTCTGGAAAACTGTGTGGAGGTTCCTCAAAGAGTTAAAAATAGACCTGCCCTACGACCCAGCAATTGCACTGTTGGGGATTTACCCCAAAGATTCAGATGCAATGAAACGTCGGGACACCTGCACCCCGATGTTTCTATCAGCAATGGCCACAATAGCCAAACTGTGGAAGGAGCCTCGGTGTCCATCGAAAGATGAATGGATAAAGAAGATGTGGTCTATGTATACAATGGAATATTACTCAGCAATTAGAAACGACAAATACCCACCATTTGCTTCAACGTGGATGGAACTGGAGGGTATTATGCTGAGTGAAATAAGTCAATCGGAGAAGGACAAACAGTGTATGTTCTCATTCATTTGGGGAATATGAATAATAGTGAAAGGGAATATAAAGGAAGGGAAAAGAAATGTTGGGAAATATCAGGAAGGGAGACAGAACATAAAGACTCCTAACTCGGGGAAACGAACTAGGGGTGGTGGAAGGGGAGGAGGGCGGGTGTTGGAGGGGAGTGGGTGACGGGCACTGAGGTGGACACTTGACGGGATGAGCACTGGGTGTTTTTCTGTATGTTGGTAAATTAAACACCAATAAAAGTTAATTAAAATAAAAAAAATAAAAAAAAATAAAAAAATATTTAAAAAAAAAAAAAAAAAAAGAACTTCCACTTAAAAGAAATTTGTTGTCTTCTATTCTCAGTTAAAATGGGTGACACTTACTATTTCTCATAAAGTGCACCTCAGTTATTTTGATGAAATCTCAGCCCTGTTCCCCCTGAGCTGTAAAAACCTTTTCTCACAGGTAATGCCCAGCTGAGGCCTTTGCACTTACCTGAGGCCTCTACATGATAAGGACCAGACTCTAAACCTCAGAGCATTACGTAATCACAGTTAGAAGAGGTAGATGAGTTCCAGAACCACATCCCCTCTAATACATAGCTTCTCTCTTAAGTATGAGATAGAAAGGAGTCGGAAAGGGATCAAAAAGGCACACACTTTGGAGTAGATAGCCCCCAGTCTGGACTCTTGACTTGTGGCTAACCAGAGTTCCATCTGGTCTGGTTCCATCCATTCACCTACAATTAGCTTTGCTTTTCTAAACCCCAAACCTTCCTTCCTGTTGGTTAAAATAGGCAATTAGAGGGACACCTGGGTGGCTCAGCAGTTGAGCATCTGCCTTTGGCTCAGGGCATGATCCTGGAGTCCCGAGATCAAGTCCCACATCGGGCTCCCTGTATGGAGCTTGCTTCTCCCTCTCCCTATGTCTTTGCCTCTCTCTCTGTGTGTGTCTGTCATGAATAAATAAATAAAATCTTTAGGAAAAAAAAGAGGCAATTAGAATGAAATCTAAATTCCTTAACTTACCCATAAGGCCCCAGCTGAACGGAATGTGTCCTGATCCCATTTCCTTCCACTCCCCGCTTTGCTCATGAGGCTCCAGGTACATGGGTCCTTTTTTCCCTTCAAAAATGGCAAGTATGATGTCTTTTCAGAGTGTGTGTCCTTGCAGCTAGCTCCCTCTGTTCCAGGTGCTCTTTCCCTTGATCTCCACCTGGCTGCTTCATCTTCATGGTTCAGGTTTCAGCTTAAATGTCACCTCTTTGGATGTGCCCTTCACTAACCAGATCTCAGAAAGCAGACTCCCACCATCTTTCTACATCCTATCAGCCTATTGTGCATAACAGCATAGATCATATGACATCATTTGCTTATATGCTTATTGCCATCCAAAACTACAATGAAAGCTCCATAAGAACAGTTTTATTTTGTTTTGTTTTCATTTCTAGGTCCCAGCATCTAGAAAAGTCTCTGGCACATAGGAGGTACGCAATAAATGTTTGAGGAATGAATGACTGTGGCCCTATCTAAGGAGTGTGTGGGCCCAAATTTAGCTACCATTGATGGCTTTTGGAAAAAAAAAAAAAATTGAAAGCCCAGGTCCCACTCACCATAGTTCAGTACCTTTCACCATTTAGTCCCAGAATCAGCATTTTTTTTCTGGCCCTAGAGATACCTACTCATTTGGGGACCCAACATTTCTTTGACCTCATTTACAACAAATCAATGTTGTAAACTTTCTTTTCCATACAAGCTCGCACTAATGCCTTGTGGTGAATCACTAATACACCAAGACTATTTAACTTGTCAAAATGAAAACTGTCAGCTGTGGTAAATGCAAGGCTCTGCTCAACCTCCCAGCATTTTGGGGTCTTAGAGTCAAGGCATGATCATTGGGGAAGCCGTCCAGGAGGGAAGGCCACATGCAGGCACAGGATGCTGCATCTGCCAAGCCCAGGAAGGCAGGAAGCAATGCTCAGTATTTTGTGTCATATGGCCATGGTCAGCAGCTTTGAGTGATTCCCAAAGATCTGCCAGGAAGAAGAGGTTCATTTGTTGGAAGTCCTCATATTTAAAAACAATATGCATCAGTGGTTTTATCTTTTCCCGGAAAGTGTGAGTTCCATGAATATTAACTAATAAGTTTTTGCTTTGCTAACTTCAGTGCTGGTCAATACTTGTAAGAGATCCAGACACAAGACAAAATAATGAAAGTACTGAAGAGCTGTAAGTGCTCTTCAAACAGAACACTTCAACACACAGGTTTCATCTGGCAGAAAATGAACCAAGATCATGTAATCAACTGTAACAGATGAAAGAATTTTAAAGTTGGCCTGGCCTGGGCCCTTGATGCTGACATAAAAATAGGCCTTGAATACTCTCTGATTATTCAGAGCTTTGATGCTAACCACCTATTCCAACCCATCAGCAGATGAGAACACAAACCACCCTTGATCCCATAGACTTCTGGCAGAACTTCCCTCCTATCAGAATAGAACCTTGCCTCCCCTCTTGACCAAGTCCGCCACCTTAGGCTGTAAATGTTGGTGTTGCCACTGTGTTCATCTCAGTCCCAGGTGAGAAACCAAGACACATCAGGAATCATTATGGCCACAGTTCCATCCTGAACCAGCTGTTCCAAACTCCTTGGCTAGAAGTACACGATGTGGATCATGGTAGCCATGGCACCAGCCTGCATCTAGAGAGGACTAGGAAGGCTGTTTTGGGAACCAGAATCACTAGGTGAGATCTTTGTTCAGGGTCCTCTGAGTCCTTTGGCCAGGGTGGATACACAGAGTCTGTGTTACGTGGCTAGAATCCACATATAGACTTCTACCTCAAAGATTCTCGGTGGAGTAGATGGTGAAGCTGGCATCATGGCAGGAGCAGCAAAGGCATCAAAAGTTAAGGTTCTGGGGGCTCATGGAGCCTACCTGGGGAAAACCACATCTCTAGCAGCAACACAACTGTGTTTAGCTGGTAGGGGATCAGGCCAAAAGAGAGCATAAAGAATGTTAAAGCCCAAAATACAAAATTGAGGAAACCAGGATGGGAGCCTGAAATTGACATGGAAATCACTACCAGTCACACTGGTAGATGAACCCTTGGAGCCACAGGAGGCCTCTTTAAGTGGCAATGGCCTGATACATAAACTTTTTATTATATCTTCTTTCCCATGATTATGGCTTATATTGTTATTATTATATGGTGCTCACTCCATATCCTAACAGGACTGGATCAGATAATATAAAAACAAATGGTATACAGCCTACAGATGAGGATTTTTTCTTTTTTTTTTTTTTTAAGATTTTATTTATTTATTCATAAGAGACACAGAGAGAGAGAGGCAGGAACACAAGCAGAGAGAGAATCAGGCTCTCTGCAGGGAGCCCAATGTGAGACTCGATCCCAGAACCCCAGGACCATACCCTGGGCTGAAGGCAGACGCTGAACCACTGAGCCACCCAGGCATCCCAAAGATTTTTTTTTCTTAATGTGAATTATTTGTTAACATTTTTACATGGGAAACTGCACGTAAAAATCCATATTTACCGTCTCTCTTGAGAAATGCAAAGATCTGACAGGAGCGAGACTATAGTCCAGCCTGGCTGCATTCCACCAGAGCTAAGTAGCAGTCTTCTCTCTGGTGAGGCCACGGGCTCTGGTTTACTGCCATCCACGTGGCCTACTTCCTTATTTAAGCTCCTGCCTGGCCCAGCAGGAATTTTAGTTTGAGACCCCTGAGCTCAGCACTTAGTGCACCAAACAGTGGGTGTCTGTGGTGGGCTCTGGGGTAACATTAATCACAGTGGGTGGCTGATGCAATTGCTATCATCCTCATTGTCATTGCTGAGGTCTGTTGTTGTAGATTCTATGTGGTACAATGCCTATTTCAGGAGATGAGATAGCCATAGATCTTCACTGCAGGAGCTTTAAACCAATGGAAAGATCAACATAGGTTGATTTTGTAAGACACTGCAAAAATTCAAAGTGACAATGATTGATGAGGCACAGGAACAGAGGCTCCATAAAGAGAATGGGAGATCATAAACTGGAATTTCATTGCTCACTGTCATATACGGAATGAAAGATTCGGCCTACAGCCTCAGTTATGAGAGAGACAGCTGCAGTTGGCCCCCTTCTGGGTTTTAGTTGTAAGGTCCTGGGATATCCATAAAAAAGAGAACCCCTGACTCTAAAGCCTGACCTCCTGTCAACTCAGGATGCCCCTGAGCACTTAGTATGTGCTGGCACTATATGAGGTACTTTGTCTACACTGGTTCAGAGGAGAGGCAGTCTTGGAGTATAGGCTCATAGTTGGCTGACTAGGTTCAAATGCTGGCTCTGTGCCTTACAAGTTGTCTAAACTTGGACATCTAACCTCTTTAAAATTTCTCTTCCCAACCTATAAAAGGGGAAACTAATGGTATCTACCATATTGTAGTTAGGTGGATTAAATGAAAGGGTTTAGCCTAGTAGCTGTTTCTAGTAAATACACATAAGTAACTATTAGCATCATTATTATTATTATTACTAAACTGCCTTTTAGCAGGTGAGGAAAAGTAAAAGACAAAAAGAGTTAGAACTTGCCCAAGATTGGGACGCCTGGGTGGCTCAGCAGTTGAGTGTCTGCCTTTGGCTCCGGGCATGATCCTGGGGTCTGGAGATCGAGTCCCACATCAGGGTCCCTATGGGGAGCCTGCTTCTCCCTCTACCTATGTCTTTGCATCTCTCTCTGTGTCTCTCATGAATCAAAAAAAAATAACTTGCCCAAGATTATTATATAATCAGTAATAGAACCAGAACTAAAACTCAGGTTCATCTGCCTAAGAATATCTATGGTTCTGGCACCTTCCTTCCAAAGATGTCTTAGGACTAGATGAACAAATAGAGATGCTACCTGAGAAAGAGAGAAAGAGTTTGGGTAATGCTTTTGAAATATTGCACTGTATCATTCCTAGTTTCTGGAACATTTTTTCCCCTTAATTCCCATTGTTTTACCCATCAGTGACGCCATTTTCCACACACATGTTAAGCCCAATTCTCCATGGAAAGACAATGTCATCCATCCCAGGCACAAGTCATGCTTAATAGAGAATGGCAGGACAGGGTCATCAGCAAAGACTGGATCTCAGCCAGTCCTCCCACATGGAAGGTGAACTCACTGCCACTCAACCCCACTGTCTTGGACATTCTCCAGGAATGAGTGACAGGTCTCACCATGTGGGCAGCCAAAGGCATGGGGGTGGTGGAGATCGTATGGGAGACGGGAGAAACACATTGGAGATGAGCAAAAGCCAAACAGATGGCATGGCCTCACTGCGGGTAGCTAAGAAACCACAGCAGCAAGCTGACTAAATGAGCATACATACAGCGGAGAGAGCCAGGAGAGAGGCAAAGAAGTCGGCTCCAAAAGGCACCAGGCTTGGCAAAGAACAACCACAGTGCTCACGGACTAGTAAAGAATCAAACCCCAGTGGCGTGAGGGGCTCAGGACTGGTGGGGAGCAGCAGGGGGTCGGGGGAAGGGCAGAAGTGGAATTAAGTCAATGCAGAGCAGTTGAGAACAGCCAGGGGCCAGGCTGGCCAAGTCTAAAAAATTCAGGAAGAAGTGATCACTAACACAAGGATGGTGGGCAAAGTTAGAAAGCCTGAGTAGACCAATGCCAAGGACTCTCCTAATGTCTCAGCAAGCTAAGGAACCAGTTAGATTTCTGTTAGCAGCCCCATCCACTTCCCAGAGACAGCCATTGTCAACAGGCATAGACTATACACAAACATACAGATGTGTGTATATACAAATATACACACATATATACCCTCAGATATTCAAGAACGGAATTAGACTATATATATAGTGTCCATTTTTTTTTCACTCAACTAGACTAGGAACATTTTTTCATGCCTGCGAATGTACTGCTGCATGGTCATTTTAGTGGCTTTGCTGTATTCCATCACATATATGAACCACAACCGACTCAGCCATCCCTGTTCCCCTCCCAGGGAACAGCCACTCCCTGTTCAAGGGGCATGAACAGTAAAGGGTGTGTAGGATTTTCCTCTTTTATAATACAATACAGTCATCATCATCTGTTTCCTTGGGATTAATACCTACGGGTAGAACTGGTGAAGCAAAGGGCAATAGCATTTTAAAATCTTTTACCACATAAGGAAAAAAAGTGAAAGCCTACATTAATTTGCCCTCTCTCCAGCAAAATGAAAGGGCAATTTGCTCCACATGCTCCCCAACACTGGGTATTATTATTATTTTGTCAGTTTGCTAAGTTAAAAAATGCCATGTCATTTATATCTATCTGTATGACTCCATTTATTAGGGAGGTTGAACATTTTCATAACCACATTCTTAACTCCTAAGTACAAGATTGAATCCCTTACAGAAAGATGACATGGAAGAGGGTGGTGGAACTCACTGGCCAGATGCTCAGACCTGGCCTCAGAGACTTTGTCTTCATGTCTACAAATCAGTGGTTCCCAGAGATTGCACCTCGCTTTGCAGGTGCAAAATCTGACTACTTTTCACCCCAGTGTTTGCTAAAAACAATTCACAGGTAATGTGCTGATAAGCCAGGATGCTAATGTATCAACTTATAATAAAAAATACAATCTTGGGACACCTGGTTGGCTCAGCGGGTTAAGCACCCAACTCTTGATTCTGGCTTAGGTCATGATTTCAGGGTCAAGGAACTGAGCCCTGGATCTGGCTCCAAGCTCGATGCGGAGTCTGCTTGAGATTCTCTCTCTCCCTCTCCTTCTGCCCCTCCCCTGCTCATGTGCACACGCATGGACGCATGCTCTCTCTCTCTCTCTCTCTCTCAAATAAATAAATCTTTAGAAAAATATATGATCTTTGTAACAGTAGAAATATTCATGTACAATATCTAGGTTACTCTGTTCTGAAACACAAATTAGGAATCAGAAGGTTATCTGATGAATAAAAATGTATCCCCAGAGACAGAGAGGAGCAGCAAGAGAACACTGCTAGACACCAAAATATATCTGCAGATAGTCAGAATCCCACCCACTGGAGAATTCTTTCTCCAGCTCCAGGTGTCCTGAGGAAAGTTAGTCTCATGAAGCCCATCCAGAGACCTACCCTCCTCACATGCATGGCCAGGAGAGGGGTCCGTGGCTGTGGATGACCCACATGATGGCAACTAACAACTTTAATCCCAGTCACCCTCTAGCCTACAAAACTAATCAGCCACACAGGCCTAAGGGCACAGAACCAACAGCTTCCCTTAACACCCTGTCCTAACTTTCTGGGCCAATCAATCAATCAATATCCTCTTTTTGTCTCTCTGTCTCTCTCTCTCTCTCTCTCTCTCTCTGTATCTCCCTCTCTCCTCCTTTCTCTCTCTCACTTTATTTCCTTGTTTTAATACAGAAGTACACTTCTTTTCTGTTTTGCTTTTCTTTTATTACATGAATCTACACCTTGTCTCCCCAACTTATACCTGCCTGAGGCCACCCACTGGTTCCCAAACTGGGGTACATGTACCCTGGAGGGTTCATCAAAGTTGGTTTAGTTATACTTGGAGACAGAGGATAAATATGGCTTGTCAGAGAAAACTAATTTTTCTTAATGTTACATAATTTAAAACATTTCAAAAGTAGAGAAAACATATAATACATGGAATACAATATGTATGAGTTCTTTGAATAAAATATAATTTAAAAAAATACTCAAAGAAATTCCAGTTTGCCTACAGTGTCTGACTCAACTTCTAACCAGCTCCCACCCTCCCATATCCATACCCACCACGGGAGCACTATGCATCTGAGCTCCTCTGCCTTTTAAGAACACTTTGGTGTTAAGTTAGGAAGCACCAATGTTAAATTAGGGCAAAGGTTAAAGGCAAAGATCAGATGGACCTGGCATCCTATAGTCCAGGGTCTTGTAGACCTGGCCTGGAAAACATTTACAAGTTGGGTGCCGTCACGTGAGTTATTTAATACTCTAAGCTTCAATTCCCTCATTTGCTGAACGGGATAATAACAAAATAATTGATAAAATGTTTGATAGTCATAAGAGTCTAATAAAATTTGCAAAATTGATTTTTACAAATTTATTTATAACCAATCTCAGCTTAGCTCTTGGATTTCCATTTCTGCTGAGGGTGGAAAATTGTTCATTATTCAGTACAATATAACCTGGTCTTTTCTAATTCAAGACTTTCTTTGGGGTTAAATACTGGGAAATACTGAATCAAGGTTCACCCTTCAAACTTCTCCATCCCTGTAAGGCATCTGGGTCCAAGAGGCTTCTTCATGGTATTGGAATGAAGCAGTGTCTGTCAAGTCAGCCCCCCTGCTGGGGTTCACATCTGTTCTGGTGCTTGGGCTGGAAGTGTCATACCAGCCACAGCCACAGCCACAGCCAGAGTTAACTGGAGGAAGGCAGGCCTCCTTGTTCTATACCTGGATGGATCTAACTTTGGTGATTTCTGCTAGTATCCAAGCTTCCCAGTGTGTAGATCCTCAAAGACCAAGATACTCTGTGGCACCTCCAGGGGCACATATCCCACTACAGTGTCCTCTCTGGGGTGTCTTCAGTTACTCAATCAAGCATTTCTAAGGGTAATACACTGGTACTAACTCCTGGGCTCATGCTCACACTTTCTCCACTCAGGGATCCGGGGTGGAAGTGGGCAGAGGTTTGAGGGTGCTTGTCTTTGTGAAACCTACTGGATATTCTCCCAAGGGTCGGACCAGCTAGAACCCAGGGCAACACTGCTGTTCATGAAGCAACTTGCTAGTTTATCCTGTGCCACTAGTCTCCCTGTCGTCAACCTCTAACTCTGGGGAACATATCCAGGCAGGACACAGGACCTTTGAGGTCAGCTCTGAGCCCAAGGCTATTCAATTAATGGTGGCGCATCAAACAAAAGTTATCATGTGTCCCAAGTCCACAAAGAATGCAGTAAATAAAATTAAATGGAAGTCTTCGTGACAGAAAATGAAATAGCTACTGACAAAAAAAGCAGGCGGAGAACACTTATGAATTTGAAACATACACAAATCATGACTTGAAATGACACTTATCTCTAAGTATCATGAGAATTAACTAATGTTGAGCTCCTGGAGAATATAAGTGATACATAAATGCTAAACAATTTACGTTTGCTGAATCACTTAGGATGCTTACTGAAATACCATGTAATACTGATATTCTAGAAGATTAATCCCCCTAAAAGCAAACGACTTCCAAAGTGGCTTGACAAATGACAAGGAAATAGCAGTTTTATGAATCTGATACTGTTTTGTGTGACAATGGGACAAGTATTAAAAGAGAAAAATCTATCAGTATCTCCAGGATAATACTATGGTGACTGGGTAGCTGCACCTGGCTTTCTGAAGAAAACCATATCAACATAAAAGCTTTCCCTAAAGGCACTGGCACATGAAGAAATGGATTAGCTACCTCAGCAAACATTTTGTGAACCCTTAGATTCTAGTACTATGCTAAATCTTGGGAATACAAAATAAATAATGATCCAGCCCTGAGGTCACTCACCCTCACTTGATATTTCACCTATGAATCTATGACCTCTACCTTGACAGTATCGTCCCTGGGATTGACCCAGTCTTCCCTACCTCAACAGCCTTGCAACTATCCCACACTCTTCTTTGCCCCTCAAATGCCAAATCCAATCAGTCACCGGGACCCAGGGTCACTGCTCCAATCCCCCAATGGTTGAGACTTGTCCCTGGGGTGATGACTCTCCTGCACTTGCAGGCTGCCTTGGCATTAGAGAAGGTCCTGAGGTAGAAAAGCAAGGAGGGCTTGGACTGTCCTTCACATCTGTGGCTGGAATCACTGATAGACCCAGAGATATCATACTGGGCATGTAAGCATTTGCTTTGCCAATTGTACTACTCAGGGAGGGCCAGAGAGCACTTACTGGAGAAATTAGTGGGGATAAGGGACCAGAGAGATTGAGGAAGAAAGATCAAGAAAGATGGTAGGAACAGAGACAAGGAGGAGATAGAAAAGAGAAAGGAAGGAGTCCAGAAGCCAAGCAAGAGAAAGTAGTGAGGATCCTAAGAAAAGCTCAATTACCTATTCAGGAGAACAGAATTAGGAGTAGAGAACAGTGTTTCGAACAAATAAGACAGTGCTACTTTATAGAAATGGGGTTAGGAGCTCTTAGTGGCCTCAAGGTATCTATGTGAGTGGACTTCTTAGATCATGGAGGTGGGAGTCAGGAGTCAATATATAACATATAACTATGCTGTAAAACAGTTTAGAAAATTAGGGGGGAAATGGCACTGGGCTTTACCCCCAAATATAGTCATATTCTGAACAGAACGATCTGAGAATTTGAAATCTGAAACTTTGAGGAAGAAAAAGCAAAGGCAATCACCTAGCCTATAAATTCCACAATGATTGGCAACCTCCACTGCTGGAAAAAGTGTGCTTCCTGCACTGACCTGACATTCCTAATGCAATGTGATTAGAGAGGGAGAGGAAAGGAGAAAGCCGGCACCTAGAATATGTCTCTCCTCCAAAACTATCCTCTCACCAACTCGCTGATGCCTGAAACTCCACAGAGTTTTGTATCTGGTAGAAAAAAAGAAATGAATGACCGGGTATTGAGTGACACTCTTGTGCTAGCTCTAAGCCGGGGGATTTACATACATTATTTCATGACATCCTCTGAAATCAAGAGGTTTAATTCCCCATTTTATAGGTAAGAATATGAAAGTGAGACTGGTTAAGAAACACTTCCAAGGTCACAAAGCTAATAAGAAGTAGAGCCACAATTCAAGTGACACCACAGTCCCCAATCTTTGCCTACACCATTCTGTACCCATCGAGCTTAATTAAATTAATTAATCTAATTGGCATTGGTAACAATGCCATCAATCCTAAAAAGAATCATACTTTTATACATGACTTTTTTCATTCATTCAATGCATATCTATCTACTGAGCACTCTTCTGGATTCATTCATTCAGCAAGTATTTACAGAGTCTGACTACATGCTAGGTACTATAGTAGGATACCTCAACAAATGACTCAGATGTGATCTCTGTGCTTTGGCAGGATAAAGGAACACATGAAAAAATAAAGCAATTACAAATTGCAAATTGTGGAATGGGCTATAAAAATAATATGAAGGAAGCTGGGACAGAGAATACTAAGGAAATGGTGGCACACATTGGAAGGCAACAATTCAAAACATGCTCTGAAGAATGGGAGGGGCAGCCTGGGAAAAAGGTACTCCCAAAATCAGGCATAACCCAGGAAAAGATCCCAGAGCATAAAACAACTTAAAGAAGGCTCATCTGACTGGAGAATGCTGAGTGTAGGAAATGGGTATGCAGGATGCTTAAGAATCAGGCAGGTCCCATTCTGCAGGGCTCTGTAAGCTCTCTTGGGACTTGTGGTTTTATGCTGTATGTGTAGGAAGCCATGAAGGATTTCAATCAAAGGAAGGACATGATATAATTATTTTTTAAAAGATTTCCCTGATGCTCATGGAAAATGGACTGCCAGAGGCCAATGGTAGAGACAGGGAGAACAGTTTATAGGCTGCCACAATAGTCCAGAAGGGAAACAAAGATGGCCCAGATTAGAGTGGTGGCATAGAGGTGGAGGGGAGGAGTTGGCTCTGAGATCTTTGTAGGCTGAGCCAAAAGAGATTGCTAATAAATCAGATATGGGAAACGAAAAGGAGATAAGTTCTAGTTTCTGATGGAGAAATTAGATGGATAGTGGAGCCATACACTGAGATATTTTGATAAGGGGGAATGGGATGCCTGGGTGGCTCAAAAGTTAAGCATCTGCCTTCAGCTCAGGGCATGATCCTGGAGTCCCAGGATTGAGTCCCACATTGGGCTCCCTGTAGAGAGCCCGCTTCTCCATCTGCCTGTGTCTCTGCCTCTTCTCTCTCTCTCTCTCTCATAAATAAATAAAATCTTAAAAAAAAAAAAAGGAGGGGGAAGAAGGGGAACAATAGTTTGATTTTGAGCTCTTGGGTTTCTGAAATTTGACTTGTCTGTGAGACATCCAAGTGGAGATGTCTAGTAAAAATCCAGCTATGTGAGTCCAGAACTCAGAAGAGATCAGCTCAGGGAACATCATTTCTGGAGTTGAGAGAGAGAATAAAGAGAGAGAAGCCCAAGCAAAAAGCTGATGTTTAGAGACCTGGATTTGGAAAACTGAGAAGGAGCAGCCAGTAAGAGGTGTAAAGAGAACTATGTCATAGAAGGGGAGGAGGATGTCATGGAAGCAAGGCAAAGCAACATTTAGGTCCATTCTAAGGCTGCTGAGGTGAAAGAAAATTCAAAAGTAAAATGATGAATAAGATAGAATTCTCATCCCAGAAGAGTTCAAGACTGATAAGAAAGAGAAATATGATTGATGAAGGAATAAAAAGCTAGCGTAACATTTATTGAGCACTTACTACCTGACAGGAACTAAGCTAAATGATTTACATGTATTATCACCAAAGCCTCTGATGGAGTAGGAATCATTATTATTCTCACTTTACAGATGAGAGAACTAAGGCTCAGAAAGAATGGCTCACCAAAGGTCACAGAGCTAGGAAGGGGGAGAGGCAGGATTTTAAAGGTAGGCAGTCTGATGCCCAAGGCATACTTCTAACCACAAAGATATCCACATCTAGTTGGGAACATAGACACATAGCCAACTCCCTTAATCACTCTCCTTAGTTCTCTCCTGCCTAACTTACTCCTTACCCCTATTTCCATAAGGTCCTTGCTTAAGGACCTGGGACAGCTCTTTTACCTGCAGGGACTTTGTTCAACATAGCAGTGATGCTCAGAAGCAGCCCCAGCACTGGAGCTCTCACAGCATTGAGCTTTCATGTGCCCTCTACTTCCTTACACCTACGAGGTTAACCTACCAGGACAGTAAACCTTACCCAAGGTCCCCTTAGAGGCTCCAACCCCAGAACCTGTCCTCCAGATATTTAACCTTTATTTTAAATCAGAAACTGATCAGATCCAACTTGGGCAATTATTAGACGTGGGCTGACGTGGCACAGCAGCAAAGGGAGTAATCACTCCTGATAAAATTGAAGAAAAAAAGGAAAAAGCTATTTTAACTTAAATTGTTTCCTATAAAACAGTTTTGAAGGTAAAAGGTACTATCTTCTTGTCAGTGTCAACATTTCTCTTGCTGGGTAAGTGAAATTATGTTTCTGTCAATGATGAAATCTTTCCAAAAGAGAGGTGACATTTTGTTTGGTTTCTGGCAAAGAATGATTAGGTCTGATGAGACTGGATGCATAAAAGAACACTTCCATTGGGCATGAGTGAACATCACCAAATTTCTACTGTCTGCAATGAGTGTATGGCCAGAACTCTTAAACCTTGCCTATACTAATTTGGTTCAACGGCCTTGATGAATATTTTTCACTAAGTTTTTGTCCATTGTCAGAGTGATAGATATGGCCAGAGACTGTATACTCCAGTTTTCTATTACCTACTATCCAAACTCATTGCCTAATTGTCAGCAGCCAATATCTAGAGGGACATCTTTGCTCTCTCCCTCATAACTTTCAGTGATATCATCTTGCTGAACCCACCAGCACAGTAGGCTATCCCACATTCATCTGAGTTCAGCTGTATCACAAAATTAAAATGAGCTTAAGAGATTCCTGATCCTTCATGAAAACAACATTTAAAACTTCTGACCTGAAAGTACTAAGAACTGACTGGGTTTCCAGCTTCACTGCCTCTCTCTGTGTGTGAGATGACACACATGCCAACTGAGCCCATCATAGTTAATGTCTTCACCTCTAAGTGGGAGTCCCAAAGACCTGTAGCTACAGAAAGGAACAAAAGGAATTGCTGTGAAGGGTTAAAAGCATTCCTCCCAGTAGGAGAAAACTAAGACCCCTTTATTTCACAGTTGCAGAGCTGAAGCTTGCAATTGCTTGGCATTGAGCATGAGCTTGTGCCCAGAACACCCAAAATGAGAAAGAGAAGCAGAAGTACAGCTTGGGAACACATCAATGTGTTTGGACTTAGCAGAAGTGGAATTCTCTGAAATATCAAAAAACCTCTGTGTCCCACACTACGGTATGGCTCTGGTGCTATTCTCAGGTCTTGTCATGACTGATTCTTCTCCAATCAATAGTTAATCTAAGTCATGTGCACCTTTTGGAAGTTGCAAGTGTGCAACTTTGCACTAAGCCAAAGTCTCAAGTATATGAGAAGCAGAGAAGGAGTAGGGGGGAAAAAGTGAAGGAGAATTCAGAAGGAAGAATTTAATAGTTTTCATGGATTCATTCAAAGAATACAAGTAAATGTCATTTTTATTCCCAAATGGTCATACAAATAATAAGAATTAAAGAAAAAAGTTTTTCTGAATTATGCCATTATACATGGCATCAAATTTTCTTCCACTTCGGTTTTCTTCTTCCTCCTCCACCCCCACCTCACCTCTAAATAAATTTACAACCTAAGATGTGGCTAATTATAAGAAGCATTACTTTGTAAACGAGCACTGAAGGAAAAAAAAATCTTGCCAGTTAAACCCTGTCACACACATGTGGGTTCCAGAGATGTTAAAATGTGAAAAAGGTGTTCATCATAAAATCCATGAACCACAGCAAACACACACACAGACGCACACATACACACATCACACTCATCAATGAATTTCTCTAGCAAGGGCAGAAAAACTGTCATCAAAAACCAATTTTCCAAACAGCTAGAGTTGTGCCACTCCTAAAAAGGAGGGGGTGGAGAGTTTAAAGTTTATTTTATGGCATATATTTGCTGCCTGAAGACAACTCAGAACAGCATTGGCAGATAATGGACCACATTTCATATCTGAGAAATGTGTCTTATTTTTAAAACCGAAAGCAGAGAAAGTCATTAGATTTGCTTTCACTCTTGCCAACAGGATGGCAGGGCAATTTTCATCATATCTGCTCCTCTTTGTTTCCTTCATTTTCCATTTTCCTCTCTTCTTTACATTCATCTTTATTCTAGCCTTCTTGGTTTTGTGGGATTTTTTTTACTTAAAATCTCATTTAGTTGTCTCAGTACCTCATTAATGTGGCCTGCCTCAAAGATCCTTAATAATAACTTATTGTACATGTTTATTACACTTGATAGGAAGCAATTTTATTGAAGCCCCTTTTGCCTCCTCATTTGCAGGTAATCTGTGCCTCCACACCTGTAATATTCTCCCTAAGAAACTAGTTCTTAGCTTTATACTTGTTTGTTATTGCCAGGGAGATGATAATGAGAATTCATGAGGCTGAAAAGCAGGTACAGTGACTCTGTCTCCAAACCTGCCCAGTGCCTACCTATAATGAAGATGATCTGTATTGATTTGGCATAATGTTCCTGACACCTATTATAGTGGCTATTTTCTCTTCAAGACTAAGGATTTGTTTAGATTAACTTTCTTATTGCATTGGTGATTTGTTAAAGCCTTAACCAGGTCACTCATAGAAAAAGTTGGTGCCAACTAGTGGAAATTTAATTACTCTGCAAGTGAACATTTACAAAGTGTCCAACTTTTGCCCAGACATACTGGCAGGCACTGAGGACAGCTCAAGAGCTAAGACATAGTCTGTGGCTTCAAGCTAAGCAGAAAAAGGAAACACATTGGAAATAAACATGGCCCAGTTCATTGGTCTGTACCAGCTGCTATAACAAACAACTGCAGACTGAGTAGCTTATGAAGAACAAATATTTATTTCCCAAAGTTCTGGAGCCTGAAAGCCTGAGATCAGACTACCCAGCATGGTGATGTGAGGGCTCTTTTCTGGGTCACAGACTTCCCATCATATATTTGTATGGCAAAAGGGGCTCAGGAGTGACATGGGGTCTTTCTTATTAAGAGTACTCATCACATCTGTCAGGGCTCCACCCTCTTCACCTAATCGCCTCCTGAATCACCACCCCACCTTCTAACATCATCACGTTGGGTGTTGGAATTCCCCACGTGAATTTTGAGGGGATACAAACATTCAGAACATAGCACTCAAAAGCCCTCGGGCAGTTAAATTAGCACCGTCCCTCCCATATTTCCCCCAGCTGATTAGCACTTACCACCTCCTCTGGATCCTTGTTCTCAACTAAGAGAGCCCGATGGCAGCACTCCCACTTCCTAATCCCAAAGACACACAAAATATATCTGTGAGAAAAAAAGAAAAATGGAAGTATCAACAAGAGGCACAGCCGATTCCATGATTTATGTCTTCAGCTGCATGTCTCTAAGGCCTTCAAACAAAAACAGAAACTAGAATGTGTTTCAATTATATTTTCCCCATTGATTATGGAAATTTTTCAAATATATAAAGTAGAAAGAGAAGAATATGAACACCAAGTACCTAGCCCCAGTTTCAGTAATTACCAACAAGTCTGCCATTTTGATTTTATCTCTGCCCCCTGCCTTTTTTCTTATTACATTTCAAAGCCAATCCCAGATGTCCTACCATTTTGCCCATAAATACCTCAGCATGTATCTCGAAGTGACTGAGACATTTTTCTTTTTAACATCACCACAGTGCCATTATCTCATCCAACAAAATTAACAAGAATTTCTTATTATCACCTAATAACCTGCCTTATTTTTCCCTGGTTTCAAAAATGTATTTTTATAGTCAATTTGTTCAAATCAAGAGCCAAACAAAGTCCACAAATAGCATTTGTTAGTTTCTTAAGTCTCTTTCAATCCAAAATAGCTGTTTCTCCCTTTCTTCTCCATATCATTTATTTGTTGAAGAAAATTAGTCATTTGTCCAGTGACTGAATGCATCACTGGTTTTCATCCAGCATGTTTCCTTTCTGCTGCATTTTCTAGAAACTGGTAGTTGGATCTAGAGACATCTAGGTTCGATATTTCTAGCAACAAGATGCCATAGATAATACTGTGAGTTCCTACTGCATCACCTCAGGAGGTGTAGAATGTCTGGTTTGGGGGGTTTCTTTTTCCCCACTTGTTGTGATTATAAGTATACTGCTGAGTGAGATCATTTACCCTCTTATTGGTTAAGCTAAATCAGAAAAAAAACTAAATTTCAAAACACTTTTTAAACCATGAAAACATACTTGAGACAGTTATCAAAAAAAAAGTGACATTTTCAACCTATAGATTTCTCTCTTTTGAGAAGAACCCTATTTTAATATCTAAACATTTCACAGCTCCCCTACTTGATAGTAGTTGAAATTTTAATCTTACTGATCAGGAAAATATAAATGATGAAAAGCTTCTGTGAATTCAGTGACCCCCTAAACAGATTTCTATTATTTTTATCATAACAGTACTCTAAACACACTTGAAATTTAGCAAAGTCATGTGCCATAGAAATAAAACAAAACACTAAAAAAAAAAAAAAATAAAAATAAAAAAAAATAAAATAAAATAAAAAATAAAACAAAACACTTTAAAGTATAGAAGTTGCAGTCTTTCCCCTTTCTGTCTTACACCCTAAACCATGCCCTACTGGAGAAAGGAAGTATTTAAAGGTGCAGGTCTAGCCCTGTGCTCTCCTCTGGAGATCAGATCCCCAGTAATTAACTAAGAGGGCATATGGGAAGGGGGCGGGGTGTTTGCATATGACTCAGCCCAAACAACCTAGAGAGTGTACACAATAAAGAGCTGACCAAGAAAGAGAGACTACTGAAGGAAGAAGCTGTTTCCGCTAAGTATCAGGAAAAGTCTGTGGGAGTTTACAGACTGAAGAGAGCAAGATTATATTTTCTGACTGGATTTGTTCCCCATTCCACCCTCCACCCTTTGCCATTTTCAAAAGAGACTTCAAAAGCCTTAAATTCCTATTCTGATTACCCTAGACACCAGGATTTATATGACTTATAGATGTATAATGTAAGACACAGTGTTGATTCAGTAGATAATGTTTCCTTACAGATACACAACTTAAGGCTGTCCCCAGTCCCTCCCCTGATCTCCCTGGGATCCAGAGTCAAGCAACTTCCCACAGTGGGTGTCTGGAACTTTGGTTCCTAACGCTTCATCTAGGCTCTATCATCATCACATCCCACAAGAACATCAAGAATACTCTATTAGGGATGCCTGGGTGGCTCAGTAGTTGAGCCTTTGGCTTAGGGCGTAATCCCGGGTCTGGGGATTGAGTCCATCATTGGGCTCCCTAAGAGGAGCCTACTTCTCCCTCTGCCTATGTCTCTGCCCTTCTCTGTGTCTCTCATAAATAAATAAAATAATAATCTTTTTTTAAAAAAGAATACTCTCTATTAAATGCCATGTCCATATGAATTCCCCCCACAGGGCACATTTTAAGCTAGGGGTTTGTCCCCCAAGAGCAATCAGCCCACAGGACCATCAGTCATCAAGATAAGAAGACCTATTGGCCTATTGTGCTGAGGCGAGAAATTTACCCAGTACAACTACCTGGTTAGGCTGGTTGATCACCCATTAGATACCAAGCTAAATGAGCCAATGACTCAAACTCATGTTTGGAATGTATACTCCTTGGGGGCCCAAACACAACCTCCTTTATCTATATAGTAGACCACTTAATACTTCTGCAGATATGCTTCTCTCAGTGAAGCCATTGCATTCAAAAACTCATAAAGTGGAACTCTTGAAGGAATAAAGTGATTTGTTCTAAGCAGAATTGGCTTTATTGAGATGCTGAGAAGATGACGTGTAGCTTCAATCCATCAATCAGAAAGAATTTGCAAAACATCTTGCGTGAGTCGCCTCCCTGAGATGACAGCTCAGCAGAGTGGTAGGGGGCATCACGGACCTGAAAGGAATGGTAAGGCTGCCAGCTAAGCAAGGGCCCTTGCTCCAATCCTAAACTCAAATTTTGTTAAAAGGATGCTTTTCCTAATATTAAAAATCAAGAAGTAACAACTTGCCATGATCCAAAAGGTTAAATTTGCTTTCCTCATCAAGCATCTAGCTCAATACTTTTAAACACTCTTAACTTTTGTTTAGAATTGCTCAACCAAAAGAAAAAGAATTGCTCAACCAGGGGGTGCCTGGGTGGCTCTTGGTCTTGGCTCAGGTCGTGGTTTCAGTGTCAGGCTCTGCAGTTAGCGGGGAGTCTGCTTGAGGAGTCTCTCCTTCTACCTCTGCCCTTCCCTCTGTGCACTAGGTCTCTCCCTCTAAAATAGATAGATAGATGATAGATAGATAGACAGATAGATAGATAGATGATAGATAGATAGATAGATAGATAGATAGATAGATAGATAGAGCTTTAAAAAAAAAGGTAATTGTTCACCCCGAGCAAACACCTACAATGCAAATCAGTGGGAATAAAATAAAACAATATTATGTTGACACTGATTCCAGCCTTGAGAAATGGATCTTGACAAGAAAAGCCATGTATCATTTCTTTTAGAGAGCCACTGCTTCTGACACCTCCTCCTCCAAGTGGAACTGAGCAGTAATAAAGTCAGCCTCAGTATTCATTCATTCATTCACTCACTCATTCATTCAACAAATGCTTACTGTAAACCCTTGTGCTAGAGATGAACAGGACAGAGTGCTGCTGCTTTTTGATTTCTTGATCTAATAATTATGCCACTAACGTCAGAACCACATGGTGCAATGATGTCACAAGAGAAGTAAATCTATCTACCATTGTTTTGGTGCAGCATATTAGTTTTTTCAGTGGGGAGCAAGAGGAAGCTATCCAGGGGTATGCCTCTGGAGTCTTGCTTTTGCTCTTGATTTACTGCAGCTACAGGTTGTGACCCTGAAATAAGTGGAAGCTATGTTTCCCTGACCTCCCAAGACACTCCATATCTCAACTTTCTGGATTTTCCATGTCCAAAACTCTCACCCAACAATGCCAGTCAGTTGAGGAGAACACTTTCTGTAAAAAGAGGGGAGCGACTTAACCAAAGTTAAGACCTCCTCCTCAGGGGATCTCTGGGTGGCACAGCGGTTTAGCGCCTGCCTTTGGCCCAGGGCAAGATCCTGGAGACCCGGGATCAAGTCCCACGTCAGGCTCCCAGTGCATGGAGCCTGCTTATGTCTCTGCCTCTCTCTCTCTCTCTCTCTCTCTCTCTGTGTGACTATCATAAATTTAAAAAAAAATTTTAAGACCTCCTCCTCAGACAGCTTGTGGGGTAAGAAAAAAGAAAGGTCCTTTAATAAAGATCTACTCCAGATGACTGAAGACAGCAAAGATGAGGTGTGAAAGGTAAAATCCAGGCTCTATTTTATTGGTTAATTAAAATTTTAGTTCAGAAAACCATAGAGTCACATGCAGTTGTAACCAATGGTAACATTTTGCAAAACTACACTATACTATAGCAACCAGGATACTGACATTCATACAATCCATCGGTCTTTTTTTTTTTTTAAGATTTTATTTATTTATATTATTATTTTATTTATTTTGTTTCTAACAGGTAAACCAGGTTTGGCTCCCCCCAGCCATGCCATCCTTCTGGCTCATGCTTCTGTGTAATCTCTTCCTCATGAGTATGTGTGGGACCCATGACTTTCTTCTCAACCAATGAAATATGTTAAGTGATGGAATCACCTTCCTATGATTAGATTGTTATAGAAGACTCCATCTTGCTAGAAGACTCACTCTAGAAATTTCTTGCTGGTTTGATCAAATAAGTGGCCATGTCGGAAAAACCTAAGTGGGCCAAGACCTATAGGCAGCCACTAGGAGCTGAAGCAGCCTCCAGCCTCTGCCAGCCAAAAGGCATAACCTTCAGCCTGACAACCACAAGGACGTGAATCCTGCCAGCAACCTGGGTGGCAACATTCTTCCACAGGTGGGCTCTTCCACAACCTGGGCAGACAACACTTCATTTGTAGCCTCATAAGAGGACACAATCCGGGTGAGCCTTGCCCAGGTCCCTGACCTCTGGGATTGTGAGATAACAAATGTAGGTTGTTTTAAGCTTCTAGATTTGTAGTAATTTGTTACACATCAATGGGGGGGGGAGGGTGTTACAGAATGAATGTTTGTGTACCCTCCCCATTCATATGTTGAAGTATAATTCCCAATGTGATAGGTGAGACCTTTGGAGGTGAGACCTTTGGGAGGTGATTAAGTCATAAGGGTAGAGACCTCATGAATGAGATTAGGGCCCTATAAGAAGAGGCCAGAGACACAGCTCACTTTTTTTCAGTCATGTGAGGATATAAATCAGTAGTCTATGACCTGAAAGACAGTCATCACCAGAACTCAACCATGCTGACACCCTGGTCTTAGGCTTCCAGCCTCCAGAACTATGAGCAATAAATATTTGTTGTTTAAGCCATCAAGCCACTGTGGCATTTTATCACAGCAGCCTGAGCTAAGACACCAGGTAATTCCTATTTATGCAGCAAAGATACCAACATACCAGGTGACCCTGGTGCAAGTAGGGGACCCTGCCCTGGTCCACACCTGGAGAACCACTGATCCAAATCAAAGTGAGGCTAAGCCTCAGGGGGCCTCTAGTACTAGCCTGTTTTGAATCAAACCCTAGAGTTCCTCTTGACATTAAAGACCTGCCTGGCTCCTAGAGTGGGAGAGAGGAGGTCCTTTAACTCTTCAAGAATAGTTTGGAGTTTCACTGCACCTGCCTCCTGCTCCCAGGCTTCCATCTGATTGTCCAATCCAGAAGTGGCCCATGACTATACACCTGGAAACCAAAAAGCAGACACTTTGTAGTTTGTCCCTTTTGCTATTCTTTGAGGTAGTAGGGAGTATCTGGAAAGATTTCACAGGTCCTAAATGTCTCTACTTGGTTTTTAATATCTAATTGATCATAAGATCAGATTTTAAATGACAAAAAGACTGATGGGTATAATTATGTGTATATAAAAAACATATATTTGTTTTAGTGTTTGTCTCCCTCTACATACAGAGAGAGAGAGAGAGAGAGAGAGAGAGAGAGAAAGGAACATAAGCACTGTACATAAGGGCAGGGACTTTTTCTATGGTGCTCACCAATGTATCTTCAGGAACCTAGAACTTTGCCTAACATATTTGTAGGAAGGTAAGAAGGATGGATTAGAGGGAGAAGGGTGGGATACTATAGTGGTCTCCCATCAGGACAGTGCTAATCTAATCAATGAAACTAAGCCAATAGTAATGGGTAATCATAGTCTCATCCTTTTTCCCTCAGAGTAGCAGCCACTAGAAATATCCCAAAGGTCTGACACAGTGATTCATATTCCAAAGATAGTTGTCCATTTCATCTCCTCTCAGGGACAGCAGGGCATCTTAACTGCATATTCATCTGTCATAAAATGCCCCCAGTGCCCTCAATTAGCCATAATTTGCAGCCAATTGAAGACAGCATGCATATTTTTAGAAACCCTTGCAGTGACATACCACTGTTCACCCATGGGCCTTCTTCTCATGATAACTCACTTCCTGTCAAACAGTGGAGTCACACATCTGAGATGGCCCATTGGGGGAGAGCCTTGTTAATGCACAATAGCTTTAATGGGCCAATCTTTAAACAGACCACCCAGTATGGAAGTGGAGTAATAAAACCAGGTCTGAGAGAGACATTTCTCTTTAACTTTTAATTTCCGCTTCTGGCTAAAGACAGATCTGTGATGTGATTTTAACATGGCTTTTTGCAGCTCCAGATTTCTCTAGCAGTAAAACCAGCTTCATGGCAGTATTTTTCCTTCTTAACCACTTCTCTAGTTTTGGGGATAAAATTCTTTCAAATCTATCTGTGGATGAGTCTGATGAGCTTCCTGCGTTATTCATCCTCAAGTAAATTAGGAAAACCATTACCAGCTTGCCTCGAGTTTCTTGCCAAGTCTAACCATTGACCATACTGATGTCCTGTTTAATCAAATAATTTATTTACACAGCATCGACATTTCTATTCATACTTCACATTATGAAATGAAGGAGGAAAGACAAACTTCTTCAAACTCTAGTCTTTAATTTGGAACCTGGTATACCACCATCACCTACCTCTCTTCATCCCAGGGAGCAAGGTTGGGGAGACAGGGAAGGTCCTAGAATATGCACTAACAAAGGTCTGCCTGGCATGCCCTGCCTGTGTGAATATGTGTGGGATGAGAGTAAGGACTGTGTCTGGCACCATACATTTTCCCTGAAGCATGATGCTCAAATAAGCGCCCATAATTTACTCTAGACTCCAAACAAGAGATCAGAGAGCAGCATTGAGGCAGGATGTCTGCCACCAGGGTTTTGGAGAATGCTGACTCCCGGCCTCTGTACATGAACCCACAAATCTTAAGTTCTCATATGTGCCAGGGACTGAACAATAAAGATATGAAGACAGAAGGCCACCAAGTGAGAAGAAGGGAGCCACTATGTGCCATATTCAGTGATAGGCTCTGACCCATGTTTTCTACTTTAATTTCTAAGAGATACAAATTTGTTCCTCCCATATTTCCCCCCATATTATTCAGGCAGAAACAGGCCCAAAGGAGTTGAGTAACTTGCCCAAAGTCATGCAGACAATTCTGCACCCAAGCCCATCTTCTTCCTGCTATATCACAAATTATTCATTTTACTAACTACCACTCTTACCCACATGGCTTCTTTATGCTTCCATTTCCTTTAAACAGCTAAGGCTTTGTCTGACTTAAAAAAAAAATACCATAGGATTAAGGTTACTCTTTCCCCTGATTTCTTCCAAAAGGGTCAGTATTTTCTTACTACTAAGTTCACCCAACAAGTTGGGCCAGATTTTAGAAGAATGGGATAATACATCACTAAAGCATTCAACATAAACCCCCACCTAGTACAGCTGAACAAACCGTAGGATATGAATCTTCACACCAAGAGCTGAAAAACAAGTATGTGACCCTAAAAAGAACAAATTTTGGCAGCACAAACTCTTAAAAACATAGAGCTTTATTTCTTCAATAGAGGCCTTTCATTAAATTGCACAGATAAATAGCCAAATATACAAATAAATGAATCAGTAAAGCTTCAAAGGAAGTAAGGACCATAGAGAAAGCCAAATGTGTTCATTCTTTGCTTTCACTGATCAAATCAACACTTTCCCCAGGTGCTTTGGGGATTCTCTTGCTCTTCTATGCATTTGCCCATAAAAGCAATGACATTTGTTGATTACACTCATTTGCTTTTTAGAGGCCAAGGTGGATTGTATTCGCCTTTTCTATTAGCCTCGCAATACCTCCCTGTGTTTTTTGCAGTAGATTTTCTGAACAGCAATAGGTTCTAATCAATCTTTCTGGATTCATTTCTCAGAATCTCACAATCACCTCAAGGAACATTTCAAACCTGATTTATCATCATTACCAGACCCTAAATATTCACCAGATTCTTTATTATTTATTACACCTAGTTAATTTCCCTGTTCTGGCCTTATGGGTCAAATCACAGAGCATGTGAAGGATTATTCACACAATATGTCATGAAGACTCTACTATAATGCACAGTCACATTTAGGAAGAAGTATTTCACTCTCTCTTCTCTCTCTCTCTCTCTCTCTCTCTCTCTCTCACACACACACACACACACACACACACACACACACACACACACACCAGAACAGTTCTGAACTGTAGCTGAGCCCCTCTGCTTCTCTTCAAGACTGACCCACATCCAGGCATTCACCTCTTCCTCCAAGCACCTCCTGAACTACACATACACAGGGGCAAGCAACAGCAACTTCCCCATCTCCCTCCATCTGTGGGAGGGAGCAAAAGCCCCATCTGTGCTCTCTATTAAAAAGCCTGGCAAGGGACTACATGGGATAAAGTGATTCCAGGTCAGTCCTGGATGGGGAGAAAGTGTCCTAAGGTTATAATGAGGTAAGAAATGGAAACAAGTACATTACTACCTTTCTGGGATAAAATGACATCCCCAGGCTGACCCATCTTAGAAAACAAAGATCTCCCAATGGTGACCCTCTGAAGAAGACACATCACACCTGTACCCTCATGCCACCCACCAAATTAGCTGTGGCTTCCCAGTCCACACCTCCCAGGACCCTCCCCTTTAGCCCAGATGAAGGAACTGTGGCTCGCCATGAGCAGTCCAGACTTTGTTCCACCCACAGCACACGGTGATGATGGAAGGGGATCTGTTTGAATTCTCTTTTAGAAAAACATCTCTAGTTCATCCCGTGTTCTGTTCTCTAAGACCTTTCGGAGTCTGACTGCCCAGGAAACAGCTGTCTGGTGTGTTAGTGAATGGAAGCAGGCTCACCCAGGACTAAAGCTCCAAGACACCAAAGACACTGCATCTGTGTTGCTCCAGATGACAGAATTAGAACCAATCAGAAAAGTTGCTGGACAAGGTGTTTCTTCTTCATACAAGGAAGACCTTCAGAGTCCCTTTTCGAAACAGTCTGTCTTACAGAACAGCTAAAGAGGTTAGGTAACAATTGCCAAGGGATAGTGCATGAGAGGGAACCCACTTACCTGTTAGGACCTCTTCCAAATCAAAGCTGGTATGACTCTGAGGAGATGTTCTAAATTCAAGTCACAGAGTGAAAGCATTCTATACCTGCAACAGATTTCTGGGTTCATCTTGTCTAGACCTTGCGAAGTAGCAATACCAGGCTGAATTTAGCCCAGCGGAAAATTTCATTTTGTTTACAGAGTGTTGGTGCACACAGGTTTATTGTTTCCTCCAATATTTAAGAACATTCATCCAAAATAAAGAAAAGATTTTGCATAAAATCTGGATTTTTCAGCTTCTGAAAAGAGGAAAAAATCAAAAGATCTGGTCACCTGAGGCCTGCATGCAACTTGAAGCTGAATAATGGTTCGCCTTTTAGATGGGGCTGTGGTCTGTCCCTGTCCCCACCATCTTCCATTGCCCAACAGTCTCTCGTTAAAGTTGGGGTTTTGTTGGCTTTCTGTTTTATTGTTTTATTCTGTTTTGTTTTGTTTCAAGGCCTCTTTATTCATGTGTATTTTCTGTCTTCCATGTGGCCATAAGTATTTGCTGCTGGTGGCCTAGTAAAACTCTAGATAAAGTGACTAAGGCTCAGAGAAGTTGAGTGATTTGTCCAAGGTCACCAGCCAGCTAGTACAAAGCAAAACTCAGTTTCTCTTGTGAGCCAATGCTCCATTAACTTGGCCACACTGCCAGCCTTTATATAGCTAATTTTCCGGGACCAATTTGACTATTCACATTCAGATTGTGCAAACTATCCCTCTACACTTCCATTTAATATATCCTAACAATATGGCTCCACATTTATCCTTAAACAAACAATAATAATAGCAAACAAACCTACAAAAAACAAAACTCAAAAAAAAAAAAAAAACAAAACAAAACAAAACTCTTCTCTCCAGCTGACTCTGCAAGTAACTAGCACCCAAAGACCAAACACCCTTTTGTGTGTCCAATAAAAAATTGATCTGATGAACACATAAGATTTCAATCTTCCTTGCAAAATCAGGAATAGGCCAAAACCTTATTACTTCAGACTTTGCATTGATAGTCCAAATCAATAGTGCAAACAAGATTTCTGGGGGAAAGGTTAAAGTAATTGGCTGAACACACTGGTGTCAAGCCACCATAAGTACTTTCAAAGCAAATAATTAAATACAAATAATTGATAAGCTCACTATAAACAATCCATTTATATATATTAAATTTTAAAAGCCATATATATATATACATATATATATGGCTTTATAACACATTTCTTACAATCTAATCTACTTACTGTCCATACTTGAAAATGATATAACCATATACCTCTCAAAATCTTCCATATTCAGACCTGTAGCTGATTTAACCTGCCTAGGCTCCACAGGAATTTTAAGGATAGAGTAAACCAAAGACTGATAAAGGACTTTTTATAGAGAGAGCATGGGGGGTGGGGGGTGGCAGACGGGGAGTGAGAATCTTAAGCAGGTTCCACACTGACCATGGAGCCAATGTGGGGCTTTATCTCACAACCCTGAGATCATGACCTGAGCTGAAATCAAGAGTCAGATGCTTACTTGATTGAGCCACCCAGGCACCCCCTGATGAAGGACTTTTTTAAAGCTTTTAGTTGGGTGAGGAGATCACTCTAGGCAGAGCCTAGGTTAACTCACTTTGCCTATGTGTCAAGCAATTCTATTTTGTCCTGGCACTAAACAGAGACCCGACTTGACTAACTCATGGTCAGGTCCCCACATAGGAGGTAGTCGGACTTGCCTGGTTCAGATGACATTTAGGCTCACCTTTTAGAAGAGACTGATTTAAAGACAGCATGTTAAAAGACTGCCTCATCACTGGGGCCACATATCAAGCTGTCAGACTAGAAGACAGGTTGGGGATTACCTTAGCTGTCCTTTAAACCTAACCTCAGCTAGAGACATAACAGACTTAGTCACCTGCTGCCTACCCAGGATTTATTCTCCTTTCCTCCTTCCTAGGAAAACCCACATTGTGGTTACCTATCTAGGATTGATAATCAGAACACAACAGACAGGTTTACTGTTGTTCACACCTAGTATCCATTCTGATTCATCAAGACCAAACTGTACTAGACATAACATATTTAAAAATGTATTTAGGGATGCCTGGGTGGCTCAGCGGTTGAGCACCTGACCCTGGCTCAGGGCGTGATCCGCGGTCTCAGGATAGAGGCCCACATCAGGCTCCCCGCCTGGAGCCTGCTTCTCCCTCTGCCTACGTCTCTGCCTTTCTTTTGCTGTGTCTTTCATGAATAAAAAAATAAAATATTTTTTTAAAGATGTATTTATTTGAGAGGAAGAGAGAGAGCACCCACAAGTGCAAGAGCAGGTGGCTGAGGAGCAGAGGGCGATGGAGAGAGAGAATCTCAAGCAGCCTCCCTTGCTGAGCATGGAGCCAAGCAGCACAGCACAGGGCTCCATCTCACCACCCTGATGGCCTGAGCTGAAACCAAGAGTCTGTTGCTTAATCGACTGTGCCCCCCAGGCACCCCTAGACCTAACTAACATATTTAGAATCTCAGTCCTCTGGGGAGGCAAGTACCTACCAGCCCAGACTGCAGAAAAGAGCCCTGATTAGTATCAGCCAATCACAGCCATCCTATCCTTCTTGTAGCTAATTGGTTTAAGTATCCTGCCTTCAGCCAATCAGTACAGAGTATTCCCCTTGTTAATTGCTATTTTTTTCAGGGTGGGACCCACGGTCTGACCCAGTCAGACGAAAGAAATGGAATAGTTAGTCCATGACTCAGGGAAAGATTATTCTCTCACTCACACAGAACAAAGACATCACTAGTCCTGGCTGCTAATACAGCCCTCTTGAAACTCTGAGGGCAGTCCTCTTTAGGACTGAGCCTACACGCTGATGAGGGTAAGGAAGGGGAGCACAAGGAGGGGGAGCACGAAGACTTGCAGAGAAATAGAGCCATAGGTTCAAGGATTAGGTTAGGGTACTGTGCGTGGAGCTTGCCCTACCTCCTGTCCTCTGTTATGAGAAATACTAAATTTCCTGACTGTTTAAACTACTTTAGGTGGGAATTCTGTTCCTGCCAGTTAAAAATATCCAGATTTGCACAAGCCAATATATTCAAAGCGGGTTAGAGGGACTTTTCTGGTGAAGCTAGTGTTTTAACCCATCCCTACACAGACTTTTTAATCAGAGCAGATACTGCAAATAGTATTTGCAGCTGCAAAGTTCAGTTTGCATTCTTGTTTTCAACTGTAGTTGAAACACAATGTTACATTACTTTCAGGCGTACTCCATGGTGATACAACAAATTTATACATTATGCTATGTTCACCACAAGTGCAGCTGCCATCTGTCCCAATACATCACGATTACAGCATCATTGACTGTATTCCTTATGCTGTACATAATTATTCATTCCCTAATTTATTCCCATAATTTATTCATGCCCTAACTGAAAACCTGTATCTTCTACTCCCCTTCACTCATTTTGCCCATCCTCCCCCTTCTCTTCCTGCAACCATCACTTTGTTCTCTGTATTCATAGGACTTATTTTGCTTGTTTATTCTTTTTTTTTTTTTTTTTAGATTTCACAGGAGTGAAATCATGTAAAAATCAAAATCATATGGTATTTGTCTTCCTCAGTCTTATTTCACTCAGCATAATACCCTCTAGATCCATCCATGTTGTCTCAAATGTCACTATCTCATCCTTAGTTATGGCTATAAAATATTCATATATATTCATATATATATGAACAATGTGGTGTGCGTATATCACACACACACACATTTGTCTATCGACGGACACTTAGGTTACTTCTATATCATGGCCATTATAAATAATGATGTAATAAGCATAGGGGTGTATACACCTTTGTAAATTAGTGTTTTCATTTTCTTTGAGTAAATATCCAATAGTGGAATTACTAGATCATATGGGTTTCTGTTTTTAATTTTTTGAGGACCCTCCATACCGTTTTCCACAGTGGCTGCACCAATTTACATTCCTACCAACAGTGTACACGTGTTCTTTTTTCCCACATTCTGTCCAACACTTATTTCTTGCCTTTTTTATTTTAGCCACTCTGAAAGTGTAAGGTGATATAGCTCATTGTGGTCCTGATTTGCATTTCTCTGATGATTAGTGATGTCGAGCATCTTTTCATGTGTCTGTTGGCCACATACAGGTCTTCTCTAGAAAAATGTTCATTCAGGTCCTCCGCCCATTTTTAGTCATTTTTGGCATTGAGTTGTATAAATTCTTTACATATTTTGGATACTAATCCCTTATTATCATTTCCAAAGATCTTCTCCTAGTCAGTAGGTTGCCTTTTCATTTTATTGATATTTTCACTTACTGTGCAAAACCTTTTTATTTTGATGTAGTCCCAATAGTTTATTTTTGCTTTTGTTTCTCTTGCCTCAGAAAAATATATCTAGAAAAATGCTGCTATGGTAATGTCAGAAAAATTACTGCCTGTATTCTCTTCTAGATTTTTATGGTTTCGGGCCTCACATTTAGATCTCTAATCCATTTTTAACTAATTTTTGTGTATAATGTAAGAAAGTGGTCAGTTTCATTCTTTTACGTGCATTTGTCTGGTTTTCCCAGCACAATTTATTGAAGACACTGTCTTTTCCCCATTGTATTTTCTTGTTTCCTTTGTCATAGATTATGGATGCTATAATCTCGGGTTTATTTCTATGCTCTCTATTCTGTCCCATTGATCTATGTGTCTATTTTTGTGTTAGTACCATATCGTTTTCATTACTATAGCTTTGCAGTATATCTTGAAATCCAGAATTGTGATACCTCCAACTTTGTTTTTCTTTTTCAGGATTACCTTGGCTATTCAGGGTGTTTTGTGGTTCCACAGGAATTTTAGGTCGATTTGCTCTACTTTTGTGAAAAATGCTGTTGGTATTTTGATAGGGATTGCACTGAATCTGTAGGTTTCTTTGGGTAATATGGACATTTTAACAATTATAATTCTTTGAATCCATGAGCATAGTATACCTTTCCATTTGTGTTTTCTTCAGTTTTTTTTTTTCATCAGTATTTTTTAGTTTTCAGAGTACAGGTCTTTCAATTCTTTGGTTAAGTTTATTCCTAGGTATTTTATTACTTTTGGTGCAAATGTAAATGGTGAGAGAAATTTCCTAATTTCTCTTTCTGCTACGTTATTACTAGCATATAAAAATGCTACCAATTTATGGGTATTAATTTTATATCCTGCAACTTTACTGAATTCATTTGTTACTCTAATAGTTTTTGGTGGGGTCTTTGGGGTTTTCTACATATAGTATCATGTCATCTACAAATAGTGAAAGTTTTACTTCTTCTTAAGCAATATGGATGTCTCATTTCTTTTGCTTTTCTTATTGCTGTGACTGGAATTTCCAGGACTATGTTGAATAAAAGAGGTAAGAGTGGACACATCCTTGTCTTGTTCCTGACCTTAGGGGAAAACCTCTTGGTTTCTCACCATTGAGTATGAAGTCAGCTGTGGATTTGTCATATGTGACCTTTATTTGGCCCCACTTCGTTGAGAACTTTTATCATGAATAGATGTTGAATTTTGTCAAGTGCTTTTTCTGTATCTATTGAGATAATCATATGATTTTTATGTTTCCACTTGTTGATGTAGTGTATCAGGTTGATTGACCTGTGAATATTGAACCATCCTTACCATCCCTGGAATAAATTCCATTTGATCACAGTGTTTGATTCTTTTAACACATGCATTGTTGAATGCAGTTGCCTGGTATTTAGTTGAGGATTTTTGCATCTACATTCATAAGGGTTATTGGCCTTTCCTTCCTTTCTTTTCTTTCTTTCTTTCTTTCTTTCTTTCTTTCTTTTTCTTTTCCTTTTTTTTTTTTTTGTGGTGTCTTTGTCTGGTTTTGGCATCAGGGTAACACTGGCCTTATAGAATATATTTGGAGGTTTTCCTTCATCCTCTATCTTTTGGAAGAGTTTGAGGAGAATAGATATTAACTCTTTTTTAAATGTCTAGTAGAATTCCCCCTTTGAATCCATCTAGTCCTGGAGGTTTATTTTTGGTAATTTTTTGATTACCAATCAATTTCATTGCTTGTAATTGGTCTGTTCAGATTTTCTATTTTTCCCTGATTCGGTTTTAGATTACGTGTTTCTAGAAATTTATCCATTTTTCTTGGTTGTGCCATTTGTTGGCATAACAATTTTTTGTAGTATTCTTATAATCCTTTGTATTTCTGTGGTATCAGTTGTACTCTCTCATTTCTGATTTTGACTCTCTTTTTTTTCTTGGTGAGTCTGGCTAAGAGTTTATTAATTTTGTTTATTTTCTTAAGAGAACCAGTTCTTCATTTCACTGATTTTTTCTTTTTTCTTTTTGTCTTTATGTCATTTATTTCTGATATTTATTATTTTCTTCCTTCTACTCACCCTGGGCTTTGTTTGCTCTTCTTTTCTAGTTCCTTTAGGTATAAGATTAGGTTGTTTGAGTTTTTTCTAATTTCTTGAGATAGGACTGTGTCACTATATATTTCTCTCTTGAAGTGCCTTTACTAAAAAATAATAATGATGATAATAATTGCTTTTACTGTGTCCCAAAGATTTCAGACTGTTGTGCTTTCATTTCATTCATCTCCAGGTAATTTTTTTATTTCATCTTTGAATGCTTTGTTGATCTAGTGGTTGTTTAATATCATGTTTTTGAACTTCCAAATGTTTGCATTTTTCCAGTTTTTTCCTTATGATTTATTTCTAGTTTCATACTGTTGTGATCAGAAAAGATGTATGGTATTATTTCAATCTTCTTAAATTTATCAAGACTTATTTGTGGCCTAATATGTGATCTATTCTAGAGAATGTTCCATATACACTTAGAAAGAATGTGCATTCTGTTGTTTGGGGATAGAATATGCTGTCTATACCTGTTATGCCCTTCTGGTCAAATGTGTCATTCTGTTTTCTTTTTTATATATAGATTTTTAAAAATTATTATTTATTTATTTGACAGAGAGAGACAGAGTGCATAGAAGGAGGGGGAGCAGCAGAGGGAGAGGGAGAAGCAGGCTCTCCACTGACCAGGGAGCCCCATACCAGACTTGATCCAGGACTCTTGGATCATGACCCAAGCTGAAAGCAGATGATTCACTGACTGAGCCACCCAGACACCCCCAAAGACACTGTTTTCTTGTTTATTTTCTGTATGGATAATATATCCATTGATGTAAGTGGGGTGTTAAAGTTCCCTACTATTATTGTATTACCATCAATTTCTCTCTTTATATTTGTTAATATTTGCTCTATGTTTTTAGGTGCTCCAGTGCTGGGTGTGTATTTACACTTCTTATAACCAATTGTTGGATTGGTCCTTTTATCATTATGTAAGACAGTTTAAAGTTTTTAATGTACCCATATGGGTTATGCCCAGAAACTTGTAACTGGGTAAGGAAGAATGGTTAGAAAACTGGGAAAAACATGGTTCTGGTATGAGATGACCTTGGGTCCATCCCAGCTGTGCCACTTATAAATTCTGTGACCACGGGAAAATGTCACTATCAGTAAATTACATGAAAATGCATATCTTATATCTAAATAAAAGACACCCTCCTTTCCCTTTTTCTATCCCATCCTCTGAGAAGTCTTTCCAGATCCCCTTACCCTGAAGTTCCAGGTTCCCCAATTCCTCCAGTTCCTATTTCATTCCTTTCCTTTCTTCCCCTCCAACTCCACACTTGTTTAATTATCTATCCCTGACACATTTTGTGTGGCTAATGTATGCTTTTCATTGACTCCATTTACTGGTACTTAATATGCATAGGTATTGTTATAATACTTAGCCCTCCAACCACAGTCACCCAGTGAGAAACATGATATGCTTGTTTTATAGTTGATGAAATGAGGCTCGGAGAAGTGATATAAACTTGTCCATGACTTCTTTAAGGTGAATTAAAAGGAAGGAATTCTAGGCCAATGTGACTCCAAATGCTATGCTCTTATCTATTTCATTAAACTGCCCATCCAAGGAGTAGTTTATATATGTGCTTCTGTATGTCTCTTCCAACAGACTAAGTTGTTCAAACACAGACCTATTGTTTTCTTAGTAAAGGTAAGTAATGCAAGAACTGAACAGTCACCTATTATAAGCCATCATTGACAATACATACTTTTGATTGCCCATTGTACAAGCCTTCTTGAGGCCTGGGATACACAAAAATGTATAAGATGCTCTTCTTGCCCTCCAGAAATTCAAAACCAGATGTAAACATAGGACCTTTACATAGAAAGCAATATGAGATAGCATATCTTATTTCCCCAGGAAGAACTTCCAAATCCAAGTGCCATAGGAGGTCAAAGGAAGGAGATCATCAAGAGCTGAAATGAGATAATAAGAAGTGGAGCGAACACTGCAGGCCCATAGGATTAAGCAGAACTTTAGAAGCAAGATCCTGTATGCCTGGAGGAAGGAGAGACTGATAAAGGGGGAGGGGATGAGGGCAAGCATTGGAGGCAATATAGAGCAGAGAAGGTATCAAAGATAAAGCCAGACACTAGTTAGAGTGTTAAGGATAGATTCTAATCAGTAATATCCTATTGGAATAGGAAAAAGTGTCCAGCATGAACTGAACCCAACTTTTGATTTGTGCAGAGGTAACTGGGCATTTCAAAGGAAGGGTGAAAGAAGAGGGAGGGGGTGAGCAGGGTCTCAACAGAGTCAGGAAGTGAAAAATGACAAAAAGCAGGAAGAGGGTTGGTCCATGTGAACCCCACCTGGGTTTGCTAACCGGTGCTTATTAAAGTTAGGCTCCTACCCTCTCACAGAGACTGAGAAATTGGGGCCCTATCTTCAGGTGTTGGCTGGAAGAAAGCAAATTCTTTTATCAGCCTTTAGTTTTCTCAGGCAGGCACTTTAAGAGGACTAGGGTCATCCTAGGGCTGCAATATTGAGCTGTTAGAAACCATGCTAAATGTTTGTTCAAGTCTTTATAGGCTAATATTGAGGCCTAGGAGAGAAAAGAGCTCAGAGGAGCCTGGCTGCAGTTTGGTCAAGGACAGCCTCTGCCAGGGGGCAGCTTCTAGCCAGCAGCCCAGGCATGGACAGAGTTCTCTATGTAGAAGACTGGATTGATAATGAGAGGTAAGGTGGTGATTTTGAACTCTCCCTTAGAGGGTGGGCAAGCACCAATCCCAATTTGCCGAAGACTAAGAGAGGGGTTTCCGGCCATGGGAAACATTTGGTGCCAATACAGGAAAAATCAGCCAAACAGGACTCATTGATCATCAGCCTACTTGGAGGCATCAGGCACTTGAGACAGGTTATTGAGCAGGAAGGCACTGTAAAAATTCATGATTTTAGGTGATTCCTCCGGCTGTAAAACATTAAAGATCCCAAGCCTCACTGGCCATTTAGAGAATCAGATTGTGTGGTATGTCACTCTGCCACGGCATACTAGTTCTGGCCGTCTTAGTCACTGTTCCAAAGTTTCTGAGCTAAGTCTAGGTCTGCTTCCTTTACTCTGAGAACCTCAAACATAGAGCATTGCACTTCACGAACTGTCTGAGAAGGAAGGACCACTCATTGCTAGATCTGCCTTTAAAGAATTTGAGGAATTATTTGATGCCAGAGGCAAAAGGACCAGATTGGAACACACTCCTCCACGGTGTCTAGCCGTGTGAGTCTGGACATGATCTTTCTATTCCTTAAGCCTCAGTCTCCTCATTTGTAAACAGAGATTAAAAATACCACCTAGCTTACAGGGCTAGAAGGAGAATTAAATGAGATTATGCATGAAAGGCCCCTAACAGGGTGCCTGTAATATATGAAACATTAAGTAAACAGCAGCTATTGTTGTAATTGTGGTAGTTGGTTTTGTTGTTAAGCATGGAAGAGAAACATTTATTCAGTGTTTAAAGGTCAGCATCCTGAAACATTTCCACAGGGTTAGATTTTCAGGTGAGAGAAACAAACACGAGGAATCTGTCACATAAATAGAAGTTGACCCTGGGTCCCTTAGACTTATGTAATGGCCACTCAGAGACGTCTGGAAAAACAAAGTAGACTCGTGAAAAATGCTTGTATTGCCCTGGGTGTCATCCATCAGTGGGAAAGGCTTCAACCCAGATTTTATTTCCTATGTTAGGAGAAGGCCAAAAGAAGGGGAACAAAATTCAATTAACAAAAACATAATTGATTTCAGAAATCCATACACAGAGCATCACTCTTGCTCCTCAAGGAAAACACTATCAGCATCAAGGGTAGTTAACACAGAGAGTTAAACACTTATTTATTAATTTTTTTAAATATGCTCTTCTTTTAAAGCCTCAGGAGCAAAGTATAATCAAATCACTCTGTAAAATATTGACACTGGATTATTGCTGCAGTGATGAGCAAAATCCAAATGAGCAGTGTAGCAAGGCACCTGTCGAGGCCCCCTCAGTCCCAAGAAGCCTCTAAAAGGGGTGGCGTGAGCAGCTGGCTTAGGATCCTTTAAAACCCCAGAGCATGGCCCAGCCCCAGAAGTCCTGCCACTACCCTGACTACACAAGTGCCTCCATTTGGCCCACTCAGCCTTCTCCTGCACTCATGGCCCCAAATAAGTCCAGGTTTTGTCACCAGTAAATTCTAGTACCAGACATGACCTCTCTAAAGCCTCAGTTTTCTCATCTTTGCAATAGAAAAGACAAGATTTACTACCCAGAATTATTCTGAAGATTAAAAGGAAATGTATGTGAAGCCCTTAGCTCAGTGCTTGGCACACAGCAAGTGCCCAAGGATTTTCCCCTCCCTGTGCTCTGAATCTCTTAGTTCCCCTGACTCTTTCAGACTGCCAACTCACACCTTTTCCCAGAACATTATGGTGTGGGTTTAGCAATTATGTCTCATTTCATTGGTATCCATTTTCCCAACCTAACAACAGGGTCAATTCTTTAAAGCCAGAGATGGTTGATTATTTAATAAACACATAGCACGTATGTACCAATTTCAGCTCTAAATCTTGACAAACATTGTTGTTAAGTCCTCATAACAACCCTACGCTTTTCACCACCAGATCCCCTCCACTTCAGACTTTCACACCCACAATGCCTACCACGGAGAAGGTCCAATCAAAACCTGTCAAAGGAAAGATGACTTAGTCAACACGTGTCACTTTGAACAAGAGGAAACTGGAAAACAGTGAGGTTATATAGTTGATCCTAAGTCAAAAGGGCAATTGGCAAGTTTATTATGGCCCAAAATGTCACATCCCCAGGGGCTTGCTCTTCTGGCCATGCCATCTGAATGGTCTTTTGAGAGAAGAGTTACACTCTGATGGAAGGACAGGAAGAGAAGACATTTGATCCCACATTTGGCCACATAAAAGCCACATTTCCCTCACCTCATGACCCCACCCACCATGTCCCAAAAGGAGCCTTCACACACTGGGTCAGCTATTCCTACTTACCAGCTTTTATTTTCAAGAGTATTTAGTGTTACACGTGTACAAGACAGCCAGCTAAACTTGAGGCCAGGAGAGTGAGACAGAGGCCCAGCCCAGATCCCTCATAGGCTACTGCGTGGGGCAAACTTTCACAGACTTAAAACAAATATCTCACTTACTGGAGGTTTTCCAAACCAAATTCTGATGGGCTGTGGAATTTTTTGCAGGAGTCATTCTACAATTTTTTGCTACTTAGTAAAACAGTTTTTAAAAATTCCAGAGAATACACTGCTGGGGATTTACCCCAAAGATACAGATGCAATGCAACACCGGGACACTTGCACCCCCAATGTTTATAGCTGCAATGTCCACAATAGCCAAACTGTGGAAGGAGCCTCAGTGTCCATCGACAGATGAATGGATAAAGAAGATGTGGTCTGTGTATACAATGGAATATTACTCAGCCATTAGAAACGACAAATACCCACCATTTGCTTCGACATGGATGGAACTGGAGGGTACTATGCTGAGTGAAATAAGTCAATTGGAAAAGGACAAACATTATATGGTCTCATTCGTTCAGGGAATATAAAAAATAGTGAAAGGGAATAAAGGGAAAAGGAGGGAAAATGAGTGGGAAAGATCAGAGAGGGAGACAGACCATGAGAGACACCTAACTCTGGGAAATGAACAAGGGGTAGTGGAAGGAGAGGCGGGCAAGGGGTTGGGGTGACTGGGTGACGGGCACTGAGGGGGGCACTTGATGGGATGAGCACTGGGTGTTACATTATACGTTGGCAAATTGAACTCCAATAAAAAATAATAATAAAAAAATTAAAAATTCAAGAGAATAAATCCCTGATTTTAACCATTTGTAGTCTATTGATATGTTACCTTGTGCTGCCAAGAAAACTCACTGCTGTCTTGTGACCTGGGCACGGTCTTAGGAATCAGGGACCTAGGTTCAAATCTTGACCCCTGAACTTGGTAGCTGTGGGGTACTGGGCCTTGTACCTCAATTTCCTCATGCTTAACAGGATAATAAACACAGTACCTACCACATAGGCTTGTTTTGAGGATTAAATGAGTTTATGTGTGTGTATGTATACATATGTACATACATAGATGTATATATATACATACACACATGCACACACATATATAGAGTATACATATAGTATAGTGTATTTACTATATATGTGTGTATATATATTTTTATACATACATAGATATACATATAACTATACCTAAATAGTATATAATTATACTTAATAGGTATAGGTACCTATTAAGTATAGTTATATATGTAGATAATTTTGGGTTGAATTATGTTCCCCCAAAATTTATACATTGAACTCCTAACCCCTAGGACCTTACAATGTGACCTTATTGGGAGAATGGGTTTTTACAGAGATAATCAAGTTAAAATGGAGTCATTAGGATGGGCTCTAATCCAATATGACCTATAAGAAGAAATTTGGACACAAACAAAATTTTGAACATATGAAGGCACAGGGAAAAGAACCATCTACAAGCCAAGGAGAGAATCCTGGAGGAGGAGGAAGAGGGAGAACAGATTCCTACACAGCCCTCAGAAGGAACCAAACTACACAGCCCTCAGAAGGAACACAGCCCTGTTGACACCTTGGTTTCAGACTTCTAGCCTCCAAACTGTGAGAAAATAAGTTTCTGTTGTTAAACCACTCAAATTTGTACTTCATTACAGTAGTACTAGAAAACTAATAATTGTTTGTCTGTGTGTGTATACTTGTGTGCGTGTGTAGAGAGAGGCACCACCACTCAACAAGGTACTCAAATGGGACGTCTGGGTGGCTCAGCAGTTGGGTGCCTGCCTTGGCTCGGGTGGTGATCCCAGGATCTGGGATCGAGTCCTACACCAGGCTACTTGAGAGGAGCCTGCTTCTCCCTCTGCCTATGTCTCTGCCTCTCTCTCTCTCTCTCTCTCTCTCTCAAAAAAAAAAAAAAAGGTATCCAAAACATGTAAGTAGTAGTACTTAAATAATTAGCTATTAATAGTGGTAAATATGTTATTAATCAGAAGGTGTATAGTTTACACTACACTTTTTTAAAATGTAGACCTGTTAGGGCCCCTGGGCTCAGGTTATGATCCCAGGATGCTGGGATGGAGTCAAGTTCCCTCCTCAGCAGGGAGTCTACTTCACCCTCTCCCTCTGTCACCCCCCCTGCTCATGCTCGCTCATGAACACACTCTCTCTAATAAATAAACAAAATATTTTTTAAAAATAAAAATAAATCAAATGCAGACCTGTGGAATACAAAATGGCACAAGAGGAAATGTAGGGTGGCTGCAGTCTACATGTATTCCACCGAAACACTGGGCGGGCCGGGCTCATCTCAGACCTAGACTCAGCCATAAGGGATGGACCATAACCAGTAATAATGGAGCCTCTCTACAGCTTGTTCTAAATCCTGAGTGCTTGTCCCTGGCTGCAATAAGTCAAACGTGAGCCTGTATCATCACTGATTTCATGCTGAAATAAACACTTCTGACTACTCTCCTTTCCAGCTTCAAAATGACTCTAATGAGAGTGTATTCTGTTACACAAAGGCAAGCTACCAAAAATGTTACATTTTATAGCTAATTATCTGCAAATTCATCCCAGTATTGCACAACCAAGTCACGGTGGGATTGATTAGGATTTGGGGAACTGAGGCTAATGTAAGATTGTGATTGCCATCCATAACCCCTTACTGCATATTTTGTATTAACCAAAACAGTCTCATTTTCTCTCATTGACTGCTTATAAGTAAATTATAAACTTGAACTGATGTAATATAGATTTGTACTGGCACAGATTCCTGATTCATAGCTGTGTCATGAGTTAGAGAACAACAGAACATTCTGTTTGAAAAGGAGGGGGATTGTGATCATTGTACGTCACCTTGACGAGGCCATAAGGTGCCCAGATATTTGGTTGAACAGTATTCTGGATGTGTCTGTGAGGTTTTCCTTCATGAGATTAGCATTCAAATCATTAGACTGAGGAATATAGGACATTTTCCAGCTTTCTAGTGTAGATGAGCCTCATCCAATCCACTAGAAGCATGAATAGAATAAAAAAAGGCTGAGTAAATCCACTGGAAGCATAAATAGAATGAAAAGGCTCAGTCCCCCACCCCACCCCTGACTGTCATTGAACTGGGACATAAGTCTCCTGCCTTCAGACTTGGACTGGAACTCACATCATCAGTCCTGGTTTTCAGGCCTCAGGCTCAAACCCTCAAACCCCACTACACCACCAGCTCTTCTGGGTCTCCAGGTTGCTAACTGCAGATCTGGGACCTGTCAGCCTCTGCAATCACATTGAGGTAAATCCTTGTGATAAATTTGACGGAGGTAGAAATGGGGTGGGGAAAGGGAGGACAGAGGAAGGGGGAGAGAGGCAGAGAGAGGAGAAAGGGGAGAGAGGTCTCCTGTCGGTTCTGTTTCTCCGGAGAACGCCGACTACTAACATGGGAGCTGTTCTGTTACTCGCTAATATTTCCTGTACCATGCTCTTTAGCAAAACCTGCACTTTGAATTTCATTTAAATAAGCTTTGCCTCCTGTAAGCATCGCTGCTGTGTTTCTTTCTGATAAGGAAGAATGGTGGCCAGGAAGCTCAGACACAAGGTTTTGTTGAACCACAGCAACAGCCCTGACCCCTACAGTTGGTATCTTTGCCTCCTGTTCATTCTTAGGGCACATTATAGTTGCTAAACCGGTTTAGTCATCTCACTCACACACCAAATTCTTTTTGGGAAAGTGTAAGCATAGTCAATAAATAATTTTGGTTAACCTAAAGATCCAAATTTTATCTGCATTTACCTTTATATGATAATAGTCAGGTATTTTCCATGAAAGAAATAAGTGAACAAAGTTTGGCTTTTCTTTCCCCCTCTTTTCTCCATCCACCAACAGGCATTTCCTCCAGACTACAACTGAATAATGTAAAAAAGTATGATTTGAAAATGTCGCATCACCTGACAGTTTCTGAAGCATCACCATGTTCCCTATAATTATTTTTAACTGTAGGCTCAACAGGCAGATATATTGGCTTATCTCTTGCTGCCCAGGTTCCTGAAAGACAAAACATAGCAATTACTGTTAAAGGAAAGAATTATAAAAAATCATGCATCTTTAATGAAAGCCACAGGAATAGAAATATTATTATCTAGCTAGGCTGGTTCCCAGTTTGAGCCTCTCAGGAACCTATCCTGCCAGTAATTCTGCAGGAAGAGGAAAGAACCTTGTATTAGGGAGTCAGGATCCCAGGGTTCAGAATCCTGGGGTTCCAGTCCTACCCCTGCATTTAAGCAGCGAGATGACCTTGGCCAAGTCAATTATTCTTTGCAGATCTGAGTCATGTGCAGAGTTGGGGGTCTGGACTATAACACAGTGAAGGCAGTTTAGCATAATGCTTAGGGTATGGGTCCTGGGCAGCCAAGGTGACCTTGGATGAGTTACTTAACTCCTTACTTCTGTTCCTTATCTGTGAAATGGAAACAATAACAAACAGACTTCCCTCCTGGACTCTTTATAAGATATAACCAAATTAATACAAGTAAAGTGCTTCCAGTGGTACCTTGCAAAGCCTTCTTGAAATGTCAGCTATTATGATTATCTCTACAGTGTCTTATCATTAGAAAATTATTCAAATGGACTCTGATACCTCCCACAAAGTTCCTAATATTCTGGGATCTCATCATTAGGACAGAAAGTAAACACGAAAAGGTGGAAATTGAAGAGTCATATTTTTCTCTCTTCATATTAGTAGAAGGTTAAAAGTAACAGAAATTTCACAAGTAACCAACATTGCTAAAATAGGCCATGTATAAAATGAGCAACTGCATGTGGTAAATGCCTTAGAAGAAGTGAGAAGAAGATGGAAAAACTCGTTGAGAGAAGGAGAGCACCCAGTAACTTGGACTGGAACTCCCCATCATTCTATCAATCCCTCCAATATCACTGTGAAGCAATTAATACTGTCTCCATTGGACAGATGAGGAAACCAAGGCTCAAGGAGGCTAATTACAGTTCCAAAAGCATATGCAAGAAACTCAGATGCCACCAGGCCTGACGGCAAGCCTATACCTCTTCCATACCAGAACACTAGCTCCAGAACACAGGCATTCATTATTCAGAGTGCTGGTGGTTAGGAAGAAGTTTATTTTTATAAAATAAATTATAATTTAAGTGTACTGAGAAAAATTTTATTTTTAAAAGGTCCCATACAGGCAGCCCGGGTGGCTCAGCAGTTTAGCGCTGCCTTCAGCCCAGGGCCTGATCCTGGAGACCCGGGATCGAATCCCACATCAGGCTCCCTGCATGGAGCCTGTTTCTCCCTCTGCCTGTGTCTCTGCACCTCTCTCTCTCTTTGTCTCTCTCTGTCTCTCGTGAATAAATAAAATCTTTAAAAAAATAAAAATAAAAAAAAAGGTCCCATACATAAGTTTTGATATAAAGCAAAAAATAAAATCTGCAAAATGTGACATCACTTCCTAATTTCCTAATACCAGTAACAGGAAAGAACAGTTGTCAAGTTAAGGATTGAGAGGGAATAGGGGCACCTGGGTGGCTCAGTGATTGAACATCTGCCTTTGGTTCAAGTCATGATCCCAGGGTCCTGGGATCGAGTTCTGCATCAGGCTCTCCATTGAGAGCCTGCTTCTCCCTCTGCCTTTCTCTCTGTGTCTCTCATGAATAAATAAATAAAATCTTTAAAAAAAAAAAAAAGACTGAGGGAGAATAGATCATTGGAATGCAGTAGAATAGAATTTGAAATCAATGAGGATAAAAACTACTTCATAGGGCATATAGTCAATGGTATTGTAAGCTGTTGTCTGTGACTCATGGTAGCTACACTTGTGAGCACAGCATAATGTATAGACTTTCAGAATCACTATGTTGTACACCTGAAACTAATATAATATATGTGGCCTATACTTCAATTTAAAAAAAATGAGGCGATCCCTGGGTGGCTCCGCAGTTTAGCACCGCCTTCGGCCCAGGCCCTGATCCTGGAGACCCAGGATCAAGTCCCACATTGGGCTCCCTGCATGGAGCCTGCTTCTCCCTCTGCCTGTGTCTCTGCCTCTCTCTCTCTCTCTCTCTCTCTCTCTCTCATGAATAAATAAAATTAAAAATAAATAAAAAATAAAAAATAAAAAAAATGAAGGATGCCTGGGTGGCTCAATGGTCAAGCATTTGCCTTTGGCTCAGGTCGTGATCCTGGGGTGCTGGGATCGAGTCCCGTATCAGGCTCCCTGCAATGAGCCTGCATCTCCCTCTGCCTCTCTCTGTCTCCCATGAAGAAATAAATAAAATCTTTAAAAAAAAAAATTGAAATCAGACAACCTAAGTTTCAGGCCTACTTTTGACACTTAAAAGCAGAAGCATATATAGTCACTGTCTCAGATTGGAATAAAGCCAACTGCAGAGTCTTCCTCATAATCTATAACAGTGGAGTAAAAGATGAGAAAGACTCCTATTTCTGCAAAGACCATTCTAATTATTTGGTTTTATCTTCAGAGAGTGGTAGTGTCTTACAAGTTTGAACAGTCAGCTACAATCTAAAATAGCACCTCTATAAATTCTTTCTTGATCCCTCCCATCACCAGGGGCAATTGGGAATTTACATCTGTTCCCAGATTTGGGTCTCTCAGTTCTACAAGCATCTATGAGACTGGATTGTAGGGATGCCTCTTGAAACGAGGTGGTAGGGTCCAGGAAGCAGAGACTACCCCTTCATTATCTTTGTGATAATCTCCTATGCCTTGGACTATGGTGTACTGAGTAAATGTTTGTTGAATGAGTGAATAAATCTTGGGATTCCATTTAGTTGTGCCTGGGTACAGAGCCAGCTACATAATTCATGGGGCCCAGAGCAAAATGCAAATTCAGAGCCCTTTGTTCAAAAATAGAGGGAAAAAAATAGAGGTGATGTTAAAGGTACTCAAATGTAAAGCTTTTTCCTTCATTCTGTGGTCTCTCCCATCACTTGTTATGGTGACTTTCATTTGCTATTTCATGTTATTCTAAACAAAGAAAAAATTAAATATTTAAATTATTATCAAGAATTCATTCATTTTTATATGGTATAATGCTAGCTTTAAATGCAACTAGAAGATACTTCATAGGTCATGTGCCCATGAAGTCAGCCCAGCCCGAATATAGTTCTAACAAATTGAGGAATAAAGGACAAAATTCAAGTTATCTCCTGGCATGAGCTTATACAACAGTAGCAAGAAAAGTCAAGAAAATCTGCCTGTGATAGGCAGAAGGCATTGTGGAGTAGCTTTCTTCAGCTCATAACAACACTGAGAAAATCATCCATTTAACTGACTGCAAACCGGATTTATTCCCATGGAGATGAAGTCCTTCATAGTACATAAAATGTTCAAGTAAGTAAAGTTTCTATCTTCTTTGGAAAAAAGAAACAATAGAGAAAATATGCTATTGATATAAAGAATTATGGATGGAGAAAATTGTTGGGTTTTATCTACTCATATTCCATTCTACCTTCATGCATGCAAGAGGCTGGCAAAATATTATATCATAATTATGGACTCCCCTAGTAGCTTCAGTATCAATGGTTCCTATTGTTCCAAGGTTTGCACAAGCCCATGAGCTCCCAGGTTGCATCACGCAGAAAAAGAGCAGGCGCTAATTGCATTGCATATTTATACTTCCCCCACGCCACCATTACCCACATAATTCCCTGTGAGTTCTAATTAGCTCAATCAGGGATGAAGAATAAAATTTTAAGCAATTTTAAATAAATATGGGGCTTGCTACCACCACAAAATTTGGCAAAATGCTAACCTTACCCAAAAACACTTTATCTCCCATTTCTGAAGAAACTGGATAGCTTTTTTTGTTGTGCTTAGATTTAATCAAGAATAATAGCTCTTAAATAATATCAACCTAGGTGGTTTGCATTTTGATGTTTTCCTGGAATTGGAACCAGAAAAAAAAATCCATCTTAAATATAATCTTTGTTGAGTTAAGTGATAGCTGTGAAAATAACCTCCAAAAACTGTCCCGTGGCTCCTTTTCTCTCCCATTTTATAATCTGCACTGTCCATAATCCTTATCTTTTAATCCTGTGCAAACTGTAATGAATGGTGCTTAGGAAAAGGCTATTCCTGAAGAGTCTGTCATACTCTGAGAAAAGAAGCTTAATTAATCCAGGTACCAATCAGTTTGATTTAATGTTTAGAGAAATATTCTTTTTTTTTTTTTCTTGGTGAAAGCACCTAAAACTTCTCTTAACATAACCAAGAGCAGCATAAGAGTCTCTCCTTTTCCCTATCACCTCATTATTAATTCATCTGGCTTCAGAATCTCAGTTTTAATCAGGGAGTTGGCTCCTGCGGCTGCACTTACAATCAGCTCGATGCCAAAACGGCCTCATGCAATCACCCTCCTCAAATCTATCCAGGCCTCTTGATGAAGAAAAGCATTCAGAAGGCAACACATACACTGAGACCCAGTTCCCAGTGTCTGATGCCTGATGCTCAGGGGCTCATACCCCCTGCCTTCTCCTTACCACCCAGTTTTGATCTTGGGGAAGGTCAGGTCAAGCAGGGAGAAGGAGCCCCAAAGAGACTTCCAGAGAGGATCTGAGGAGGAAGCCTACAGCACAGCCAAGCCTGGCCACCCAAGGACTGAATGCAGTCCCCCAACACATTTTGTTTTTTACCACCTTCCACCCCCTTTCCCAGTACGTAGTCCTTTACTGGTGGCTAACATTTAAACAATGGAACTATCACATAAAACTCCAAAAATGGGAGGCTTGTATTCTGATCTATTAAAATAGGTAAGTGTGGAATTGAGGCAGCCATCTTTCCACAGGACAATGGCTCCTTGTTCTCTGTCATTCCTACCCCACCAACCTGATTTATTCTTTGACCTGCCTAGCTCCTACAGATGTTTGCATTCATTCTCCTGAATCCAAAACTCATGGTCCTCCACATGGGTCTTTTCCCCAAGCATCTCCAGATGGTGGTTGGCCTGGATCAATGTGCCAGAGGCCATCAGCCCATTAGGGAAGAAAAATATATAAAGCAAAGCTCTACTCAAAGGGTTTTATTTCTAGAAACTGAAATAGAAGAATAATCAGGCATCATCATTCAATACATATTTACTAAGTACCTACCTTGTGCCTGGCACAGTTTGAGGAGTTGGAGATGCAATGGTAACAAGACTAGATCCCTGCCCTTACCAAGCTTCCCTTCTCTTGGGGGACAGGCAATAACTAGAAAACTAAATACATATCACATTTGGTAAACAGTAAGTGCTGAGAGACTAAATATACAAACGGCTGATGGCCAGGATATATGTGAAAATAGAGTTCTGACCTGCAACCTGCAACAACCTGCCCAGGAAACCAAGCCAGGAAGCCAGCGCGCTAGAAGTCAGACTTGGAGGAAGTCAGACCACAATCTCTAGCGATTGTCCAGGAATCCAAACAATAACCCTCTAACAACTGGCCAGGACTTTATTAAAAACTGGAAGCTTCCTACCTTTTTTTACCCTTGCTTCCAAATCAGGACCAACCACAGAAAGCCAAATATAAAGCCCTAACCAATCACACAGAAGGCCCTACTTCTACTTAGTGCACCTACAGTTTCCACAGGACAGGAGCCTCCTGTCAGACCATACCTGAGGCCTTCCTTTTTTCCACTATGAAGCTTTCCACTCCTCTGCCTGCCTTTGAATCTCTGCCAAATGCAAAAAATGGTGGCTGACTTTCTTGCTAGAAGATGTCTGAATAAGTGGCCTCTGTTTATTCTCATTTGGGTGCTCTTAATTTATTTCCATAGGGCTTTGAGGCAAAATAGAGCAGACTAAGAGGACAGGGTAATGAGTGGATGGGGAGATTAGGAAGGAGATGACATCGGAGCCAAGTCTTGAGAAGAGAGAAGGAAGGATGGAGGGAGCCATATGACCGGTAGAAAAGCATTCCAAGTAGAGGGAACAGCAACACAAGGCCAGTGGAGAAAGAAGGCTGGCATGTTCCAGGATCATCAAGCAGAATAAAACAGGGAAAGAGAGCTAAGGGAGCAAATCAGAGAGGCTGCTGCCAGCTGAATGCCCAACTGCATAGGGCTTGCCCAACTGCATAGGGCTTGCTAAACATGGGCAGAACTCTGACTTTCCTATTAAGTGGAACAGAAAGGCTTTCTTAGGTTCTGAGCAGGACAGTAACAGGCCCAAGCTCCACTTAGCCTGCTGTATGGAGAATAGAGGGCAAGGGTAGAGGCAGCAGGGTGGTTACAGGCAATTACAATGGTGCTTGTGAGAGAAGATGGCCACCAAAGAAGGTGGTGAGAGATCACCAGGTTTGGAATATGAATATTATTAGGGTTTTGAATGTGAGGTGATAAAGAAAGTAAGGAGTCAAAGATGGCTCCTATTCCCTGTTCCTCCTATTTTCCAACCAAAATTATTAACTCCTCCCGCCTCCATACCCCACACTCGTATCACCACCCCCTCTCTCCAAAGTCACTTCCCTAGAAGTACAAATAGATACACACTCACATAGCCAACAGTGGATGAGGCCAGGCATGTGGCCCACAAGTTTCTGAGGAGAGAACAATAGGAGTCATAACAGCCAGCCAGGGTGGTCATTGTGAGGGAAGTTCTGAGAAACCCTTATCTAAAATTCTCCACCCAAGTCAGGTAACCTCTAGGATTCCCAGAGTACCTTCTTTCCCAGGACCCTCTGTTTCTCAGTCAGCTTCACTACACTTTCCTGGTGGTACCAGTACCTTATGACTAACGTTCTTGGTGCCAACACCTCCACCCCTCTCACCATACAAGCCAGCCTGATTTCCAGCCACTTTTCCAGACTAGAGGAGCCTGGAAATGAATGCCTCCCTGCAACCTGCATCCTACACACCCCACCACCCACCCTAGAGCAGTTTCTGATAGGTGTGAGGTATACACACACCAACTTTCTCACCCCTTAGCCAGGGTAGTTTTGAGACGTTTGCTGTATACCATTTTCCAAAGTGGCCCACTGTGGTAGGTGGCCCTATAGCACCCTTCCTGTCTTGCCTTACCTTCACCTAACACTGCTCTTCCCAATCAACTTCTTGCCTCTGAATTCTTGGTTCAGAGGTCTGGTTCTGTGGAACCTAAACTGAGACCATCTTCTACTGTCTGAATGTTTGTGCACCCCCCTAAATTCATATGTTAAAATCCTAACCCTCAAGATGATGGTATTAGGACATAGGGATGTGGCTAGGTGATTCAGTGATAATGGTGGTCCCTCATGAATGGGATTAATGTCCTCATGAAAGAAACCCCACAGAGCTCTCTAGCCCCTTCAACTTGTATGTGAGGATACAAGTCCTTACTCTACAACCTGGAAATCTTACCAGAACCCAACCCTACTGTCACCATGACCTTGGACTTCTAGCCTCCAGAACTGTAAGCAATAAATTTCTGATATTTATAAGCCACTCAGTCTATGGTATTTTGTTAAAGCAGCCTGAATGGACTAAGGCACTGCCTATGACAGATTTTGGTTTTTTTTAATTCTTAGATAGCAAATGTGTAATGAAAAAAATTGGCTCTAAATTATGGTTTATAATTACTGTTGCCTACAAAAAGGGACTGGACTCCTTGGAGGAAAAGCTAATTCCAGAGAAGGGGCAGGGAAAGTATGAGACAATCTAGGAACATCTTATTGTACCAAAAAGTGAGGAAGTACTCAAAGAATGATGAAAACATGTTAAAAGAACATGGGAGGCAGCTTGAAAGGGTTCTCACTGGTTAAATAGTGGGATGATTGAACATCAAAATAAATAAAAACATTATTGAACTATAAATAAATAAAATTAAAAAACATTATTGAACTATATAAGCCATTGAACAAAACAAGAATCCATGAGTCTATGCAGATAATAAAGAAATTAAACATAAAAAAGGGAAATCTCTTTCTTTCCATAAAATGCTAACTAATAAATACAGAAGGGATGACAAAATTAGTAAAACTCCATTTTAAACCACCATAGCAGAAACTGAGGCAAAAAATCCTTCATGGATGCTAAATCCAGAAAGAAAACTTTGATGAGGAATGGGATATTTACATGGCCTCAAAGCATCTCCCCACAAGTTGCTTATTAATTATAAAAGGAAAAACAGTAACTATACAGTAGAGAAAGTAGAACAAAATAGAGACCATGTCTTCAAACATAACCAAAGATTTTCACTTATTCTTTAACTAGAAAGGGGATGAGGAATAAGATCAAATCCCACTGACTATATCACAGACATCTTTGTTATAAATTCTATGCTTACATTAACGTACTAGATACATGTACCTAGGGCTAGGGCCATTCTTCACTACTCCCTTCACCCTTTCCATAAAGCCTGGGTTTTGTTGGAAAACCATACCACATCCAGGTTGAGCCCCACCTGATTCTCTTTCAAAATCATCAACATTCAGTATTGAGACAAGGGAAGAGATTGTGAGCGACAGTGGGTGACTTAATTAAGCCTTCCCTGATGGAGACCTCACAAAGCCAGGGGCCCCACCACATTCAGCCCCTGACTGAATATACGTGCTACCCTTTCTGTGAGGCTTAAACTATCCCGTTGCATCTACCTAATATTTAAACTATCAAATTGTGGCATAATTGTTCTTCCCTATCTCCAGCACAGAGTCCCCAAAATTTAGGACCTTTCCAGTCTTCTTTCTTAACCAATTTTGTATGTTCATGATTTAAGATCAGAAGTTTTCAAACTTTTTTGCAGCATGTAGTGGGCTAAAAGGTGGATGTGGACATATCTGCTGGATATGTTTGGAGCTGATATGTCCACATTCTAATCCACAGAATGTGTGAATGTGACCATATTGGAAAAGAAACTCTTATAAGGAGTCTTTTTAGCTATAATCAAGTTAATTATATTACATTGATTTTTTGTATTAATGTAGAGATTTTGAAATCAAGAGACTGTTCTGGATTATCCCTATAAGGCCCTAAATGCCATCACAAGTGTCCTTATAAAAGAGAGGCAAAAGGACACTAGAAACACCTTTACAGAGAAGGTGGTATGGAGCTGAAGCAGAGAAAGAGGCTGCCACAAGCCAAAGAATGCCAAAAGCAACCAGGAACCAGAGGAGACCAGGAACATGTAGGGGCCAAGAGAAGGCTGCCCCAAAATGTGCCACTCTGGCATATCAATTAGTTTAAGTAAAAGTTGCTTAAGAAACAACCAGTGCAAGGACATCCAGATCCTCCTCTGTCCCCCTTAAAACAGCAAACAAATCTCCCATATGACAAATATCCTCTTGATAACAAAGTAAAAGGACATCCTTATCACCACAGAGAGGGACTTTAAAGCCAAGAAATCCATAAAAAGAAACATTGTTACTTTCTACTAACCTACTACCTCAGTCCCAATTCCTTCTTATCCCATAAATTCCTCACTAATTAATTGTCTCTTTGTCTAAAATGTATAAAAACTGGCTGCTTTGGTCATTTCTTTAGGTCTCAATTTCATTTTTGGGCCTCCATGTGCACGTAATAAAACTTAAGGGTTTTTTCTCTTATTAAACTGTCTCATGTACATTTAATCCTTAGTCCAGCTGGAAGATCCTGAAGAGTAAAGAAAAAATTTTGCCTTCTCTTCAAATGGATTCTTCCCCTTGAGGAAGTGTGGTCCAGGCACCCTGATTTCAGACTTCTGGTCTCCAGATTATAAGAAAATAAATTTCTGTTGTTTTAAGGCACCAACTTTGGTACAATTTGTTATAGCAGCCACATGAAACTAATACAACCAAAACATCCTTTCAAATGAAATCTTATATAACCCCCCACTGTGTAAAATAGATCAAAGGAGAACTATTGCTGTCAAGGGGGAAGCAGTGGCCTCCATCACAGGTTCCTCCCCCATGCCACCCTCACATTGACTTGGGAAAACATTCCCATTGGCCTGCAAGCACCAAAGCACTCTGTTCTGAGGAACAGAGTTTTAAAAACACTCTTCAAAATATTCATCACAGTCAGTATCCTAATGCTTTAACTCCCTGGATATGCATCCCATCCCATATGTCTGTTTTTCCTCTCCCTGCCTTTTTTATTTAACAAACCATTTCTTTGCATGACTGTACTTTGGAAAAGGTAACAAAAATAGGTATGTGGGTTGAGCAACTGGCTCAATTTCTGAGCCACAGCCTCTGGAGCATTCTGTTAACAACAGCTCATTCTGCCTCCTGTTCCTCGTTTTAAATTATAGTTTAATAGATGAACTGTCCCTCAGCCCCTAGCTTTGACTCCACCTCCTTCCCCAGGGTTTATCTTTGGTCTCTTCCAGAACCTTCCTTTTGGTTTCACTTGATGTTTTTCAAATTCAGAAATGTGATCTTGACCCTGGAGTGCAGATTCATTTTCTGTACTCTCTGAAGCTCTCTTGACATCATGAGTCACCTGCTCTGTGCCATATATTAGTTCCCTGCAAAGTCAGCAGGTGTTTCCTGCCATCCCTTCTAGGCTTTTTGAAGCCAGTAGATTTATTCCTTCAAGTACCATCCAGAGTTGATTCCATATATTTCAATGTCATTCACAAGGCCATGATTAATACCCAAGATGCAGAGGTTAAGTCACATGCCTTATAAAAACTCTGTGAGTAGGACATGGGAATAGAACAAGAACCATAATGCCTCTAATTCACACATTTTTTAGATGATTTCTGCCATCAATAGCAGAGCCCTCTCAGGATTCAAGCAAAACCACCAGATAAGTGAAGAGGGAAAGAAAAGATAAAAGAGAAGTGAGGAGGAGGAAAACTAGAAATCCATATCAAATAACTGATTTGATATGCAGCTACTGTACACCTCCAGTCATAATTTGAAGACTATCTGCACATTCTTCTCTGCATTTTTGTGGTTTACTTTTAGATGACCCAGCAGCTGCCCATGCAGCCTCTCCCAACTTCTCACAAAATATAGAGGCACCTCAACTTTTATGTTCCACTTGCAAACATCTACAGATTATATATCATCACTCCAAACCCCTTTTCGTATGTCAAATTCTGACAGTATTCAACAGCTGAGGACCAATTGATTCAAGCTATCACATAATAGTGTTATCTGAGAGTGAATTATTCTGTTACAGTCCAGAAAAATTTGTGCAATTATCTGTATGTTTATTTTTGTCTGATTATTTCATAAAATGAGAGAAAACTGAAACATGAAAGTGCATTGATACAAGTGATAAGAAGTATAAGCCATGCAAATGTAATACAAGAGAAAAAGATGAAAATGATTAAGCAGCCTGAAGACAATCTTTCACTTTAATCGGATTCTCACTGGACTCAGGCAGGTCAATTGTGTGTTCAATTAATTGTGAAGGAAAAGAACACAATTAAAGAACATGTACCAAATATTGTCAATAAATCATAAACTATTGTGTTCAAAAAGGTGAGGTATAATTAGGGGTCTTAACCCTCTTTTAGCTCTCTATGATGGAACTCCCACTTTCTTTATATCAAATAAGTCTATTGTTTGGGTTTCCCACATTCAAGTCTTGTACAAATTTTCCTTTTTTAAATTTTCAATAATATATTATACATTATGGGAGAGAACTGCTTGTACTTATGACCAAAAAAAAGAGACAAAAATACTTAAGTTTTAACTGATTTCAACCTGATATCAGAATCTGAAAGGAACTTACTTGCACCCTAAAGAAAATAAAGCTTATTTGAGAAACCTAACCATGGACTTCTCCCCAAGACAAAGACCACCTGAACAAATACAGAATAACAAAGGCCATGAAGACAAAACTCCACAAATATGAAACAACCCATGCACAAGATTATTTATGGCTATAGCATTTGAAAAACAAATGAAAAAAATGGAAATCCAAATGTCTCTTAGTAGACAACTGGTTGAATAGCCTATAAGACACAATGGAGAACCACACAACCATTATAGCAAAGTCAAGATTGCTGTGAATTAATATGGAGTGACTTCTAGAGGATATTATTAAGTTACAAGATCAAAGTGGAAAATACTATATAGTTTGACATCTTTTATATAGGAGAGGCAAAGGAATGAGTAGATACACAGATAATTTGCTTATTTTTCAAAGTACATAAAGATTAGCTAATGGTTGTCTATAGAGGGTGGATAATATGGAGAACAAAGGAACATCTTGAAATATACTTCTGTATATAAATTTTACTTTTGAAGTATGTGAATATTCTATATATTTAAAAATTATTCTAAGCCAAAAATAAGGCTTGTATACAATCAGAAACAAATGAACCCACCTGCATATAAAAATCTTAACCACACAGAGAAAATCAGTATTTGAAATATCTTTGAATACAAAACTATGACTGTATTTCTTTAGGGTATATATTCTAAAGGTAATGAACTGCAATGAAATACTAAACTTAGTGGGCTTATTATGAACATTAATATTAGAATTCTAACTTTTAAACTATTTTACAGTTGCTATTTTGAGTGGGGAGATTTTTATCTAAGTATTTTATACCCAGCCAAGTTGTCTCTCAAATATAAAGGTAAAATATGCTATCACATAATCTTCTGTGGAAAAAGGAGTCACTTGGCAATATGTTTCAAGAACCTAGAGATCAAAAAATGTATTCTTTGGAGATACTTTAGACCTCAAACATTGGGTTTAATGTTTCCAAGAGGGATTCCACATCTCTGGACATAAATGGCCTTGAAATGTACCCTTGGCTGCTTTATCTTACAATACCAGAAAATATGTTTCTTTAGTACTATGCTTTATCCCAGAGTTTGGATAAAAGCTTTTGCCATGTTTCATTACCACTTAAAATGACCTATATTATTCTGTTCCAGCACTTGCTCCAATAATAGATAAACTATTTACATGGTTGAGATTCTGTGCTAGGAGAGTTACTAACCAATGGTATATTTCTTTCTTCTTTCATAAAAGTATAGCGAATAGTGCAACAGAATAACCATTTTCATGGCCAAAGAACTAAAGTAATGATTTTCTGCAACTTTAAAACTCATACTGAATGAACTAAGTCTCAGAGCTTTGTTTTGTAAGCAAAATAAAAAAAAAAACTAGTCTATAGCAGATAGTATCTTCTTCAATTCCTCTTTTTAATCATCTTCCAACCAATAGTTACAAATGTCCCTGCATTTACTATATTTTAAACTTTGAAACAAATACATTTTTTAATGCATACAACTAAATGGAGCAATAGCATTTATCTCCAGATGGTAAAATTCTGTGTAATTATTTTTTCTTTAAACTTTTATATTTTTCATGTTTTATGCAAAGCATATATATCTCTTTCATATGCACAAAATAGATGTTTATTTAGTACGATTTTATATATGTAAGATAATCATAGTTATGTTTTTTTAATATATATGCCAAAAAAGAAAACCAGCATCGTTACTTTTTCTGATAAGACTATGACTAATTGTTTTCTCTTTCCCTCAGCTTTTCTGTATTTTCCAAGTTTTCTATGATAAATGTGTATTTATTTATAATGCTTAGGGGATTTTTTTTTTTGGTTGTTCTGGTGGTGAGGGAAAGAACAATTCAAAATCACTACTCAGCTGGAAATCACCAAGCTAACTGTCACTAATTTGAAATAAGGATAGAGGATAAGCAAGAAAGAGACATTAAGGCATATCTATTTTCAAGCACACTTAGCTTTCACATCTACTCCAACCACACACAGCAGCAAATATATGTCTTTATCAAACTAATCTCACTCATGTTCCCAACCTTCAGTTCTGTACTACTGTGAGTCACAGCAGGAGGGAAATGGACTTTACTATGCCTTTCTCTCCCCAGATTTTCTACTGTGCCATGAAACTGATACAGCCAAACCAACACAGTAATGCTCTTTCCACCTGGCATCTAAATTGGAAAGCTGTGTGTTTATTTGCAAAGAAAAACATGGTTGCCTTGTAAAGAATTAAGTGCCCTAAACAGATTTTTTTAGAAAAAAATATTTTTAGAAAAAAACAGAAATAGGACTCTTTCAAACTGCATTATTTTTCCTCTAATAAAGTTTCCCTCCTTGCTGCCACAGTAGAAACCTTTTATGGCTCGCCTGGAAAAATGGTATGGTAGGGAGCTGATAGTACAATAAAAAATTTGATTTTTCTGATAGAAAAACCAGCTCTAGCAGACATTACTCTAGAGCAACTAATAGCCTCTAAGTACAAATATCTCTGTTTTTTAAAGCATCCTAGGGTAAATTCCTGTTGTGCATTTTGTAAAAAATTGACAAGTTTTCTTTTGCTATTGTGTTAGCCTGTGTGACCTAAAAGGAGAAGAAGTAGTTGATCTACCAGGGGCTTCAGAATTATTTTTAATAATATGTGTTATCTCTGCACTACAAGATGACAAGGAACATACAGAGGTGGGTGCTATTACAAGTCCTCACCCCTCGAGTGTTTATACTAACATTGCACTCATAATCATTCCTCTTCAAGCTCAATTATGGGAAGAATTATATTTTATTTTTCTTTATATTTTTCCTAATGCCCTCACTGTGGTAGGTAATATTTCTTTGGCCTCTCTGGGGACAGCTTAGACAAATTTTTCCAGGAAATATACCTATGCTGCTTCATTAATGCTGTTGTTGGCCTGTCAATTTATCTATCTCTGACTCCATTCCATATTCTAAATGAGACAGACAGATTTTTCCACAGCAGAAAAGAGCTAGACTTTGGAGCCAGCCACACCTCGATTCTAATCCAAGCTCAGCTACTTACTGTGTTCATGAGTTAGAGTAGACAACTCATTCTAAGAGTTAAGACTTAAAAAGATGGATAAAAGGCACTCATATCACAAAGTTTTTGCAACTTGACCCTTAAAAGATGGATAAAAGGCACTCCTATCACAAAGTTGTTGCAACAAAACGAGATACTCTGTGGGAGCTTCTAGCCAATAGCAAACCTCATGAAAAGACTGCTGTTATTCTAATCAGTCACATCATTAACACTTGTCCTCACCAACCCCCAATTGCCAATATCCTGGCTTGTGAGGTATCACTAGGGCTTTTCTTGGTGCCTTGTTATTTATTACTTAGATGAGGTTAGTGTTGTTCTGAGATCTACATATTTCCCTACATATTTCACTGTCATGTGTTTGGACGAGTCCGTATACTCAGTTGTGTTTGTTGAAGGTATTTAATAGTTTTGGGTGATAAAGAAGAGCAACCCAAAACTATTAAATACCTTCAGCAAACACAACTGAGTATACGGACTCGACCAAACACATGACAGTGAAGCATCTACCTGCCCAAAGCTTACAGTCTAGGACAAAGATAAGATGTCTCTCACACACCTGAGGAGGAGTTAAGATGGTGGAGGAGTAACTTGTCTTGTCCCTCAAACACAGTTAAATAGTTTTCAAATCATTCTGAACACTGAAGAAGCCAACTGCAGGTTTGAGAGAACAAAAGCTACAAGTCTACAAGTAGAAAAGTGACCGCATTTTGGAAGGCAGGAGGTGGGGAGAGTTGGTTTAGGGGAGATATAATTGTGGGTATTAGGGCAGGGAGGGAGCCCTTACAGAGGCTACTGCAAAGTATTATAAGTAGCAGAGCACAAAATCTGATTTTTTTCAGAAGTCCACTACCATGCGATATGTGCCTGGCTTAAAGCTGCTCATGTGGCAAAGAGGAGTAGGATCCCAGGAGTGACAGCATGATCTGAGGTTCCCCTGGGTCACAAGAATTGGTGGTGCCAACATGCCGGACTGTTCCCAGACATAGGAGCAGGGACCCGAGCTGAGAGCTGCAAGTCTTGGTGCTGGCTTTCTACCCTGTTTTGCCATAAACTCCAAATTGCTATGCAATCGTGCTACTGCTACCTGGGACAGACCAGCAAACAACAAAAGCTTGGCATGACCCTCCCCCAGAGGACTTCCTAAAATTTGAAGTTTTGAAACTCAGTCCTGTGCCTGAGATTTAAAAATTTGGACATAGGCAGGGTGAATACAAGGTTCTATGGAAACCACGGACACAAGAGGGGTAAATAAGGCTCTTCTGTAAGGGCTCTCAGAAGAGTGGGGGGTACACACTTTTAGCTCCAAGGCTAGAGAGCAAGTTGCCAACATATTCGTCCCACTCATCAGCACTGAAAGCCTTTAGGGAGCAAAACAGCACCACCTAGTGTAGGCCAGAGCTGCTTACACCAAACCCACCCTCTACCCTGGAGGCACATTTCCACTAGGGTAAATCCAGCTGAGTGAAACAGGCCCCTCCACCAGAAGACAAGCAGTCTACTGATCATAGGATACTGCAAAGCTTCAGTTCTAGGGGAAAAAGGGTCTAGCTTCCCTTTTACTTTTACTTTTTTATTTTTTAATTATTTTTTCATTTATTTTCTATTTTTAATTCATTTTTATTATTACTTTTTTAATTTTTATTTTTATATATATTAATATATTTTTTTGTTTATTTTCATTTTATTTATTTTTATTTTTTTCTTTTTATATCTAGATTCTTCTAACAAGCATACCAAAATATACCCAGGATGTAGGGTTTTTTTGTTTGTTTGTTTGGGGGGCATTGTCCTTTGATGTATTTTTTTTTTCTTTCTTCCTTATTTTTTCTGAACACAATGATGAGACAGAGAAATTCATTCCAAAAGAAAGAAGAGGAAATAAAACCCACAGCCAGGGACTTAATCAATACAGATATAAGTACAATATCTGAACTAGAATTTAAAACAATTATAAGGATATTAGCTAGGCTTGAAGAAAGCATAGGGGTACATGAGGGCCCAGTCAGCTAAGTATCTGCTTTCAGCTCAGGTCGTGATCCCAGGTTCTGGGGATGGAGTCTTACATCAAGCTCTCTGCAAGGAGCCTGCTTTTCTCTCTGCTCCTCTCCCCTGCTCATGTCCTCTAAAATAACAAATAAAACCTTTAAAAAGAAAAGAAAAAAGCATAGAAGACATTAGAGAATTCCTTACTGCAGATATAAAAGAATTAAAATCTAGCCAGGGCTAAGTTAAAAATACTATAACTGAGATGCAAACCAAAATGGATGCCATAAAAACAAGGATAGATGATGTAGAGGAATGGATCAGTGATACAGAAGATAAAATTATGAAAAATAATGAAACTGAAAAGAAGTGGGAAAGAAAGGTACTGGTCCATGAAGGTAGACTTAGGGAACTTAGCAGCTTAGTCAAATGTAATAACATTAATACCATCAGGGTCCCAGAAGATGAAGAGAGAGCAAAAGGGGCAGAAGGTTTATTTGAACAGACTATAGCTGAAAACTTCCTTAATCTGGGGAAGGACATGGACATCAAAATCCAAGAAACACAGAGAACTCCCATTAAATTCAATAAAAGCCAACCATCACCAAGGCATATCATAATCAAATTCACAAAATACATAGACAAGGAAAGAATCCTGAAAGCAGCAAGGGAAAAATATTTCTTAACCTACAAGGGAAGAAACACTGGGTTCACAGCAGATCTGTCCATAGAAATTTAGCAGGTGTGAAGAGAGTGGCAGGCTATATTCAATGTGCTGAATGGAAAAAAATATGCAGGCAAGAATTCTTTGTCCAACAAGGCTGTCATTCAGAATAGAAGAGATAAAGAGTTTCCAGGCAAACAAAAATAAAACTGTTGATGATCACTAAACCAGCCCTGCAAGAAATTTTAAGGAGGACTTTGAGTGGAAGAAAAAAGACCAAAAGCAACAAAGACTAGAAAGGACCAGTGAACCTCACCAGAAACACCAACTCAATAGGTAACACAATGGCACTAAATTCATATATTTCCATAATCACTCTGAATGTAAATAGACTAAATGTTCCAAACAAAACACAGAGGTATCATAATGGATTTAAAAAAACAAGATCCATCTATATGCTGCCTGCAAAAGACTCATTTCAGACCTAAAGACACCTGCATATTGAAAGTGAAGGGATGGAGAACTACCTATCATGCCAATGGATGTCAAAAGAAAGCTGGAGTAGCCATACTTATATCAAACAAACTAGATTTTAGAACAAAAACTGTAACAAGGAATGAGAAGGACATTATATCATAATTAAGGAGTCTATCCATCAAGAAGATTTAACAATTGTAAATTTCTATGCCTCCAACTTGAGAGCACCCAATTATATAAATCAATTAATAATAAACATAAAGAAACTCACTGCTAATAATACAGTAATAGTAGAGGACTTTAACACTCCACTTACAGCAATGGACAGATAATCTAAGCAGAGAATCAATAAGAAAACAATGGCTTTGAATAACACACTGGACTGGATGGATTTAACAGATACATTGAAACATTTCATCCTAAAGCAGCAGAATGTACATTCTTTTCAAGTGCACATGGAACATTCTTCAGAATAGATCACATACTGCCACAACATTGCATGATACAAAATCAATCCACAGAAATCAATTGCATTTCTATACACTAACAATGAGGAATCAATCCTATTTGCAATTGCACTAAAAACCATAAGATAGTTAGGAATAAATTTAACCAAAAAGGTGAAAGATCTGTACTCTGAAAACTATAGAACACTCATGAAAGAAATTGAGGAAGACATAAAGAAATGGAAAAACATTCCATGCTCATAGCCTGAAAGAACAAATATTGTTAAAATCTCTATGCTTCGCAGAGCAATCTATACACTCAGTGCATTCCCTATCAAAACACCATCAACATTTTTCTCAGAGTTGGAACAAAAAATCCTAAAATCTGTATGGAACCAGAAAAGACCCTGAATAGTTAAAGAAAAGTTGAAAAAGAAAACCAAAGCTGGTGGCATCACAATTCTGGACTTCAAGCTATATTACAAAGCTATAATCACCAAGATTATAATATGATATTATAATCACAATATGATATAGGCACAAAAACAGACACATAGATCAATAGAACACAATAGCACAGAATAGAGAATCCAGTAATGGACCCTTAACTCTATGTTCAACTAATCTTTGACAAATCAGGGAAGAATATCCAATGGGGAAAAAAGACCTCTTCAACAAATGGTGTTGGGAAAATTGGACAGCCAGATGCAGAAAAATGAATCTAGACTATTTTCTCACACAATACACAAAAATAAACTAAAAACATATGAAAGATCTAAATGTGAGACAGGAATCCATTAAAATCCTAGAAGAGAACACAGGCAGCAACCTCTTTGATCTTGGCTGCAGCAACTTCTTGCTATACAGCTGTCCAAAGTCAAGAGAAACAAAGGAAAAATGAGCTATTGGGACTTCATAAAGATAAAAAGGTTTTGCACAGCTGAGGAAACAGTCAACAAAACCAAAATACAACTTACAGAATGGGAAAATATATTTGCAAATATTTTATCAAATAAAGGGTTAATGTCCAATATCTATAAAGAACTTATAAAATTCAACACCCAAAGAACAAATAATCCAGTCAAGAAATGGGCAGAAGACATGAGCAGACATTTCTCCAAAGAAGATACACAAATGGCCAACAGACACATAAAAAAATGCTCCACATCATTCACCATCAGGGAAATACAAATCAAAACCACAATGAGATACCACCACCTGACACCAGTCAGAATGGCTAAAGCTAACAGGTCAGGAAACAACAAATGTTGGCAGGTTGTGGAGAAAGAAGAACCCTCTTACACTGCTGGTAGCAATGCAATGTGGTACAGCCACTCTGGAAAACAGTATGGAAGTTCCTCAGAAAGTTAAAAATAGAGCTACTCAATGACCCAGCAATTGCACTACTAGGTATATGCCCCAAAGATACAAATATAGTGATCCGAAGGGCACCTGAATCCCAATTTTTGTAGCAGCAATGTCTACACTAGCCAAACTATGGAAAGAGCCCAGTTGTCTATCAGTCTATCAACAGATGAAAGGATAAAGAAGATGCAGTACACACACACACACACACACACACACACACACACACAATGGAATATTACTCAGCCATCACAAAAAAAAGAAATCTTGACATTTGCAACAATATGGATTGGAAGTAGAAAGTATTATGCTAAGTGAAACAAGTCAATCAGAGAAAGACAATTATCACATGATTTCACTTATATGAGAATTTTTTTTTCATATGAGAATTTAAGAAACAAAACAGAGGGGCATAGAGGAAGAGAGGGAAAATAAAATAAGATGTAATCAGAGAGGGAGACAACCATAAAAGATTCTTAACCATAAGAAACAAACTGAGGGAGGTGGGGGGATGGGGTAACAGGGTGATGGGAATTAAGGAGGACACATGATGTATTGTGCACTGGGTGTTATATACAACAGATGAGTTACTGAACTCTACCTCTGAAACTAATAATACACTATGTTAATTAACTGAATTTAAATTAAATAAAATAAATAGAGTGTCTACAGAGAAGTCAGATCTTGGCCCAAATTCTGTCCACTATGATGCTAATCACATCTCCTTCTTAGGATGGTTGTATACGCACTCTTCCGACCCCCAATTCGGGTATTATCACTGTTTTCTCTTGTACTTCACCTGGGCTGACCTGGGATTCTCTTTCCTTCTCTGCCTGACCCAGTAGCCACTTAGGTGTATTCCCACTGGTTTTGTCCTTTTCTTTGTCATGTCCTTGATGTTTTACTTGAGGTACTTTTAGGTCCCAGAATTTAAAATGCTAATGATATCTTCTCCACTTCAAATTCCTTTATCTCCCTAGCTGTTATTTAGGAGTTATAGCCTTCAATTGTACATTATAAATTGACCACTAACTTGTGTACCTTTATAGCAGCAGTATTACTTACATAATAGCCAAAAGGTGGAAACAACCCAAGTGTCCACCAGTGGATGAATGTGTAAACAAAATGTAGTATAACCATATGATGGAATATTATACAGTCTTGAAAAGGAAGGAAAATGTGACAAATGTTAAAGCAAGGTTGAACCTTTAAAATATTATGCTATGTGAAATAATTCAGTTATGAAAGGGTAAACACTATATGATTCTAGTTATACAAGTTGCCTGAAGTAGTCAAATTCATAGATTGGTTGCCAGAGGGTTGAGCATGAGGGAATGAAGAATAATTGTTTAATGTGTACAGAATTTTAATCCAGAACGATGAAGAAAGTTCTGGAGATAGATTGTGGTGATGCTTGTACAATTTACTTAATCCCATTAAACCGTATATTTAAAAATGGTTAAAATTGAAGATCTGGTTGACATAGACCTTGCGTTGGAAACTGGAAACAGATAGTGTAGGATGAGGGAAAAAGATATTCCAACTTTCTCAACTCTCTTTCTTTGGTATTGGTGGGCACATTTTTAAATATGGGTACCTTGTAGTGATATCTTGAGTCTTGGTTATGATTTTAATGTTGAGAGTCTATCTTTTCTTGGAGTATCTTTATAGTTATTTCCATTAAAATATGAGTGGGGCCATTTTCACTAGAAGCTCCAATTATTTGGTTATAATTTTGGTGATTTATGGTGGCCATACTTTAATATTTGACATTGTGGCAATTTCTGGAAAAATCTAGGATACAGGGCTATGAAATATATTAGGGCTTTCTTTGCCTAAGTGAAGCACCTATAAACCTGTACTCAACTTCTACCTGCAAGATAGGTTGAGGAAATCCAACATAACTAATATTTTCTTGCACTATTGTTTTTGTGATACACTGCAGAGAGATATAGGTGAAAGAGAAGACATATTTGGTACATTGGAGAACTTTTTATGTCCTTCGGAGAACAAGGTATATATGTTTGAAAGAAATCAAAGCTACCTATGGGAACTTGGCATGTGCCTAACTTCTCTGAATCTGCATATCTGTAAAATGTGTATAGTGTGCTGGGCGTAGGAGCTGGAGAAAAATCATACCTTCCTTAGAAACTTGCTATAAAGATTAAGCAAATGTAATATAGATAAAGGATCTATGTTTTTTACATAATAGGTCCTCAACCAGTGTTATTTTTTTCCATTAGAAAGCGGGATATAAAACTGAGAAGCTAGAACTCCAACCAAGCAATCACTTGCAGTGTGACTAGGGCATACTACACTTTCTCCTAAAAGTGAAATTACTCTGAAATTTAGAAGACATAACTGAATCATCTGGGAGTGGATTTTACTGTGAAGTCTTGCCTGTGTGGGCAGATTGCTGATTATCTCTAAATCTGTGAGGAATCTAATATATCACACATGTGTGGGTTGCAATTCTCACTCAATTAATCCTTTGTCAACTTATGTTTTAAAAGTATAGTAAAATGCCTATTCTCTAAGGGTACATATACCAAGTCTGCCTGTTCATACACATGTGCAGGCTCACATCCCACACCACAGTTTTTATGCTCTGATGATTTGAAGACTTATATAAATTTTTGCTATAAAGTTTATCTTCCAGCCCTCCAAATATCATTTTCATATTTTGACTAGGCATAAACTACTGTGGCCTCTTTGGGTAAGAATTATAAATTGACCAGAAGCAAATTTAAATAATGATTTTCATTCTCTGTGCTCTTTTAAGACTCTTCCCTGAGGCTGAACACCCTTCCACATGTTTCCATATCATTTTATGTACACACCTATTATTTCACCTCCAAATCATATATAATTATTTATGCATCTATTTCTCCATATAGGTTGTGTACTCCTTGAAGACAGGGACGGTCTGATGCATTTCCATATTTCTCCTATCATGCATAATACTTGACCAAGGTATTAGTGTTTGTTGAGTTAAATTGAACCCTGATCATTACATTCATTGAATTAGTGATCTTGGCTTTCTCTCCTATTGCCAGATGTCAAAGAGGATTATCACTACTCTGTAGAAACAAAGATAAAGCCTTGAGTATGTATCAAGTATCTCAAACAATCTTGGAAGTGCTGGAAATGCTTTTTAGAACATCCCCCAAAGCATTCAGGTTGATAACATCTTTTTTTCTCTCTCTCTCAGACCCTCCAGAAGATCTACTGAGTATACGGATTCACCTTGTCTCCAGAAGATCACATTTCAGAACTTCAGGATCATGATGTTGGAATAGATTACATTATGTCTCAGTAATGAAACTCCATAGGATAAACTGCAGGGCAGGACTATCTCATCCTCAGCTCTGCCCTCTTGCTATCAGTTTTGTGGTGAGTTTTTGAGTCCTGACATGAGGAAGACTCTAGTTAGTTTGAGTCTCCTTGCAGAGTAGAAGGGGATTTTGACAAGGGTGAGTATGAACTCATATTTGGAGACAGAATCATAAGGAATGATTTCTAAGTGACTGGACTGAGATGGTCTGAGACTAGAATCTTGTTTTAGCAAAAGGGCTAACACTATAAAAAAGCCATCTGTGATAAGGCAATTTTTCCATTGCTCTCTTTCAACATGAAGCAAATATTAAACCTGCAAAGTTGAGCAAAAATAATCGAACAAGAAAAACAAAACTAGAAAACCCCCAGCAATCCATGTTTCAAATGCACACAAGTTAGACATAATAGAATTCAGTGTCAGCTAAGAAATGACTTGTTTTGTCAACATCTGAAGTTAGAAGGACCAGCAAAATAGAATTCAACTTTGCAGTGTCTAGTAAATGCATTAGAGGAATTTACTACTGAATTGTAGGTAGGAACATCCATAAATCCCAGCCTCCCAGCCTTTTCAACCCCATATTGACTAAATAGACTCAACTCAGAGAAATGAGGTTGTTCCATCTGGGAATGCAATTTAGGGAGGGAGCCAGTACAGTCCTAGAGACAAGGATTATTTACTGCATGCCATTGTACACGCAATGAAATCACAATTGATCAAGTGGGAAAATTCTATCAACAACTCAAATTAAGATGCAGGAAAGGGTAAAGGTCAGACAGCAAGAGGAAATAATCCTTTGCTGGAGAACACTAGGATTTAATAAATGACAAAATGAAAATTTCAGATCATTGTAATGGACATGGCATTACATGAGGAGTGAGGTATCCCCAGACTCTTGTGACATAAGCTAGAAAAGTCAGCCCTGCGCTGGTGAGATGCAATATCTGCAGGTGCATCTTTTAAAATAGACCCCAAACCAGAAAAGGAAGACATGGCCATGGCCAGAGAGATGGATTGACATGGCCAAAGAAAGACTTCTCTTAAGAGAAGGGACAGTTGTCATAGGTTTAAAGGAAAAGGAATCCAGCAATTCCGAATTTAGTTGGTTTACCCATGTGTACAAGAGATAAATACAGAACATCTGAGAGCCTTAGCTATTCGGCCTCCTTGGAAGAATCTGTTCTATCATGGGAAGGCCATGGCCTGGTGAGTGTTTCAAGGAAATGGTGTGTCCCTGTTGTGGCTGGCTACCTGCAATTTCCATGTCTGTCACCCTGTCAGTCATCCATATAGGATGTACTAAGCATTTTTCATACATCATTATGTAGGATTTTAATACCCCTCCATTCATCTTGACTGCTGTTCTAAGTGTAAGCTTTAAGGAATTAGGCACACTAATTTTTTTTCAGTGTAGTTTATTCCAAAAGCACTCTAAGAAGTTCCCTTTTGCCAAAAATATTAAGAATGATTTGTCTGCTAATTTTTTAAATCAAACATATATTGAGTTGCTGTTGTATAGCCAGGCTGTATTGGAGAGTAGAGATCTAGAAGTAAAAGCCAGAGGAGGTCATGATCCAGTGAGGGAGATAGACAACCACAGCTGAATTTGATAAATATTCTGATGGAAGAGGAAGATGATTCAGAGAGAAGGAAAGTCCAGCTGAGATTGCCAGAAAGGCTTCTTGAAAGAAGTGATCCCTTCGTTGGTTTTGAGAGACATGTGGGATTAGGTGAAGATAGGAAAGAAGGATTTACAGAGGGAACCACTCACATTAATTAAACCAGTAATCATTGAGCATCTCTAGTATGGACCAGCCACAGTTCCAAGTACTGTGATCCAAGTGCCTTCATGAAGCTTATGTTCTAGTTAAGGGGTGAGATGAGGGAGACAGCCAGTAAATATTTAATTTAATAACTAATACAATTTTAGATAGAGGTAGTATGGAGCAAATAAAATAGGCACAGGTCAGAGAATGATGAGGTAGGGTGGTGCTTTAGCTAGAAAATATGGGAAAGGCTTCTCTGAGATGACCTCTGAGATTAAAAGGAGGCCTGGAGGAAGAGCACTCCAGGCAGGCGAGCAGCAGGAGGGTGCTTGGAGGGTGTGGGAGAAAGCCAGTGGGTAGGAATACAGTGGACTTCAGGGCTTGTGGGGCATGAAGGAGGGAAGCGAGGAGGAGATGAGGTGAAAAACAGGGGTCTACTTAGGACAGACCTTGGGGATGATGGTCAGATTTAGGATTTTATTCCACAGTCAGTGGGGATCATCCTGCCTGCCACAGGGAGAAATGGGGTATCTGGACCAGGAGTGGGAGTAGAGAGATTAGCTAGAGTGGGGTCCAGGCCAGACCTGATGTTTGCTTGGAGTAGAATTTGAAAAGTAGAGAAGAAAAATGAGTTAGGTTCGGGATGCCTTTTGGAGGCAGTGCCAGCAGGACTTGATGACTTATTGAATGTGGAGTAAATAAAGGCAGGGATCAGAGGTGGCCCCTGGGTGTTTGACAAAAGTACAAGATAGGCAAAAGCAAAGACGCATTAGGGACCAGTGAGGAGGCAGTTTAGGGTACTGTATGAGATATTCATTTGGGATCAGAAAGCATATTCTAATGCTGACTTTTCCACTTCCCAGCCTTGTGACCTTGGACAAGGGACGTACCCTCTCTGGGGGCCGGTATCCGCAGAGTGACAATATTTATGTCCTCTCACGATTGTTGTAGGGGTTCAACAAGCTAATGTATGTCAATTTTAATGGTATCTGGTTTGTAGTAAGTACCTAATAAATGGTTGCTCTTATTACAGGTTTAAAAGTATCCTGTGTTTTGTCCTCACAAAAGCCTTGTACATTAAAATACAAATATAAATAAATACATTGTATCCAGGGTTCCCAAAGTCTTCGCCTGTGTACGTGCTTCGATTAGAGCCCAGTAAAGGAGAAACCAGCTCGCTAGGACAGTTGGTCATCTACTATAAACATTCTTTCTGTTTGTATAATTGAATACTCCCCTTCATTCTTCCCTTCTCTTGCCCACACTTATTTCTTTGACTGTCAGTCATTATTGACCTTATCTGGAATTAAAATACTTTGCGTATTGAACACTCAGAGGTGTGCTCCTATTATCAGCTGGGGATAGGAGACCGGCACTGAGCACATCTCAGCACTCCTGATGCTAAGGCTGATTCACTAAGGAGAAATAGCCAGTTTTTTTCTTTTTTTTTTTAATTGTTTAAGCAGCAGCTTATAGAGGCAGTACGGTGAGGAGCATCGAGGGAGGATTAAGTGATTAAAGCAGAGTGTGAGGGGTGCTATTAGGTGTTGGCAGGCTCTGAAAATGTTCCCCTCCTGATAGTTGAACTCAGCATAGATTGAGGGCCTGCTGGGCACACATTATGTGAAGGGGTGGGCGCATAGTTGAAAAGATAGACTCTGGACCTCCAAAGAATTTGCCAGGGCAGGAGTGGGGCTTCGGATGGAGCAGAGAACACTACGTAAAGGAGAAAATACCAGGGAAACTGACATGAAGGCTCAAATAGTAGGTCAAGGAAAGCTGTGGGGACACAGACAGAGGGGCAGTTCATTCCAAACTGGTGCTCTTCAGAATTTCTAGGAGGTGGAACTCAAGCTGGACAAACAGGACGGTGGCACTTTCAGCTGTGGGTCTCGACTGAGCACAGACGTGAGATGTTTCTGCTTCTTCTCCAGCCCCTAGCACAGTGCCTGACTCACATTAGGCTTTCAAGAAACACTTAAATGACTAAATTGCTGCAAAAGGCTTTTGTACTGAGCCACATGTAGTCCAAAGGGGCCAGGATATGGCAGGAAGGGAGACACTTTGCTGCGACTCTGTATTTTGATTTTTTTTAATTGCGATAAAATTTCTATAACATAAAATCTGTGGTTTTAACTATTAAGCATTCATTACAGTGTGTACAACCATCAGCACTGCTTCCCAAACTCTTCCATCACCCCAAATTGGGACTTTGTAATCAGTGAACACTAACTTCCATTCTCCCCTTCCTTCAGCCCCTGGCAATCTCTAATCTATTTTCCATCTCTATAAATTTGCCAATTCTGGATATTTCATATAAATGGAAGGATATAGTATTTGTCTTTTTATTTCCTCCTCTTTGCTTTGCAACATGGAAATAGAAGAAGGTGCTTAAACATCTATGTTAACATAGGTTCGGGCTTTATCTAAATCATGCTGGGTTATATTATCTTGTTACTGTTTGATTTCACAAAATAAAATCTCTTGTGAAAAGTTCAGCTCTGTTTCTAGTATAGTTAAGGATGTGTACATCTTTTTTTCTTTTTGTTTGTTGTTTATTTTTGTTTGTTTTATGGGTTTAGGCCACGGACCATAGCACAGGGACTCATTTATTTTATTTATTTATTTTTATATTAAAGGTGTTTTTATTTGTTTTTTTGAGAAAGAGAAACAAAAGAAAGAGAGAAAGAGAAAGAAAGAAGGAAAGAAAGAAAGACAGAAAGAAAGAAAGAAAGAAAGAAAGAAAGAAAGAAAGAAAGACAGAAAGAAAGAAAGAAAGAAAGAAAGAAAGAAAGAACGAGCATGAGCAGGGGGGAGGAGCAGAGTGAGAGAAAGAAGCAGACTGCCTGCTGCAGGGCTCAATCCCAGGACCCTGAGATCATGACCCGAGCTAAAGACAGACACTTAAACTCCTGAGCCATCCAGGTGTCCCTCATTTTTAAAAAAAATTATTTAAATTTTAGTGAGTTAACATTCAGTGCAATATTGGTTTCAGAAGTAGAATTTAGTGATTCGTTACTTACATAGAACACCCAGTGCTCATCACAAGTGCCCTCCTTAATGCTCATCACTCATGTAGCCCATCCCCACCCACCTCCCTCCATCAATTCTTAGTTTGTTGTCTGTTGTTTAGTCTCCTATTGCTTGTTTTTCCTCTCTCTCCTTTTTCCCCTTCCCTTATGTTCATCTTTTTTGCTTCTTAAATTCCACATATGAGCTTAATCATATGGTGTTTATCTTTCTCTGATTTATTTCACTTATCATAATGCATCCTAGCTCCATCCATGTCATTGCAAATGGCAAGAGTTCATTCTTTTTGATGGCTGAGTAATATTCCATTATATATGTGTATATATACCATACCTTCTTTATCCATTCATCAGTTGTTGGACATTTGGGTATTGCAGCTTTGTAATTTAGCTTGAAATCCAGAACTGTGATGCCTCTGGTTTTGTTTTTCTTTTCCAGAATTGTTTTGGCTATTTGGGATCTTTTGTGGTTCCATACAAATTTTCTGAGTGTTTGTTCTAAATCTGTGAAAAATGCTGGTAGTATTTTGATAGGGATTGCATTAAATGTATAGATTACTTTAGGTCATATAGACATTTTTAAAATGTTAGTTCTTCCATTCTATGCACATGGAATGTTCTTCCATTTCTTCATGTCCTCTTCCATTTCTTTCATAAGTGTTCTGTAGTTTTCAGAGTACAGATCTGTAATCTCTTTATGTTTATTCCTAGGTATCTTATTGTTTTTGGTGCAATTGCCAATGGGATCAATTCCTTGATTTCTTTTTCTGCTGTTGTTATTGGTATATGGAAATATAACAGATTTCTGTATGTTGCTTTTATATCCTGTGACTTTGCATAATTCATGTATAGTTCTAGCAATTTTTTGGTGGAGTCCTTTGGGGTCTTCCACAGAGAGTATCATGTCATCTGCAAAGAGTAAGAGTTTAACTACTTTTCTGCCAATTCAGATGCTTTTCATTTCTTTTTGTTATCTGATTGCTGAGCCTAGGATGTCTAGTAGTTTGTTAAATAGTAATGGTGAGAGTAGGCATCTCTGACATGTTCCTGACCTTAGGGGAAAAGCTCTCAGTTTTTCTCCATTGAGAATGGTATTCACTGTGGGCTTTTCATAGATGGTTTTATGATATTGAGGTATGTCCCCTCTATCCCTACACCATGAACAGTTTTAATCAATAAATGATGCTATACTTTGTTGAATCCTTTTTCTGCATCTATTGAGAGAATCATATGGTTCTTGTCCTTTCTTTTATGGTAGTGTATTCATTGATTGATTTGCAGTTGCCAAACCACTCTTGCAGGCCAGGAATAAATCCCACTTGGGTGTGGCAAATAGTCCTTTTAATGTACCATTGGATCCCATTGGCTAGTATCTTGATGAGAATTTTAGCACCCCTCTTCACAAAGGATATTGGTCTATAATTCTGCTTTTTGGTGGGGTCTTTGTCTGCTTTTGGTATTAAAGTAATGCTGCCCACATAGAAATAGCTTGGAGGTTTTCCTTTCATTTCTAATTTTTGAAACAGCTTCAGAAGCTTAGGTATTAACTCTTGCTAAATGTTTGGTAGAATTCCCTGGGAAGTCATTGGCCCTGGATTCTTGTTTCTTGGGAAATTTTTGATCACTGCTTCAATTTGCTTGCTGGTTATGGGTCTGTTCAGGTTTTCTATTTCTTCCTTTTAGTTTTGGTAGTTTATATGTCTCTAGGAATGCATCCATTTCTTCCAGATAGCCTAATTTGTTGGCATATAGTTGTTCATAATATGTTCTTATGATTATTTGTATTTCTTCAATGTTGGTTGTAATCTCTTTCACTCATGATTTCATTTATTCGGTTCTTTCTCTTTTCTTTTTGATAAGTCTGGCTAGAGCGAGTAAATTCTTTCAAAGAGCCAGTTCCTAGTTTCATTGATCTGTTCCACTGTTTTTTTGGATTCTATTTCATTGATGTCTGCTCTAATTTTTATTATTTATTATTAATTTTTATTAATTTTCATCTCCTGCTTGATTTAGGCTTTATTTGCTGTTCTTTCTCCAACTCCTTTAGGTGTATGGTTAGGTTTTGTATTTGAGACTTTACTTGTTTCTCAAGAAAGGCTTGTATTGCTATATACTTCCCTTAGGACCACATTTGCTGCATCCCAAAGGTTTTGAACAGTTGTGTTTTCATTTGCATTTGTTTCCTTGAGTTTTAAAAATTCTTCTTAATTTTTTGTTGACCTATTCATTCTTTAGCAGTATTAGTAGTAGTGCTCTTTAACCTCCAAATATTTGGGTTCCTTCCAAATTTCCTCTTGTTATTGAATTCAAGTTTCAAAGCATTGTGCTCTGAAAATAAGCAGAGAATAGTCCCAATCTTTTGGTACCAGTTGAGACCTTATTTGTATTCTGTTGCTTTAGGATGGAATGCTCTGAATATATCTATGAAGTCCATCTGGTCCAGTGCATCATTCAAAACCACTGTTTTCTTGCTGATTTTCTGCTTAGATTATAAGTCCATTGCTGTGAGTGGGGTGTTAAAGTCCCTTGCTATTATTGTATCATTATCAATGTGTTTCTTAATTTTGTTATTAATTGATTTATATATTTGGCTCTCCCATGTTAGGAGCATAAATATTTACAATTGTTAGATCTTATTGGATAGACAATTTAAGTACGATATAGGGTCTCTCTTCATCTTTTATTACAGGCTTTGGTTTAAATTTTAATTTTTCTGATATAAGGATTGCTAGCCCAACTTTCTCTTGATGTACATTAACATGATAAATGGTTCTCTACCTTCTCACTTTCAATCTGGATGTGTCTTTGGGTCTAAAATGAGTCTCTTGTAGACAGCATAGCAATGTATCTTGCTTTTTTATCCATCTGATACCCTGTGTCTTCTGTTTCTTGGGAAATTTTTCTCATTAGCCCATTCACATTCAGAATAACTATTGAAAGATATAAATTTAGTGCCATTGTATTGCCTGTAAAGTCACTTTTTCTGCATATTGTCTCTGTTCTTTCCTGGTCTATGTAATTTTGGGGTTCTCTCTTTGCTTAAAGGATATATATATATATATATATATATATATATATATATATATTCAGAAATAAAACTGAACATAATGATAGGAAGCCAAAAATGTAAAATAAAAAAGGCTTTAAAAAGATTTGATAAAACAAGAACTAGTTGAAAGGAAAAAAGAAAAAGGAAATTTTAAACCAAAAGACTAAGGAGTCATGAGAAAAAATACCTTGATTTCTATACACTATTTACCCCTAGCGCTGGAGTTTTTCAGTTCTGTGTGATGGGTAAACTTTGTCTCAGCCGGATATTTCTGCTGGTCTTCTGGGGGAGGGGCCTGTTGCACTGATTCTCAGGTGTTTTTGCCAGGGTAGAGTTGCATCACTCTGGTCAGGCTGTGTAAGTGGCTTCAAATTGTTTTCTGTAGATTTGTTCCCTGAAGGCTTTCAACCCACTTTAGAGGATGAAAATAAGAATGGTGGCCTCCAACCTCTAGCCCTGAGCTAAAATATCACAGCCCCAACTCTTCAGTGCACCCTCAGGGAAAAGCAGTCAATTACTTTTATCTTTCTGGTTTCCGTCTGTGCACTGTGTTCACCCAGCTTGTGACCAAGCATTTTTATCTCAGGCATGCAACCCTGTTTGGAGTCTCCAAACCCTGCAGAGTCCTATGCTATACACCCACGCTGCCAGAATCCAAACTCTGCAGACTCCTGTGGCATGCACCCCTGCTACTCCAAACCCTGCAGATTTCTGTGGTGCTCACCTGCACTGCTCCTCTCTAGAGAAGAAGGAGGGTTTTCCCATGGTTCATGGTTCTGAGGGTGTCCTCATGGTTCTGGTTTTCCCCCTGCTCAGAAAGCAGTCACCTCATCCAGCCACAGTTCATGGTTTATGGCAACAGTGACCTGAAAACCCACTCCTGGGTTTGCTGATTGTAGTTGTCTTCCCTGATCCAATGCCTGGGAACTCGGCCACACTCAGGTACCCCCAATCTTTCTGTGACCCTGGGGATCCTGAGACCTTACCATCCCACCTAGGACTCTCCCCTGCTTCACCATCTCAGCACCTTTCAGGTACTGATGTACCTCACCAGAGCAGACTTCTTAAAGTTCCGATTTTGTACTTTGCTGCTATATCACTTTCCAGTAGGCAGCTGATGGAGGCTCCCTCCCTCCTCAGTTTATCTTCTGATATATCGCCTCAGATTCACTTCTCCCCACCTGCTACCTTGTGAAAAGTCGTCACTTTTCTATTTGTGGAATTGCAATTCTTTTATTAGAGCTCAGGTTAAATTAACAGGTGTTAAGAATGATGTGATAGCTATCTAGCTGAATTCCATGGACCAGATGAAACTAGAGTCCCCTACTCTGGATTTTCCTCCCATCTCCCTGACTCTGTTTAGATCTCTCTTCATTTTAGAATGAGAAAAGAGAAGGGTAATGAATGAGATTTATGAAAAATCACTACAGAACAAGGAAAAGCCAGTCTGAAAGACTGGAAGAAGTGTTTGTTCAATCAAATGTAGACACCAAAGCAAACTACATGGATCACGAAGAACCAGTCAAATATAACACCCCCAAAGGAAAGTAATAAAACTCCAATAACTGACCCCAGAGTAATGGAAATTTATGAATTGCCTGACAAAGAATTCACAATAACAACCTTAAAAGAACTCAATAAAATGCAAAAGGGCAAAGGTAAACAATTAAATGAATCAGGAAAACCAAGCATGAACAAAATGAGAAATTTAATTAAAGCTAGAAGCCATAAAAAAAGAAGCAAACAGAAATCCTGGAATACAACAACAAAACTGAAAAATTCATTTGAGCGCTTCAACAGCAGACTTGGTAAAGCAAAAAAAAAAAAAAAAAAGTCAGCAAGTTCAAAAACAAGTGATTTAAAACTAGCTAGTTAGAAGAATAAAAATAAAAAAGAATGAAAGAAGAAAGCATGTGGGATTTACGAGACACCATCAGAAGAACTTACATTTGCATCATAAGAACTCCAAAAAGAAGACAGAGAAAAGGGGGCAGAAAGCTTATTTAACGTATAGCTGAGGGGGACGTCTGGGTGGCTCAGTAGTTAAGTGTCTGCCTTTGACTCAGCACATGATCCTGCAGTCCCAGGATTGAGTCCCACATCGGGCTCCCTGCATGGAGCCTGCTTCTCCCTCTGCCTATGTCTCTGCCTCTCTCTCTCTCTCTCTCTCTCTCCGTGTATGTCTCTCATGAATAAATAAGTAAAATCTTTTTTAAAAATAAAATAAAATATAGCTGAGGGACTTCTGGGTGGCTCAGTGGTTGAGCATCTACCTTTGTCTGAGGTTGTGATCCTGGAGTCCCAGGATCCATTCCTGCATTAGGATCCCTGCAGGAAGCCTACTTCTTCCTCTGCCTATGGCTCTGCGCCTCTCCTCCCCCCACCTCCATGACTCATGAATAAATAAATAAAACCTTTAAAAAAAAGTATAGCTGAAAAATCCCCAAATCTAGGGAAAGGAGACATATGGACATCCAAGTATAAGAAGTTCAAAAGGACCTCAAGAGGGGAAGGTGGGTGGTTCAGTCAGTTAAGTGTCTAATTATTGATTTCATCTCAGGTCACGATCTCAGGATTGTGCTGAGATCCACATTGGGCTCTCTGCTCTGCACAGTCTGCTTGATATTCTCTCTCTCTCTCTCTCTCTCTCTCTCTCCCTCTCTCCCTCTGTTTCTCCTTTCTCTCTCTCTTTCAAATAAATAAGTAAAATCTTCAAAAGACCTCAAGCAATATAAACCCAAATAAGATTACTCTACACCACATTACAATCAAAACATTAAAAGTCAAAGACAAAGAGGAATTTGGAAACCAGCAAGAGAGAGATGATTGTGTATGATTCCCTCATCATAGGCTATCGGTGGGTTTTTCAACAGAAATTTACATGTTGGGAGGGAATGGGATGACAAATTCAAAATACTGAAAGGCAACAAAAGAAAATTGTCATTCAAGAATACTATATCCAGCACAACCATCCTTCAGAAATGAAGGCCAGGTAAAGACATCCTTAGACAAACAAAAGCTAGACAAGCCTTACAAGAAAAGCTAAAGGGACTTCTTCATGTTGAAATTAAAAGATGCTAAGTAACAGCATAAAAACAGATAAAAGTATAAAATTCACTGGTAGAGGTAAATATATAGTCAAGTTCAGAATATTCTAATAATGTAATGGTAATGTATCAATCATATTTATCTCTACTATAAAAGTTAAAAGACAGTGGTAGTAAAAATAACCATAGCTACAATAATTTGTTATTGGATGTACAATATAAAAAGATAAAGTGTGGCATTAGTAGCATAAAAGGTAGGAAAAGAAGTAAGTAAAAGTGTAGAGCTATCATCTGTGACCGAAGGTAAATTGCTTTCAGCTTAAAATAGGCTGTTATATTTGTAAGATATGTTATGTCGGCCTCATGCTAATCAAAAAGAAAAAGAAATTTTTAGTAGATATACATAAGATAAAGAGATAGTGATTCAAGGATACTACTACAAAAAATAAATCTCAAAGGAAGGCACCAGATGAATGGAATAAAGGAATAATAAAATAGATAAACAGATAAACCTGGATAACAATCACATAAGTGTAAATAACCCAGAAAATGCCCCAAAGAGTGAAAGAATAGACACTCCACAATCAATCGTAAAGAAGAGGTCACATCAAAAATAGTAGGAAGAATGGAGACCAAACTGACTATGGGAGGGAGGTACACCACAGAGAAAGAGGAGGAGCAGATCCCATACCAAGCACCCCAGGCATGGAAGACCCACACTAGGAAGACAAATCCCCATAATATTTCATTTTTGAAACCAGAGGGGTTGGGCAGCCCGGTGGCTCAGCGGTTTAGCATTGCCTTTAACCCAGGGTATGGTCCTGGGGCCCCGAGATCGAGTCCCACATCAGGCTATCCCTCTGCCTTTGGAGCATGGAATGGAACCTGCTTCTCCCTCTATGTGTGTCTGTGCCTCTGTCTGCCTGTCTCTCTCTGTGTGTCTCTCATGAATAAATAAATTAAATCTTTAAAAAAAAAACAGAGGGGTTTGGAGGATGTGGGGGCTCAGTTGGTTAAGTGATCAACTCTTGATTTCAGCTCAGGTCATGATTTAAGGATCATGAGATCAAGCCTCACATCAGGCTCCATGCTTGTGGAGCCTCCTTAAGATTCTCTTCTTCCTCTTCCTCTGTGCCAATCCCCCATCACAATCTCTCTCTCTAAAAATAATTAATTAACTAAAACAAAGAAAACCAGAGAAACTTAACAAATTTTTACAATCAATGGCACTTAATACATGGAACTTGAAAAATCAGCATGCTTCACTCTGGGAGAGTCAGAGGCAATAGGAAATTGAACCTTTAACCTTAAGGAGACAGAATAACAACCCCACTGAGATAGAGCATAAAACATAAAACAACAGTTTGAAAAATGCCTGGGATATACAGGAGGGAGATTTATTTACTAATCTCAGAACATGCATGGAAGGGATAAGATCTTTAGGAGACTTCACTAAGAACAAAAGAGCTGACAGTCACTATTTTTCTCCCCCACTGCCAAGCTTAGATACACAGACACCTCAGGAATACTCTCCACCTACTTTGCCAACAGTGCACCCCACCCCCATGCTCTCCTATGGATCCACCCCATCCAACCCATTCCACTTGGGAGGAGCCCATCCAAGAGTGGTTCCACAAGCATAGCATTGTGCAAGAACACCCCACAGTGGCCAATACCACTCCAAAGTGACTACTACCCTCTGGAGAAGGGAAGATGACCACACATACCAGTTCAACTGAAGCCCCAATAGTGAGCTGGGGACAGACACCTGCTCTGACTGCAGGCCCTGCCACCAAAAAGCTCCTCAAGAGATAACAGGAGGAGAGCATCCTGCAGATTGGTGCCACCACAGTTCTGGAAAACATCCTCTTTAACATAAATCAAGTCCAAGATAGCCCCAGACTGGTGCATTAAAAACACAGGGATCAAACTCTACCCAGGACAGACAAAGAAAGCCATTGCGGATGACTAGACTGAAGCAAATACAGCTCAGCCAAAACAGCAGGATGCACACAACACACATAAAAGACACCTCTGAAGTGCTAGATTCTGGTGAACAGGGGATACTGTACTGCAGAGCACTACAGGACCTCTTCTTCATAAGGCCATTACTTTCAAGAGCAGAAGATGTAGCTGACTTTCCTAGCACACAGAAACAGACACAGAAAGTCAGACAAAATGAAGAGACAGAAGAATGTGTCCCAAATGAAATAACAGGACAGAATAATAGCAAGAGAGCTAAACAAAATGGAGATACACAATATGCTTGATAGAGAATTCAAAGTAATGGTCCTAAAGATACTCACTGGACTTGAGAAAAGAGTGGAAGACCTGAGTGAGACCTGCAACAGAGTCAGAAAATATAAAAAAGAAGCAATCATAGATGAACTACTCAATCACTGAAATTAAAAATACACTAGAGGGAATCAGTAGACTAGAGGAAGCAGAATAACAGATAAGCAAGCTGGAAGATGGAGTAATGGAGAGCAATTAATCTGAACAAGAAAAAGAAAAAAGAATAATAAAAATGAGAATAGATTAAAAGAACTCAGCAATTGAGTGAAATAAGTCAATCGGAGAAGGACAAACAGTGTATGTTCTCATTCATTTGGGGAATATGAATAATAGTGAAAGGGAATATAAAGGAAGGGAAAAGAAATGTTGGGAAATATCAGGAAGGGAGACAGAACATAAAGACTCCTAACTCTGGGAAACGAACTAGGGGTGGTGGAAGGGGAGGAGGGCGGGTGTTGGAGGGGAATGGGTGACGGGCACTGAGATGGACACTTGACGGGATGAGCACTGGGTGTTTTTCTGTATGTTGGTAAATTAAACACCAATAAAAAAAAAAAAAAAAAAAAAAAAAAAAAAAAAAAAAAAAAATAAAAAATAAAAAAATAAAAAATGATGTACCATAAAAAAAAAAAAAAAAAAAAAAAAAAAAAAAAAAAAAAAAAAAGAACTCAGCAATACCATCAAGTATAATGATATTCATATTACAGGGATCCCAGAAAAAGAAGACAGGAAAGGGAGGGCAGAAAATTTTTTAAAGAAATTATAGCTGAAAACTTCCCAAATGTGAGAAGGAAAGAGAAATCCAGATCCATGAGGCACAGAGATCTCCCAACAAAATCAACCCAAGAAGGCCCACAAAAAGATACATAAAAGGGCCTTTCACAGAGATGGTGCCAAAGGTGAGGAAGGAAGCCCCTGCCCCTCCCAAAGCTGAAGCCAAAGCAAAGGCTTTGAAAGCTAGGAAAGTGATGCTGAAAGGTGTGCACAGTCACAAGAAAAAGAAGAAGAAGAAGAAGAAGAAGAAGAAGAAGAAGAAGAAGAAGAAGAAGAAGAAGAAGAAGAAGAAGAAGAAGAAGAAGAAGAAGAAGAAGAAGAAGAAGAAGAAGAAGAAGAAGAAGAAGAAGAAGAAGAAGAAGAAGAAGAAAGAAAGAAAGAAGAAGAAGAAGAAGAAGAAAGAAGAAGAAAGAAGAAGAAAGAAGAAGAAAGAAGAAGAAAGAAGAAGAAAGAAGAAGAAGAAGAAGAAGAAGAAGAAGAAGAAGAAGATCCATACGTCACCTACTTTCTGCTGACCCAAGACCCTGCATCTCCAAAGGCAGCCCAAATATCCTCAAAAGAGTGCCCCCAGGAGAAACAGGCTTGATCACTAAGCCATCATCAAGTTTCCCCTGACTACGGAGTCAGCCATGAAGAAAATAGAAGACAACAACATACTTGTGTTCATTGTGGACGTCAAGGCCAATAAGCACCAGATCAAATAGGCTGTGAAGAAGCTCTATGACATTGGTGTGGCCAAGGCTAACACCTTGATCAGGCCTGATGGAGAGAAGAAAGCATATGTTCGACTGGCTCCTGACCATGATGCTTTGGATGTTGTCAATAAAATTGGGATCATCTAAACTGAGTCCAGCCAGCTATAAATCTAAATATAAATTTTTTCACCATAAAAAATGGCAAAAGATAGCAATAAAGAGAAAAATTTTAAAGCAGCAAGAGAAAAAAAAAAGTTCTAGATCAGAGAAACTCCATAAGGCTATGAGCTGATTTTTCAGCAGAAACTTTGCAGGTTGCAAGAGAGTAGCATGACATAGTCAAAATGCTGAAAGGAAAAAAATAAATAAACCTGCAAGTAAGAATACTCTATACAGTAAGGCTATCATTCAGAAAATAAGGAGGGGTAGTTTCCCAGACAAATAAAATGTTAAGGAATTCATAACCACTAAACCAGTTTTAGTTTAACAAGAAATGTTACGAGAAATGTTAAAGGGGATTCTTTAAGTCAAAAGTAAAGACCATAAGGAGGAATAAGAAAAGTAATAAAGGAAAAAGTTTCATAGGTACATATAAACATAATAAAAGTAGTAGATCACTTATAAAACCAGTATAGAGATTAAAGCACAAAAGCAGTAAAATCAAGTATATCTACAAAATTAGTCAAAGAATCTACAAAATAAAAATAGGACCTCATATATCTGAAAATGTGATGGAGAGGAGAATAAAAATTTAGTGCTTTTAGAATGAGTCCAAACTATTAACTTAATATAAATTGCTAAATTCATAAGATATTATATATAAACCTAATGGTAACCATAAATTAAAAATCAGTAATAAACATACAAAAAATAAAGAGAAATAAATCCAAGCATATCACTATATAAAGACATAAAACCACAAAAGAAGGGAACAAGAGAAGAAAGAAACAGGAAAGAACTTAAAAACAACCATAAAACAAGTTAAAATAAAAGACAGTGAGTACAAATGTATCAATAATTATCTTGAGTGTAATAGTATAAATACATCTTTCAATCCAAATATGTAAAGTGACAAAATGGATTAAAAAAAGTAAGATACATGTATATGCTGCCTTTGAGAGATTCATTTCAGACCTAAAGACATATACAGATTGAAAGTGAAGGGATGGACATCAGGGAAATACAAATCAAAACCATGATGAGGAACCACCTCACATCAACAGAATGGCTAAAATTAGCAACACAAGAAACAATAGGTGGTGTTTGCAAGTATGAGAAAGGAGACACCCCCTCTTGTACTGTCCATGGGAATGCAAACTGGTGCAGCCACTCCGGAGGACAGTATGGAGATTTCTCAAAAACTAAAAATGGAACTACCCTATAATCCAGCAATTGTACCTGTAGGTATTTACTCAAAGAATACAAAAATACAGATTCAAGGGGTACACACAGCCCAGTGTTTATAGCAACACTGTCAATAATAACAAAACTATGGAAAGATCCCAAATGTCCACCAACTGATGAATGGATAAAGAAAATATGGTGTGTATATGTATAGACATATATATTGGAATATTACTTGGCCATCAAAAAGAATGAAATCTTGCCATTTGCAATGACATGGATGGAGCTAGAATGCATTTTGCTAAGTGAAATAAGTTAATCAGAGAAAGACAAGTACCATATGATTTCACTCATGTGGAATTTAAAAAACAAAACACATGAATGTAGGGGAGGGGGAAAAAGAGTGAGAGAGAAACCATAAGAGATTCTTAATGACAGAGAACAAACTGAGGGTTAATGGAGGGAGATGGGTGGGGGACAGGCTAGATGGGTGATGGGCATTAAGGGGGGCACTTGTTGCAATGAGCACTGGGTGTTGTATATAAGTGATGAATCACTGAATCCTACTCCTGAAACCAATATTTCACTGTATGTTAACTCACTAGAATTTAAGTAAAAATTTAAAAATGAATAAATAAAATAAAAATAAAAAAGAAAGCAAAGGGACAGAAAAATACTTATCCTGCAGATGAAAGTAAAAGATGGGGTAGTAATATTTATATTGGACAAAATAGACTTTGAAACATAATCTGTAACAAGATATAAAGAAGGACACTACGTAATCATAAAAAGAACAATCCAACAAGAACATATAACAATTGTAAATATCTATGCAACCAACATGAAAGCACCCAAATACATAAAGCAGCTATTAACAAACATAAAGGAAGTAATCAATAGTATATAAAAATAGTAGGGGACTTTAATATCCCATTTATATTAATGGATAGGTCATTCAAACAGAAAATCAACAAGGAAACGATGGCTTTGACTGATATATTGGACCAGCTAAGCCTAACAGATATATTCAGAACATTCCATCCTAAAGCAGCAGAATACAGATTCTTTTCAAATGCACATGGAGCATTCACCAGAAGAGATCACATTATGCCACAAAAAAAACTCAACAAATTCAAGAAGAATGAAGTCATATCATGCATCTCTTCTAACCACAACACCATGAGACTAGAAATCAATCATAGGAAAAAATCTGGAAAGAAAACAAATACATAATGGTAAATAACATTCTACTGAACACTAAATGGTCAACCAAGAAATCAAAAAGGACATTAAAAAATACATATGGAGACAAATGAAAATAAAAACACAATGATTCAAAATCTTCAGGATGCAGCTTAAACTATTCTAAGAGGAAAGATTATAACAATACAGGTCTATCTCAAGAAGCAAGAAAAATCTCAAATAAAAACCTAACCTTACATCTAAAGGAGCTAGAAAAAGAGGAACAAACAAAACTCAAAACCAGCAGAAGGAAATAATAAACATCACAGCAGAAATAAATGGTATAGGAACTCAAAAAACAGATCAATAAAACCAGGAACTAGTTCTTCGAAAAGATCAACAAAGTTGATAAACTTTTAGCCAGAGACATCAAAAATAAAAGAGAGATGACTTAAATAAACATAGTCAGGAATAAAAGAGGAGAAATAATAACCAACATCACAGAAATACAACGTCTTGGAAGAAAATATTATGAAAAATTTTATGCCAACAAATTGGAAAATCTAGAAGAAATGGATAAATTACTAGAAACATATAGCCTCTCATAACTGAATCAAGAAGAAATAGAAAATTTGAACAGACTGAACACCCATATTGAAATTTAATCAGTATTCAAAAATTCCCAGTAAACAAAAACCCAGGACCAGAAGCCTTCACAGGTGAATTCTACCCCACATTTAAAGATGAATTAAATCCTATTCTTCTCAAATTATTCCAAAAAAAAAAGAAAACAGAAAAAGAAAGAAAGCCTTCAAATTCATTCTATGAGGCCAGCATTACTCAGATAGCAAAATCAAATAAAGAAACTACAAAGAAAAAAGAGAGAGAGAGAGAGAGAGAACTACAGGCCAATATCTCTGATGAACATAGATGCAAAACTCCTCAACAAATATTAGCAAAATAAATCCAACAATGCATTAAAATAATCATTCATCATATCAAGTGGGGTTCACTCCTGGGTGGTTCAATATTTGCAAATCAATCAACAACAGAAAGCCTAAAAACCACGTGATTATTTCAATAGATACCGAAAAAGCATTTGATAAAGTACAACATCATATGTGATAAAAACCCTCAATAAAATAGGTTTAGAGGGAACATACTTCAACATAATAAAGGCCATATATGAAAAGCTACCAGCTAACATCATCCTTAATGGGAAAAAAACCGAGAGCTTTACACTTAATACAGGAACAAAGCAACGGTATCCAGTCTCATCACTTTTATTCAACATAGTACTGGAAGTCTGAGCCACAAGAATCAAACAACAAAAAGAAATAAAATGCATCCAACTTAGTAAGGAAGAAACAAAATTTTTACTATCTGCAGATGACATGATGCTATATATGGAAAGCCCTAAAGACTCCACCAAAAAGACTACTAGAACTGACAAATGAATTCAGAAAAGCCACAGGATACAAAATCAATATATGGAAATCTATTGAATTTCTATACACTAATAATGAAGTAACAGAAAGATAAATTAAGAAAACAATACCATTTATAATTGCACCAAAAACAATAAAATGCCTAAGAATAAACTTAACAAAAGAGGTGAAAGACCTGTACTCTGAAAACTATAAAACAGCGATGAAAGAAACCGAAGGTGACACAAACAAATGGAAAGACATTTCATGCTCATGGATTGGGAGAACAAATTTTGTTAAATTGTCCATACTACCCAAAGCAATCTACAGATTCAATGCAATCCCTATCAAAATACCAACACAATTTGCATAAGAACTAGAACAAGTAATCCTAAAATTTACATGAACCACAAAATACCCTCAATAGCCAAAGCAATCTTGAAAAAAAAAAAAAGAAAACATGAGGTATCACAATCCCAGGTTTCAGAATGTACTACAAAGCTGTAGTAATCAAAATAGTATGGTATACTGGCACAAAAACAGACACATCAATCAATAGAAAACAATGGAAAGTCCAGGAATAAACCCAGGATTATATGGTCAATTAATAGATGACATAGGAGGCAAGAATATGCAATGGGAAAGAGACAATCTCTTCAACAAATGGTATTGGAAAAACCAGACAGCAACCTACAAAAGAATGAAATTAGACTACTTTCTAATACCATACACAAAAATAAACCCAAAATGGATAAACAACTTAAATGTGAAACCTGAAACCATAAAACTCCTAAAAGAGAATATAGACAGTAATTTCTTTGGCATGGACCATAAAAAATTGCTTTCTATGTCTCCTCAGGCAAGGGAAATGACAGAAAAAATAAACTGTTGGGACTAAATCAAAAAGGCTTCTGCACAGCATAGGAAACAATCAAGAAAAACAACAAGACAACCTACTAAATGGAGGAGATATTTGTGAACGACATATCCAATAAGAGATTAATATCCAAATTTATCAAAGAACTTATGCAACTGAACACCAAAAACAAACAATCCCCCCAAAAAACAAGTAATCTAATTTAAAAATGGGAAGAGGATCTGAAAATACATTTTTCCATAGAAGACATACAGATGGCAAACGAACACATGAAAAGATGTTCAAAATCACTGATTATCAGGAAAACAGAAATCAAAAATACAATGAAATAACACCTTAGATCATTAAGAATGGCTAAAATATAAAACACAGAAAACAACAAGTGTTAACCAGGATGGGGAGAAAAAGGACCTTCATGCACTGTTGGTGGGAATGCAAACTGGTGCAGCTACTGTGGAAGACAGTATGGAGATTCCTCAAAAAATTAAAGATAAAATTACCATATGATCCAGTTATTCCAATACTAGGTATTTGTCCAAAAAAAAACAAAAATATTAATCATTAACTCAAAAAGATTTACGCACCCATATGTTTATTGCAGCATTATTTATAATAGTCAAGGTATGGAAGTAACCCAAGTGTCTACTGACTCATGAATGGAAACAAAGATATGGTATATATACAAATAAGATATGGTAAGATATATATGCATATATACATATATATGCACAATGAAATAATAGCCATTAACAAGAATGACATCTTGCTGTTTGCAACAACATGGATGGATCCAGAGGGTATAATGCTAAGTAAAATAAGCCATCCAGATAAAGACAAATATCATATGATTTCACCCATATGTGGAATTTAAGAAACAAAACAAACAAAGAAGAGAAAAAAAAATAGTCTCTTAAATATAGAGAACCAGTGGTTGCCAAAGGTTCGGTGGGGGCAGGGAGCAGAGAGATGAGTGAGATAGGTGAAGAGGATTAAGGGTAACTTATGATGAAGTACTGAGTATAAAATTGTTGAATTACCAAATTATATACCTGAAACTAATATAGTGCTGTATCTTAATCATACTAGAATTTTTAAATTAGGAAAAATATTTTAAAGAGGAAAGTTTATAACAAAAATGCCTACAATAAGAAAAAAAGAAAGATTTCAAATAAATAATCTGCCTTTATACCTCAAGAAACTAGAAAAATTAGAAAAAAGACTAAAGTTCATAGAAAGAAGGAAAATTCAAAGATTACAGCCGAAATAAATGAGACTAGAAAAACAATGGAAAAGATTAATGAAACTAATAGTTGTCTTTTTTAAAAAGATAAAGTTACAAACCTTTAGCTAGACTTACCAAGAAAAAAAAAGAGAGAGAAGACTCAAGTAACTGAAATTATAAATGAAAGAAGAGACATTACAACCAATACCACAGAAATACAAAGAATCATGAGACTACTGTGAATATACACCAATAAATGGAAAACCTAGAAGAAATGGAAAATTTTATAGAAACATACAACCTATCAAGACTGAATCACGAAAAAATAAAAAAATCTGAACAGACTAGTAATAAATAGGAGACTGAATCAATAATCAAAAACCTCCCAAAAACAATGAAAATAAACCATGGGTCAAATGGTTTCATGGGTAAATTCTACCAAACATTTTTTTTTTAAATAAGCCAATTCTTCTCAAATTCTTCCAAAATATTGAAGAGGAGGGAAAGCTTTCAATCTCATTTTATGAGGCCAGTATCACTCTCATACTAAAGCCAGATAAGGACACTACATAAAAAGAAGATTATAGGCCAATCTCTCTGAAGAATATAGTTAAAATATCTTCATCAAAATACTAGCAAACTAAATTTAATACCACATTAAAAGAATCATATACCATGATCAAGTAGGGCTTATTCCTTAGATGTAAGGATGGTTCAACATATGCAAATAATAAATGTGTTATTTTAACAAGATGAAGGATAAAAATCATATGATTATCTCAATAGATCCCCAACAAGAATTTGACAAAATTCAACATTCTTTCATGATAATAACTTGCAATAAATTGAGTATAGAAGGAATGTACCTCAACACAATATGTGACAAACCCACAGCTAATATCATACTTGATGATGAAATATTGAAAGCTTTTCCTCTAAGATCAAGAACAAGACAAGGATGTCCACTTTCACCACTCCTATTCAACATAGTACTGAAAGTACTAGGAAAACAATTAGGCAAGAAAAAGAAATAAGAGGTACCCAAATTGAAAAGGAAGAAGTAAAATTGTCTCTATTTGCAGATGACATGATCTTATAGTTAAGAAACCCTAAAGACTCCACCAAGAAACTGTTAGGATAAATTAATTTAGTGAAGTCGCAAGATACAAAATCAGCATACAGGAAAAAGTTGCATTTGTACATACTAAAAGTAAAGAAACCAATCTCATTCACAATAGCATAAAAGAGAATAAAATGCCTAGGAATAAATTCAATATGTGAAAAATCTGCACACTGAAAACTATGACACTAATTAAAATAACTGAAGACATAAATAATTGAAAATATATCCCATGTTCTTGGAATGGAAGAATTAATATTGTAAAAATGTCCTCATTACCCAACACAATCTATAGATTCAATGCAATCTCTATATCAAAATTTCAATAGCATTTTTCACAAAAAATTTTTATAGAATTTGTATAGAACCACAAAAGGCCCTGAATAGCCAAGATAATAGTGAGAAAGGAGAACAAAAGCTGGAAACATCACACTTATTGATTTCAAACCACATTACAAGGTTTGAGTATTCAAAATGGCATAGTACTGGCATAAAAACTGAGGCATAGATCAATGGAACAGAATTGAAAACTCATAAATAAAGCTACATATACATGGTCAACTTAATCTATGACAAAGGTGCCAAGAATACACAATGGGTAAAAGATAGTCTCTTCAAAAATGGTGCTGGGGAAATTAGACATCGCATCCAAACATAAAAGAATGAAATTGGACCCTAATCTTATACCATATGCAAAAAACTAACTCAGACTGGATTAAGGACTTAAACATAAGGATTTAATATCCAAAATAAATTTCAAAACTTACACAACTCAGTAGCAAACAACAAGCAAACAAAAAGTAAAACAAAACAAAAAACCTGCCAAATAACTCAATTTAAAAAATGAGCCAAAGACCTGAATAGACATTTTTCCAAAGAAAACATACAGGTGGCGAAGAGGTACATGAAAAGGTGCTCAACTTCACTAATCATCAGGGAGGTACAAATCAAAACCACAATGAAATACCACCTCACACCTATTAAAAATCCTGTTATCAAAAAGATAGCAAGTGTTAGCAAGGTTGTAAAGAAAATGGAATCCTTTTACATTGTTGGTGGAAATGTAAATTGGTACAGCCCTTATGGAAAAGAGTATGGAGGTTCCTCAAAAAATTAAACATAGAGGGACACCTGGGGGCTCAGCAGTTGAGCATCTGCCTTTGGCTCAGGGTTTGATCCTGGAGTCCTGGGATTGAGTCCTGCATCAGGCTCCCTGCAGGGAGCCTGCTTCTCCCTCTGCCTATGTCTCTGCATTTCTCTCTGTGTGTCTGTCATGAATAAATAAATAAAATCTTTTTTTGAAAAAAAGGACATCTTTTAAAAAAATTAAATATAGAACTACCATATGATCCAGCAATCCCACTATTAGTTATATATCTGAAGCAAATGAAATTGGTATCTCAAAAGGTATCTGCACCCCATGTTCACTGAAGCATTATTCACAATAACCAAATTTGAAACAACCTAGGTGTCATCAATTATGGATGAATGGATAAACAAAATGTGATGCACACACACAGAGGAATATTATATGATCCTACTTACACGTGGAATCTAAAAAAGTCAAACTCATACAACCAGAGAGTAGAACTGTAGTTACCAGTAATAAGGTAGGGGAGACAGGTTTCGAAGAGGTTGGTCAGAGTGTACAAACTTTCAATGATAAGATAAATAAGTTCTAGGGACCTAATGTACTAAAGAGAGTAGATCTCAAGTGTTCTCATTACACTCAAAAAATAATAACTAAGTGAGATATATGTGTTAATTATTTCATAGTATACATATATATGTCAAACCATATATATATATCAAACTATATATATATATCAAACTATATATATGTATATCAAACTATATATATGTATATCAAACTATCATGTTGTTATACACCTTAGCTATACATAACTGTTATTTTTTTTAAGATTTTATTTATTTATGAGAGACAGAGAGGCACAGACACAGGCAGAGGGAGAAGCAGGCTCCACGCAGGGAGCCCGACGTGGGACCCGATCCCTACATAACTGTTATTTGCCAATTTTATCTCAATAAAGCTGGGGGGAGAGGGTGGAGAGGATATGGTAGGACTGGCCCAAGAGGGCCACATATTCTATCCAATAGAAGCTAAAGAAAGGAAACCAAAAATATACAAGGAATAAATTAATCACATAAATAATCAAAGAAAATTTCCCAAAACTGATGAAACACTCAATCCCTCATGACCCTCCTCATATTTAAGAACATTAAATCTAAATGCAAGATCCAGAATGAGGGGAAAGAGTTTACTGGCAATAGATAGACTTTTTTTTTAATTTAAAATATCTTCTAGCTATTTTGGATACTAGAAAACAATGAAACAATGCTTTCAAAGTTTAGAAGGAAAAACGATTTTGAATGTAACATTCTATAGCAAGCCAAACCATCAATCAAGTTCAAGGGCAAAATAAAAGATATTTTCCAGACATGCTTTAACTTAGAAAGTTTAACTTCTATAAACACTTTCTGAAAAATGTATTGTGAGTATACTCCACTAAGATGAAGCATGGAAAAAAAGTAAAAAGTAAAATATAGGATCCTAGAAACAGTATAATTAGCTTAAAATACCATGAAAAGTAATCCCAGGCTGACCTCTGTACAGCAGGCAGGTCTAGAAAAACATTAGAGAATTCAACAAGTGGTTTGCTTTAAAAAGCTGAATGATTTAGGTATATGGTGAAGAAGGCATATGTTCGTCTAGTCAATAAGAAAAACAATGAATGCAATTATAAACTTTCAGTAAAGCAAATATGTGTTCCTAGAAAGTTGTATTCCAAATACGCATAATTTTAAAAAGAATCCTTGAAGCTTGGAGTGTCTTCTTTTGGCCCAAGTTTGGTGATATATTACACATCCTCTTCTAAAGGTGTGAAAATAGATAATACTAAGTAGTCCTACAATAAATATTATGAACTATTATGAGCTATTGAATCTTGATATTTTACTTAATTAAAATATAATATAAATGCTACAAAACCTTATCAATATAAATGTATTGGTATGGTTGACCAGCCAGGAGACAGATGAAGGAAGTACAATAGGAAGTGTTGAGGCACTAAATTTCTCATATAGATTAGAAATTAGAAAATTTAAAAATCAGGAGGAAGAGAGATCAGGTTAAAAGCATAATAGAAGTGAATTTCATCTTCATTTCTTTTTACTAAAGTGTCAATAAATATAATTTAAAGCTAATAAATTAGTGAATTGAGATACAGATCTTCCTTGACTTACATTGGGTTACATTCCAATAACTCCACCATAAATTGGAAATGATAAGTCAAAAATGCATTTAATACTCACCAAACATCATAGTTTAGCCTAGCATACCTTAAACATACTCAGAATACTTACATTAGCTTACAGTTGAGCAAAATCATTACACAAGAAGCCTATTTTATAATAAAGTGTTGAATACCTCATATAATTTATTTAATACTGTACTGAAAGGGAAGAACAAAATGGCTCTATGGTACAGAATGGTTGTAAGTCTATTGGTTATTTACCCTGGTGATCATGGCAGACTAGAAGCTGTGGACTGCTGCCACTGTCCAGCATCATGAGAGGGTATCTTACTGCATATAGCACTAGCCCAGAAAAAGATAAAAAATCCAAAATTCAGGGACACCTGTGTGGCTCAGTGGTTGAGAATCTGCCTTTGGCTCAGGTTGTGATCTCAGGGTCCTGGGATCAAGTCCCACATCAGGGTCCCTGCAGGAAGTCTGCTTCTGCTTCTGCCTATGTCTTTGCCTCTCTCTGTGTATCTCTTATGAATAAATAAATAAAATCTAAAAAATAAAAAAATACAAAGTACAGTTTATACTGAATGCATATCACTCTCACACCATTATAAAGTAAAAGAATTAGAAGTCAAGCCACATAAGTCAGGGACCATCTGTATATGTTTATTATTTAGAATTATGCTTTAACATTAACAGAATTGGGTCGGGGGAATTTTATTATTCATGCTACCCTATTCTGTACTAATACTTTAACTTCCATATACACGTACTGTAATAGTAATAATATAACAGGGAGTATGAGCTCACCACTGCCTTGGCCCAAGGGACAATTTCCCATTGGTTCTGTCCAAACCCCACTTAGCCCCCATCTTGATCAAGAAACAAGGTTTTCTCTTCTTACCACCACGTCTACCCCACAAGGATCGCAATTTCCCTAGTCTCTATCCCCAAAGGCATAGAGTGGCCCATCATCGACAGCAAGTTATGATTGGGACATGGAAAGAGACTGGACTGAATTTCCATGGCCCAGACAAGTGTCACTTTGAGCTAGATATTCATGGCCACAAGAGGCCAACCACTGGCTGTTGATAACAAGATGCATAGCAGAGTCAGCCAACCCAGGACTCCCTGGTGTTCTCCACAACAGGTCATGCCATCCTTCCTCCACTAAACCAGGTTTGAGGGCTTCCCACTCTCCTTTTCCCTCAATCCTCCGAATTCCTCACCTTTTTTTCACATTTTGGTCATAATTTATAAAAATGGAAAAATTCATTCAGTAAGCCTGCTTCCAAAACTTGCATTTAACTCTTTCACCTAATTTTTTATAAGCAGCTTCTTATGCATTTTAAGCTCTTAGTTGCTGCCTCTGAGAGTGAAATGAAATTTCACTAAACTCACTAGTGAGAGTGAGAAACATGCAGGAAACACACAGATATAATCCAGCTATGACATGAACAATAGAAATAATGAGAGTAATAACACTGTGCAGATTTTAGAATCAATGATTCTCAGAGCCAAAAAGAAAAATAAAACAGCTTCTATCTTACCATATTAGCCAAATCTTCCCTGAACTGGAAAAATATCTAGAGTCTCTCTACAAATCTGATATATATAATAAAGATGTTATTATTTTAAGGAAGTACATTGTTCATAAGCTTGAAGAGAAGAGAAGAGAAGAGAAGAGAAGAGAAGAGAAGAGAAGAGAAGAGAAGAGAAGAGAACAAAAAGAAACGAAACGAAACTAGGCCTCCTTAGAGAATTGGCTGATTCCAGGGGCCAAGGTAAAGAAAATGTAAGATAAGCCTGGAACATCTTGTACCAGAAAGCATGGAAGGGCTCAACAAATGATGTGGACATAGCAAAAGAACAAAGAAGCAATCCTGAAAGGGCTTCCACTGGCCCAATCTAAGACAATTTGAGCATCATAATAAGAGGAATAGATTATAATCCATCAACAAAATATGAATCTATGAACCCCATACCCATACAAATGGAAAAATGGGTGGATGAATGGATGGATAAATAGTTTGATAAAAAAACATGAATTTACATAACCTCAAATTTTTTCTTTACAAAATACCTATTAATTACAGAGAGAGAAAAATAACTTTATAGAGGAGAAGTGTGATAGAAATCATTTTAACCAAGTAGCTAAATTAAACATCATCAGGTATAGAACAAAAATTGCATACCATTTAATTGGATGCAATGGGGAAATACTCGTCATCGCATCTGGGATATTTCTGGCAAGAGTCCATAATCTGAGTCTAATCATGAGGCAACAACAGACAAATGCAAATTAAGGAATACTTTACAAAATAACTGGCCTGGCATCTTCAAAGGTATCAAGGTTATGAAAATCCAAGACAGATTAAGGAACTATTCCAAACTAAAGGATATTTTAAATAAGCATGACAAATAAACGCAAGGAGAGAGTCTGGTGTCATCCTTGCTATAAAGGACATGAAATCTGGGGACACTGGCAGAGTGTAAATGGACTGGGAGGAGTAAATTGTGGAATGTATCAGTATTAACTCCCTGATTTGTATGGTCATGATGAGGTAATATAGGATATTCTACAAAATATGTGGTGTATAACCTTGAGTGTTGTTCAGAATCACCTAGAAGATGTGTTAAGACATAGTTAGCTGGACTCCATTCCAGAGTTTCTGATTCAGGGGCCAATAGGAGGGGCCCTAGGGGTTCACTGGGAATGGAAGGAAAATCATAGGGGAAGAGACGAAAAAATAAAACAAGACAATATCAGAGAAGGAGATAAACCATAAGAGACTGTTAATCATAGGAAACAAACTGAGGGTCCCGGGGGGGGGAGGGTGGTAGGGGTGTGATGGGGTAACTGGGTAATGGACATTAAAGTACATTTTGGGGAAGCATATCCTGATCACCTTCACTTCTAAGCTGAACCATTTAATTTCCAGTACAATCCTCAAGAACACTTTCCCTCTGACATGATGACCGACAAATTGCTATACAACAGCTGCCTGGTCAGCTTGGGGCCTGAGTACTTGCAATAAAAACAGAGCCACCTCGGTGATTTAAAAGGCCACGCACTACGAGCATGAATAGATATTAACCTTTGTTATGTGTGCCACTGAAATTTAGGAGTATTTGTCACCACAGCATAACCTATCCTATCCCGACTGATGGAGCACAACTACCACCTACCCCACTGCCAAGGAGAGCCTACCGTGAAGGAGGATGGAATTGGACTGTTGACATAGGCATGGGTGGGGGTAATAGGGTGTTGTTTCTGAGTGTGGTGTGTGGCTGAGACTGAAAACTCTCTTCTTACTCAATAGAGGTTGGAATAGTTATCCACTGCCATGTAACAAATTATCCCAAAACCTAGTGGCCCACATGCAAGACCACCATGTCATACTGTCTGTGGGCGACCACGAACTAACTGGAGTAACTGAACCAAACCAGGCCCGGACTTGCGTCCCTCATTCACTCAAAAGGCTCGGGAGCCTAAAGGGTGAATAGTTGGTAGACACTTGAGAAAGGGCTTGAGCAATGGTTCTCAGGGCTCGCTTGTACGTGATCGCCCATATAACACAATAGATAAAACTTATTCTGACCTGGTCATAAATGTAAATAAGGGTCTGTGCTGTCCTGTCCTTGCTGGTCTGTTTACCACACCTAATATTCCTTTGAATTATACACATCTGGAGCAACAAGCTTATCTATTTACCAAGGTCTTCTGGCACCTGTGAGTCTGTCTTGCATGCTGAGAAAGGGGAACTCTGGAGGGTTTCACAAACCTGCTAAAAATAAACACCTTCTTGGCTTTGTTTTACTCATGCTATAAAATGTTGTAAAACCTTGAATAAAGCTGGCATTGCTTGGACATCATCCACTGTGTCCCTCCTGTCCCCATCTCTACTTTTTTATTTTCCTCATCCCCTTATCCTTAGGACCCTGATCGTCTTGCCGCAGCACGCGCAACAAGTGGCACCCGAACAGGGACCTGAGCACATGCAAGAGAGGTGCACATATAGGTAAGTTGTCGCTGACAATCAGGTAAGGGGAGCCCGGTTACTTAGGGCCACGACAGGAGTAAAAAAATATGGGACAGTCGCAATCTATGGAACAGGTCTTCTTTATGACCGCTTTGCAGGCCCTTATGAAGCGAGAAGGGTCCAAGGTCTCTAAAAAGGCCTTGCAACAATTCTTTTGTACTGTATCAGACTTGTGTCCCTGGTTTCCAAAAGAAGGGACTGTCAGTTTGGATGCCTGGCAAAGGGTAGGGCAGGAAATTAAAAATCACCTTAAAGAACGTGGTCCTGTGGCCTGTCCTCCAGGCACCATGCATATTTGGGAGGAAAGAAGAGAGACTTTAGATCCACAACACACTTTCGTATTAATCTCTATAGCCTCTCATGAATCCCTCCCTGAAAATGATGTTCAGGCCTCTTCAGAGGAACAAAAAGAAAATAATAATTTGGTGATTGAGTCACCATCACCACCAATTACTTAACACTGCCCCCTCCAGATTCCCCCGCCAATGTCTCATAAAAATTAACGATGGGGAGCAAATTGATTGACTTTGAGTGGATCCAAATGGAACACAGTAAACAGGTTTTGAAAACTATCACTACTAAACCTAAAACTTTTATTCTATTGAGGTTTACTAAAGGTCACATAACCTCTGTTATCTTTTTGCAATCTGTTAGTAAAAAAAAATTGACTAAATTGATGGTTAATTGTCTGTTTACAAGTTTTCGTAAGTAATTGTTAAGATACCTTTCAAAGTCCTTGGTAACCTAAAACCTTAGTCACACGTTGATGGTAAATAAAATTAAATTCATCGGACATCTAGGTCTTTTCCAAACAAGGAAAAGTACTAAAACGTTGATTTAAATCTGTTGATGAACATGCTTTATGCTTAACTGTTTCATAAATTTGCCATCTAAAAAGTTCTGATGTTCAAAAATCGGTTACTCCTTAGTTTTCACTGGACACTAAGGTTTCTAAAAATAAAAATAATAAAAATAAAAATAAAAAACTTCTGCTAAAATAAAACTGATGACTGATAAAAAATAAATAAAAGGAAAAAAAAGCAACTCTGTATGTAAAAAAGGAGATATGTAAGAAAAATGTAAGGAATGGGAATATATTTTTGTTCAAAAAACAAAAGAAGAGAGTAATTTTGTCCCAACTGAGACTGACTGAAAAAGAAATAGCTTAAAACAAATTCTAAATACAAAAAAGGGTGTAAAAATGTTATGAAGGGAAATCCTTAAAAAGGAATATTAGGTATGGTAAACAGACCAGCAAGGACAGACAGACCCTTATTTACATTTATGACCAGGCCAGAATAAGTTGTATCTATTGTGTTATGTGGGCGATCACGTACAAGCGAGCCCTGAGAACCATTGCTCAAGCCCTTTCTCAAGCCTCTACAACTATTCACCCTTTAGGCTCCCGAGCCTTTTGAGTCCGGGCCTGGTGTGGTCAGTTACTCCAGCTTGTTCGTGGTCGCCCACAACTGTCAATCTTCAAAGCTGGATCTCCCACCCTCTCCCAGCTCGTGTCCTTCCTCTGTCTACTGACATATACTTTCCAGCACATGAGGATTACATAAAATGTCAGGTGCAAGTCAAGTTTCTGTGAAAAGAAAGGCAAAATCAGCTGGCTGCGTCTCAACACTTAGAAAAACACATGGATAAAAGACCATCAGGAAACATAGACACTTGGAAAGGGTTGGACAGGGAGCACAAGCCAGTACATGTCATACCTGCACCCTTGGTTGATGGGGTCAACCAGGACATAACTATGGTGTCTCCATGGACTACTCTTTTTCCTCACCTGACCATCTACCCATGGATGTTTCAATTGTTTATTTTACACTGCTTCCCAAAAGTCTTTTCAACATAGTCCTAACAACCAGCATACCAACACATTACCTTATGTACTGCCCAACCCCTCCATCTTCCTTTTAGCTACATCTAGGGCACCAAACAATGTCCCAGAAAACCCTAACATATAAGTGGACAGGTCTAACAAGGGCCCTGATATGATAGCCTAGAATTCAGGAACCAGGAAGAGTTGAACCCCCCCACCCAAAAAAATGCAAGGAGCCACAGCAAGTGATTTAATATTAACAGGCCAACACCCCTCCTTCCCAAGGAAAAAGGGCAATTTAGCGATTCCCCCCATCCCTATTTCCATGCACACATAATTGCTTCAGGAAAAAGAGAGCAGGAACTACTGGCACATTCTACTCTGAGATAGCCTGCCACCCCCACAGGCAGTGTTTCCAATCAGGGTGTGAGTGAATGGAGATGATAGAGTTCTTCCCTGGAGACAGAGAGGTATCATTTGCAGAGAAATGGAACAGGGTAGAAAAGGGATGTGAAAAATCATCAAACTGTTCCCCAGGCATGGTCAACGAAATAAGTTAAAGCCATCATTTCAAGGTTAAGTCAGGAGACAAACACACATGATGCTATAAATACAGTGTCCCTTTGGGCACCATGGCATAGATCATAACAGGCCAAGGGCTAAATGGACACATGGTGGGTGCCCATCTCTGCCGGGCCTGATGGATTGACAGGCCGACAAATATGAAATGCAAGCCTCACAGCCAGGCCCTGCCCTGGGTGAAATCTCATTAAAATGCACATCAAAGATCAAATGGTAGGAACAAAAAGTAAAAAACAGAGCAACAGCCAAGAGGGAGGGGAGTGGTGAGAAAGGAGGAAAGGAGGGAAGTTAGCATTATCCAGGAACCATTCCCAGCTGCCCACTGGCTGCCTGACCTTCAACAACTTGGCAGGCTCCCTCTGAGGGCCAAGAGATCTCAAAACCATCCTGCTTCACAGCCTTGGGAGGGACTCATGAGATAATGTCCATTATCTATTAATGAGGTAATACGAGAACCACCTCACTGCATGCCAGGCACTGTGCTGCTAAGTGCTCTGTGTATATTTTCTCATTTCACGACCCTGGGGGTTGGATGAAGCAGGTATCGCTCATCCCACTTCACAGATGCAGAAGCTGGGGGTCAACAAGAGTTTATTCACTGGTCCAAGATCACACAGGTGGTAAAGCCAGTGTTTGAACCCAGATATTTCCAACACCAAAGCTTATGCTTTTATCCCTATGCTGCTGCCTCAGCTCTTGCAGTGTCACAAGCTACCTGGCCTTCCCACCACCATCCTTCCGGCAGCTGGGTTGAGTGGAACACAACAAGCTGTCACTCCCCTCCCATAACCCATTCATCACTAATTAATGATCATGGGTCCCGCTGGGTCTGCACCCCACAGAGAACCCTGCTGAGAGCAGTATTTGCAAGCAGCCTCTGCCAACCCATTAAGGGTTTCAGGAGCTAACCAAGTGGACACCCATGGTTAGTACAATGTGGAGGTGATGGCCAGCATGAAAGTGCCCAGTAAGGAAAATATACCCCTTCCTCCTTGGTCATATGTGTCTCCTCTACATTCCTACAGCTAGTGGCCTAGTTCAAGTGCTCTTTATCTCCGCTGGGCTACACTTGGCCACAGAGGTCTCCCACCACACAACGAGCATGCCTCTTTCCAGTCTGGCATCCTTCACGTGCCCCTCACCGCTCCCAGGATCAAAGGAATCCTCCCCAGCAAAAACCCTCCCAAAGACCCTCATGCCCCATGACCACCTGCAGAAGGCCTTCTCAGCTTACAAGATTCAGCTCAAGGACACACACCAAAGAGTTGCTAGTGATGACTTCTGAAGTTGAGTTTAAAAGGGGTAGGAGGGAAAATGTCAACTCTGTGTTGACTCAGCTCTGCATTATTTTACTTACCATAAACATTTCCATGGTTTTAAAAGTCATGATGAAGTCACAAAGTAATAAATATACAAAGACGGGGCTAAGGATACCTAGTTCTACATACCTGCTCACTCTCAAATGTGTAGGTAAGACCCAGCATCCACAGCTCCTTACTGCCCTCACTGACCCAGTTAGATTTCACTTGCACACTCCTGGAAGACAGGAACTTCCTTTTACACTCTGAATTTGTAGGGTGAATGCCATGTAGGCATACTATCTGATGAAAAAAAAATGAATAAACAATGGGAGAAATGTGCCTCCTGAGAAATGTTGTTCACCATGTGGCGAAGTCATCACCCCAGAAGGCTGCCAGTCTGTGCAAGGAGATACCTGAGTCCATCAGAGAGCTCTCCAGAAAGAAAGACTCGTGATAACCTAAATAAGAAGTCTAGACTGGTGTTCTCAAGATGTGATCTGTGAAACGAGTAGGACACATGACCCATTTCTTTAATAAATATACAACACAGGTTTAAAAAAAACACCTGAGCACCAGGTGCTGTATGCAAGTGATGAATCACTAAATTCTACACCCTAAGCTCATCTTGCAGTATATGTTAACTAGCTGGAATTTCAGTAAAAACTTGGGAAAAAAGGAAGGAAAAAAAAGAGCCTCATACTTAAGAAATGTAACCACCAAAAACAGTGTGCTAGTCTCTATTGGATATTAACAAATCAACTTTAAAGTTGAGACATTTTTGAGACAACTAGGGAAATTTCAACAATAACAGGGTGTTAGAGGATGTTAAAGATTATCATGAATTTTGTTAGGTATGATAATGGCATTGTGGTTGTGTAAAAAAAATCCATATGGATATGGGTGAAATAATGTACAAAAAATGCTTTAAAATACTCTAACTTTAAAAAAAATTGCACAGGGAAAAAATGGTACAGGGATAAGCAGATGCAACAACATCAGGAAAATGTATTGCTAATTATTGGGGCCAAATGAACATATATGGGGTTCTCAATTCTGCTTTTTTATGTACTTTCGAAGATTTCCTACAGTAAAAAGTTTTAAAAATAAATTTAAATAGGGTCCTAAATTATTTTTACAAATGTAGCCCATTAACTGCATGGCAATCCCTTGGTACTTGTTAAAATGCAGATTCCCAGGCTGCTCTGACCGGTCAGGAGGAGGGCAGTGGCCTTGAAGCTGCATGTTACAAGAGCACCCTCCCCTACCTCCAGTTCTAGCACACCTTGGGCCTGAGGAGGATTCCACCGAAGATGACCACACGTGGGATTTGCCAGGAACCAGCTTGGATTACACCTGGTGTCTCTTCTTCACTCTCAAGAGTGTCCCAGTTTGGACAACAAAGCACAGTCATCGAAGTTGGAGTGAACCACGGTCACTCCTCACATGCTGCCCCGACCTGACCTGCATGTGCTGAACCCCCACTTGTCTGCCAAGACCCAGCTCAAGCACCCCCAAGACCTCCTCTGATGACTGCAAGTGAGAGAATTCCTCTACCCTTTAAACCACAGACCCAAGCCCACAGAGTCCTTGGTGCTGTCCTCAAGTATATCCTTCGAGCTGGATGGCTGGGATATTGTGACATAATGAGAAATAGTCTATTTGGTCCCTGTCCCTGGTTCCTGGCACAGAATTCCTAAAATCTTTGAAATTTCCTGAGTGATAGCAGTAAGAAGAGTGTCTTTGTTATTCATAATAAGCCCCTTTCAAACCCTGCTGAGTTTATGCTAATAAGGTGACTCTAGGCAGATGGGAGCTGTTTGCCAGAGGAACCAACCAGATGATCAGAGGGTTGGAACTTTCAGCCCCACCCCTGGGAAAGGGGCAAGGGAGAAGAGCTAGAGACTGAGCCAATGGACCGTGATTTAATTAACTGTGCCTACATAATGGAACCTCAATTAAAAACTCTAAACCATGGGGTTCAGAGAGCTTTCCAGAACACACGGAGGTACTGGGAAGGTGAAATGCTGATAGAGGGCCTGGTAGCTCCAAACTCCAAGCTCCATCCCACACACCTTGCCCTGTGCATCTCTTCTGACTGACTATTCCTGAGTTGTATCCTTTATAATAAACTGATAAGCCTGAGGAAAGTGTTTCCCTGAGTTCTGTGAGCAATTATGGCAAATTATCAAACCCGAAAAGGGGAGTGGAGGGAGCCCTCCCTCAATTTACAGCTAATCGGTCAGAAGTGCAGGAAGCCTGTTCTCCTGATTGGCATCTGAAGTGGGGCAGTCTTGTGGAACTGAGCCCTTAACCCGTGGGGTCCGCGCCAACTCTGGGTGGTGTCAGAATTGATGTGCAGGAAACCCAGTTGTTGTCCAGAGAGTTGGAAACTGATTGGTGTAGGAAAACCTCCCACACATTTGGTGTCAGACGTACCGTGAGTAGAAAACCTGTTTTCTTTTAATGATCATCCTTAGTTTATGTGTCTCTAGCCTGGGGACCCCTTAAAGACAAGGACTATGTCTTACTCTCTCCAATGCTGGCACAGAACCCATGTCCAATAAGTGTTAGTTTGATAAATGAATAAACAAACAAATGAATTAATAAATAAACAGGAGTCATTATGCTAGTCACCTCATGAGACTCACCTGTGCTAACTTAAAATCTGACATCAGCATGATGAAATGTTGGGTAGCTTTAATTTAAAATGACTAGTGTGAAATCTGAGTAAAATGGGGAGAATGTGATATAGCATGGGGGGGGGTCAAAATTCCAAAACGTATGTGTATACTAACTGTAATTATAAAAATATATATGTCTACTATTATTTTTATGACACCAAGAGGTAATATGCAAGAGAAAAAAATAGTAAGGTTCTTGGCAACTGTGTTTTTTTAAAAGATTTCATTTATTTGAGTGTTTGAGAGAGAGAAAGTGAGCATATGCATGAGCAGAGGGAGCCATGGCCTCCTGGCTGAGTGGATAGTCCAACTCAGAGATCCAACCCAGGACCCAGGGATTGTGACCCAAGCCAAAGGCAGACACTCAACCTACTGAGCCACCCAGGTGTCCCCACACACACACTTTTTAAGGAAAAAAAGAGGGGAAAACAGCTTGGAATCTGTCTTGATCTGGTGATAAGTGCATGACCCCAACCTCAGCACCACAGGGCCCCTCCCAAGGCCCCCACCAACCCCAATAGAGGAGAAAAAGCCTGCAGTGCTGCATCTGGCACCGGGTGCAGGAGAGGGAAGTAGAGACAAACTGTTTTTCCACATAACCCATAGGCTTCTCCCGGTTGAGTTCAGTAAGACCTCCAACCCCTAAGACAGGGAATCTTAATAAATTTACATGTTCTGCATGCTGCAAAGACCCATGTATACAGAGGTATTTAAAAGAACAAAGAGCTTAAATAGTCACTTGGTCTGTACTGAGAGCATCCCAGGCTTTCCAATCATCCTGCAAGGAGCCCGCTCGAGTAGTAACAGGTATCAATCTAATATATTGTGCAGCAAGCACCATTATTTTCTTCTCAATCTATTTTACCTGCCACATCTCTCAGGGGCAGATTGGAAAATATGTGGTAATTATATATTGATAGAATGTGGGAGCAGGTTATATACGGACCCATTGTACTTGGCTTCCTTATTAACCAACTAAAATGTGCTCTGTGGGATATTTCTTTGCTCTTTAAGGAATCTCTAGAGCTGAGCTATTATTTTGCTGTTTATGATTTTTCCCTTGCTCATAAAAATTGTCCAGCTTTACCAGAACCTCACATGTACCAAGCCAAGACAAGGCTTTGAAGTACAAACCCGGTGTCATCCTCCTTGGCAAGGTTCTGGCCCGAAGCTGGCGACTTCCACACAAAGATACACAACAGCTTCACTGGGCTGGCTTCCCAGTTCCCTGGACCATCTCATCAAGGAAGAGTTAGTATGAAAAGTACATATTAAGAAGAAGTCATTGAACCATATTTGTGAGCCTTCAGAACAAATAAATTACTTTTTTTTTTTTTTAAGAAACATGGTAAGCTAAGGGTTTAAGAGTAGGTTTTCCTCACAAGCACTAACAATAGTAGCCCTCAGTGAAGAAGCCACAGGAAAAGAAGAATCGGTACCTCTGGGAAGTTTAATGGTCTTTACTTAGTTGATTTGTCTGGAATGGTTAAGCAAGGGGAGAGAGAGGAAGGGATGAGGGAGGAGGGAGGGAGGGGAAGGCTGAGGGAAAAGTGAGGGAAGGAGAGGGGGTGAGGGAGAGATAAGGGAGGGGTGAGACAGGTGAGGAAGAAATGTAGGAGGGAGAGGGTGGGGTGAGGGAGGAAAGAGTGGGGTAGGGAGAGGGAGGGATGAAGGAAGGATGAGGGAAAGGTAAGGGAGACATGAGGAGGGATGAGGAAGTGAGAGGGAGGGATGGGGGAGGAGAGGGAGGGGAGCCTTTGATCAAAGGCATCTGAGTAAAGGGCAGGTGGAAAGCGAGCAGTGGTCCACAAGCCCTTTTGGACTGCTGCCCAAGTGATCCAAATGGATGGTTGGTCACTATGAGTGATCTAACTGGATCTCAAGTCTAGAAGAAATGTGAGGCCATATAATCCACATATAGAGGGTGCAGCCAAACTGCTCCAATACTGTCTGTTGCTCAGCAGGCACTCACATAGCGTTTTCTAGGCACCCAATCCCAGCTGGGGTCCACCTATCCCCAGCTGCCCTGACCACGAGCTCCCCAATTGAAAGGTGACAAGCGGCAGTTCCCTTAAAGTGAGTCCTGAAACCTGGATTCTCCTACCAGCTCTGCCACTGGGTCAGCAGGCTGACCTTCCACAGGCCTTGCCTCTTTCTCCCCTTTCCAATCAGAAAATAAAAAGTTGGGGAGACAGTGGGTCACTTACATCCCATCAAACTGTGACAACTGACTGCCTGTGTGGAAAGAATTCACTCCAAATTGCTGCCTCTTTCTTAGCCTGGTCTTGTCTGTCTATGCGGCCCTGGTGCCAAATGATATCCCTAGGTGGCTGAGCCAAACAACTGTTCGGGGGAAGTGGCTTCCGTCAGGTGGACCAGAAAAGGACACAAGGAAACAGAACTCACTCTTGAAGATGAGACTCTGCCAGTTAAAAATTCAAGCCCAGATATCATCATCTAACTTATTAAAACAACCTTTTCTACCACCCCTTGCAAAAAAAAAAAAAAAAAAAAAACACAGCCAGTATAACCGTAGTAATAAAGTAATTAGGGAGACACACTCCCTTTAAAATGAAACCACCAATACTGTAACTTCCAGTTAAATTTAATTACTACCTTATTTCCTTTACAATAGATGACCCAGTTTTTGGACAATATTCTCAGAAAGAGATTACATGTGGGTGTAAAACTCTGCTCTATCTTGGAGAAGCAGAGAGACCATTCACTGAGCTCGCCTAATCCATCCAGATATAAACGTGTGCAAGGCGAATGGATAAGATACGGCCCACTGAAGAAACACGCTCTGGTCTTACACAAAGGCCAAATAGGCAAGCAGTCCAAGTTTATGCCTCTATCAAAAAGCAATCCCAGGGAGACCCAAGAGCTCTTTGTCAGATGACAAGCTACCAGAGGGCAGCCTTGGACATTTATATGAAGAACCATCCTGTCTCTGGCCATCACCCCCAACATATGCAGACCCAGCTATGCTCCCAGGCCCTGGGTCCCAGGGCAAGGATGGGGCACATTTTGGCTGCTGCACAGACTCTTGTACCTAGAAAGTCCCTGAGCTGGCAGGAAAGCAGAGGGGGTGGATCCATGGATGCTTTCTTTTTTTTTTTATTTTTTTTTTTATTTATTTATGACAGTCATACAGAGAGAGAGAGAGGCAGAGACATAGGCAGAGGGAGAAGCAGGCTCCATGTACCGGGAGCCTGACGTGGGATTCGATCCTGGGTGTCCAGGATCGCGCCCTGGGCCAAAGGCAGGCGCCAAACCGCTGCGCCACCCAGAGATCCCCCATGGATGCTTTCTTTGGCTCACCCTCGCTATTCACCAAAGTTGTCCCAGGCTGAGTGGAGCACAATGCATGGTGACATATGAATGACCATGAATGGTGACATGCGCAGTGACTGGGTAACAGAGAGGTGTCAACAGCATCCCATTCCCAGGCAGCCAGGATATCCCCAAAGACAAGATCAAATTCCTCTTCATTCATTATTTCCCATAATGAAAAGTGAAGGGGTGGGAATAAACATCCCTACCCTCAAGGAGCTCAGAGACTAAGAGGGAAATAAATATGTAAACAGGCAATTATAAAAGAGTGTAATTAATTCTACAGCAGGAGAGTACAGTGTGTTATAGGAGGAAAAGGCAGCAGAGAGAAGAGTCAGAGAAGGAGAGTCAGGGTGGCTTCCCAGGGCTCAGGACCTCGAAGCCTAGGTCTCAAATACAAAAAGGAAATAAGAGCTATACAGGATGTGGAGTGGGAGAAACTAGACACCGCAGACAGGGCCACAGGCCTGCCAGCAGAGAGAGAGGATGGTGGTCAAGGAAAACAAGGGCTTCCTCGGGACCGTATGGGAGTGGGGAGGAGACAAGGAGAACCAGCAGAGCCTCTGATAGAGCAGAGGCCCGTGGGTACAGATCAGCCTGAGCCTGCAGATTTCAGATGACACGGAAAGGCTTTAGGCAGGCCAGTGACAAGTCCACATTTGTGTTTAAGAATAATCACACTGACCAAATAGAAAAATTTTACTACTCAGGCAAATACAACAGCAAAAACAGAAAGGAGAGGTGATGAAGAAATGGTGAATCGTTGACAGTGGTTGAAGTCAGGTGATGGGGACATGGGGGCTCACTATACTATCCTCTCTAATTCCATCTAGGTTTGAAACTTTCTAGAGTAGAAATATTTTTTAAACTAACATGATTTTTTTTAATCAGAAGCACATATAGGGCAGCCCCGGTGGTGCAGCAGTTTTGCGCCGCCTGCAGCCCAGGGTGTGATCCTGGAGACCCGGGATCGAGTCCCACGTCGGGCTCCCTGCATGGAGCCTGCTTCTCCCTCTGCCTGTGTCTCTGCCTCTCTCTCTCTCTGTGCCTCTCATGAATAAATAAATGTTTTTTAAAAAGCACATATATTCTTGCAATTTTTTAAATAAACATTATATATCCTAACTCGTTAGCCAAAAATAAATGGGGGAGTGTGTTTGTATATTTTCTTTTCTACATTTTAAAAATATCACTGCGCTGCAGGGTGGTGAACAGATTGGAGAGAAGGGAAGAGGGGACAAGAGGCCATGAGGAGGCTGTGTGGGGACCTGGGTGAGAGATGGTGGTGGCCTGTACAGACACGGTGGCCCAGTGGATGAAGGGCTGGATTTAAAACATTCAGGAGGTAAAATGGCCAGGACCCAGTGTTGACTAGACACGAATGAATCATGCATTCAGTCACTCTCTCTGTAAAGATTTAGGGCCACCTGTTCTGCCCACAGCGCTGCCAGGGACTGCAGGAAAATGAACAGGCAGGTCTGACATGAGGCCAGACATCAGCCCAGCTACGTATGACAGAAATAAGATGGAAAAAGCTAAAAAGACAAAAACAGTTTTGAAAAAGTAAAAAAGTAAAAGCCATATGTAAACAGTAGCTTTAAAATATGCTAAAATGAGTACTAGCAAAACTGAAAAACGCTGGAAAATAAATTTGATGAGTTTAACCATACGCACTTAAAACCTGAGAACTATAAAAGACAGCCAAGGTAAATAGTAAAATTACACCATAAAAGAACAGTAATGCCATAAAAACTATAGATAAAAAGGCAAAAGTAAATAATAGTAGCTAATGGAACATATTAAAAAGATTAAATCATGAAATAAAATTATTTAGGATGCACAAATTTTGCTGAAAGTACGTTCTAACCAAAGTGTATCAGGAGAAGCACAGGTTGTGACACGCTCACCAGCTGGCAGGTCACCTCAAAGGCCTCTGAGCCCAGCCACACCAAGTATTTCCCATTCCCCAAATCTGCCATGTTTTCCTTAAAAGACACTGCTGTGGGGGGAGAGGTAAGGATTACACTGCACTATCCACAGAAAAGGCTCATAAAAATCCTCTTTGGACATCTGTCCTTCTCAAAGCTTCCCAATGCCAAAAATCTCTGCTCTCATGCCCTCCCTGATATACTATCCGTTCCCACAGATGCCTTCTTCTCTGCCCCAGGACCCTTGCATCAGCTGAGAGACTCTCTCCACACCTGTCCCCTGGGGAAAAGCAGTCCAGCTTGAGCATCTGAGCACTCCTCTTGCCAGAAAACATACCTGAGACCCTCATTACAAATACACACATGTCCGGCTTCCACCAAAACTGGACTCTTCTGAAAGTGTCCTGGGGTCAAGCTGTGGGCCTGACACATAGACAGAGCTCAGCTGACACCTGTTGAAGGTAAAGAAATGAAAAGGAAAGATCAGTAGCCTTCAAGCTGAAATGGGCAGGGCTCCATTATTCAATAAGGATAAATTCCACAGGGAAGGGTCCTGGCCCCATGGTGGCTTCTTACAATTTGTATCTCAGGAGAGAGCCCTGGGCTCCTGTCTTTCACGCAGGCAGTGTCAGCTCTTCCCAAAAGGCACATAAAGGTAACACAGAGATGCCCTCACACAGGGTCCATGGCAACAACATGAGGAGTGCAACAGCTTGTGCTGCCGCATGACGTCAAGGAGAGATGGCTTGTAGGCTTGTGATTGGGAGGGCTTAATGGAGGAAGAGGTCAGAGCCAAGGCTCAGAAGATGGCTAGGCTGCATGGATGGAGGGAGAGCAGGACAGGGTTTCTAGAAAGGGAATGGGATATGAGCTAACATACAGAGCCCTCCACCACAAAGACTGCCCTTCCTCTGGGTCCCCAGCACAAAGTCAGCCACAGAGTCCTGCAGGCAGCATTTCTGTCCAATGTGAGGCAAATTCCCCACATTCAATGGTGGCCACTGATCTTGTGGCCGGATCTCATCTTTATGATGCAGAGACCTGCTACTGGGCTTTCAGCACACCCTCCAGCACTAGGCTGCCATGGGCAGCCACTGCATTTGCATTTGGACAGCCTTAAGTGTGAGAAGCTATCGCACTCTATTTTCTGAGAGAACAGAACAACTCTAGCTGCCTCTTCCACAAGGCACTCCCTGTGAAGTTGAAATAGTCAGTGACAGTTCGCAGCATTATACTCCTCAGCACGGATTTGCCTAACCTCTTGTATGAGCCAGTCCTCGGCTACTCCAGCCATTTGGATTATGTAAATCACTATACATACTTATTATTACCAGGACAATTGCTAGGTTTTATTTTTTCAGGTCCAGAAAGCGCAAGAACCTCCTTTGTCTCAACTTTAGAGAAGCCTTGATGAGAAGCTCATCAGCTATACAGCCTTGCATTCATCTGAAAGAAGATGCTCGCATGGCATCCTTCCTGTCTGCCCCAACCCAGCCTCTGATGCCACAGATATCAGACAGCAAAGTGAGTGTGGGAGAGCCCTGCTGCAGACTGAATCTCTGTGTTCCCCCTCAAATTCATATATGGAGATTCTAACCCATAATGCTACGGTGTTGGGAAGTGGGGCCTTTGGGGCATGATGAGGTCATGGCAGCAAAACCCCCACCCAAGAGATTAGTTTCCTTATAAAAGAGACCTCAGAGAGCTCCCAGGTCCCTTCCAGCACGAAGGACACAGAAAGCAGATAACCGTCTATAAACCAGAAAGCAGGCCCTCGCCAGACACTAAATCTGCAGGCACCTCAACTGTGGGACTTCCCGTCCTTCATAACTGTGAGAATATAAATTTCTGTTGTTCGCACACCCCCCAATCTATGATATTCTCTGTAGCAGCCCAAGCAGACTAAGACAAGGCTCCAATGCAGAATTTATAGGAAATGGCTAGGAACCAGTTTCATGACTTGTGAGCTCACCACCCAGAGGCCTTTATTTGCCTTGGGAATATAAAATTTTGAAGGGGAGAGGAAGGGGGAAGCTGTGAAGCAAGTGTTTTGAAGAGAACTCTTAAGATCCCATGAGCCCCACTCTACCCTGCCAGGTGAAGTGAGCAGAATGTGCTTTCTGTCAACTCCAGTCCAGGAAGGGGGCTCCCACTGGTCTGGTCAAGGACAATGAAGATGGTCCTAGCATTTAGGGGACACCGTGCACTCACTGTAGAGAACACCGGGCAGCACATGGCAGGAGGAGTGAGCATACAGCTGGGACTGGCCTGCACCCCCACAGTCTACACGAATAGGATATGGACCATATGGGAAAGCCAACCAGGGTCCATCTTAAAGCCTGTCCCAAAAGATGCCTGGCAAGGGGTGAGGCCTCCAAGGGCAAGACAATATGTGGAGAAACATCACAGAACCAGAATGAGAAGAAATCCACATCACAGATGAGGAGAAATGACACAGTCTGCGTCAGGGGAGCTGCACTGGGGCTCCAGGTGGAGGCATTCCCGAGCAGCCCACCGAAGCATCAATGAGGAAGGCTCAGCTAAGAATATCTGCCAGGCCTGGGAGTGTGACGCATAGGGTAGTTCAAAGAAGAGTTCTCCCACCCCTCCTTCCCATCCTCTTGTCCTTCCTGAGCACCAGAGGTCAGTAAAAGCAGTTTCAGGGTACCCCTAAGAGCAGACAAAAAAAGAATGTCATGCCTCTGTTCTGGCAAGGGGCCAGCCACAATGAGGGTCTAGCTGTGGGAAGCATGCCATCTCATATTAATTAAATTCAGAGATTTTATTCATTTGGGGGGGTCTAGATATTCCTAATTTCTGAAACGTGTTCGCAATTAATATAACCATTGGATTGTCTCTGCTGCCTAAGAATAAGCAGAAAAGCCATGCACCTGCCCAAATTTTCATAATAGGCAAGGGAAGTTCATCCCCTCACCCCTACCCAATAAAACTTAAAGGGGCAATGAGAGACAAAAGAAAGCTACATTTGATTATATCCTAAAGTCAGGTTTGTTTGATATATAATAAAAGCCATATACCACCCCTGCTATCCTCATAGTTGCAAAAGTAATTTTTAAACCTTTTTTTTTATTATTATATACCTTTTGAGTGATTTATTTTACACTGAGAACTTATCCTAAGAAAGCCACGCTAGCTGCAGACAACTATGCTGAATGCATCACTGTCTCTGCAGTAGACACAGGAGTTCAATCAGCCCAGCACCAATTCCAGGTCTCTCCCGTTTGCCTGCCGTTCAGTAAAGGCATAAAAGCTAAACATTTATCTTCGCGGTCGGCTTGCAGCTGGGAGTGGTCTGTGACACAGTGCGAGCCAGTGAAACGCAGCCAAACGTCCACAGATGCCGCCTTTCGCCTTCTCCCTTCTCCCTGAAGTAAATGCAGTGGAAATGGCTAGAACTGCAGCCATTTAACCACCATTAGGTCTTAAACAAGTGGCCAAGGGAATTGTAGAGAATCCAGAATTGACATCATGAGCCACTGAACCTGGCAATTATCCCCTCTCTGCAGACCTGATGCTAGGTGAGACAAATAAGCCTCCATTCATTTAAAACACTGTGGTTGGGCTTTCTGTCCCTTAAAGCTCAGTGCAGCCCTAACCCACGGAACATGCACATACACAAGGCACATACATGCACACCGACATTACGTATACATATATATGTGCATGAGAGATACACCAAAATGTGTGCGTGCTGGGACTGTGTATCATTTTTATTTTATTTTCTCCCACTGATATTTTAGAATTTTTCTGCACCGAACATGTGTAGCTTTTGTGCTAAGACAAAAAAAAATTATGAAAACTACTTCTTGATAGTGAAACCCGAACTATGCTCACAGAAATGTAGACGTTTCATGGTCCTCAAGGGCCTTGTCTGTGTTCTTTGTTCTATGGCTGTCTCAGCACACACCCACTTCTCTGAAGATGGAATTCCGAAGAGACCAGATAAAATTCTACCAAGATAAACTGAGCATGAAGGGATAAGGAGCAGATTTATCAAACATGAGAGGGCAGATGTTTATCATATCTTGGGGTAAAATCTGCAAGGCCTAGAGACTAATAGGTACCATAGGAGAAAAGGAAAGACATCAAGGATGGCTGAGTCTTGGAGCCCCAGATGCTCAATAGTAATGAACAGGACTAGGAAAGTTGGGAAGCGGAGCCAGCTTTGCAGTGGGCAGAATCATGATCTCTGTTTTGGACAGGCTGAGCTTAAAGTTGATGATGGGACCTCCCAGGGAAGAAGTACAATAGGCTGGGGTGCCGAGGTGACTCCATCGGTTAAGTGTCTGACACTTGATGTCAGTTCATGTCTTAATCTTGGGGTCATGAGTTCAAGCCCCATGTTGGGCTCTATGCTGGGTGTGAAGAAAAGAAAAGGAGAGGAGAGGAGAGGAGAGGAGAGGAGAGGAGAGGAGAGGAGAGGAGAGGAGAGGAGAGGAGAGGAGAGGAGAGGAGAAGGGAGGGGAGGGGAGGGGAGGGGAGGGGAGCGGAGGGGAGGGGAAGAAGGAAGGAAGGGAAAGAAAAGAAAGAAAAGAAAGAAAAGAAAGAAAGAAAGAAATCCAATAGGATGATGATAATTGTTCACCCAGGAACCCTTAGTGAACACCTAATACATGAGCAGAATCACATGCTAATATATGCTAATCACTGGCCTACATTCAAAGACAAATAAGATGGTCCCTGCTGTACTCAACAGCTTGCAGTCTAGAGAAAAGAAGAATGTAAGCACCAATGCCACAGCAGAAATTTTACAGAAGAGCTAGAAATTAAAGGACAGTCAATTCTGACTACATAATGAAGATTTCACAAAGATGGTGGAGCATGGACTAAGGCTTAAAGAATAAAAATACAATATATAAGAAAGAAGGCAGGGGAAAGCTTTACAGACTGCAGGAACTGCATGAGCCAAGGCACAGAGCTGGGAAGACGGTGCCCGCTCCGGGTGGGTGTGATGGAAGAAGGGGCAGGGCCAGCTGGGGAGCGAGGGAATCCACAAGCAGAGGAACCCAAATTACAGGCAACGAAGAGACCCTGGGAAGATTCTAAGAGGGTAGACGAGTGATCCTACCAGTATTTGAGGAAGATAAGCCTGGCTGCGAAGGCCAAACGGCAGAGGCAGGATATCAGAGGTGGGCAAACTAGTTATGAAGCTACTGTAACCGCCCAGTCAAGAAAGAAGAGACTTGAACTTCGGGAATTCGCGGAATGGTTATGAGAGATTAGCTGAATGATAGGACTTTGTGACTCACTGTGGGGATTTTTGAGTGAGAAACAGAGAAGTAAAAAAATGCTCAGTGTGGTACCCGAGAAGGTAAGGTATTTCCTCTAATATCCTTGCAAACCTAATCCTGCTCTAGGATCTACTTCTTTATCCTAGACTAACATAGGCTCTTGTTGCTGTCTAATATAAAAATATATGTACTAGCTAGATTGAGATATCTGGCACGTAACACTGTGTTAAGACGTACAGTGTAGATTATTTGATCTCCTTCTATATTAGAAATGTTTACACCAGGGGCACCTGGGTGGCTCAGTCAGGTAAGTGTCTGCCTTTGGCTCAGGTCATGATCTCAGGGTTCTGGGATCCAGCCCCACATTGAGCAAGCAGCATAGCCGGGTGGGCGGGCGGGGGTGGGGAGTGTCCTGCTTCTCCCTCTCCCTCTGCTGCTCCCCCTCACTTGTGCACACTCTCTCTCTCAACTAAATAAAATCTTTTTTAAAAAAATAAATGTTTACCCCAATGAGATTAATACATCCTTAACCTCACATAATTGCTATTTTATTATGGTGGTGACGGTGGTGGTTTGATAAAATCTAAGTTTTACCCTTATAGCAACTTTCAGGTACACAATACAGTGTGTGTTAACTATAGTTGCCTGTTATACATTAGATCCATCCCTGAAATCTGTTCATCTTAGTTTGTACCTTTTGACCAACATCTCCCAGCTACCCCCACCCTCAAGTCCCATCAATCTCCTCTGTTTCTATGAGATCCACATTTTCAGATTTCACATGGAAGTGTGATCATAAAGTTTTCGTTTTTCCCTGTCTGACTTATTTCACTTTGTATAATCGCCTCAAGGTCCCCTTCCATTATCACAAATGATAGGGATTTCCTTCTTTTTGTGGCTGGATAACACTCCATTGTGTGTCTATGTGTGTATCACATTTGAGATATATATATGTTTGCACATAGGCAACATATATATGCATATAGCAAACATATATATCTATCTCATTATTCTTTACCCATTCATCTGTCAATGGACAATAAAGTTGTTTTCATGTCTTGGCTATCGTGAATAATGATGCAGTGCACATGAATATAGGAGAGCAGCTATCTCTTCAAGATGGTGGTTTCATTTGCTTTGGATACATACCCAGAATTGCAATTGCTAGACAATACTGTAGCTCTATTTTTAATTTTTTGAGGAACCTCCATACTGTTTTCCATAGTGGCCGCACCAATCTACATTCCCACTAACAATGTGCAAGGGTTCTCTTTTGTCAATATCCTCAACAGAATTTATCTCTTATTGCAATAGCCATTCTACCAGGTATGAGGTCATCTCTAATTGTGGTTTTGATTTGTATTGCCCTCATGCTGGTGATGTTAAGCACCTTTTGTTTGCTTGCTACTGGGCTGATGAGTCCTATATATTTACAATATTAACCCCTTATCAGATCTACGGTTTGCAAATATTTTCTCCAATTCATTGCTTGCCTTTTCATTTTGCTGATTATTTCTTGTGCTATACAGAAGCTTTTTAGTTTGATAGTCTCTTCACTGAGTTTTTGCTTTGTTTGCTTTGTGCTTTTGGTGCTTTACATACACACACACAAAAAAATAATTTCCAGGATGTGTTAAGGAGCTTTTCCCCCTCTGTTTTCTTCTAGGATTTATACAGTTTCAGGTCTTACATCTAAGTCTTTAGTCCATTTTGAGTTAATTGTTTATGAATGACATAAGGGCCCATTTTCATTCTCTTGCATGTGCATATTCTGTTTTACCAAAATAATTTATTGAAAAGACTACCATTTCCCCATTGAGTATTCTTGGCTCCTTCTTATCATACATTAGATGACCATAAATGTGTGGCTTTATTTCTAGACTCTTGGTTCTTTCCTTCAGTCTCTATGTCCGTTTTTATGCCAGGATTGTACTGTTTTGATGCCTATAGCTTTGTAAGATAGATTGAGATCATGAAATGTGATATCTCCCACTTTGCTCTTGCTCAAGATTGCTTTGGCTATTTGGAGTCTTTTGTGTTCCATACAAATTTTAGGATTGTTTTTCTATTTATTTGAAAAATGCCATTGGAAATTTCATCGAGATTTCATTGGCTCTATAGATGGTTTTGGGTAGCATGGGCATTTTAACATTAACTCTTTCAAATCATGAACATGGAATAATAACCTTCCCTTTGTTTTTGTCTTCAATTTCTTTCATCAATGTCATAGTTTTCAGTGTGCAGGTCTTTCACTTTCTTGTGATTTCTTTCTTTCTTTTCTTTTCTTTCTTTCTTTCTTTCTCTTTCTTTCTTTCTTATTTCTTTCTTTTCTAAGATTTTATTTATTTATTCATGGGAGACACAGAGAAGCAGAGACATAGGCAGAGGGAGAAGCAGGCTCCCTGTGGGAAGCCCGATATGGGACTCGATCCCAGGACCCCAGGATCATGACCTGAGCCAAAGGCAGACGCTCAACCACTGAGCCACCCAGGTACCCCGGTCTTTCACTTTCTTGGTCAATTTACTCCCAAGTACTTTTTTGCTTTTGATTATAAATGGGATTTTTAAATTTCTTTTTCAGGCAGTTCATTGTTAGTGTATAGAAATGCTACTGATTTTTGCACGTTGATTTTAAATCCTAAAACTTTACTGATGTCCCCATCAGTAAAGGGGGCATGTACATCTCTGGGTCTAGAGGAGCATGCTATTTTGTCAGTTCAGGCCACTGGGGGCCACAACATTGACAAATGTGTGGTGTTTGGCACATGCTGTGGGGATCCACGGTGGCTCTAAAGGCTATTAGGGGCCTCATCAGTGCCTCCAGCAACTAGGGACCAGGGCTGCCAGCAATAGTGGCTGTGTGTGGTGCCCACATAATGACAGGGGTCAGACACACACACACAAAGTAAGGGCCATGGCCAGCAGCAAGAACTGGGGTCAACTTTGGGAGCACTGGTGGCTGCAAGGATCCTGGCTGTCAGCATGTACTCCTGTGGCTGTAGGGTCTCACCTGGGCATGCACAGCAATGAAGGCAGGTGACAAGGGTCAGGCCAACGGTATTAAGGTACACAACTAAAGGGGCTTAGCTGCAGGTGAACCCAGCAGTGCAGGCCAGTGACAGGAGTCAGGACCATTTTCAGGCTGACAATCAGCTGTGGGGACCCTGGTTGTTGGCATGCACTACTACCACTATCAGGTCCCACCACAGGCACATGGCAACGGAGACCAGGAACAGGAGTTGGACAGGGGGCATGCAGGTGTGTAGTTGAAGGGGCTAGCTACAGGTGAGCCCCATGGTTCAGGCTAATAACAGGAGACAGGGATGGATGGATCTGGGCCCTCAGTAGCTATAGGGTCCTTGGGTATCAGCATGCACTCTCATGCTGCATGGTCTCGTCATAGGTTCACACACAAGAATAAAGGCAAGAGTCCAGCCAGTGGCGTGCAGGTGCATAGCTGGAGGGTCTAGCCCCAAGTGCATACATAGCAATGAGGTCAACCGTGGGGGTTTAGGCTATTATCTAGCACTTGTGCAACACAGGGGCTGGAGCTGGCTGCTGGTACAGATCCCAGGCTCCAGAGGATGGGGGCATGGGAGGAGAGGAAGAGAGCCTCTCAAAAGGACTCTCAGGCTGGCTTTAGCAAACATAAAATACCTGTGGGGTGAAACCCAGTAAATCTGCAGGGGGTCTGTTGGTTTATTCAGTGGTGAAAGCTGTTGTGGCCCTCTACAGAGCGGGTCACCAGGAACCACGGTCTCTCCTGCTGTGTGGCTGATACTGGCAGCCTTGGCTCTTTTTCCTTGTTCTGAGCTATCTCTGTACCTCCCAGGTCTGCTGATTTCTGGGAGGAGTTAAAACCAATGTGAATCCTGTGTACAAAGCCTGAGAAGCCTCGGGAAGCTGGCACACACCCTGCTCTCCCTTTTCCAGAGAAGGGAGTTCTTCCTAGGTGAGGATTGTCTTTTGACACTGAGCAGATTCCACCTGCAAGATGAGATGATACAGACAAAATAAAGCTGTTCTTCCTTCCCTGTCTGTGTGGTTATTCTCAAGTGTCTTGTTCTCAGGTGTTGTGCTGCTGAAGTTTCTTAAGTGGACTGCAGGGCTCTCCTGGGCTATTTTTGTTCATGGATAGCAATCTAATTGTTGATCTGTGTGGTGGGATGGAGGACAGGGTCTCCTACTCCACCATCTTGACTACATCGCCTCTCTAACACAGGCTTTCTGAAGGAAGGAATCGTATTATTACTCCAGTCCCTGTTATACAACAAATGTTCAATAAATTAATAAATACAGAATGAGGGAATCAATCAATGAAAACAGAAGCTCCTACAGTTTTTAAGGCAATAAAAAAGAAGAGCAAAGAAATCACAAAAAACAACTTCTCTTCCTGGGGGCCTAGCTAGTGCAGCTGTTAGAGCATGCAACTCTTAATCTCAGGGTTGTGAGTTCAAGCCCCAAGTTGGGCATGGAGCCTACTTAAAACAAAACAAAAAATAGCTTCTCTTCCTTGCCTCTAATCAGTCCAACAGCTTCCCCTATTTATCTAAATCCTTCATTTTTCAATGGGCTGCTATGGCAACAAAACAAAACAAAACAAACCCTGACATAGATTCTGCACCCTTATTATTGCTTCACCAACTCTCCCTGGGACTCAGTGGCCTGCAAAACTCTTCACTAGCAAATTAGTCCCCAAGTGCCCATGAAAGAAGTCCCCATTGGCAGACTGGCAGATGGATGGTTTTTCTGATTTGACAGACGGACCAAACCCACACACCACTGGGCATCTGTTGCATCAAAGCCTGAGGAGGCTGAGCCCTCCTCCTATGTGCTTGACCAACTATTTCAGCACCTTTTACTTATGTCAAAAGCCAGACTGAATCTTCCAGAGCAGTTCCAGATTTGGCGGATTTATGCTCAGCATGTCGAGATCCAGGAACTCATTATGACACAGAAGGTCGTTTGTTCAGTAAAACCACAAAAGCATAAATGAAAAGAGAAACCAACGGCCACACGGCAACAAAGTCTATAAAACAGCAGGCACCACACAGACTCCAATCCCATTAGGAAAATAGGAGGTGATTAAGGGGGAAAACAAACAGCTTTAACACTCTCGCATGGAATGATTGCAGTCTTTCCCTGAGTCATCATTTATGAAAATAAATTCACTTACTTCCAGCAAGCTATGCTAAAAATGTATATATACAAAAGGCCTGAGCTTCTCTCTCAATTGTTTAGATTTTCATATTAATTCAGTCTAGGTCAGTGGTTCAACTCTCATGTAGCCTACATAGTTTCACTGAGAAAAACTCAGTTCACAACCCAGATCACTGTGCTGCCTGAAGTCAGTCTTCCCTCCAAGTATTACTGGCTACTGGCATCATGGGTGGACAAGAAACCCCCTCCCCAATTTGGAAAAGCAGCACCAACTCTTTATGCTTTAAATGTAATGAGTCATCATGCATCAATATCGCTTTTTTATTCATGCCGTGTTATGAGCTGAATTGTGTCCCTCCCATAATTTATATGATGAAATGTGACTCACTCAGAACATGACTTCATTTGCAAACAGCAACTTTAAAGAGCCAATTAAGTTAAAAATGGAGTCACCATGGTGGGCCCTAATCCAAAGTGACTGATGTTCCTTTAAGAAGAGGAAATTTGAACAGAGACACATGCAAAGAAAGAACAATACGAAGACACAAGAGAGACCATGGCCATCTATAAGCCAAGGAGAAAGGCCCCAGAAGGAACCAATCCTGCTGATACCTTGCTCACAGATTTCTCACCTCCATGACTGTGAGACAATAAATTTACATTGTGTAAGACCCAGTCTGAGGTACTTTGTTTTTGTAGCCCTGACAAACTCATCCGTGCCATGTTTCCTTTAATCAATTTTGCAATTCCACCAGAATGTAAGCTCCAGGAAAGCATAAAGTTTTGTAGGTCTGGACTCCTGTCATATTCTCAGCATCTAAAATAATGCCTAGTAGAGAACTGGCACCCAATAAATATTTGCTGAAGAATGAAGACTTACATAACTTCAGTTCAAAATGTGATTTTGAACTACTCTTCCCTTCCATCCTACTCCACTCAAGTCAAATCCTGGTTATATTCATTTTTTTTTTATTATTTATTTATGATAGTCACAGAGAGAGAGAGAGAGAGGCAGAGACACAGGCAGAGGGAGAAGCAGGCTCCATGCACCGGGAGCCCGATGTGGGATTCGATCCCGGGTCTCCAGGATCGCGCCCTGGGCCAAAGGCAGGCGCCAAACCGCTGTGCCACCCAGGGATCCCCCTGGTTATATTCTTGAAAAAATGATTCAGGGAATCCAAACCACCAGTCATAGCAATGCACCATGTCCATTTTTGCCCAGATGTCCAGTCCAATCAGATGTGAGCGCATTCTCTGAACCTGCTTTCTCCTGGATACACAACTACTGGCAATAGATTCTGACCCATCAGACACAAAAGGAATCGTCCTCCTGGTTCAGTCTTACTGTGGCAAATCCACAGTATAGTCACCTCCAACCTGAAAGACTAGGAACCACACAGGAACCAAGGGTCCTGTCTCAAACTTATCCAAAATGCCCACCTATCCAGCAGTCAGGGGAGCTTTCACCAATGGCCACCTCCATTACTGACTCAAACCTCAAGGATCCTCCAATTCAATTTAACAAGTTTTTATTGAGGACCTCCTCAGTGCTTAGCAATACACAAAGCGAAAGGAAGTGGAATAAATGGATATAAAAAGCATAAGCCCTGCCCTCCAGCCTAATGACATGTCTGAGATGCAAAAAAAATGGAGTGCTTGGGTGGGGCTCAGTCGATGGAGTGTCTGCCTTGGGTTCAGGTCATGATCCCAGGATCCCGGGATCAAGCCCCCAGTCAGGCTCCCTCCTCAGCAGGGAGTCTGCTTCTCCTTCTCCCTCTGTCCCTCCACTTGTTTGTGCCCTCTTTCTCACTCTCTCTCAAATAAAATATTTTTAAAAGAAGAGGAAGAGGAAGAAGGATGAAAAAGAAGGATGAAGAAGAAGGATGAAGAAGAGGAATAAGAAGAAATTATCATCATCATCATCATCATCATCATCATCAAGGAAGCGTGTGGCCTGCAGACAGCAGGGAACCTGGAGTCAGGAGGCCTGCTGACCAGGGGCAAGTTCTCCGCCTCTGCAATGTTAGCCCTCCCATCTGCAAAATGGGGAAGGCCTCTTCCAGTCTATCAGGCTGTGCATCTGTGGCCACTGGGACAGTTTGCCCTGTTTGGTTGCAAGGACAAAGAGACCCAAGCAAGTTACCTCCAGGGAAGGGATGGGTGAGGCAAGTCATCAGATACACAGGGGCTGGACCTGAACCTAGAAACCCCAAGAACAGGCAGGTTGGGGGCTCCTCTTTGGCACTCATGATTCACTGTGTGACCGACACAGTTCTTTTCTGTCTGCCAACATATTCATATTTTCTGGCTCCTCGTAATCTCACGTTACACATGCCTTTAGCCATGGCTTTATCCTGCTCTCTGCCTCAGCAGATCCCCAGTAAATCCCCCTCATGTTCAGTAGCTCAGATTCCTGAGAAAAGACATCTCTCACTCATCTTTTTACATCAGATCATTATCATAATCGAATATGGCCTGTCCATGCTTATGTCAGGCCCTATGCCCATGCTACGGATATACTGGAGCCAGGGTGCAGGCCATGCCTGGTACTAAGCCTGGCAGCTGAGGCAGCAGAGGTGATGGCCAGGCAGCTTCCCTCAGAGGGGGGCACAGTGGGCGATTTGGAAACCAAAAGTCTTGATACATGGTACAGTCAAAAAGTGCCTAACAAAGCATGTTATCCGGGATTCAGGTTGGATTGCCCCACAAGTGATGGCGCTTAATCTCCCATACCCGACCTCCTGAGTCCACAATTAGACTGTACCAGGGGGTGCATGAGTCTTTAACCCCTCACTTAAGTCTTCTGGAGATGGGGGAAAAAGCTGCAGTGAGTCCCATAGCCATCAATAATCCTAGGGCTAGGGGCGCTTGGTGGCTCCATTGGTGAAGCGCCCGACTCTTGGTTTCAGCTCAGGCCCTGATCTCAGGGTCCTGGGATCGAGCCCCATATCAGGTTCTACACTTGGCGTGGAGTCTGCTGAAGGTTATCTACCTCTCCCTCTCCCTCTGCTCCTTCCCCTGCTTGCTCTCTCGCTCTCTCCAGAATAAATAACTAAAATATTTAGGGAAAAAAAGAGAATAATCCTAGGGCTGTCCCCATGATGGGTCATGCCTCCATGCACAGTGAGGACTGGGATCCAGCACGAAGACCCCTGGATGACAAATGAGAGTCCTGGGCCATTTGAGTGACTTTGAGAAAAATCATTTAACCTTCTGAACCTTCATTTCTTACTTGTAAAGAGAAAAACATCTTCCCCATATCCTTTATAGAATTATAATGAGAAACAAAAGTGGAAACAAATTAAAAATTGCTTTTAAAAGCATAAAGTTGGGGTGCCTGGATAGCTCAATCGGTTCATGAGCTTCAGCTCAGGTCATGATCCAGGGGTCCTGGAATCGAGACCCGTATCAGGCTCCCTGCTCCGAGGGGAGCCTGCTTCTCCCTCTCTGCCTGCTACTCCCCCTGCTTGTGTCCTCTGTCAAATAAATAAAAAAAATCTGAAAAAATAATAAAAAAATAAAAGCCTAAAGTTCTAAATGCATTTAAATAAAGAAGTTAACAAAAACTTCAGTCAAATCAGAATTTAGCCTATAGAAAATACGGGCAGAGAAAAGGAAAAATAAAAACCCAAGACTAGGATCCCTGGGTGGCTCAGCGCCTTTGGCACCTGCCTTCAGCCCAGGGCGCAATCCTGGAGTTCCACGATCAAGTCCCACATCAAGCTCTTAGCATGGAGCCTGCTTCTCCTTCCTCCTGTGTCTTTCTCTCTCTCTCTCTCTCTCTCTCTCTCTCTCACATAAATAAATAAATAAATAAATAAATAAATAAATAATAAATAAATAAATCTTTAAAAAAAAAAAAAAAAAACAAGACTAGAACGAATATACCAAAATGATTGTCTCTGGTAAACAATGGTCATTACCTCTGGATGGTGAGATATGGGTGATTTTCATTTTTTCATACTTTTATCCTATATTCTTCAAACTTTCAGTAACAATTAGTGTGATAATTAGAAAAATATTCCATTAAAAAAAAAGTGTCAATGAGATCTCACTTGGCTATGTTAGTTGCATTCTGGACATTTTATTGTTTTGTTTCTAAGTGTTTCACTTAGAGGCTGAGCAAAGGAAATAAAAGAAGGTCAGCTTCAAACCAGTCGATTGCTGCTGCACCTTAGCGCTCCTTTGAAAGAATTCAATAGCAAGAGAACACGGAAACCTCCCAGCTGAAATGAGGCTCACAGGGCATGTTTGCATTTCAACTACTGGGGCTGCCCTGGCTCTCCACTCCTAAGATTTAACTCTGCAATTCTGTTTCATCTCATTTGGGGAACCCACATGATGCTGTAGTGAAAATTATTTTTTTAAATGTTCAGAGATCCTCAAGGAAAATAGGGATGATGTGGAAGTTTTGTGCAGCTGTGATTCATGAAGTGCTATTGCATACTCGGAGCCAACAGGTCAGTGGTGGTAATAAAAACACACACTTTCACAGCTGAACTAAATGTATCCTCAGTCCCTACTGTGTACTACGCCCTGCGCTAAGCAGAATAGGATATAATGGTGACAAAGACAGACCCAGTCCCCCAGCACCGAACACGGTCCCTGGATAGATAGGAAGCTGTGAGAGAATGTATTCACTGAAAGAATACATCAGCATTTCTACCTCGGTGGGGGTCCCCTCCGCCCTCAGACGTGGGCAGGGCTGTCCTTGAAGGGATTCAGAACCCAAGGTCATGCTAAGGAAATGAGGCAGGTAACCAGGGGTGAGTCAACTATGTGCCCCTTTCACCAACTACTCTGTTTCAAAAAAGGGGAGCAAATATGATTTACTCCCTTGGGAGCAAATTAAAATCAAAGGTAAAGGAGGAAAAAAAAGGTAAAGGAGAGAAGTCAGTGTCTCAAAAGCCAAACTGAGCAAAGATAGACTATTTGATGATACTAAGGCATCATTGCTAAAATTTTGGAGTGATAAAGTTATTGTGCTAATGGGCTTTTTTTTTTTTAAGTTCTTAATGCATACTGAAGCATGTAAGGATGAAATCACATAAGCCTGGCACTTGCTTTAAAATAATCTGTAGGGGGCAGCCTGGGTGGCTCAGCGGTTTTAGCGCCGCCTTCAGTCCAGGGCCTGATCCTGGAGACCCAGGATCGAGTCCCACGTCAGGCTCCCTGCATGGAGCCTGCTTCTCCCTCTGCCTGTGTCTTTGCCTCTCTCTCTCTCTCTGTCTCTCTCCTCTGTGTCTCTCATGAATGAATGAATGAATGAATGAATGAATGAATGAATGAATGAATAAAAAAATAATCTGTAGGTAATGGAAACTGGGGATCCAGGACACAAGGAGGACAGGGTCGGGGAGACTGGCCACCTGTTGATAATTGTGGCAGCCAGGTGACAAGGACACCAGAGGTTCCCGGACTTGTCAGTACATGGGAATGAGCCAGGGAGCATCAAAAATATGGATATCTTCATTCCAACCCCAGAGACAGGGAGTTAATGGTCAGGGAGGATGTTAGCATTGGGATTTTCAAAAGATTCCTAAGTGATTCCAAATGCAGGAACCAATGAGTTGGTTATACTTTTCTCTATATTATCTTTAAGATTTTTATTTACTTATTTGGAAGGGAAAAAGAGCACCTGCGTGGGGAGAGCAGGGAGTAGGGGAGGCAGGAGACAAGCAGACTCCAGGCTGAGTGCTGGCTCAATCCCATGACCCTGAGATGGTGACCTCAGCTGAGATCGAGGCCAATGCTCAACCGACTGAGCTACCCAGGTGCCCCTATTCTCTATATTCTTGAGTGTATTTGACATTTTGCAAAATGAAAGTGATTTTTAATGCAATGAGGACTGAGGACAAAAGGTAGCTAAGCATCTGAGGATGGAGGACCACCGGTCCCCCTCTCAGTGCCTTAGTCTCAGGCCCACCCCTGCCCACAGCTGTCTCTGCATCTCTTGGCTCCTGAAACACGGAGGGAACCTGCGAACGAGAGCACAACCACATCAACCCTCCGTCACCTACAAATGGCCCCAACCTCAATCCCTTAAAGGCAGGAGCCCCCGAGTGTGCCATTCCCGAGTTTTCATGTCTGGTTCTGATAATGCAGCCTCCTTCCCCCCTCCACCCGCCCCCTTCCACTTGGCCACCCGCACACTGGTCTCCCTCTGCTCCTTCTTTTGTGACATGAATTATCCACTTTCACCTCCCGCCAGGAAGGGGAGGCCAGGGCTTCCTAACAGCCCCATGATTGAGATTAATCATCCTCAGATGGACGGATGTTTTTTACCTACTCATTTCCAGCAGGACCCGCAAAGCCCTCTCACCTGGCCTCCCGAAGACCCCCACGGACAGGCACATCTTACCGGATAATGCATCATTTTAACCAGAATGTCTCAATAGTAGGTTTCATGTTCTCAGCTGTGCTCACAGTGGGGATGTGATTTTCCTTCATGAAAATGCCATTATTACAGGACTGCGGGCTGACAGTCCTACCAACAATAGGCCTCTATTATTTGTGAGGAAATGGTACTTTGGAGAGGGATTTGCATGTTGTTCTCCACAATGAGCCAAGCATGGCAGACGATCAGGAGCCTGCAGATAAACCGTAACTTGAGCCAGACTCCCAGACATTCCAGGGGCCCCTGGCTATAGCCAGGACTTCACTCTGAATGTGACAGGAACCCCCAAAACAGAAGCCCCAGTGGACTAAATCCTGACTTTACATTCTGTGGCTCCAAGTGTTCTCTTTCCTCCATTCTTTTTTTGTTGAGTCCTTCCTGGATGTGGGTCACTGTTGAGACAACAGCCTGTGAGGCCAGCTCAGCCATCAAGAAGGAAAGGAAGCAGCAGGCTTAAGTACCCCAAATGTGCCACTGTTCTAGACACTTTAAGGTAGAGGTTGCACGCTCCACTCTGATGCCCACAGGGTTAGGGATGGAAAGCAAGCAAGCTGAGTTGGGTGTGCTATAGGGTGCGGGAGGGGGGGGGGTTGCACACCAGCCAGACAAGGGAGCCACTACTTCCTGGGGCCCCTAGGAGGTTCAGCTGGTTGAGTGTCTGCCTTCAGCTCGGCTCATGATCTCAGGGTCCTGGGATGGAGCCCCAAGCCCCACATCTGGCTCCCTGCTCATAGGGGAGTTCCCTTCTCTCTCTCCCTCCCTCCGCTCCTCCCCCTCTCCCTGCTCATGCTCTGACTCTCTCTCTTTCAAATACATAAAATATTTTTTTAAAAAAGGCAGCCACTACTTTAAACCACTGTTTTGTGTAGTAAAATTGGTTCGGTGTAGCCATATGTAGATCTTCTCAGAGAAGCTGGAAACATGGAATTCGAAGTGAAATCACTCCACTTTTAAATGATGGTAAAGAATTCCATTTTTAGAAAAAATACAGTGGAAACACTATACATTCCAAACAACGAGTGTGTTGGGCTGGACCATACCCGGCTCCCCCACGGGAAATCCGCTACGTCTGCTGGCTACACCCGCCTCTCTGCTCCTTCCCTGAACACCCCACAGGCCCTGCCGGGCACCCACACCAGCTTGTTAGCTGCTTCTCCTGCCGCACACACGAGGACAGTCCTAGCCATTCGCACCTCGGCCTGGACCCTAAGGGGCTGTTCTTATTGCCTGGCCATTCTCAGGACCTGGCTGGCACCTGCCCACTCTCAGGACCTGGCTTGCACCTGCACCTGCCCACTCTCAGGACCTGGCTTGCACCTGCACCTGCCCATTCTCAGGACCTGGCTTGCACCTGCCCACTCTCAGGACCTGGCTTGCACCTGCCCACATTTCACCAACTCCCCAGCACAGCCCCCGACGCCGGTGTTCTCACCCACATCACACAGATGAGGAAACGAGCCTCGGACTGGGTGAGGGACTTGTCCCAAACCCCCAATCGCTGCCCACGGCCGGGGAGCCCCAAGCCTGTGCTCTCAGGCTTCCTGTCCTGTCATGTTTCACTTACCAACAGTTCACTTACGAACATTTTGTACCTGCTGAAAGCCACAGCCCTGCCTTAAGATACAAACAAACAGCACGTTATAATCACATCAGGAGTCCTCCACTCCGCGCTCAACGTGTCACCAAGCCATCCACGGAGTTACTTACCGCTGTGAACTGTGACCCCTTGCTAGGCCACGGCTGAGCAAACCCATAATTTTAAGATGCCTATTAAATATCCAACAGCTGGTGCGTGTTGACTGGAGTCACCCTTCCCCCATCGCTCAGGAGTTTTCCAACAACACAGAACATCTATTTTGTGCCTCAGGCCTTTTAATTATTTGAAAGAAAAATATCACCAAAACATTGCTCTCCTTCTGAGGGGGGGGGGGGCGGAAAAAAGCAAAACAGCTGGGACACCTGGGTGGCTCAGTGGTTGAGCGCCTGCCTTCAGCCCAGGGCCTGATCCTGGAGACCCAGGATCGAACCCCACATCCGGCTCCCTGCATGGAGCCTACTTCTCCCTCTGCCTGTGTCTCTGCCCCTCTCATGAATAAATAAAATAAAAATCTTTTTTAAAAAAGCAAAACATCTTGCCAACATTACTCCTGAAGACACGTGCACACACACACTCAAAGGCCCGCATCCCCAGGAGAGATGCACTTGAGCCTTAGGGGACTCCACGCCCTGGGGGTGGGGGGGCAGGGGGCAGGGGCAGGGGCTTGCTCACCTTCCCCTGAGCACGCAGGCTCCTCGGCTCCAGCTCTAGCCTGGCCATCCGCGGGAACCCCCGCACCTCCTGCGGGCACCCTCCCCAAGCCCCGCGAAGTCCGGAGTCGCAGCCGGCAGCCCAAATGCGAGTGCCTGGCCTGCCACCTGGTGGACACGACGGGGAAGACGGCCCCGAACGCCCGGGCCTGCGGATTACCCCTCTGCTCTGGAGAGGGCAGCAGGGGATGGGAATGCAGAGCGGCCGCAGATTGATTCGACAAGATTAAAGAGAACCCACGAGGGGGATCTGCGGATCATTTTTCCTCCCTATGATCAGGGCTTTGTAGGAGGGATGGCTGCAAGTTTTAAACGCTCGAAGTCCACACCACAGATGCATCTTGGATGAATGCGTGGCCCAGCGGTTACTAAAGTTTGGTGTGGAGGTCAGAATCTTCCAGGGATATCTTTAAAATGCAAATACCCCACCCACTCCAATCTATCTACTCAAAATCTAGGTCAAGCATCATTTATGTATCTGTTCTTATTGCAGTAAAAATCACGTAATATAAAATTTACCACCTTATCTAATTTTTTAACATCCAGTGAAGTACGGTGCATGGGATACGGCCCTGGGCTGCCAGGAATGAAGGCATCCTTTCTGGCCTCCGTAAGTGCACCAGCCCAGGAAGTGGAGGAAGAGAAGTGCAGCCTGCATTCCGCTTTCCTTGCCAGCTGTCCTGACTCAGACTCTGTCTCTTGCAGGAAAAACCCACTTTGCCTGTGTAAATCTAGAAGTGGGGATGTTTCCTAATTCCCACAAAGATCCCATGAATTTTAGTTCTAACTTGGAAAACCAGGGACCAGTACGGAACATGTGTGAAGGCCACCAGGAATCACCTGTACCAACTGGAAGGGACTCGGAAATCTGACATGACCTTCTTTCTACTCATTTTCAAAGTTAGGATTATTGAGAGATTTCTGTTTGGTGACAAGGACTGAGACCATACAAACCCCACAGGCCAAGGTGACCTAGGGTATGTTCAAACATGGAAAGCCTACAACACAACTGTTCCTACTCTGTTCTCCAGGAACTAGGCAAGCTCAGTGGCTCCTCTTCCTAACAAAGCCAAAGCCAGATTTTGTTGTACTTCTCCAGGTAACATGACAATTATGGTCCTGTCAGCATCCCTTCCAGATAATCACGTCTTGGAAAGTTTATATCACATACATGGAATCATTCCAAAGCCCAAGCTGGGTGAGCATTGATTTCTTAGCTTTTTTTTTTTTTAAGATTTTATTTATTTATTCATGAGAGACATACAGAGAGAGGCAGAGACACAGGCAGAGGGAGAAGCAGGTTCCCTGCAGGGAGCTTGATGTGGGACTTGATCCCAGGACCCCAGGATCACGCCCTGAGCCGAAGGCAGATGCTCAACCACTGAGCCAGCTAGGCATCCCATGGCTTTATATCTCAATTTGTTTATCCATTCATCCGTCAGTGGACAGTTGGGTTGCTTCTACCTTTCGGCTACTGTGAATAATGCTACCATGAATATGGGTGTGCAGATATCTCTTCAAGACCTTGCTTTCCATTCTTTCGGATAAACACCCAGAGTGGGATTGCCGAATCACACAATGGTCCTCTTTGGCACCTTTCATTTTCACAGGCCCCGTCAGTGACTGGGATACACGACAGAATTACTGAGGAGGTCCAGCTCTTTAGCTACCCGGGGCGAATGTGAGAATGCCATTCCCGAGGTCTTGCTCCATCCTCCCCTAGGAAGGAATAAACCTGGAGCTCTGTGTTGTTCCAGGGACTCAACCTGTAGATAGCCTGGAAGAAAGAGATAATAATTAGGCAAATACAGTAATTTCAAACAGTGATTAGTGCTGCAAAGAAAACAAAGCAGATTCAGTGGCAGAGTGACTCAGAGTGGCAGCTCCTCTAACAGTGACACCAATATTTAATGTAGCATCGACTGTGCCCCCAGGCCACGTCCTAAGGGCTTCATTTGTATTATCTTCTATCAACTGTACAACCATTTAATGATATAAGGACATCACCATCCCCACTTAGAGCTGAGCAGAAGGAGATGTAGAGCAGTTGAGTGCTTGCTGAATATTACACAGCCCGCACAGGACAGAGCCAAGAATGGAAGCCAGGGAGGAGGCCTCTGAAGTCCCAGAGAGCAGGTGACATCTGAGCTGAGGCCTGAATGGCAAGGAAGCATCAGCTATGCACAGTTCTGGGACAGAACATTCCCAGGTAGCAAATGCGAAGCAGCAAGAACCTGCTTCCAGTACTGAAAGTGACTGAAGCAGCAGGTATAATCAGAGGGGAAAAGAGCACATGGGAGGTCAGGGGCAGATCATTAAAGATTTCATAACCAGAATGAGGAGGTTGGATTTTATTCTACTGACTCTGGGAAGCTACTGGAGAGTTTTAAGCCTGGGAGAGACCAGCTTTTGCTTTCCTTCCGATAGCTTGCTTTGGTGATATATATTACACACGGTTGCAACAAGAAACCAGATTCTGGTGGGGACCTTAGAGTGCAAGTTTCTGAGTTTCTTCATTCTTGGACAGATTTCACTAATATTCTACATGTGTTTAGAATCTCTGAGGCTCACGCGTCACATCCATGAACGTCTTCACACTGAGGCCAGCTCTCCTCAGCAACCATTACTTAACTGATGACCTACGTCCACCTTAACCGCAGACTGTAATTTGCTTTTACCTCACCGTGCTATCATCACACCCCAAGGCCCTGGGAACAGCACTTGATTTTTTCAGAGCTCTGATTTCCCACCACAGGGGGACAAGATTACTTGCCCCCACTTAGGGAGATCTGCACGGACCTGTAGTTGCTGCAGGTGGGTTAATGAGTGTGAATTAGAAACTGCAACCCGATTAAGGAAATAACAGGCAGCCAACGAAATAGATGTGTTAGTATTTTACCTTGAAATGGCACTTACGGCTACATGAACTGGAGAAGGTTACAAGAGCTCTTTCGGGCTTTTACATAAAGCGTTTGCCCTCCTCAGAGGCAGGGCCATCATTGTAAGCCTGGGTCCCCAGTGAGGGCAGACCTGTCCAGAACTGCTCATCCCTGAAGTTTTCATGGCATAACAATCTGCCTTTTATCTTAACCAACTCACCTCATCGCAAGAAAGTCTAAATCCTCTGCACTTCTCAACAGCACTCTGATTGCCCCAGAGGGACTGGCCTCTGTTGTGTGGGACAAGAAATCCAGGTGCCTAACCAATGGTGGTGACCACCTCCCACCCAATGCTGGGAGCTGGATGAGTCCCTGCTCTGCTCCTCCTCTCACCAACTTGGCACAGGGTGGTCATGTGACCTTCACCCAGGACATACGTCACCTTGGCTCAGCTGATCAAATCCTTGCCTCCCTGAGATGCTCAATCTTGGCTGAAGAACACAAGGTCTCACAAGGAACCAGAGTTCCAATGATATCAATGAGCAGAGCCTGCCATCCGCGTCTTCCAGAGCAATCTGGTGCCCAGATGCTCCTGCCCAGTTCTTCAGCTCTCACTTCACTCTTGGGAGCAGTCCCACAACCTTCCCAAAAAATAATTAGTCCTTTTATGCTAATATTAGCCAATGTTTCTGTTGCTTGCAACTAAAAAACGCAATTAGATACAATGAACACTCAGAGATTACAATTAGGTATCACCAAGCAACCTAATATCTGCAAGGAGATACATGCATCTGCTATCCAAAAACACAATGGCAAAAAAAAAAAAAAAAGAGGGGGGAGGGAAGGGAGTTAGTTTCCCTCACAATGAAAAGATCCAGAGACAGGGACTCCAGGGCTGGTACGATGTTCACATGGTCCAGGCTCCACCTATGCTTCTGCTCCAATATCTTTAACTCATGCTTTCACTTATGGGGTGTCCTTATGATCACAGATGGTCACTGTGGCTCTAGTCATCTCAGCCATGTTCCAGGTAGGACAGAGGGACAGGGAAGAGGCAAGGGTCCCCCAGCAGCAAGTGAGTGTTCTTGAAAAAAACTATGCTGGAAGTTACTTCTACCCACCTCATTGGCCCAACCTCAAGGAAACCTAGCAAATGAAGTTTTTTAAAAATTGGGCAAATTTCCTATTCTAATATACAGGAGCCCTTTCCTACAAAGGAGAGAATGGATACTGAGTAGGCAACCAGCAATCTCTTTCAATATTGCTTTCTCAAAAATTGCTGCAGCTAGGGGCACCTAGGTAGCTCAGCCAGGTAAGTGCCTTCAGCTCACATCATGATCTCAGGGTCCTGGGATTGAGCCCTACTGAACTGGGAGCCAGTGTCTCCCTCTGTCACTGTCTCTTTCTCTCAAATAAATAAATGATTCAATTTTAAATTTCTGAAGCTTCAGAAGGATATTCTGAGGATTCTCACTCATCTTTTCTCAAATAGTTTTAAAACTCTGATTATGAAGAAAATGACAGAAAAGTGTCCATTTCCATAGACCTGACTTGGCACCATGGTTCCAGCACATCTTTATGGTTCCAGCACATCTTTGTGGAATGCTTTGAACCAGATACCCAATCCTAAAAATGTAAAATCTGCCTCAATCAACAAGGACTGGCTGAGGTAACAACCCACACTCCCATCTATGTCAAAGATGGTATAGAACTAACATTTCCAATAGATGAAGTGTCCAACTGCACTGCAAGACCACAAAAAAAAAATGCATTGGCCATAAAGTGAACAGAACTCTTACAGTTCTTAGCCTTGGCCCCAGGAAGAATTTGAATTGTGCCGTAAGCTTAGGCAGGAATCTGTCTACCTGTATTTCCTTAGAAATTAGAGAAGAGAAACTACCAGGAGCCAAAGCCAGGGGTGCACTCACCTGAGGCATCTGGGGAGGATGGGAGAAATTGTGATGTTAAGGCAAAAACAGGTCTTTGTTCCTGCTGGAAGACAATTCTCCATGCATCTCTTGAGTTTCTGCACTTGTGGCAAGGGAGACACTATCTTTTCCAGAATATCTACATAGAGAATAGCCTTAAGAAGACAGAAATAGTGTCTCTCTCCAGAACAAAGGATAAGTTTGCTTGCGCCTAGATAATGTCTCCCTCCAGAGCTAAGGGCAAGCATGCTTGTTTCCCACTATAAAAGATTCAGGCTCCCTCAACTCAGGATGCCTCTCCTGTAACACAGTTCCCTGTAATTGTGGGGGTCACCTGGCCCTCTCCATATGACCCTATGGAAATGGGGTTCAGGAAACTGGCACAACCATGACACTCAGACTACTGCTATTGTGTGAAGTAACAAACTTCTTTGTCCTGAACCAGGAGTCCACCAGCATCCATAAAACTGCACCAGGGTAACTGGTTGGTTTGCAAGGTACAAGTTGGGTAAAATCCCAGACCCTTTAAAATCTTGATCTCTTTTTCCTCTTTATCACCATGTTCCCCCATGAGTTCCCTAGTCTACTTCCTGAATGTAAGGAAGTGCTAAGGACACTGGGTCCTTAGCTCCCAATCGTCCCCCAGAAAACATAAATATTTTTAACACATTTGACTAAGTCATAGAAATCTCAAAATAATGCTCTGCATATTTTTAAGAACTTTCTAGTTGCAGAAAAAAATCCATCCAAGCACTTAGTTCCCTGCTATGGCCAAACCCTTGGCATGACATGGTTAAACCACACTTGCTCATGGCAGTGGATGTTTCTCATGAGACTCAACCACCTACAGAGAAAAAGAGATTCATGTCAAACCCAGTGCTGCCCAGAAGTGACCCAAGAACCAAGAAGGATGTGTATTTATCTCCAAACTCCATCTTCTGACATTATCAGGCTGAGCTGCTGATGGCTGATTTTTTTTTTTTTTTAAAGAATTGGAAAGTTAAGGGAATGGGCCTATAAATAACAGGCTAAGCTGACAGTGGATGAAATGGTCCATGCTGTTTGACTTTTCAATATTAAAAACCTTCATTCACCCCAAATACACACAAAGAATGATCAGATAAAAAATAATCTACTTCTGGTCAAGCCTAGCAATCTGTTGTCATCTGCCAGGGTCATAGCAGAAATCAAACACTGAACAGTAATAAAAAAGATAGCAATCAACTCTGCCAATTCCATTCATTTCCGACCCATCTGCACCCGGGTCTGTTGGAAATTCAGCCTGCAGAGAGCAAGAGTGTGCGTGCTTCAGCTGTCAAACCCCAGTACGACCTTTCTTTCCCTTCTGTGAGAAATCTGGAGTGAAAGCCAACTTTCTCAAATTCCATTCTCCCCAGGGAAATAATAAAAGATTCTTTATTTCCAAGAGCACATCCCCATTGGCCTGCTTTTCCTAAGAGAAGGGCTTGGCTGTAGAATCACCAAATGTTAAGGCTGAATGGGACCTTGGAAATCTCCTTGCTCAAATTTTGATTTTTCATATGAAGAACTAAGGCTCAGAGGGGGCTAGTGATCGCCTGTATATTAGGTGATCACTAACTCCTTATCAGACAGATGGTTTGCAAATATTTTTTTCCCATTCCATAGGGTTTTCATTGTACTGATGGTCTCCTTTGCTGTGCGGGAGTTTTGTGGTTTGATGTAGTCCTGCCTGTTTATTTATTTTGTTGCCTGTGCTTTAGGCTTCATAGCTAAAAAATCATTGCCAAGACCCATGTCAAGGAATTTTTTCCCGTTTTCTATGAGTTTCGTGATTTCAGGTCTTACATGTTAAGTTTTTAATCAAACCATTAACACCTCATGGAAATCCAGCTAAGGCTGCGTGGAGACAGTGGTTTTCACAAAATGCCTACTAAAGAGCCTCTTGAGTTGCTTCCTTCTGAGAGCAAGACTTCCTGTTATATTTGGGGAACTTCTGATGTGCAATAAATAATCTATTCTCAGCCTCCCTGAACCAGCTATTCAATTAATCTCGTGCCCTTTTAAGCATGATAAACCCCAAGCATGTTCCTCTCTCTCTCAGCTGCACAGGGACAGAGAGAAGACAACGAAGGAGCTCTTCTGATGTGTCCCTTCTGCCCCACCCGACAAGCCATGTGCCAGTTCAGGTCAAGGAGAGGTCATAAGCAGGTGCCATTTGAACCATCTGTTCACTTTGAAGAGTATGTTCATTTTCCAAGTTTTCTCATATGTAAAAATCAGATTTCACTTTCCCATCCCAAAACTCAAATTTCAGGTTTTTCTTGAAAAATCAAAATTAAAACCATAATGTCAGATGGCAATGCTAAGGAGTGGCTATCCTCTTTAGATGGTGACATGAGCTCTCTGGTTTGCCATAATCCCCACTCCACCCCTGACATTTCCTGTCTGTTCCTCATAGGAAATTGGACTTGTGACCTCTGAATGAGGATTTATTGTGGCAGTTTGTTCATTGTGCCAAAAAACATTAATCGATTGCCTACGATAGCGAGCTAAACTCACAAAAATCCCTGACAGCATGGAGTTTATATTTTGGTGTGGGTTGACAGACAATAAACATATAATTATAGGAAATATTGGAAGGTGATTGTTCTATGAAGAAAAAAGAACAAAGAAGGAGACACCAAGTGTGGGTGGGTACGATTTTAAAATACAATACAATACAAAGGGAAAGGCTTACCAAGACATTTAAATTAAACCTTAAAGAAGGTGCAGGAATATGCCATGCAAATATGGCTTAGGAATAGCTGTATGAACAAAAGAGCAAGTGCAAAGGCCCTGAGGTAGTGAGATGTTGTAGAAAGACAACATCTGGGGATACAGACACTTCTGTATGTTCCAGGGACATTCACTGTGTGTCCTTCTTTCCCACTCCCCCACTTCACCCTCAACCCAGACTCCAGCAAAGTTAGTTCACTAGCCCCGAAGGCTTCACAGGGATAAGTACACCCCAGCTTGGAGGCAACTAGACACCTCTCCAAGGGATCCACAATCATGGATAATTTTAGGAAAATCAAATGCTGGACTTCCCACTCCCATCCCCACTCTTTCTAACGTTGAACTCTACTCCTAAAGTAGAGGCTTCCTGCCAGTCTGTTGATCCCCTCTGCCACCTCCCTGCTAAGGTCACCCATGGCTCTCTATGAACACCAGCCCTCCCACCCAGCCTGACTCCTCCCACAGGACTTGACGCAGGTGTTCCTAAGCAGACCCTAAACAAAAGCAAATTAGGAGACAACAGTGCAAGGCACCTGGCAGGGCCGTCCCTCTCTCAATGTCAAGCATGTCCTGTTAATGACCAACAATGGCATTAAAGACAAAGTATTCTGGCCATGTTAGGAAGTTCTGAATTCAACTATTCAGAATTTCTACTTAACATCCTCTTCTCTTCTATCTCTGACTTGCATCAAAGAAAGCAATGCTCCTGAGGCCAAGAGCAAAGAAGAGAATCTGGCATAGGCCTTATGTTACCAGGCAGTAAACTAGCAAGGTTTCAGATCCCACTGCTCTCTTTCTTTCTTTCTTAGAATTAAAACCAGAAGTGAAAGCATTATCACAGAGATGTCTACTGGAATTGGAAAATGAAATCAGATATTTTCTGACAGGAAGCAAATAGATTTGGCTGACGGGCTTGACCATGGTGGACATTTTCCACAAATTAAGTTCATGGTTTCATATAAATGCATTCGAAGTTCTGCATTTGATGTAAAATATTGCATTGGCAAAATTCTGTTGTGTTGACCAATGTTTTATTTTCTCAACCATTTACAAATATATCAGGTTAAAGATTATACCTATTATACCTATCACTGAAAAAATAAGTATAATTAAGAATAATTTGATCAGGATTAATAAATACTTTTCATACAATTCCAAGAAATCAAGAGAGTGAATAAGCCTAACAACTGGATAAGAAATCTTTTGCAATTCAGGCTGTCTCCCATTCTTTGTTTTTAATAAAACTGAAAGGAAACCTAACTGCATTGTCAAGTGATCTGTCATTACTAAAATCACTGGATAAATGTTGTGATATATCATTATGTGATTGCTGTTATATAACAAAAAAAATTCAAACTGGTATTATAGATCTCCTTCTGTAACTATTTCACAAATGAATTTTTTAATTTGCAGCTATAAAAAAAAATGGGAGTAGAATTGATGCTGCCTCCATCTCCTTCTGACAAGAAGTTATAATCAACCATGAATACATGAACTATTTGTTAAAGCCCCAATCATGTCATTTAGCAGATATATTTCCAAAACTTTTTTACATTTTGTGACCAATATCAAAATTGTGATGTTATGATATTATGGTCAGCATACTAATGGTGTATTTGTGTACTACTAATAATTATAATGATTACTCAATCAGAAAGATTTTGTTAATACTCAGGGCTTTATTATCACAGGCTATAAAGGAGGAATTCAGCTTTAGTCAGCGAATTTTTGGTTTTGGAAGAACATGCTGGAATGCTCAATAAAAAACTTAGAAGCATAAAAAAATATATACATTAAGATTTTGTGGAGTAAGCAGAATAGAAATTCAAAGGAAGAAAGTAAAGATGTAAAATGTTCAAATGCTACTGCAGAGCTTGTTTATGTATTCAAAAAGAGACAACAATGGGTATAGAAAACCTATGGTATTTAGATTTCATTAAATTCAAAAGAATAACGTAGGTGATCTATTTTTAAATGTCAATATTTAGAAATATCAGAAGTTACATACTTTGCATTATACTTTCTATTATACTCATTTCCTTAGGTGTGATAGTGATATTTATTGTGTTAGTACAGGAGAATGCCCATATTCTGAGATGTACCAGCTGTCATGAAATTTCTCCATACTCATATATCAACAGGACTATTATTAATTTAAAACTTTTATTTCAATTGGCTCATTTTCTTTTACTTAAATTAATTTTGAAAGAAAATGTTATGTCATTAGCACAAATAAAAAATTATCATTACTTATTATAAAAAGAAGATAAAAATCAATAGATAAAATGAAAATAAGATGATGTTTTTAACTTTCTGGCTAAAATCTATTACTTACACCATGAATCTGAGCCTGAAATCTATTCTCTCATTTAAAAAAAGGACAGAGTAAAAAATATATAAATATAAATAAATAAATAAATAATAAAAATTTAAAAGGGCAGGATTATACTGGAGAAAGCAGTTTAGGGAGTGGTAAAAGCATTAAAGTAACTCAAGATACAAAGTGACTTCATTTTTTCTCTCAGGTGAGGTTGAAAATAAAGACAATTAAAATGGAGTGATGAGAAGGAAATCTTGCCATTTTGTGCCAACACGGATGGACCAAGAGGGTATTACAGTAAGTGGAATAACTCAGACAGAGAAAGACAAACACCATATGACTTCACTTACATATAGAATGTAAAAACCAAATGAATGAACAAGCAAGCAAGCAAACAAAACCAGAAGCAGACTCAGAGACGCAGAGAACCATCTGGTGGCTGCCAGAGGGTGATGGGTAGGGGGATGGGCAAAACAGGTCAAAGGGGACTAAGAGGCACAAATGTCTAGTTATAAAATAAGTCACACGGATGAAAAGTACAACATAGGGAATATAGTCAATAATATGGTGATAACTTTGTATGCTTACAGATGGTAATAGCACTTGCTTTGGTGAGCATTTCGTAATGTATATAAATGTCAAATTACTATGTTGTACACCTAAAACTAATACTGTAATGTTGACTGTATTTCAATTAAAAATAAAAAGCTCAGGGACGCCTGGGTGGCTCAGCGGTTGAGCATCTGCCTTTGGCTCAGGGCGTGATTCTGGAGTCCCAGGATCAAGTCCCATGTCGGGCTCCCTGCACGGAGCCTGCTTCTCCCTCTGCCTATGTCTCTGCCTCTCCCTCTCTGTGTATCTCATGAATAAATAAATAAAGTAAGTAAGTAAATAAATAAATAAATAAAAATAAAAAAGTAAAATGCTTCCAAAATTTTGATGGAGTGCTTTATATATAACATGGATGAGGTACTGACTGTTAGAAGAACACCCAGGTGGCTAGAGGTGCAAAAATGCAAAGAGGGGACTTCAAAACAAAGGTCTACAGATGAAAGAACATGAACCACATGTGAAGGCTCAGTATGACTTGGGTTGACCGAGCCTCCTGGTTTTCATGAGAGTTTTCATTTTCCCGGGGTAATAATTGATGGTACCTTCTTTCATCCCAAGTATACTCTGTCTGGACAAGCAACTAGAGATCTCCCCAAGTATGACCGAAATGTTGAGTATGGTGAGAAGAGGCTAGAAATGAGGCTGAAGAGGTGGGCAGAGTCCAGCTAAATCCCAAGGACAAAAGGGAACCACGAAAGCACTCAAGCAAGAGAGTCAGTCCCCTGATGAGACTGCAAAAGAAGGCAGCTAAGTGTGGTCAATGGCCTGATGGGGGACAGACCTGACGGAAGTGAGGACAGCAGCATCAGTGGGGAAGAGGAGAAATGACCTGGTGCATATGATTTGGGGAGGCAAATTCATGAGGGCTTGGTAATCAATGGTGGGCATCAGGCCGAGGGTAATGGAACAAGAGGGGTCAAGGATGATAAACAGGTTTGGGCTTAAACAACTGCTGGTTTGGTTGTGCACTCACTCAAACCGGAGATGAAAGAAAAGGAGGAAGTTTATGGGAGACCTAAGTGTTACTTAGGTCAGAATGAGTGTGAAGTCACTAGAGGACATCCAAGTGGATACGTATAGTAGTACCTACATGTACAGGGTGACAGACTGGGGTGTGTGAGCATTAAATAATGCACACACACCCTCCCCACCATGTAACCACCATCTCTAGAAAGGACTACTGTGACAGAGATATATGGTGCATTCAGAACCATATGCAGTTTGAAAAAGCCTTTCTCCTGACAGGTGAGTTTGACAGCCAGGCCTCCCTCTATAATGGTAATCAGTAATACCAAGGGTAGTGGATGCCCAGCCCAGAGATGGAATTGTTCTGGAAGCATAGAGGCTTGGGTAGAAGTGGGCAAAGTTCTAGCATGTAATGTAGAGTAGAAGAATGTAAGCCAGCAAAAGAGAGTGAGAAGGAGCACCAGAGAGAAGAAGAAAGCCAAGAGAGTATGGTGTTTCTTGATTAAGAGAGAACCTTTAAGAAGGAGGAAGGGGTTAAGTGGTCCCTAACAGTGACAAATAGTACCAAGACAGCATGGTAACAATCAAGATATGTCTATTGGACCTGACAAGGAGGTCACCATGGCCCTTGGTTGGGCAGCTTCTAGGCAATTGATGGATAAAAGCCAGATTACAGTGGACTCAAGAGCGGAGACAGGTGAGAGAGAACACTCTCCATTAAGACATTTATGGAGAAAACATTATGTTTTGGCCTGTGACCAAAATAAGAGAAATAATGTGACTCCCAATTAGCAATGTGAATTTCTTAGTACCAGGAATGTGAGCTCGGCTCAGGGAAAGGTAGTGGGAATTGCAGGTCAGCCCCCCTAGCTAGTGTCATCCCACGGAAATCATCACTGGTCTCCTCAGGCTGGGGTGCCGCTAGAGTGCCACACGCCTGGCCAAGCAAATCATACTCACATCTGGACATGGGTGTCTTATCCATTGGTTCTCAGAAACCTCTCCATATTTAAGCCAGAACTATGTCTCCTGCATCTTCATAATCTCAACAGTAGCATCAACTATTACTATATGACTAGACCTGAAGGAGCATGTAGTTTACACTTCGAGAACATTATATTATTTATTCTTTAAAAACAATCCAATGTTTGTAACACAAATAGCCACACCTTGTAATAGAGGAAAAGTAAAGATCAGGGAGGTTAAGGTACTCACTCCAGGACATGCAGCTATTGGGTGGCAGAGCCGGAATGCAAGAACACATTTGCCTGGCACTCTGGAATACCTCTGCTTCCTACAAGGCTTGACAAGAGGAGCATTTTACTCAAAACTGTCCAAGGCCTCATGGTGCTAAAATAGGGCAAAGTGTGCAACTCATTAAATCTCGGGGTTGGTCAGGGAGTGGGTTGCCTGGGTGGCTCAGTGGTTGAGCATCTGCCTTTGGCTCAGGTCATGATCCTGGGGCCCCGGGATTGAGTCCTACCCTCAGGCTCCATGTACGGAGCCTACTTATTCCTCTACCTATGTCTCTGCCTCTCTGTCCCTCATGAAAAAATAAATACAATCTTTTTTAAAAAATATCTCTGATGGAGAGAAAATAGTATAGTAGCTTGATCCTGGCCTAGAATCAGAAGAACCCAGTTCAAGTTCTTACCTAGTTCTACTTCACAGAACTACCCTGGACCCCACCTGTTTCCTCATGCATAATAGTAGGGGAGATGTTGACTTGATCATATACCCCATCAATAAAAAATATATATGAATACATACTGCCAATACATATGCTTTTATTTATCCTCTCATTTATAAGGCAGAAATGTGCATCATAATGAAGAAATACTGCACACATTAAAAGGCATAAAAATAAAATATTTAAAAGGGTGAGATAAAGACGAAATAAGGAATATTAAATGTCCTATCGATTATGATGTCTTGATACTCTCATTAGTTAATACCCCAAGGCAAATATGAATTGGGGTAAGATTGATTCATCATAATAATAGTAGATAGAAATCTAGAGACCAAATATCTTGGTAATTTTGAGACATTCTTATCTATCTTCTTACCTGGTTAAATGGAACGATCTTCATTTATCCCTCATGATGGCGGTTGATGAAAGGTGCAGTGTTGCCATGTCCCTGCGGCCCCCCTGCATTGCATGAGACATGTTATCTTCAAATGGTGGTATATTTGCAGTGTCCATTTAGTGAGGGATAGTTTCATTTAAGCAAGGAAATAGAATTCATAAATCTACCTATGTGGGCACATCTATTTGTTTCCTGTGGCTGCCATGACAAAGCACTACAAACTAGGTGGCTTAAAACAACAGAAATTTATTCTCTCATGGTTCTGGAGGCTGGAAATCTAAAATCAAGGTTTAGGCAGTGTCACACTCCGTCTGAAACCTGTAGAGGAGAATCTTTCCCTTTTTTAGATGCTGGTGTTTGCTAGCAATCCTGGCATTCCTTGGCTTGCGATGCTTCATTCTAATATATGCCCCTGCCATCTCGTGGCTGTCTTCTCTCCAAATATCTCAGTCTCTGTGTCTCTTCTCTTCTTATGGGGACACCAGCATATTGGATTTAGAGCTCATCCTAATTCAGTATGAAGTCATCTAACTTAACTAATTGCATCTACAACAATCCTATTTCAAAATAAATCACCTTCTGAGGTACTTGGGACTGAGACCTCAACGAATCTTCTTATGGGGCCCAACTTCACCTATAACAGCACAAATATGCTGAAAGGAAATGAAATAGGGAAGGCAGCTTCGTCCATGCTATAGACCTTCCACCTTTGTCTCAGGGGACATTGTGTAGAAAAACCAGGACCTTCTGATGCATAGAGCAAGTAAGAATGTCATGTCAAGCCATTTATCAATTTTTTTAGATTCCTGAAGTGGGAAACCCATAAAGGCGGCTGAAAAAGAGCAGCCAAAGAGGAAGAGGAAGAAAGGGACAAGCGTGTGACCTCATTCAGCTAAGGGAGGTTAATGCTTCAGGAAAGGAGGGCTGACAGGGACAGTGGGAGCCAGAGTCACTACGATAATGTCTAGGAGATGTCCACTGAACTTCAAGACAGGAAAATCACTTGGCCCTTAATCTCTTTGGTTTTACACTAGTATTTTCTTCACCAACTCCAAAGGATAACCTTGTACATCCCTTAAGGCACAAGCATTCTATTTTAGAGAATTCTGTCCTAGAAGAGCCCAAAGGTTCCTTTCAACTTAAAAAATGTAATGACCCCATGAATGTCCCTTCCCTATAGATTACTCCCAAAATAGCTAAGAAATCAGATGCTGTGAAATAGTATCAGATTGAGTTGCATAAGAATTTTGTGAGGGCAGGGGCACCTGGGTGGCTCAGTGGTTGAACGTCTGCCTTCAGCTCAGGATGTGATCCCAGGATCGAGTCCCACATCAGGCTCCCCACAGGGAGCCTGCTTCTCCCATTGCCTTTGTCTCTGCCTGTCTCTGTGTGTCTCTCATGAATAAATAAATAAAAGCTAAAAAAAAAAAATTTTTGTGAGGGCAGAAAGGGGAGACATAAAAAGAACACCTGAATACATTCTCATATTTATTTTTATCTTCAGGGCATGCCTGCAAGGAAAGCATGTAGAAAAACTTTATGTTGAAACAAATTTGAAGAGTTTATTACTAATCAGTAGTAGTACTAGTATTCTGCATTTAGTTTCCTAAATTTAGTTTCCATTTTTCAGCTTCCTCATCTGTAAAATCTGTTATAATAGGACAGCTTCATAGGATTATTTTGCATATAGATATGTGTTAAGTGCATACAACAGTGCCTGGTACACAACAAGAGCCATGTAGGGTTTAGTCGTGGTTGTGATAATCATCATGATGATGGCCAACTTACCGAGCTACTATAATGGACTAGAAACTCTGCTAACCATTTCACTTACCTCCTCTCTTTTCATCAATGTGAAATTAAGAGAATGAGCTGACAAATCAGCCTGACTTCAAATCCACGTCTTGTCACTTGCCAGAAAGTCATTCAACATTTTTGAGTTCTTATTTCCTCATAGGCCTCTCAAATAATCCATGCAATCCATCCAGAATAGCAGCTGGTGAATAAGCAATGTTCAATTAATGAAAGCTCTTACGCTTCACGACACAGTGAAGAAAGTAAAATTATATCCATCCTGGTCAAGGGTCTCACAGCCAATGTAGAGTTGAAACTGGCCTAAAAAAAAAAAAAAAAAAAAGAAACTGGCCTAAAAATCAAGTCAGTTATGTGGGCACCACATGCCATGATAGGCACAATTAGAAATCATTTTCCATTCAATCCCTTATACGTCACGACACTGTCCTACTCATTGATTGACAGGTTCCTCAGAGCAGCAAAAAGCATACACGTAAGCACCCAAACTTTCACAAGAACAAAGTAGTCACACACAGTCTTTCTTAAAAGTAACAGGCACTGGCATTGTGGAAAAATAAAAATTTTAATTTACTATTGAGTGGAGAGAATTTCGACTTGCTTCTAGACCCAGTCCAAAAAATCAACTAAGGTGAAGCCTTCGTTGAACAGGTTATGAGGTCTCTGTGGCCCCTTTGAATTAAAAAAAATTCTACAATTTTATGAATTTACGATCCAGGTGGGGCTATAAGACAAAGACACATAAGATAACTAGAGAAAAGTTTGACACCATTTATGGCCAAAGGATACGGCTTCAGGAAAGTTAAGGTAACCTTTAATTGATGGTTTAGACAGGAATTTCTAAAACATCCAATCATGAGAAAATCTTGAAGCTCTTCCTAAAAGTACAGGTTTCTGGACCACATCCAAGACCAACTGAATCACCGTCTCCAGAGAATCTGCATTTTTTAACAAATACCTTTGATTTTTGACCTGTGGACTCTACACCTAGACATTTAATTGGAGTAATGGTTCAAAGAACAGTATTTTTAAAAAGTTCTGAAGGTGATTCTAATGTAACCAAAGTTGAAAAACACTAAGATCACTGAGTTGTTGGGGAAAAACTGTATACCCGTGTTCACAGCAGCATTATTCACAATAGCCAAAAGAGGGAAATAACCCAAATGTCCATTGACAGATAAGTGTCTAAATTATATACCAAACAAACTGTACTATGTACATAGAATGGAATATTATTTAGCCTTAAGAGGGAAGGAAATTCTGACACGTGTTATAATGTGGATGAAACTCAAAGATACTACATTAAGTAAAATAAGCCAAACACTAAAAGACAAGTACTGTATGATTCCACTCATCTAGTATAGCAAACTCATAGAAACAGAAAGTGGAATGGTTGTTACCCAGGGGCTTGTGGAGGGGAAGATGGGGGTTGTTTAACGATAGAGAGTTTCAGTTCTGCAAGATGAAAAAGTTCCTGAGACAGACTCCACAACAGTATCAATATACTTAACACGACTGAGCTACACACTTAAACACAGTTAAGATGATACGTTTTATGTTATCTGTATTTTACTATGATTAAAATTTTCTAAATGCGGGCACCTGAGTGGTTCAGTCACTTAAGTATCTGCCTTAGGCTCAGGTTGTGATCCCAGGATCCTGGGATTGAGCTCCATACCAGGCTCCCTGCTCAGGGAGGAGTCTGCTTCTCCCTCTCTTTCTGTGCTCCCTCTTGCTCTCATTCTTTTTTGCTTGCTCTCTCTGAAGTAAAAAGATAAATTTTTTTTTTAATTTAAAAATGACAAAGGATGGGGATGGTAAAGCATAGCTTGCTCTGCAGCCCTCATCCCCACCCTGGCAGACACTGCTCCCACACAGAGCCCAGGCCTTCACAATACCCCAAACAGGAGAGAACAGGATGAGAGTGAAATGATTAAGGTCACTTGTCTGTGTGTTTGAGAGAGGCAGTGAGAGTGGACGAGCAACAAGGAGAGGATATTGTATGGATGGAAGGGAGTACAGGGAAGGTAAAAGGACACAACAGAAGAAATCCCCTCAAACTCACTATGCACCATCTATTCTTCTAAACACTGCCTAGTGAGCACAAGGCCAAATACTTCTTTTCGTTTGCCATGTGACCCTATCGCCTTTCTAGGGGGCTAACTGCCATAGAGGTCTACTGGCAAGTGCTCTAGTGAGGACAGAGACACGGGGTTCAAGGCCTGACTGTCCCTGGACCACTGGAGGGGCATCCGCCCCTCTGTCCCCAGATTCCTCTCCAGGCTGGGGCTGTGCACAGTCCTCATGGCACAGACACGCACTGGTCCCTGACCCCTGAAGACCTGATGCACCAGCAGGAGCTGAAGTGTCTGAGGCAGGAACCACTTCATAAACAGAAAGGTGGTAGTGGAGGCTTTTTCACCTTGCTCCACTTGACATTTGGCTAGACTAGGTTTCCACCTTCAAGGAACTGACTTTTTGAAAAAACTAGCCAACACCTTTAAATGAGCCACATCCTCTGGAGGTGTGCTCTCCCCTTCTCTCCTCACAATCCCTTTTGTCTTTAAAAACCAGAGGAGACAAATGTGGCATAATTCTCTTCAATAATTGGGTTCTCCAGTCCTGGCCTAGCAAAACCAAAAATCTATGAGGAAGGAAGCATGCGGTTCAAACTCAGGGTGTGGGGGGAGTTTATCTGCTTGGAGGGGGTTGGGTTGTTCCCAAAATAATCATTACTACAAAGGCAAATCAATGCTTGAAGATTTGTTTCCCGCTTTTAGACTAATTGGTGCACAGAAAGGAGGAGGAGGGGATGAGATGCAAAAAGCAGCCACCAGCTGCGAAGATTTGTGATGTTAATTAACAACATGATTAGACAGGAAAACCAGAGTCAGGTCTGATCAGTCCCAGGAAGCCCAGGCTGGTCCTGGTAATGCCCAGGGAGTTGGGGGACTGGGGGAAGGGACATTGACTGTCTCCCCTTGGGGCTGCCTCTGCTGCCCCAATGCCAAGGGGTTGGGAGCCTGGAGAAGACACCAGAAACTCTAAAACTGCTTCAACTGGGAGTCAAGAAGCAGCTCCAACCCCAACCCAGAAACCCACTTGAGGCACCTGAGAACAAGACCAGTTCTGGAAGCATTCTCTGTCATAGCTACAGCCACTTTGCCAGCTCAGGCCACCACCAGGAAGCTTTCCCATGGCATCACAGCTGTGATGTGGGGTGTAAGTCTGAGTTTATAGTGAGGAGGAGAACACCAAAGGGAAATATGGAGCAGAGTTGAGAGTTAGTGATAAAGAATGATGGAGCTCTAATAGTAAAGCAACTCTGCTTTTCAAAAGGGGGTTGCGGGTATGAGCAGCGATTAAGTGCACTCAAAAGCAGCTTGATGTGCTTGCTTTACATCTCCTCATTCTTCTTGTGCCCAAAGAAGCCGTCTTGCCAATAGACCTGCTTCATGAGGGGGCAAAGGCAATTCCCCTGCTTGCTGCCTTCACTGGTATCTGGGGATGGGCTGCAGCAGTTCAGGCAATGCCATGCCGAGTCCTCAGGCAGAGCAGGGGCTAGAGCCCCTGTAGTTGTCTCCTTGCTCCCCTGAAATGGCCCCTTCAAATACAGGCAGTTCCACTAGACACCAGGGGAAGGACACACCATCACGATCATGGGGCTTTATAGCTGGAAGGCAACTGGGACGGCGTGGTCACCCGGCAGCCTGGGAGGAGATGGAACAGCTGAAAGGTGCAGCGGACAGTGGAGAGGAACAAAGGGTCAGAAGCAGAGCCAGATAGGAAGCCAGGGCCTGCACTCTCTCTGTTGTCCCACCTGAGACAGCTGGATTCTGCTCTGGTCACTGTCATTTGCCAAGGAAGCTCCCCCGTGTGCTTCTGGTCAGCTCCAGCAACCTTGGAGGGGAAGATAAAGAGCTGGAACACACTTACTCATGGGAAAAACATTGACTGTGAGCCTCTTCTCTGTGCCAGAGACAGAGCTAAGTTATGGGGACTGAGAGGCAGGGGCAGGGCTCACAGTCTAGCAGGGACAGCAGGTCCACACATGAAGAATCCAAAGTACCCCCTCACCCCCCTCACCCCTAGAGCAACAGCTGTTTCCTTGGTCTTCTCTGTCCTCCTTCGGGGGTGCTTCTCCTGGGAATCAGCACCTTCACACTTGCCCACTGGCTGCTCAGGACCCAAAGGAATGTCTTTTGGTCCCGCTCACCACCATTCAAAACTAGCATCTCATCATATCAGGATGAGTAAAATGTTCTAAAAACGGATGCCAACAGTTGCACAACTCAATAAATTAACTAAAAATCATCAGTTGTGCAGTGAAAATGGGTGAGCAGCTTCACATATAAATTACACCTCAATAAAGTTGTTTTTAAAAACTCCCAACATTTTTTATGTGAGAACATAGAGAAAATGACAGCATTTATATCATGCCCTGGAGCAAACTGAAGGAAATTTAGACTTTAATGAGGAAAAAAAAATCACTATACTTTGTTTATCTCAATATAGGAACAATAAAATACAAAAGTTTCAGAAAGATATTAAATACTAAACTTATATAAGACTTCCAAATAAAATGTTTTCAAGTATTTCAGTGAAACACTTGAATCTGTATCAATGAACAAACTTTTCATAACCTCTGCCCATTCTCTTGTGGGGAACAGGTTGGAAATTGTTACATGTAACTCTAGAATCACACTTTTTAATGATAATCTCTTCAAGTTCTGGATGATCTCCATCAACAAGAAAATCTGTTGACACAAGGAGGCAATACAAATTTTTAAATCATTTTTATAACCATTCAAAAATCTACAGTGAAAACTTATGTTGGAATAAATCTAGTAACTTTTCCTTCATTGACAAGTAATAGTGACATTTTTGTGATAATGTAAGCAAATTTCAAATTCAATCAAACTTTTCATGCCAAGTATTTCAACATAATGATGATATGTATATTTTCAAAATATACAGGAACTATTAGGACAATCAGCTTACAACTGGCTTGAATGCCACTATAAGTGTACAGAAGCTACAAAAATAATTATCCAGCATATGTAAAGAGACTTAGAGTTGTACCACCAGGACACCTTGACTGGCCCGCACCTTGGATAGCAACCCCTGCTCCTTGGCCTCCTAGGACATTAACTTTTCCAGCTCTAACATGAGCACCTGGAATGCCAGCTCCTTCCACTGTTCCTTGGGCCTTTGTCTGGGAAGTGGTGGTCACTATAACTAGCTGCCAGAAGGATGTCCAGAGTGAGGCAAGTGGTAGATGGGCTCAGAGCACAACTGTGGGCCATGTCAGCAGACTCTCCTCCATTCATGCAGATGAGCTCTGAGAGATACTTGAGGCCAGGCCTACCATCCCAAGGGATGAAGGATCCTCGTGGGGGGGGGGGGGGCAGTGCTGATACTCTTGTGCTTGGACTACTAGACAACCCATGAGCATTTAAGAGGCTCCAACCTCTTAAGAGGCTCCAACCACCCTGAGACAATATCCATTTTGAGGTCTTGGGGGTCACTCGCTGGAAAGGCATTGTGTGCAGAATAGGGGAGCAAAGGGTTAAAAACACAAGTTTGAAAAAAAAAATCTATTTAAGAAATGGGTGGACAGGTACCAGCTTGGAGAGAAAATAGAAGAGAAGGAAAGACAAATGCTGAGAAATCACAGAGATTGGCCAGTCCCGGTGACTCAGTGGTTTAGCACCCCTTCAGCCCAGGGCATGATCCTGGAGACCCGGGATCAAGTCCCACGTTGGGCTTCTTGCATGGAGCCTGCTTCTCCCTCTGCCTGTGTCTCTGCCTCTCTCTGTGTCTATCATGAATAAATAAATAAAATCTTTTTTAAAAAATCACAGAGATTAAAGAAGGGAGTAATTAACATAGAAGGTAAATAAAGTCCGAGATGCTATTAGGAGGAGGAAGAGGGCAGGGATTACTAGGGAGAAGTGACTTTCAGTGCCTGAGAAGACAGAGGCACAAGAGCAGAGGTTTACAAGGTCAGGATGGGGAGTGAAGATGCTATTCAGGAAAATGATCCATGATGCTTATTAAAGGCAGTACGGAAAACTTTTTCAAGAGGGACCAATGCAAGGGGTTTTGGAGTAGGAGAGAGAGATGGGGCTCAACACCAAATACAAGGTCAAGTGGAGATTAGTAGCAAAGTGGCAGGATAGGGGTCAGTAGATGGAAGAGCACTAAGGGAAAACATCAAGGGTAAGGGGGATTCTTGCTAAACTCACCTAACAGGACTCTTGCTGAAGGCAGGCCGGGATGATTAGGTATCAAAGGTGGGGGATAAAGAGTTTGATCAGATATTGAGGATGATCAGACACCAAGCATGGGGGGATTCTTGCTAAAAGTGGACTAAGCAAGCCAAGGACATAGTCCAAGTTCAAGGCTTAGTCAAGAGGAAGCCTCAGAGGAGCCTTACTCAGCTTTGGTCAAAGAGAGAGTCTTTTCAGAGTAGCCGGGTATCTTTAGGAAGTCACATGGCCAGTGGAAGTATTGCATTTTGATTTTCTGGCCCACAGAAAGTAGGCAGTGAGGGGTACTGCTGGTGGTGCTGGGGAGATGGGATCTCTTGGGAAAGCCAGGACTTAGGAGGTCATGAGGTCAGGAATCCAGAAGGAAAGTTCTTCCTAGGAAAGAAAGAGTTCCTTTGCTTCTTAGTTGGGAGCAAAGGTTTTCCTGTTGGGATGACAAGGAGGAGATTAATGGAGCTGAGAGCCCCAAGTAGTCAGTTGGTGCAACAGATGGGGACAGCTGGCCCATGGCAATGTTCCTTTATTATTCATGTGCCAAGATCTTCTGGACAGCTGCTGTGTGCCAGGCTAGGGAAAACTGAGAAGCGGCCCTCTCCTGTTAGGAGCTCTGAAGCCAGGGGAACAAGTAAGCTATTCAACCATCACAGAGACAGCAAAAAAGACTGGGAAACAGCAGGATACAGTCCGAAAACACAGAAGGAGCACCCAACCCACCTTAGAGGCCCCAAAGAGGCTTTCATAAGGAGGTGGCATCTCAGCCAAACCTTCCGGAAGAGGAGGAGTTAAACAAGAAGGGGCAAAAACCATTCCAGGAGCAAAATGGGGCATGGCACATCTGGAGACTGAAAGTGCTCAGTTTGAACGCAAGCATAGCAAAAAAAAAAAAAAAAAAGGAAGATGATGGCCAGAGAGATAAGGCAAGAGTGAGACCATGAAGGACACAGTCATCTGAGTTAAGGGTTCTGTAGTCCGCTCAAGGTTCTTCCCAGTCTTTGTGATAAAGAGACTAGTCTAAAAGAAAAAGCCTTGCCCTGTCCTCCTAGACTCAGGACACAAGGACCCAAAGATCCACAGAGGAAAATGGGGGGGGGGGGGGTATTGGGATATTCAGATGATAGTGTTTAGATCAGATGGAGAAAGCAAAGTGTCCTGAAGATCGAAGGCTTTACGGAGAAGGCTAATTGGGTTTAGTTTTCCTGGTTCTTTCCTTTCTGTGCAGGGATTATACTGGGTGCTTATGAGCCCTCACTACTTCCCCTTAAAGACCATTTTTTTGTGTTTTATTTCTTCACTCAAGAACCTTCCGAGGCTCCCCACTACCTGTGCCAACAAGTTTGAATTTCACTGTTGGGGTTTTAAGATCCTCCATTAGCTGACTTCCCTTTTTCTTTTTTTTTAAATCTAATGTAGACTTCCATATCCCTCTTCTCAACATCAACACATTTACTGATTGCCTTGGAACATGAAGACCCTGCTCTAAGAGTCTGTGTGTTGTTTGAGAGAGTTTCATAGCCTAAGAAAGCAAAGTGGTGTACAAAAATATGTTGAGTGGACTCACCGCAGGAATTCAGAGAAGAGAGCCGTAAGGAGCCCTACACGCCTGTACATCCCTGCCTCTATGCCTTTAGAAACTGTCTGAGGTCTGGTAACTGACAAAGGAAGCAATATTGAAAGAATATGAAAGAATTCTTGAGTATGAATGTGAAGATCCACACTCAGTAAAGCGTAATTATAAAGACGGAGGTCTTCAGAGCAACACATACTAGACACGTGGCCTTTAGCAGTTTAGATGACCCTTCAGGGCCTCAATTTCCCATTTGTGTAAATCTGGTGGTCATACCTACCTTGTGGAATATTATGGAGAGCCAACTAAATGAGACACTACATACATGCACAGAATTCAAAGCACTCAGCACAAGGCCTAGAGATAGCTCTCGATAAACAGTAGTTATTAGTATTTATTAAAATAATAATATCCTGGGATCCCTGGGTGGCGCAGCGGTTTGGCGCCTGCCTTTGGCCCAGGGCGCAATCCTGGAGACCCGGGATCGAATCCCACATCGGGCTCCCGGTGCATGGAGCCTGCTTCTTCCTCCGCCTGTGTCTCTGCCTCTCTCTCTCTCTCTCTGTGACTATCATAAATAAATAAATAAATAATAATAATAATAATAATAATAATAATATCCTGAAAAAGAGTACAGATATTATGATAGATAGTTGTCTGTTTCAGGACTCCTGGTGCTCTTCTACTGCTAGCTATGTGGCCTTGAGCAAGTAACTTCAACCTCTCTGTTCCTCATTGTCTTTATCAAATGGGGAGAAATGTATGTACTACAGGCTTCACTATGAATATTAGTAGTAATACCAGCATCAAGTCTGAAAGGAGAACTAAAGAACATGGAAGAGAAGCCCACCTTCCCCTGGGCTTGAGGAGCTGCTGCCTCTCCTCCATTCTCAGTGATATTGGCATAGAAATTCATTTGGGGAATATGAATAATAGTGAAAGGGAATATAAAGGAAGGGAAAAGAAATGTTGGGAAATATCAGGAAGGGAGACAGAACATAAAGACTCCTAACTCGGGGAAACGAACTAGGGGTGGTGGAAGGGGAGGAGGGCAGGTGTTGGAGGGGAATGGGTGACGGGCACTGAGGTGGACACTTAATGGGATGAGCACTGGGTGTTTTTCTGTATGTTGGTAAATTGAACACCAATAAAAATTAATTAAAAAAAATAAAATAAAATAAAAGAAATAGATAGTGAAGCAGAAGACAAAGTCCAGAAACTGATCCAAACATACAGGACATTATAATATCCTCTCAAATCAGTGGAGAAAATGGGAGTTGAGACCACTCAGCAGACATCTGGAAAAGCCGGCTCTACACCTCCATCCTCTCTGATGAGGAAGGAGTGAAGAAGTGGCCAGACAAGGAACAGAGGTGGACCAAAGACTTTACTCTCCATGCTTTTGTAATTTTTGAAGTTGAACCTACTCAAAACCATTATATACTTTAAAGAGTTAAAGGAAGAAAAAAAAAAGACAAATCTATAGTTCTCCAGAAGCAGTGAAAGATGGATATCTAGAAGAGCCTAGAAGCCCAGGGATGGGACTGGATTCTCTGGGAAGTAGTCCTCCTCCCTCACAATAGGTCAGATAACACAGGAACAGTCAAGGCTGGAGTGTGGAACGGAGGAAAGGGCTGTAGGGGACTCGGAGGTCCCACTTGCTGTCCCTGCCTGCCACTGGACATTGGGCCATGACTTCAATGCAAATTCAAGCACTGTCCAGGAAGGGAGTACAGTGTATGAGCCAGTATTCCCAGAACCACCATTGTGTGTGCCAGACTGGCAGAGATCAGAGCTACTAAAGGTGGACATGTAAGTCTGCCAGGACACAGGGACTAGGGATACTGCTGAAGCTGTAGGACCCAAAGGAAGCCAGAAGAGTAACAGGGCAGAGGGAACACAGTGGGATCCCAAAGACAAGGAGTCCCGAGCATTCACTGAGAGAGGGCAGGAAAGGAGGAAACACAGGGATGCATTCCCCCAACCCCAAGCTCACCCTCTGCTAGCCTTGGTCTTCAAGAGACTGGCCTTCCGAAGAAGCTGGAGGCTGCACAGAACCACTGCAGAAAACCCTCTCAGGCTCCATTGTCCTGGGCAGTGATTTAAATTCAATTGCTCAAATGGTGAAAGTTTACACCCTCCAGACTTGAAAGACACATGAGGTCCTTCAACCCCACTGAGCCCACCCAGGGGAATCGCCAGTTCCCCTGCCCTCCTTCACAGAGCAGACAGGCCTTGTCCCTCTTGTCCCAGCCTTTGATTTGTAAATCCTACTGGCACTTCCTAAAAGGACTCATCTCATGTGGCTACATTACAAGCAAGAAAGGAGAACAAAATCAATGCAGCTCATAAACTCTCATTCCCTCACCTCCCCGACAGCTCCACGGAGCAGAGTCTAAAATTCAACATATGTAGAAGGCACTGCTGAGGAACTGCCTTAACTTTTTTCCTTATTATAAAAGGAGAACTATATTTCTTGCCCTTCTGGGTCTTACCCTGACATTAGACACAGTGACAGGATCCTTCTAAACAAATCAAAAATACCAAAGAAAAATAGAAGGAAAAGAATTTAAAGACCAATTATCCTACTAATCAGGTTATCATTACTGTATTAGTATGTTTCCAATCATTTTATTAAAGCCTGGCTAGTATAATTCAGAAATATTCCATATTAAGTGAATATGCTATTTACTTGACATATATCACTTGCTCATGGATTTAAACTCTTTATAATTTTTAGTGGTAATATAATATTCTATCCAAGGGACTGCTGATATATTGAAATTTATTTAATCAATTCCATAATGTTGGACATTTTTTCGTGGGTTTTTTTTCCTAATATAAATTGATGATATTTCACCTAAGGCTTAACACATATGTCACTCCACAGGAAAAACTCCCAAAACTTAAGATTACTAGGCCAAAGTGTATGAAAATGCTTAAGTCAATACATAGCGCCAAACTAGCTGCAAAGAAAATTATATCCATTTATACTCCTCCAGTCCACTGCAGATTTTAACTTTTACTCTCTCTGTCAAACTAGGAACCACTTCCCTGCTGAGCTGCAATATCTGAGACTGGAAGGAAGGTGGTATCCTATCAGAGTGTAATGCCCAGGGGATTCATCAATCCCTTAGGAGATTGAATCCTTAGCAGATCTGGAATCCAGTGTGGGAGGAGGAAAACAGTGGGCATGTGCTTTCTGAACACCAGCCTCCACTGATCCACCTGACGGTTTCTTCACTTGACACTAAATATGTGGTGCCTTTTCCAACACCAATTCTCTGATTCTCCAATATCAAGTGGGTGTTCAACAATTCAATTCAATTCTGACATTAACCACTCAGAATTAGTGCAGACCCCACCGGTTAAGGAATGGGTCCCATGAGATTGCTCCCCCTTCATACACCAAGCACAAGTCCCAGGCTGCCACCCTTACTCTGGCTGACTGGTTATATACATCCAGGGGTTCCCACAATCTCTGTCTCAGGGTCAGTAATTTGCTAGAAACATTCACAGAATTCAGGAAATCACTGTACTTACTATTACTGGTTTATTATAAGGGATTCAATTCAGAAACAGTCGAATGGAAGGGCTGTGTGGGGCAGGTATAGGGGGCCTGCATGGAGTTTCCATGTCCTCTCTGGGGATGCCACCCTTCTAGCACCTGGATGTGTTCACCAACCTGGAAGCTCTTTGAACCCCATCATTTAGGGGGCTTTAATAGAAATTTCATTACATACGTATGGTTGATGACTAGACTCAATCTCCAGTCCTCTTCCTCTTCCTAGAATTTAGAAGTGGGGCTGAAATTTCCAACCCTATAACCAAGGCTTGGTCTCTCTAGTAACCAGCCCCATCCTGAAGCTATCTAGGAACCCCTGTTTTGAGTCCTCTCATCAGCCAATGGACCCTAAGGGAGAGACTATCAGCTCTGCCCCATTCTGGGCCCTCAGTGGGTAAGGAGCAGGTAAGTTTGCTGCCAGAAGGCAGCTTGCTATCACTTAAAGTAGGGGAAAACCTCTGGTCAAAGCCAAGGGTTCTCAAATGTCAGTGTACACCAGAACCACCTGCAGGATTTGTTGAAACACAGATTGCTGGGCCTCACTCTCGATGTGTCTGATTCCAGCAAGTCTGAACAGAGGCCTGAGAATGTACATTTCTAACAAGTTCGGGCTTTTGCCAATGTTGCTATTATGGAGACCACATTTTGAGAACCACACCCTAAGCCCATGGCTCTCAGCTCTGTGCATTAGAATCGCCTGGGGATCCTAACACTCAGAGACTCTGATCTAATTGGACCGAGGAGGGACCGACGAGGTGTGGGTATATTTTCTAACATTCTGTAAGCAAGTCTAATATAAAGCTAGGCTTACAAAAAAATCTACCATCCTAGGTGCCAAACCAATTCATTAAGAAGAGATAGTCTTTTCAAAATATGGTGCTGACACAGCTGGATAGCCACATGCAAAAGAATTAAGTTGAACCCCTTTCTTACACACACACACACACACACAAACTCAAAATGGATCACAGACCTAAGTGTAAGAGCTACACTATAGAAACCCTTGGAAGAAAAGATAGGAGTAAATCTCTGTGACTTGAGTTAGACAGAGCCTTGTTGGGTTTGATTTCATTCACATAAAATGTCTAGAATAGGTACATCTACAGAGACAGATTAGTGGTTGCCTTGTGCAATGGGAGAAGGAGCAAGACAGTGAATGACTGCTAGCGGGTGTGGGGTTTCTTGTGGGGGTGATGATAATGTTCTAAACGTAGATCATGGTAAGCACTGCACAACTCTGTGAATATACTGAATACAAATGAATTGTATACTTAATGGGTAAATGGTACATCAATTTTATCTCAATAAGGCCATAAAAAAAAAAACACCTTTTCTAAGCCTTGTTGAAAAGGTGCTCTTGTGATGCCTGGCAGGAAATAATATCTGAACACATTTCCTCATTTCACCCACCCCCTAAGCCTAAGAAATATGAAAGTGGATGATTCTGCTGGAGTTATCTATACATTCCCGGAGCCTGATCTGAGACTGATGCTTCCCGTCCTTGCTCCTCCCCTTTAGCCATGACCCATTCCAAAACCTTCCATACGTTCTCTGCCATAGAGATGCTAAAGAAATCCAACAGTCGCTCCCCTCCAACCACGGCTTTGTTTTTTGTGATTTCAGTTACCCACAGTCAACTGCGGTCCAGGAACAGATGATCCTCCTCCTGACATGTTGTCATAAGGTCAGCAGTAGCCTGATGCTGCCTGCATCATTCACCTACTTCATCTCATCACGTAGCCATTATATCATCTCAAGTCATCACAAGAAGGGTACGTATGGCGCAATAAGATACTCTGAGACAGAGACCAGATTCATATAAATTGTGCCACAGCATATTGCTGTAATTATTCCATTTTATTATTAGTTATTGTTGTGAATCTCTGTGCCTAGTTCATAGGTTAAACTTTGTCACAGGTATATATGCATGGGAAAATACATAGGGTTTGGTACTATCCACAGTTTCAGGAATCCACCTGGGGTCCTGGAACATATTTCCGATGGATAAAAGGAAACTACAATACACTGCATATCAGTCTTCAAAAATACACTGTCACTATTGACTGCCTACACACTGAAGGTACCCTACCTTTCTGTAGGCTTGGTTTTCAGGAATATATGCTCTGTGAAGGCTGGAGCCACTGTCCCTGGAAGTCCTCACCCACGGCCACACCCACCCCACTACTCAGGCTAAGCTAGTGTGCAATAATTCTGGATTATAATAATGTCATTTCCAACCTTCCCTGCCCCACCCCCAATACCACTCACCCTAGAGGCACATCTGAAAAACCCCTATTGCTCAACCTATAACGTGCCTACAAATCCCTGGGGATCTTACTTAAAAGTAGACTCAGTAGGGGTGAGGCCTGAGATTCTGCATTTCTAACCAATATGCAGGTGATGTCCACGTCGCTGGTCTGTAAACCATTTTGAGTATCAGGGTCCTACATGGTTCTGATGGAAATGGTTAGGGAACCACACCTGAGAAACATCCCTCGGAAGTCTCACTGCTATAGAGCTTGCTGCTGCATGCAATACATCCAGGGCTTTTGTCTCAGCTTATTAATATTCTAGGGAAGAGGCTGGTCGAGCCAATATTGCACTGATTAAGATTGTACTCCCCTGAAGCGTTCCCCTTAGTGCAGTGGTGTGAAAAGCAGAATCAACATCACTTGGAAACTTGTTAGAATTAGAAAAGTGAATTCTCAGGCTCCACCCGGACCTACTGAATCAGGAACAATGAATTTGAGTTTGAACAAGCCTTATAGGTGATTCTGGCATTGCTAGAGTTTGAGACCCTCCATCCTGGGTAACAACAGTGTCTGGACCGCATGGCCCCCCAGGTCTGCACCATCTAGCCCTACCCCACCCCATCCCTGGCTTTCTTTCTGCTCCTCTAATATGTCTTGAGACCTTCTTAGCTGCTATTCTTTTTGCCTGGTAAGGCAAAGCAGAACTTTTTTTAATAAGAAAAGCTGCTTCCTCGGGACACGTGGGTGGCTCAGCAGTTGAGCGTCTGCCTTCAGCTCAGGGCATGATTCTGGATCCCCGGTATCGATTCCCACATCGGACCTCCTGCATGGGGCCTGCTTCTCCCTCTGCCTGTGTCTCTGCCCCTCTCTCTCTCTCTCTCTCTCTGTCTCTCATGAATAAATAAAATCTTAAAGAAAAGAAAAGCTGCTTCCATATTCTGAGTGGGCACACTCAGAATTAATCATTTAAGTGTATTTTATACACTTAAATGTATTTAATACACTTAATCATTTAAGTGTATTTTCTTTGACTCTCCCTTAAAGGCTAAAGGCTCCTCTTCATCTATAACTTAAGGAAGGAGGCATCCATTGCCCTGAAAGGGCCTTCTGTGGAAACGGCTTCAACCTCCTCCCCATGTAGACCCTGGGAACCCAAAACAATCTCTGGCAGAAGAGCAGAGTCAAGGAGCCTCAAGGAGAAGACTATGCCCACTTCCTCTTCTTCAGAGTCAATGTTTTTATAACTTTCCCCCTATTCTTTGTTGGGGTGAAGTCAGTCAACAAGAAAGGGAACCAGGCAAAGGGAAACCAATGCCATGCAGAGCAGGAGGTTGAACTGGTGATCAGGGATCAACTCACTCACAGGCCTAAAAGTCAGCAGGAAAAGATGACTTTGGTCCAAGCCAGTCACACAGGCCCACAGGCTGTGCTTTGGGACTGAGCACTGAGCACATGGAGCCTTGCATCAGCATCTAGCCTGGTGAGTCTTCTTCATGGCTGTGTCTGCAGCACCTAGCACAGCACTGGGGCAAGGTAGGAATGCAGTAAGTATCCTTGTGTACCAGCTGCCTGCAAGCTGCAAGCTCACTGGAATCACTGAAATCAGCCTCTTCATTCAACTGACCCAGAAACTGAAGCCCAGAAAAGTTAAGTGACTTCCCTTAACACACGGCCAACAAATGGGAGCCCACCTAGAACCCAGACCTTCAGACTCCCAGGGCTTTCACTCCAGCTAAACTCCTTATGGCCCCATTCCTTGCTTTTCTATGAGATTTAAGATATACTTGGGGAAATAGTTCAGGGCTTGAATTTGTTTTAATTAATATTAAATTTTGATGTGGAGGAAGAGGGCCTCTGAAAAACATAATTTCAGTGTGAAGCTATTTTTGAACACTTTGGGTCTTTATAATCTCCAGCTCCCAGGGCTGTAAATATTGCTGATAGAACAGCACTGATATTGGGCTGGAGGGGGCAGGCCTAGAGTGTAATCCAATTTCCTGAGCTACATTCATATGTGAAGAGCTAGCAAAACTGAAACATGGGGTTGGGCCTCATTTCCTATAAACACTCCTGAATTAGTGAAAAGGGGCATTAGAGATGAACTTCACAGCTGGGTTTTGTTTTCTGGGTTTTACACTAGAGGAAAGACATGTTAATTGATAAAGGCAAACATTTATAAAAAGATTTTAAAAATCTTAATGAAAAATAGAAATGAAAAAATTCCTTGAATAAGCATAAATATTTATTAGACTCTATACAAGTGCCTGGAAATAAAATGATTTTCTAAAATTATCAGAATGCATTATTTATTATATATGTCACTGAGGTAGGATAATAGCATATTATAGGAAAAAGTGAGGATTATAGGATTTTTTTTAAAGGACAGGGTGAGACTCACAAGCAGCTCAGTTGTAGTATTGGCTGAGCAGAGGCTTCAGGATCCCTCTCTGACAATTAAGAGAGCACCCCAAGCTGTGATGATGACATATAGAAGGATCCAGAGGCTGTGGGACTCAAGAAATCTACTCCATAAAGGAAAGGGCACACCTTCCAGCAATGACGTGTATCATAGTAATAACATCAGTAGCAACTGTTATTCTATTACAAATAATCTTGCTGTATCTTAAATAATTTTTAAGCTAAGAACTTTATTTTCATCAATTTCTTCTCATAGAAGTATACCTATGATGTATATAGACCAGATGACGTGCCAATTTTATTTATTGAGCACCTATCATATGCCAGGCAACAGGAAACAATGTTGAGCAAAACCGAAATGTCCCCTGCCTGAAGGGAGTGAACAGTCTTGTGGGAAGGCAGATATTAAACAGTGATTCTACACGAAGAAAATTTCTGCTCTTTGTATCCGTCATTCAACAATCATTAAAATCCTGCTTCATGCTACACACACTCTTGCTAGGCACTAGGACACAAAGATGACAAAGACACAGCCCCAGCCTGGAAGAACTTCTGTCTAGGCAGGAAGAGAGACTCCAAACAAAAAGTAATGCTGAAGAAGGAGAGGAGACTTCACCAAAAAGGAGACATTTGAGCTGAACATGAAAAAAACTAATAGGATATTTGCTTTCCTGAGAAATGGAGACTTGTAGGCAGAAGAGGAAAAGAGCATGCTGTGCTCAGCTGTGAAGGAGACGAGGCATTGGGGTGGGTGGGCAGTGGCTGGAGGGTTAAGGAGGAGCTGTAGGTGAGGCTGGTAAAGTAGACGGTGGGGCTGGCTTATGCAGGGCTGAGAATTCCTACACTGCAGAGTCAAAACGTCCTCTGGGTGAGAGGGTGCCTTTAGGGTCTCAGTAAAGCATCCCTATAGTCAACTTTTCACTTTGGAAAAAAGAATTCTGTGTCCAAAATAGGGTATGGTTTGAGGAGTAAGACACATGGGTGAGGTCAGTTAGGAGTTACAATCTGCAAAAGGACAGTTCAAATAAAGATTTAAAAAGAGGGGGGAAAACTATATAAGAAAGAGACAAAACTGTCCAATAACTGTAGGCTGACAATACTGTGTGCTATAGATCCCATCAACATTATTTCATGTAAGCCCCACAACACCATTACTAAGAAGGTGTTAGTGCTCCCATTTTATAAATGAGGAAACTGAGGCACAGAGAATTTAGGTAATTTCCCCAGGCCACATGTCTAGTAAGAAGCTGGAGTCTGGACTCAAAACCACTCACCCATTACCATACCTTGCCCAGAGTGCACACTCAGTAAATGTCTGTCCTGGCTAAGGGGGTTGCCCAGCAAGGAGCAAATGCAGTGCTCCTTGAGGAATTCAAAGGAGGAATTTCAAAGGAGAGAATGGTCAGAGTGACTCTTGCCCACCTGGTGACAGTCTTCACCCTACAGTCTCTGGAAGTGTCATCCAGCCTCCCTGCCCTCTGATGGAGAAACATCTAGGAAACAAACAAAGAACAGTCTCTGGGAAGATCCACCAAAACCTCATTTATTGAACAAAGGGTGATAAAATGGCAAGAAACCGACCACAGGGAACAGAAACTGTGGACTCTGGCTGGGACTTCCCTTTCCACCCACTCTGCCTATTCAGCAGGCCCATATATCACTTTTCCCTCAGACTGTTAATTAGAGAGACACCCACCACCCTGACACAACACGTTAATTATGAAAACAGAGAGCTGTGCACAACATAACATGGAAATGAAGTGACATGCATCCAATTAATTAAACTTTCACAGCTCCAATCGGTTTTAATTAGAGAAGCTATCCTTTTCACTCTCGTCTCAATCAATAAATGAACTTTGCAATACATACATATTTTTAATCAATTAGCAAGCAGGAAAAAACAGTATAAGTCTGTTGCTGAGGGCACCATGAATTCCTTCATAGGCTACACCATGTGTATTATCCACTTTATTCTTGGTTGAATTTACAAGCAACACAGGTTGAATCTCTACAGCTTGTTTCCAATTACAAGCAACACAGGTTGAATCTCTACAGCTTGTTTCCAAGTTCGATGAAAAATGAAAGCTGCGAAATGGAAGCCCCATTGTTTCCATACAACCCCTTACCCTTTTTGTTTATAGACCTAGAAAATGTATTGAGGACTCCAGAAGTTAAGAAAGGCTCATAGTACAATGTCAGCAGATAAGCTCAAAAGCTGTGTTTTTTCAGGTCATCAGTATACTGTGTATCCTTGACCAAAGGAAAGCTCCTCCTCTCCAGAAAGAGCATCCTCTTTGATGCATGCATATGGTTTCTGGAGGGCAACCCATAGATCAAGGAAGTCCAGACGGGGGGTGGGGGGACACTCAGACCCTCAGGTCAGCCAGCTCAGCCCTAGCAATTGATGGAGCCACACTTAGGCAATCAGATTTGTTTCACACGTGATCTTCTCACACCACACATCTGGTGCTTCCAATAGGCTGCAATGTGTTGTCTTCCTGTTTAATCCCCCAGGTGGATTTTTAAATGCCTATACTGGGGAAGAGGAAGGTCATAAGAATGGAATAAGCAAAAGGTCAGTACCCATGGGAGTCAAAAGGTATAGAAAAAATAAGGTGTAGAATGGGTTGGGGAGTTCAGGAAGCTAAAGCATAGAATGAGATATAAAGGCAGGAAACTCATTTTATGCAATAATTACTGCATAGGAACCCTTCCAAACTCATTTTACAAGGCCAGCATTAGCCTGATATCAAAACCAGACAAGGACGCCACAGGAAAATAAAATTACAGGTCAATATCCCTGATGAACACAGATGCAAAAATCTGCAACACAAAATTAGCAAACAGACTTCAACAATACATTAAAAGGATCATATACCAGGGTTAAGCAGGATTTATTTCAGGGATAGAGGGATGGCTTTACAACCACAAATCAACGTCATCTACCACATTAACAAAAAGAAGGGTAAAAATCATACAGTCCTCTCAATAGGTACAGAAAAAGAATTTGACAAAATTCAACATCCAACTATGATAAAACTTTCAACATAAATAAAGGTCTTATATGACAAGGCCACAGCTAACACCACACTCAACAACAAAAATCTGAAAGCTTTTCCTCTAAGGTCAAGAACAAGACAAGGATGCCCACTCTTACCACTTTTATTCAACATAGTATTGGAAGTCCTAGCCAGAACAATTAGGAGAAAAAAAAAGGAATAAAGGTCATCCAAATCAGAAAGGAAGAAGTAAAATTGCCACAATTTGCTGATGACATATTATATTTAGAAAGCTATGAAGACCCCACTAAAAACTGTTGGAGCTAATCAACGAATTGAGTAAAATTGCAGAATATAAAAATCAACATACAAAAATATGTTGTATTTCTATACAATAATGAACTATCAGAAAGAAAAATTAAGAAAGTAATCCCATTTGTGATTACAGCAAAAATAATAATATACCTAGGAATAAACTTAACCATGGAGGGGAAAGACCTATACACTGAAAACTAGAAGATGTTAATTAAATAATTCAAAGACAACAAAAATAAATGGAAAGATATTCTATGTTCATGGAGCGGAAGTATTAATTTGGTTTAAATGTCTATAATACCCAAAGGGATCTACAGATTCAATGCAATCTCCATGAAAATCTCAATGGCAATTTTTTAAAGAATTAAAATAAATAATTCTAAAATTTGTATTGAAATTACAAAAAGCCTGCAGAGACAAAGCAATCTTGAGAAAGAAGAACAAAGCCAGAGGTATCATGCCCCTAGATTTCAATCTACACTACAAAATCATAGTAATCAAACAGTATGGTATTAGGATAAAAACAGATACATAAATCAACAGAATAGAATAGAGAGCCCAGAAATAAACCCCCACCTATATGGTCAACTAACTTATGACCTCAAAAAAGCTAAGAATATACAACTTGGAAAAGGATAGTCTCTTCAATGGAGTTGGGAAAACTAGACAGTCTCGTGCAATAGAATGAAACTAGACCACTACTGTACACCACGGACAAAAATCAACTCAAAATGGATTAAAGACTTAAACATAGGATCTGAAACCATAAAACTCCTTAGAAAAAAAAACATAGGCAGTAATCTCCCTGACATTAGTCTTGGTGATGATTTTTTAGATTTGACATCAAAAACAAAAGTGACAAAAGCAAAAATAAATAAGTAGGACTACATTATGCTAAAAAGCTTCTGCACAAAGGAAATGATCAACAAAATGAAAAGGCAACCTACTGAATGGTAGAAAATATTTGCAAATCATATATCTGATAAAGGATTAATACCCAAAATACATAAAGAACTTATACAACGCAATACCCCCAAAAAATGTCTGTTTAAAAAAAATGGGTAAGAGATTTGAACAGACATTTTTCAAGAAAACACATATAGATGGCCAAAAGGTGCATTAAAAGATGCTCGATATCACTAATTATCAGGGAAACACATCAAATCTACAAGGAGATATCATCTCACACTTGTTAGAATGGCAGTTATCAAAAAGAAAGAACAAGAGTTGGTGAGGATGTGAAGAAAAGGGAATCCTCGTGCACTGTTGCTAGGAGTATAATTTGGTACAGCCACTATGGAAAACAGTTTGGAGTGTTCTCAAAAAATTAAAAACAGAACTACTATATTATCCAACAATTCCACTTCTGGGTGTTTATCTGAAGGAAACAAAAACACTAACTCAAATAGATATATGCACTTGCCCCTCCCGGGTGCCCTGCAGCATTAGTTACAGTAGCCAAGACATGGAAGCAGTCTAAGTGTCCACTAGTGATGAATGGATAAAGATGAATGGAATATTATTCAGTCATTAGAAAGAAGGAAACCTTGTAATTTGCAACAACATGGATGGACTTCGAGGGTGTTACGCTAAGCGAAATAAGCTAGACAGAGAAAGACAAATTCCGTATGATCCTACTTATATGTGGAGTCTAAAGTAAAAAGTGAACTCAAAGGCACAGAGTAGAGAATACACTGGTGATTGCCAGAGGCAGGGGTTAGAGGTGAGCAAAATAGGTGAAGATGCACAAAAGGCATAAATTTCCAGTCATTAAATAAATCCTGGGCATATAATGTAGAGCAAGGCTACTGTAGTCAATATTATACTGTATGTTTGAAAGTCGCTAAGAGAATAAATCTTAGAAGTTTTCAATACAAGAAAAGAAATTTTAACTGTGTGGTAATGTATGTTAACTATACTTATTATGGTGTTACTTAATATATACAAATAGCAAATCATCATATCATACACCTGAAACTAATAGGATGTTATACATCGATTATACTTCAACTTAAAAAATACAACTCTGCATAGTAAGGAAAGCAAAACAGGAGGAGCTAAAGAGCATAGGTTCACAAATACCTACACCTCTCCTTGACATAGTAGTCAATCACAGCTCCCTTTGGCACTGATTCCAGAAATGACTTCAGAAATCGTATCAGTTGGTTTAATTTCAGAAACCTTGACTCAAACTGGCTTAAACAATATGGAAATATATTTCTCACATAACGGAAAGTCTAGAGGGCCAGACTGGGGGTAGATTGAGGGTTGGTTGAGTCAGTGGTCAATGAAGTTGTCAAGGACCCTGTTTCTCTCCATCTGTCTCTTTTGCCAGGTTTAAAGTTGGCTTAGGATTCATTCTGGTTCCAAGGTGGCTGTGGCAAAAATCATATCCAGGATGACAAGATACAGAGGATACAAGACCACTTGTAGGAGAAAAGTTACCTTTCCCAGAAACCCTCAGCAGGCTTCTTCTCACGTCACAGTGCTCAAAGGTAGACTGCTTGCCTTTTCCTAAATTATTCAGGGAAGGAGATGATCCTGGCAGCTTTAAACTCATCCATTTTAACTGGAATGGATGTTAGGCAATTAACCATTGTGTTGTTCCCTAAAAAGTTCTCATTCTTCACAGCATCATGGTGCTCACTACTAATTACGGTTCAAATTGGCACCAAAGGGGTGCTTGGGTGGCTGAGTGGTTGAGTGTCTGCCTTCAGCTCAGGGCATGATCCTGGGGTCCTGGGATCAAGTCCCACATCAGTCTCCCCACAGGGAGCCTGCATCTCCTTCTGCCTATGTCTCTGCCTCTCTCTGTGTGTCTCTTGTGAATAAATAAGATCTTAAAAACAACAACAAATTGGCATAAGAGATAAATCTTGCCCATCTTGGACTGAGAGAAGAGTCAACCATTGGGGAACTAGAGAGCATGACTTAGGGTGAGGGAGTAAAGAGACAGAGGGAAAGCTATTTTGTTTAAGAAAGAGTTCGAGAGTTCGTGTTCTTGAAGTTGAGGAGAAATCCATGCCCGACACCCAATCCCCAAAGACCTATAATAACTTATCTAAAATGAGGAAGAAAAGGTTTTCAGTAAATGATCCATGTCAGGGGAAGCTGTGCTCCGATACTATGGGCAAGAATTTAGGTCAATGTACACTTTCAGGTAAGGAGTTTAAATCAGTCATCAACTTGCACAAGAAAAGTGAAATGGGAGCCACCGATCTGGGATCCAGGGCTCAGAGAGTAACTACAAGCAACATTCACAGGAAGGATACTCAGAGAAATTTTGTACCTAAAGGACAAAAAATGTCCTGGTCTCTCTTTCTGGCAGAGATCCCTGCTTTTTCTGAGTGCTTATCATAAAGACCTTTTTCCCTTGGTTTGAGGTGAAAAGGAATAATAATAATAATAATAATAATAATAATAATTTAGTAAGAATTATTATCAAATCTCTAGGGGAAGTAGGAAGAAGAGAGAGAAGAATAGGTGACCATGTATAAATGAGCCAATTCCTCATTTTTCATAGTAGAAATTTAAAAGTATTATCTAACACTCATAAATCAAGAAATAGAGGTATAGAATATTAATAAGGAGATAATCATCAGAAGAAGTAAATCATAAATAGATCAAAGCAGGTGTTGGGGAGAGGCAATGACCAGCAAAAGACTGCTTCTTGCCATCACTAAGCTCTTCTTTACTATTTATTACTTTGATAAACATTAATTTTTCAAGGATTTTATTTATTTATTTGAGACAGCAGAGAGCACAAGTGGGGAGTGGTGGGGGAGAGGGGCTGAGGAAGAGGGAGCAGCAGACTCCTTGCTGAACAGGGAGCCCTATGTAGGTCTCTATCCCAGGACGCTGGTATCATGCATGACCCCAGCCAAAGGCAGACCCCTAACTAAGCCACCAAGGCACCCCTACCCTTTGATAAACATTTAAAACAAAGGATCTGAGAAGATCAATTTAAATAATTGTCCATTATTGTATCTCCCCTTCCTGGCAGAAAGTAGGTTTTCGATAATTATTTGTTGATTAAATCTATGAAATGTCCCAAATAAGAGCAGCTGGTGAGCACCCAGCTAAGTATGTTACAGACCTGTGTTTTACCCTTTGGCTTTCTCAGATAAGATGGTTCAAGAGCACCTACACGTGCATCCCTGGACTCTCAATCTGGGCCTCACTTATTACAAATCTAGAAGAGCAATACTGAATGCTCTGTCAACTTGAAATTTCAACATCAAAAGGGCATCGCTCTCTCTCTTTTTAAATGAACATCTCTTCTTACTGATCATATGCACACTTTCACAATATGCCATAGTGTAGACCATGGGTGTAGACCAGGTTCCCAGCTGAACAGCAGCATTCAGAGGTGTTAACATGAGTAATCTGCCCACAGGAGAATCTTTATCAGGCAGTCAAAAGAAACTGTTGTCATCAGGTGCTAACAACTTTACCAGACCATCTAATGCCTACACTACAGATAATCAAATATCTACAGTAGATTACGGTGCAGAGCAGCTCACACAAAATACTCTGTACAAGCCCCCCACACCATCCATGGGCATTGATTAAGGAATTTTCTCAGTGATTCTCCTGAAGGTTTCCAGGGAAAGATCTTTCTCAATAATGGAATGTTCTTCAAAAACACAGTGGGAAAATCCCTTTGAAGACCAGTACACTAGTGTTTGAATGCAGGGATTTCCAGAATATACTGGACAGGAGCTGTCTGAATATGAAAATATAAAAAATGTAAAATCTTATTGGTTATAAAAATGATTTGCGGGATCCCTGGGTGGCGCAGCGGTTTGGCGCCTGCCTTTGGCCCAGGGCACGATCCTGGAGACCCGGGATCGAATCCCACGTCGGGCTCCCGGTGCATGGAGCCTGCTTCTCCCTCTGTCTGTGTCTCTGCCTCTCTCTCTCTCTCTGTGACTATCATAAAAAAAAAAATAAATTAAAAAAATATATGAATTAAAACCACAATGTATTTCTAAAAAAAAAAAAAAATGATTTGCAATGTGACAACCACTGACATTGGGTTTACACGTTTTATTTATTTTTTTTAAAGATTTTTCATTTATTTATTCATGAGAGGCACAGAGAGAGAGGCAGAGACACAGGCAGAGGGAGAAGCAGGCTCCATGCAGGGAGCCCAACGTGGGACTCGATCCTGGGACCCCAGGACCACACCCTGGGCCAAAGGCAGCACTAAACTGCTGAGCCACCTGGGCTGCTCGGGTTTATATGTTTTAGTTTAAAATGTATACTATACAAATTAATGAAATGTTCAAAGTATTTGGATTGGTTGTGGAAAAAAAATGCTTATTTAATTCCCTGTGGGGTATCTCCTAACTGGAGGTCACCATCTGTCCATGAGGCCCACCTCTGCTCTACTGCCCCAAAACCACCACTAGCCCTCAGCAAAATGGGCTAGGAGTAGGCCCCTCCAGGCTGCCTATGAAGAGACATACACCTAATGCTCTGCTTCAAGCAAGCTGGAGCCAGCTAGGACTCCTCTGGGACCCATGGACTGCCTGAACTTGTTTCTGCTGCAGGAGATGCCACCATCAGGTATAGCTGGGACCCCTCCCCACCCCCTCCATATCTCCCCAGTCCACCCAGGGCTACTCAGAGGATCTAGGGGTTGTGACAGCAAGGCTTGTGTGAAAGCAAATCTACCATTAGCCACTAGGCATTCTTTGCCATCACAAAAGAATGGACTCTTTAGGTGACAATGAATCTAGTGGCTAAAGCACAGGCATGCAAACTGCCCCAACACACACCCAGATTCTAGCTTCAAGTGACCCAGTACTTGTAGTCTCAGACTCCTGCTCCAACAAACACAAGTCTGCCCCGGTTGTTTGCAAAGTCGGGGTGCCAGATATTACATTTTCTGAATTGGCTTAGCTGCTGTGTCATGACACACAAATGATCAGCCTAAAAGGACATCCGGGCACAGACTGGGAATCTCTGTCCTGCTGAACTGCCAATGTTGCCAGCTGGCTGGGGGCATCTCAGTTGCCTTTAGCCAGAGACAAAACCAGGCAGCACTAAGGTGCTACCATTTATATTTCCTCTCATTCCTTATATTTAAGGTGCTGCAGTTTAAGTATCATGTGGCACCACTGTGAAATTGAGCTGAGGACAGCTCCAGTCATGATCTCTGAGATCACAAGCCCTTTGTCACCCAAGGTTATGCCAACAACAATGCGACATCTGTGTATTGATTGGTACTGAAGGCATCCCTCCTGGGGTGAGAGGACAACAGGTCGTTTGAATGATCTCCTTTCCAACTTTCCTGCTTCCATCCGTCCTTCCTGAAGGCTCACAGTGTCACAAAGAAGAAAGCCCAATAACGGTTTGGGGGTACCACAATTACTGCTGTTTCCACAGCAGGATAACACAGATTCAACTTCAAAGAAAGAGTACCCCTTGCCGGTTAATGTTGGCAAAGCAGAGGAAGCAAAGAAGGAAGGAGAGACTGGGTCGTATAAGACGCGGGGGTCTGGTTCTGGTTGAATTAGCCATGTGTCACAATGATTTACAGCGGGGCTCTTCTTGCAACATTTTCACTCTAATAATGAGATGAGCTATTTATCCAAGACTCCAAAGTGCTTGTCTGTTTTATTGCTACCCAGCCCAGCAAGAAGACCCTCAGAACCTTTTTTTTTTTTTTTTTTTTTTTTTTTTTTTTTTAGCAGACAGAAGATGTCCCTCCACAACTGGGATGCTAAAAACCTGAGATCTCCAGGTTTCCTTCCCACAGGGGCAGTCAGGGCATGACTTGTAGTGGGCCTGCCTCACCACCAGAGGGTGCCCTGTGGTCACTTTTCCCTCTCAGCTCTAAGTTGGATGTCCCTCCTGAATGGGGGCAGAATGAAGTGTCAAGTGCATCACACAAATTAATACCAAGGTTTTTTTTGTCGCTCTTATTGTTTTTAGAAATGCCTGCTGGGATGATGTCAGACTTTTACCATACATAATTATTTTGCTTTGGGCAACGTCCTTTGACCCATGCTATTGTGAACATCTTAACCAAACAATAGTTCCCTGAACGTTGTGTTTTCATTATGACAGCTGTTCATGTTTGCAAAGTACTCATTTCAAAACAACACACTATTCCAATACCCATGATTCCAGGACGCAGGGCACAGGGGGAGAAAGGGGAATCTCTCACCAGCCCATCAGGACTCATCACTCTGACAAAGACATAGCACACCACTACGGGTTTCCCATATGGATTTGGAATGGGGAACCCATTCCAAAGATCCAATCCCCACCAATATCTTATCTGCTCTTCCACCACTGGCCTTCCCAGCCATCTTCTTCCAGTGGGCAGATAATGGTGACTAACACCCTAGGACACAGAAAGCTTTCAACTGCATTAATAGAATGAATAGAAAAAAAATAGAATGAATAGGTTTGGTCATTCCTGTGACAAAAAGATCAGTTTACAAGATGGATGGCTATAGCTTAGATGGCCTATATCCATGGACCTGAATTTTTCTGTGTAAAATGTGCTGGTTCATCAGAAAACCTGTTCCCCTTCTCTTCCCAGCTGTCATTCTTTTCTCTGACCCTTCACCAAAACTCCCAAATCATAATACATCCATGTAGATATTGTACCCACATATACTCCTTTCTAATTTCCCCCACATTTTCACTGGCATCTCATGATACAAGGTTGAAATGAGTAGAGAAGGGATTAATGAATTTTTGTCATTCTTCCAAGAAAAATCTGTTGGTCTGCTCCATGTTCCCTTATGTTACATAGCCCTTTATTATAGGTATTTTTGCTCTCTTATAACATCTCCTTTACCAAGTTCTACCATTGTGTGCTCCCCTACGACAGGGACCAGCTCTATCTTACCAGCTTTATATCCCCAAAGCTTTGCAAAGTTCTTGATATATAAGTATTTAATAATTGTCTGTTCATTGGAATTATTATACCCATTTGACAAATAAGGTAATCAAGTCACCAGAGGGGCTAAATGACACTATGTGCCACATCTACTGCTGGGAGTGAGTAATGGAATGGTCCAACTAGAAGAATAAACAATCAATGGGAAAATATGTGCTGGATTCTGACTCTGGTACAAGCATCCTGATAAACACAAAACATAAAATAACAAGACGAGATGCCCATAGCAAGTCCTAGATGTCCATCCAGTGACTAGTGGGGCCCTTTAACTTCTCTGGGTTTCAGTTTTGCCCTATTAAGAAATAGCAGTTTGGAGGATAATATCTATAATGGCTCATTTAGCTCTAACACTCTACTACCTCTATCAATGCTCTTGCTGGGGAGACATTACACATACTTTTGCAGAGATGTAGGACATACAAACCAGCAGACATGGGTCACAAAAGAGTTACCAAAAAATTGCCCTATTGCCACAGGGAGTCAAGGTGGAAAGAGCAGTTCGGATGCATGCTGAGAAAAGTCTAGAGATGAAAGCACCTGGAGCATGGAAGAGGTAAGAAGCTTTACTCACGTGGGACTAGAGCTGAGCCCAGGGCTAAAACATACACAAAACTGAAGCGGGGAGGCCAACGTGTCCAGGTGCAGGAAGCACAAAATGTGCATTCAGACGACACAGTATCAGGAAGCAGGGGAACTGCGTTTCCATGGTCAATGCCTTCGTGAAAGAGAGGTTTGTGTCTAATATTAATAAATAAAAACCTGTCTCCACTTCAGTCAGTGTCTTTTCCTCTCTATCCAAAAGCACACCCATTTCATTTCTCCTGGCTGCCAACCCCCCCAATCTAAATTAGGCTTGATCCTACTGTTCAGTCTCACAGCATTCTGAACTTTCACTACACGGCAAAAATCGTAATTACACATGTACATAGGCTATTACTTGTCCCCTACAAGACTGCAAGGTCCGGGAGAGCAAGACTCCCATGTGTTTTGTTCGCTGCTGAATCCCCCACCCCTACAGTATACTAAATGTTCAGTACGTGTACGATGAATTCATAAATGAAAATCGGCCAAATTTGGGAAGTGGGTCCGTGTAACGGAGGCCACTTTCCAGGTCCCAGTTGCTGGGGTTGCCTCAGCAGCTTAGCCCGAAGTCAGCTGAGGGTATATGCGACAGGTGCAGACGGAGCCTGGCAGCAAATCTGGACCTGTGCCTACCGTTTGAGAAATGTAACCGCCAAGTTTCATCAGCCAGCCCCGCCTCGAGTGTGCTACACCACAGCCCTCTCCATTTCCTCTCTGCTGAAATGGAAGACACACTCCTTTCCAAACACCACTTCTCCTGATGAGCTTCAGACCCCCCCTTCCAGCCACCCCCAACACACCAGTTCAGGCATCCTGCCTCTGATTCCATCTCATAACGAGAGGCTTCCTCCACGCACATCCAAAGCCAGGGAGCAGAGGTGTCTAACCCATGCCCCCCCAGCTGCAGGTCCCTCAGGCTACTTCTGCTTTTTAAAAGCTGAGGCAACACAGTCCCAGGAAGCACAGGTGACCCCTTGAAGGTCACACAGCTAAAAATCCATGCAAAGGAATCTAAAAAAATACTCCTTCTCATAACCCTAGTTTTAATATCCAGTGCTTCTGGTAGACCAGGAATTCTGCTCAATGCTCCCTTGCATTATCCCTGTTAATCCTCACAACAGTCGGGTGAGACAGATTATTAATCCCCTTTTACAGTCAAACCTGAGTCACAGATTAGTTACATAACCCCAAATCACTCAGCTTAAAGAAGATCTGGATTCTAACTCAGGACCAAATCTGACCCCATGGCCTGAACTCAGTCTCCTACATATTCATCACACTGATAATGAGATGCATTTTTCCCTCTCCCAGACCTCTCATTCAATTATGAACTCCCGCAACAATGGGGTCACGCTTTGGGAGAACCGGTCCATGGTTCACGAGAAGTATTTCAGAGTAGGACTCACCCAGAGTAATCTTCCCTCAGAAAAATTAAAAACTAAATCTCCAGTATCCTGCTTCCAACCTCTCTACTCCTCCAGACACCCTTTCTTTCCTGCACTCTCAACCACATCAGAACCTGGACCCTTTATACCTCCACAGCAGCCTCACTCTGGCCTCCTTTCCTTCCTTTGTTTCACCACCAAACTTTTCCAGGAGAAATGCATTAAACAAACCCAGTGACTTAGTGAGTACGCACCTACCACATACATGGGGCATACCTTTCAAATTCAAGCACATCCCATTTTAACCAAACCATCAAGGCCTAGTTCCATCATTTCTGTAGGAAAGGTTTATATTTGCTTCTCTGGGGTAGTCATCTGATGCTGTTGCTCTAGGCCAGCATTTCTGCTGCCCTGGGAATACTAGCATTTTTATAGCCCTGTGGGTACTCTCCACTGGGGACTCGTATACTCACATTTTAACAGAGAAACCTTAAGGGTGCCTAGGTGGCTCAGTAGTTGAGCATCTGCCTTCGGCTCAGGTCATGATCCCAGAGTACTGGGATCAAGTCTCACTTTGGGCTCCCCTTCCCCTCTTCCCCCCCCCCCGGCGCCCCCCCCCCCCCCGCAACAGAGCCTGCTTCTCCCTCTGCCTCTCCCTCTCTCATGAATGAATAAATAAAATATTTTTTTAAAAAAAGAGGGAGAAAAAAGGCCTAGATCACAAAGACTACAGGTGTGGATACTCACAGCCTCTTCCAGCCCCAGCCCTCTGAAACTGGGAGTTTGCTACTCTATATTGAACACCTACTATGTGCCTTACCTACCTTTTCTCATTTAATCCCTAAAACCACTGCATGAAGTGGGTTGCAGTGTCCCAAATCTACTGGTGAAAAAAAATGAGATCCAGAGAGATCAAATAACTTCCCATAAACTATAAAAGATCTGGGGGACCAGTCTTGCCTGACCCCAAAGCTTTGCATATACACCACCACACTAAGCTGCCTCATCCACTCTCTCTCAGTAAGACTTACGATTTTACAAAGCAAAGCCTAGCTCTTATCTTCCCAGACAATGCTGGTCTATCAGGTCCCAGTTGCTGGGGTTGCCTCAGCAGCTTAGCCCAAAGTCAGCTGAGGGCTAGACTGAGTCATAGAAGGTCTATCAGAGGAACTGTGTACAGTCGGCAGACAGTAGAGACTACATAGGACATACAAGCAGACATTTGTATTATCTGCCTGTAGAGTATGGCTCTCAGCTCTGACATTTCTTACGTATAATTGTGCCCACAAATCCAGTTTGATTTGCTGTTCTGCTTATTCACTCTTTGCATTAGAATTGTTTAGATTTGTTGGACCAACCAAACTTATAAATGGAAAATTAAACCAGAGGTGAATGTGCTTCATGCAAGGAATATTGATCAGAATAAGACAACACAGAGCACAGGCAGGCCTTTCAATATACAGCCAAAATTTCTGAGACTATTGACAATTTTCACAAAGCTTTTTAATAATTGTATGTCTGCTTTGGCTCTTCAATTGCCCCAACTTTGGGTGGTGAAATCACAGTATGCTATTTTAATCCCTTTATAACAGACTAGTTCAATTCAAATAACCATGTCTCCTGAGTGCCCACGGTAAATGGCAGGAAGGGCTGAGAAGTGGATCTCACGGCCACACAGAACCTGAAAAGCCTGAGATATGTGCTCCATCTGAAAACCACAAAGGCTTTGGGGCCTGCTGCTCTCACCTCTAAAAACCAAGCTCCTAAAATCCAGCCCCCAAGACCAGCAGGATCAGCATTACCTGGGAAATTGTTAGAAATGCAAATCCTTGGGCTCTTGTTCAGACCAACCCCTGTATCAACATCACCTGAAACAGGGCTTGCCCATAATAGTCGCTGAGTACAGATGCCTTGTTTACTCGGTAAATAACACACAGACGGGATGGGGAGGGATGAGTATCATGAAGAACCCAATGGCTGCCAATGTCACCTGCTTCATATTTGTCCAGGGGTAGCTTCTATTCCCCAAAATGGTAGCTTGAGCTTGCCTCAGAATGGGCTAAAAACACAGTTCTCTGAGCTGCACCCGAGTTTCCGAGTCAGCCAGTCTAAGCCAAGGGCCAAGAACATGCATGTTAACAAGTTTCCCCCACTGTTGCTAATGCAGCTGGCACAAGGACCACGCTTTGAGAACCTTCGCCCCAGAGGTAAGAATTACCAGTCTCCACTTTCTGCCTCCTTTTCTGGACTTAAGTAGTATACTTCTTTTTAAAGCCTTTTCTCCAAACTTCTCAAACCTTCACTCAAAATACTGCCTGAGGGCTGATCCCAGAATAACTAAAACCAAAATGAGAATGAATTCCTTTCTCTTTAAAGGAACAGGCAGGAATCGACCTCAATAATACAAGAGGTACTTCCTTCATTCCAGAAACAGAAAAACAAGGATAGCACACAGTTTTTAGAAATTGGTGCTCAGTTTTTTTTCTGGGCAGGCAAAGAACATGCATTCTGAATATCTGGTTCCTTTTCCAAAAGCTGCTCCAAAGCTGCTGGCAGCCTTTAGAGTTTACCCAGCCATGAGACGGCAGCACTAAGTTGGTGTTCGCACAGAATGTTATGCTGGGCCCACAAAGCCCCTGCCTTTCCTCTCTCTGGGTGACTTTCCAGATCAAGGCAATAAGCAATGGACTAATACGTTCGATGGAACAAAAATAAGCCACAGTCCCCCCTCCCAGAAAAGGTGGCATTTAAGAAATTTGTCCGGCAAATGCAGACCATGGAACACAGACCTGAAATGGAGTTGCATGCATTCCATTCAGTCCCTAAAGATGGAGCCTCAAGTTCCTACACCCAAATTAGGAAAGAGAGGGCTATTAATTGGTCATACCTTACTAATGGGAGACAATGGGCAGAATGACAAATCTGTGCCCACCTCCCACCCCCCATAATGTCTGGGACAAGTAGCCATCTTAGCTACAAGGCAACTGATGCTGACCTGAAATAAAAAATCAACTCAAAATGGATTAAAGACCTAAATGTGAGATCCAAAACCATAAAATTCCTAAAAGAAAACATGGGCAGCAAACTCTTAGACACCAGTCTTAGTAATATTTTTTTGGATCTGTCTCCTGAGGCAAGGGCAACAAAAGCAAAAATAAACAAGAGACTACATCAAACTAAAAAGCTTTCACATAGTGAAGGAAACCATCAACAAAACAAATAGGCAACCTACTAAATGGGAGAAGACATTTGCAAATCATATCTCCAATAAAGGGTTAAAGTCCAAAATATATTCAAAACTCATACACCACCATAAAAGTCCAATTAAAACATGGGCAGAGGACCTGCAAAGACATTTTTCCAAAGAAGACAAACAGATGGCCAACAGACACATGAAAAGATGGTCACCATCATTAATCATCAGGGAAATGCAAATTGAAACCACAATGAGGTATCACTTTACACCTGTCAGGATGGCTAGAATCAAGAAGATAAGAAGTAAGTGTTGACGAGGATGTGGAGAAAAGGGAACTCTGTAGTGTTGGTGGTAATGTAAGTTGGTGCAGCCATTGTAGAAACCAGTATTAGAAAATTAATAATACTAATTATTATTAGTATTAGTATTATTAGTATTAGTTTTTAATAATACTAGAAATACCATACAATCCAGCAATTCCACTTCTGGGTATTTATCCAAAGAAAACAAAAACATTAATTCAAAGGATAGATGCACCCCCATGTTCATTGCAGCATTATTAATAATAGCCAAACTACGGAAGCAACCTGTGTATTGACAGATGAATGGATAAAGACAATATAATACTCCTCCCCCCACCCCACCCCCATACACATGCCCACAGAGGGATATCACTCTGCCATTAACAAAATAAAAAATGAAATCTTGCCATCTGCAACAACATGGACAGTCCTAGAGGGATTATGCCAAGTGAAATAACTCAGAGAAAGACAAATACCATATTATTTCACTTACATATAGAATCTAAAATATCAAACAAACAAAACAGAAACAGATTCATAAATACAGAGAACAAACTGGTGGTAGCCGGAGGGGAAGGGAGATGGGTGAAGTAGGTGAAGGAGATTAAGAGGTACAAACTTCCAGTCATAAAATAGATAAGTCAGAAGAATGTAAAGTATGGCACAGGGAATATAGTCAATAAAATTGTGATAATGCTAGATGGTAACTACACTTATCGTTATGATCATTTTATAATGTATAGAAGCATTTATTCAATGCTTCATCTATGCTTCATCTAAAACTAATACAATATTATATGACAACCATACTCTAAAAAAAAGTATACGGGGCTGCCATATACTCAGTCAGTTAGGTTTCTGCCTTCGGTTCAGGTCATGATCCCAGGGTTCTGAGATTGAGCCCTGCATCAGGCTCCCTGCTCAAAGGGGAGCCAGTTTCTCCCTCTACCTCTGCCTCTGCCCCTCCGCCTGCTTGTGCACACTTGCACGCTCTCTGTCAAATAAATAATCTTTTTAAGTGTATGTATTTATATATAAAGATGCATTGGAAATTTTAGATCCTAAACAAGAGGAACACTGCCCCAAGATCTATTCTCTCATGATTTGCCCAAGTACGGTATACTGTCAGTTATAGGCATTATTTTTTCCATGTCAAAAATAGGGATTTGTGGTTTGTGAGCTATGAGGCTACTTTGCAATAGCATGTATTAAACACAGAGACTCCCAGCACATCCAGAATGTAGGGTGGCCACAATAAGTGTAAAACTGTTCAGAAAATGCAATTCTTCCTTCTTTGCTCAATCTCCCACCATTGTCACCTCTTCCAGAGGCTTGGTCTGAATTTAAATCTATTTGGGGAAAGACTTTGCTTCACTTATATGCTTTCTGCCCAAATGTCTCAGATATAGTTACTCATGCTTCACATAATCCTAATGAAAATGTGGGGTTTTTTCCTAGAATTATCTGGATAATTCCTTCCATTTTCCTTGGCATTGGAGACTGAAGCCCTAAACATTATAAGGCTCTCTCCTTCACTAGATCAGTTTACTAGGTCAGTTGTTCGCTACATCTAGTTGTTCACAGTTGTTTCCAAACTTGGCTTATCATCAGAATAAACTGTCGAGTTTTGTTTGGTTTTGGTTTCATTTTTAAAGTATAGATTCCATGACACTGCCCAACCTACTGACTTAAAATCTTGAGGAGGTAGAAAGCTGGAAAGTTGTGCTGGTTTCCAACATGTGTGGGGAACAGTAACCCACTTGAGGGAGTTCCAATGGTCAAGCAGGTTCAGAAAAAGCTGCACTAGGAAACACACCTTTCCAGACTTCAGAGCTGCTTCTTCTCACCATACTCACAGTGTCCTGTGGGACCACTGGGAAGGAAACATGGTGAATCTACAGGACCTTCTTACAGAGGAAGAACAGAAAGAGATTTTCCTAGAACCCAAGAGTGTCATGTGGGAGGATTCAAGCTTCAAGCAGGGACAGGGTCAGGGCCTCTCATTACCTGTTTCCAGTTCATCCTCTTCTAGTTCACAATTTCCTTACTTTTTTTTTTTTAAGATTGTATTTATTTATTCATGGCAGAGAGAGAGAGAGAGAGAGAGAGAGAGAGAGGTAGGCTCCATGCAGGGAACCCAACGTGGGACTCGATCCCGGGTCTCCAGGATCACACCCAAGCTGAAGGTGGCGCTAAACCACTGAGCCACTGGGGCTGCCCAGAATTTCCTTACTTTCTGTGGGCTTTGTAGACTCCAGTTTACCAGATACAGTACTGCATGGCATAAAAAAACCATGAAACTGCTCTTCCCTGTCGCTGTGTTCCTTCAGTCAAGTACATCTTCAAGGAGGCCTTGTAATCCATCCCAGATCTCTGGCAAAGGAACATGGAAAGGAAATGAGTGAAAACAAAGACATGAAAAGAGAATCAAGTTGTTGGGACTCTCTGAAGGAGAGAATAACTCAGGGAGGAGTTCATCTTGTTTCTGAGGGTAATGGAACTGTCCGAGCAGCACCCTGGGGGTGTTGGGCTGGAGAGCCAACCAGCCCTCCACCAGCACTCACATCCACAAGGAACATCTGTTCACGCCCACGCTACTGCAGGGAGCTTTATTTCTATTAACTGGGGGAGGAAGAAGGCATTTGGTTGGGGTGGGGTTGGAGAAGAGAGGAAAGGTAGAAGGTTTGTGTTGGTAACTCTCACCCACTCAGCCCTATGGTTTGAGTCTCTGATAATAGAGGGCACGGTCAGACATTGGACACTCTGCTTTCAGGAGAGGTCTTTATAAAGGTTTTGGCAAAGCAGTGCTGCTCTTGGATCCAGGTAGCACAAGGGTGGGTGGGAGACCTGGCTTCGTTGGGGTTCAATCGGAGAAGCAGGACCACTGTGAGTGATACGAAATAAGGAGCTAGATCTCACCTGGCTGTGAGAGGCAGTAGGCAGTCCATGCAGGACATTGCCACAGATCAGCTAAATCAGTCATCAAGAAAGAAAACTGGATGTGGTCAATGGCAAGAACAACCTGGGACCTGCATCGGTCTCCCACTACCACCTACCTTGATGCCTTAGGTGATATGCAGGAGACAAGGGGCCCCTTCACCACAAAGTTGCACATGGACCTGGCCAAGAATTCACAGAAGCAGCAAATGTGGTGGGACTGGCCCCAGCCCAATAGCAAATCAGTGATAAATGGGGGCAAGTTGCCACTCTGCTGTATAGACTAACAGAGTGGAAAAAATATGGCTGCTGCTTCACTCCTGCCCTCCAGATCTCACACAAAGTATCTCTTGTGAGCAAAACTAATCTGTGCTTATAAAAAGAAGAGAAGGGATCCCTGGGTGGCGCTGCGGTTTGGCGCCTGCCTTTGGCCCAGGGCGCGATCCTGGAGACCCGGGATCGAATCCCACGTCAGGCTCCTGGTGCATGGAGCCTGCTTCTCCCTCTGCCTGTGTCTCTGCCTCTCTCTCACTGTGTTCCTATCATAAATAAAAAAAAAAAAAAAAAAAAGTTTAAAAAAAAAAATTAAAAAAAAAAAATAAAAAGAAGAGAATTCTGTGAATGGAAAATCTTGCTTGGCTAAGTTTAGCTGACAATGCAGATGCACAACAAGATTTTCTCCCTGTTCTGGTACCTGGTTGCTCTGGGTACACCAAGCATTTCAAGAAGCGTGATGTGAACTCTGGAGTCCTCCCAGTGACTGAACTCCAAAACAGGTCCAGGACTGTGAATGCAGCTTCTTGGGTCAGCTTGCTGGGGAAAAGATGTCAAAATATGTGTCTTGGGAAGGAAAGGAAGAACATGACAGACTATTTGATGAACATATATGTATATATGAAAGCCCACTTGGAGATTCTCCCAAATAATTCGGGGGTACTGTGGGCAAGTAGGGGGTCAGAGAGTCATACCACTCTAATTTGCATATAAATGGAGATGTCACCCCACGTTGCATTCAGGGATGGGGATGCCTGGACAAGCTGGTTACACAAGTTAGTGGTATCTCATAATGAGAATTACATAAACTCATGAGCTAGAAAGGAATCGGAGTCATTATTTGCCTCTCCCCTCCCTTCCATGCGCATCTTCTACTACTTGCAGGTCTCTAGACAGATCACACAATTACAAGCTTTGGAATCTTTGCATCTGGTGTAGCCTCATTGTGAAGACTATTTCCTTGCCCTTCCTCATCCCCTTTCCCTCAATAACACAGACTCGAATTCCAAGTCTCAGGTCAAGTATCTCCTCTTCTCTGACTTCCAAGTAGTATCAATTAAAGGACCCTCCCATGGACCATCTATTAATAGCACCTTGATTACTTCTTCCAAGGCACCTAAAATAAACTGAACAATTTGATGGTCTTTTTTATTTTAACCATTCTATTAGGTCTTTAGTGATACTTTATGGTGGTATAAATTTGCATTTTCGTAATGAAATAATGATGTCAAGCACCTTTTCATGTGCTCTTGTGCCATTCACATATCTTCTCTGATGAAATATCTCTTTAAATCTTCTGTCCATTTTTTAAATTGAGTTTCTTCTTAAGTTTTGAGTGTTCTTCATATATTTTTGACACAAGCCCTTTATCAGATATAAAATCTACAAATAGTTTGTCCCAGTCTGTGGTTTGTCTTTTTATTCTTTTAACATTGTCTTTTGAAGAGCAAAAGTTTTAACTTTGATAGAGACTAATCCACCAAGTTTTTAAATTAGTTGTATCCTTCCTTTAATTTTCTAGTGACCTATTCATCTCCACTGAACTATAAATTCTTTGAGGGCAAAAACTAACTTCTTCTATCTCTGGAGTCCTAGCAATAGGACAATGATTAGCACTTAAGAGACACTGAAATTGTAGTTCTTAGGGCTGCATTATTACTCCTGGCTATTGTGGGAGAGCCGTTGAGCTTCCTGGCATCTTTATGTAATAACTACTCCTTTTTAAAGGAATGGAAGTTTTAGTCAATGTGACAACTTTTTCTAAGCAAGGACTGCCCTGGTAAGGCCTCTGTACATTTCCCTATATGTATATCTGTATATTTGAACAGAGAAGGATGAACAACAGAAAAATCCTCTCCTGAAGGTCCTTCATTTGGGAATCTGCTTGCTTTTGCTTCTCATCTGGGAGAACTCTCTGTTTCTAAAATAAGTGAAGAAAAATCTCATAGCAGTCTCCCCATGGGCGTCACCAGGAAAGCAGTTCAAGTAAATTTTACCATGGACCTGCTATTTCTGCTGTAGAAAGATGTTTAATCAAAGAGATAAAACAGGGCACCTGGATGGCTCAGTAGTTGAATGTCTGCCTTGGGCTCAGGACGTGATCCCGGGGTCCTGGGATCGAATCCCACATCAGGCTCCCTGCATGGAGCCTGCTTCTCCCTCTACCTATGTCTCTGCCTCTCTCTGTGTCTCTCACGAATAAATAAATAAAATCTTTAAAAAAGAAAAAAAGAGATAAAACATCTCCTCTATGTATAAAAAGAACTACAGCCTGGAAGTTCCCTGCGGCAGCCACACAATAGCTGCCAGCCCCCACCACAGTCTTCCACAGATATCAACCCAGCCCTGAGGTTGGCTCCTTCAGGCTAACAGCAATGAAGGACCTATCTAAATATTGCTAGGATACTGCATTCACGAGAAAACAAGAGTTGAAATATTTTAAGAAGCATTTGTCTTGTGGTGCCCTGAAATATCTCCATCTTTCACAATTAAAGACTAAGCATGTATTCTAGTTCTAAAAATATAAGACTAAGAGGACAACCACTAGCAACAAAAAACATCTTGCTTCAAATACCAAGAACTGCTGATAAAGTATAATTTTAAAATGTAGTAAATATTTTATTAGGTTCACATACAAAAAAAGTGGAAATTTCTAGGTGCCAAAAAGGAGCATGGAACAGAGTGATGGCTTAGAAGCTGATAATGCTGTGGTTGCCATAGAGTGAAAAACATAACAGCTTGAATTTTAAAATAGGAGACATGATGTTGGACCCAATGCAAGGTAAAGAGTTGGAAGTAAGAACTCTCAACGTGGAACTCTAAAATGTGATAACCCTTCTGAAAAGATAGGCTACAACAAAGTCTATCAGAACAGATAAACAAGAAGTCTTGTCTGTGTCTGAATTCTAGATGAGCCAAAACAACTCCTTTAGGAATTAGAAATCCCAGACAGGCCTGGAGTTCAAATTTATCCACATTTTCTAGGAACTCCTCAGTGCCTGGGCCAGTGATAACTTTGAGGCTCTTGCTAAAAGAACAACCATTAATGCCACAAGGGATTCGTGGAAGGGAAAAGGTTAACCTAAGATAAACTATTAAATTTAAATTAATATTAAAATTGTCTAATAAAATTAAAATTGTCTATTAAAATTGTCAAAATCCACAAGGAGAAATCTACCACAAACAGAAGGCAGAAAACACTGTAAATACAAGATTAGACCTTGAGAATCTGAGGCAATAGAATTATAATCTGAAAAAAAATGTTAACAAGGTAGTATTTAAAATAATTAAATATCTAATGAAAAATAGAAACCTTTATAAAAGTATAAGACTCAGCCTGTAGAAATTTTAAAGAGTGTGGCTGACAACCTTGATCTAACAGACATTTATAAAACTCTGTACCTAAGAATTAAAGAATATACATTATTAGGACTCACAGTCATCTTAAGAAATACCAAACAACAAATATCACATAACCACGCTCTCTCATCATAATACAATAAAAATAAAAATCTATAACAAGAGGATGACTGAGTGGTTCAGTCACTTGAGCTTCTCACTCCTGATTTGGGTTCAGGTCATGATCTCAAGATCAAGGGATCAAGCCTTGCATTGGGCTCCATGTTTAGTGTAGAGTCTACTTGCCCCATTCCATCCCACTCTATTTTCCCCCGTGTATGCATCCATGCTCACTCTCTCTCAAATAAATACATAAATAAAATATTTAGTGTCTGGCTGGCTCAGTTGGTAGAGCATGCAACTCTTGATCTCAGGCTTGTGAGTTTGAGCCCCACGTTGAGAGTAAAGATTACATTTTTAAAAATCTATAACCAAAAGATAACCCGTGAAACTCTCATATGTTTGGAAATAATTCATGGGTCTATTAAAACATTTTAATAAATAGTAGGAAATATTCTATTCCAAGTAAATGAAAATTCTATATATCAAAGTGTGAGGGATGCAATTCAAGCAGCACTTACAGGTAATTTTATATCATACATATGTTAGAGCTTAAGACTGCTAAGCATCTGGCTCCAGGTTGGGCAAGGAACAAGAGAGTAAACTTTGATCAAAAACTGAATAATAGGGATGTCTGGGTGGCTCAGCAGTTGGGCGTCTGCCTTCGGCTCAGGGCATGATCTTGGGGTCCAGGGATCGAGTCCTGCATCAGGTTCCCTTCATGAAGCCTGCTTCTCTCTCTCTCTCTGCCTGTATCTCTGCCTCTCTCTCTCTCCGTGTCTCTCATGAATAAATCTTTTTTAAAAACCTGAATAATAAAAAATTCTAAAGCTCATTACAAAAAATAGAATAAAAATGAAACAGAAAAATCAATAAAATCAACAGTTACTACTTAACAAATGACTAAGGAAAGAAAAAACCTCTCAAGATAAGCAAAGAAACAGTGATTGCTTTAAAAATTACACACATGCCTATAAATGACCAAAAAATACATTTATAAAGGAAACTAATCACATTGCAGTGGAGATTTTCAGAAATCATTAGAAAATACATGAATAACATCAGAATATTCAGATTAAAGTTATAATATTTTAGAAAATCATAATTTCCCAAAACTATTCAAGAAATGTATAAAATTTGAATGGTCCTATAATCAGTAAATAAAATGAATAGTTTAAAATTCATTCACACACAAGTACATATGTACACAGGCATACACATACACAAATATAGACACAAAAAAAACCCACCCTCAAATGATTCCATGGGTAAGTTTTACCAAATATCACAGGAACAGATATTTTCAATCTTATTCAAATTGTTTCAGACACAGAAAAAGAGGAAATGCTCCCCACTCATTTTGTGAGTGTCAGATTCTTAGATAACCCAGACAGGACAGTGTGAGAATCAAAAACCATTGGGAGATCTCACTAATATAGGCACAGAGAATTTTTACAAACAGATTAGCAAATTAAGTTTAGTAACTTACCAAAATATCTTGACTGTATGTCAAGATTAGTAAGATTTAATGTTAGAAAATCTATTCACATAATCTACCTAATAATAAACCAAATAAGAGAAGTTACAGAAGCAAAAAAAAAAAGGCTATGATAAAATAAAAATAAATTCTTATTTTGAGGTAAAATTCTCAGTAGAAATAAAAGGGACTTCTTCTTATTACATAAAGAATACCAAAAACAAAGAGCAAATATGAGAATTAATAGTGAAAAATTGGAATTTCTTGCTTAAAATAAGGAAAAATATAAGGACTTCAGGTATTATTGCTTCTATGCAAACTTGTACTGTCGATGTTAAAGCAGTAAGACTAGAAAAAGAAAATTTAAGATGTAATCATTGGAAAGAAAAAAGTCTGAACTCAGATAATAATGTTAACACAGGAAAGTCAAAAACATCTATAGACAAATTGATAGGACTAATAAGAATCGTCAATAAAATTGCTGGCACACAAACAATACCTAAAGTCCATAATGTTTTTTACACACTAGCAACAAATGTACAAAAAATGGGATTTTGAAAAATGCATGTCATAATACCAACAAACACTATAAAGAACATAGAAATACACTTAACAGATGGTGTGAAAACTTTTATGGACAAAATCATGTTTTAAAATTTTAATAATATATTTAAAGAAACTAAGTAAATTGGAGAGATATACGATTTTTAAATTTGGGATATGGATTACAACTGAGCACTTATATTAGCTTACAATTGTACACAGTCATCTAACTCAAAGTCTATTCTATAATAAAAGTGTTGACTGTCTCACGTAATTAATTAACCACTGCATTGAAGGTGAGAAAGAATGGTTGGCCAGATACAGAGTGGTTGTAAATATATCAATTCTTTGTCCTCGTGCTGCCACTGCCCAGCATCAGGAAAGAGCATCGCACAGCATATGGCTAGTCTGGGAAAATAACAGCATTTCACAATTCGAAGTTCACTTTCTACTGAATGCATATTGCCTTTGCACAATCATAAAGTTGAAAGATCATCAGCCAAGGCCTGTCTGTATTATAATTTAAAAATACAAAACAATCATAGCATGACCATTTATGAATACGTCCATTTCAGTCAGATTATAGTCATATGTTCACAAGAATAACATACAGCAAGTTCAAGTGAGTGGTTACTTTTAGGGAAGGAGGGAGGGAAAAAAAAGATGTAGTAGGGCAATAGCTGTGCAGGAATTAACTTACCTTTCTCTCTTTTTAAAGAACTCTTAAAGCAAATGTATCAAAATAATAACCATTGCTTAAACTCAGCAATTGATACCTAAAGCTCTGTTATATCATTTCCTCATCTTCTGTATTTTTGCAGTGTTGTATAAACAAGTTTTTTTTTTACATATTAACATACTGTCTGGACTAGAAAGTTGAGCAATCCCCAAGTGTATCCTACCCCCTACCACCCTCCTAGGGTCTGCATTTTTGCGGTGAAGGCACAGAATGATAATCATCCTCCTGAAGCCAGTCAGCAAACTTGTGCCGTAAGTGGGGCTACAATCCACCACAATTGCCTGCTCTCTAGAAACAGCATGTGTCTGCCACTCTGGGCAAGCATTCAAGGTATCTCCACTCTCAGGTGTTATACAGATTTACTAAACCAGTAAGAAGTCAGGGGAGAGGGGCACCTGGGTGGCTTAGTGGCCAAAAGAAAAGGAAATTATGGGCAATGTCTCTGATGAACATTTGATGCAAAAATCCTTACCATAATATTGGTACACCAAGGGGCACCTGGGTGACTCAGTGGTTGAGCATCTGCCTTCGGCTGAGGGCGTGACCCTGGAGTCCTGGGATCGAGTCCTGCATCGGGCTCCCTGCATGGAGCCTGCTTCTCCCTTTGCCTATGTCTCTACCTCTGTGTGTGTGTTTCTCTCATGAAAAAATAAATAAAATCTTTAAAAAAGAAGTCGAGGGAGAAACTTAAATTATTGCCTTTGCAAATGACTGTATTTCTGTTACTACTGAGAACTATTCCACCATAAAATCAATGAGGGAGAAGTGAGTAAGGGTGGGGAAATGAAATACCGTCATTCCCATGAAGTCTAGGCATCACCCGTGCACTCAGTGGGGCCGTTTCTCTGCTTCCCTGCTCAGCATGGATAAACACAGACGCCCAGGCAAAGGCATCCATCTGTAGCCACCAAGTCAAGGGTAAAAGGGCACTTAGAGAAACTCCCTGTACATGGGAGCCTTAACCAAGGGCCCGCTAACAAGCAAGAAGGGGTCCCTAGAGAATCAGAGAAATCCCACCTGCTGAACTCTTCCTCTTTGGCCACAGAACATGAGGGGGTCGGTTCTGGGCAGAGGTTAAGGATGCAGAATGATGCAAAACTGGGTGCTGGAAAGCAGATGGAATTTTCCTAAGGCAGCCATTCTTAACCCTAATCACAAGTCACAGTAACTAGGGAACCAAGAAATACAGATGACCAAGCCTCACTCCCAGAGATTCTGATGCAATCAGTTTGAAGCCAACCATTGGTATTACTTACCCTTGCCTAAGGACTAACAAATAGTTTGGGAGGACTTTTAAGAGAAGTTATTTCCTCAGAGCTGTCCAAAAGTGGAATAAAATCAGATATGCCCAGACTCTAAGCCCAGTTCTGCCACTGATTATGTGACCTGGAGCCAGTTACTGCATTTGACTCAACCCCAGTTTTCTCCATTGAACCTGGGGACAACACCTACCCTTCTGTGATGATAGTAATGGAGATGATACAGGCAAAAGAGTGTCCACCACTTGGCTGTCATTACGAACAGTCATCTGTGGTCGAAGTACATCCTTGTGATGATGATTTACAACAGAGAAGCCAGAGCCTTGCATACCTGAGTCACTCCCATGTTTGTGAAGGAAAGTGATCACCACAGTACCCAGCTGGTTCTCTCTGGATCAAACACTGGTGTTGGCTTGAATGGGAAACCCTTTAGCAAGTAACTCTGTTATTCAAAGGAATAAAAGAGAGCTAAGGGTAGTTACCTGGACTGACTGTTTTGTATCCCCACCCTACCCCAAATTCCCATGTTGGAACCTAACCCCCAGTGTGTTAGGACATTTGGGAGATTAGCTCATGAGGGTGAAGCCTCCAGGAATGGGATTAGTGCCCTTATGAAAGAGCCCCCACAGAACTCCCTTTCCCCTTCCACCATGTGAGGACAGCAAGAAGATGGCTACTGGTGAACTAGGAAGTGGACCTGCATCAGACACACGGTCTCTGAGCACCTTGATCTTGGTCTGGCCTCCAGAACTGTGAGAAATAAATTTCTGTTCCTTATAAGCCACCCAGTCAGTGGTATTTTGCTACTGAACAGACTAAGACAGGCAAGTAACCAAAAGACTCCCCATTTGAGATTCAAAAATATATCACAGGGATGCCTGGGTGGCTTAGCAGTTGGGCATCTGCCTTCAGCTCAGGACATGATCCCAGTTCAGGAATCGAATCCCACATCAGGCTCCCTGCGAGGAGCCTGCTTCTCCCTCTGCCTATGTGTCTGCCCCTGTGTCTCTCAAAAATAAATAAATAAATAATCTTTTTAAAAAATGTATCACAGGCTCTGGTAGGTAGAATAATGCCCCCCACAAAGACCTCCACATCCTACTTCCCAGAATATTTGAATAGGTTACATGCTGAAGAGAAATTAAGGTTGCGGATGGATTTAACGTTGCTAGTCAGCTGACATGGGGACATTGTCCTACATTTGAGGTTGGCCCAATGTAAGAGGAAGGCAAAAGAGGGCAAACCAGGGAGATAGTGTCATGAGGACTTGACCCACTGTTGGAAGAAGCAACAGGAAGAGGGAGAAGCCATGAGGAAGCAGTGTGGGTGGATCAAGAAGCCAGAAAAGGGAACCAGAATCTCCCCTTGAGCCTCCAGAAGGAAAACAGCCCTGTTTACACCTTGACTGAAGGCAGCCCACATCAGACTTCTGACCTCCAAAACGTCAGATAATAAATTTGTGTTGCTGGGCTGCCTGGGTAGGGCAGTCAGTTAGGTGATTGACTCTTGGTTTCAACTCAGATCATGATCTAACGATCATGAGATAGAGCCTTGTGTCACACTCATCTTGAGTCTGCTTAAGATTCTCTCTCTCTTCCTCTCCCTCTTCCTGTCCCCACACCCTGCCATGGGTGCTCTCTCTCTCTCTCTCTAAAATAAATAAAATTAATTTGTGTTGCTTTAAGGCACAAAGTTTGTGGTAACTTTTTTTTCTGACCTCTCATTTCATTTTAATTATTTTTTCTTTTTCTGTCTTCTCTTCAATGTCCATCACCATGGGTCTCAGTGCATGTTATCAAAAATCCTTCAAGGACTTCTTTCTGACAGTTGGTTCCAGCTGGGGATGCCCATCTTAAGTTTGTGGTAACAGTACCAAAAGAAAATCATGGGTCATATCTTGTGTAACCAGAGGATTTCAGGCCCTCTTCCTTGGTGTTCCTGGCTAAATTAGATGGCTGCTGGGCGGTGGCGGGGAGTGGAGGAGGGGTAACAGAGGGAAGCTTCGGGCCAAGAAATGGCCATCACAATTAATGCTTATGACAAAATCCAAGACCAAATCCAATGTATTCACTTGAGAACAATTGTTGAGCATCCTCTCTGTGCTGGATGGTGGGAACAACAGATGACTAGGGCATGGTCTCACACTTGAGGACTTCACCATCTAGAACACAGGAGGCAGGGACATAAACAGAGTTGGTAGTACTGTGATCTGTGGCTAATATCAGGGAGTTTTCATGGTGGCGTGCCAGCTGAATTTGGAAGAACTAGCAGATAGTTGTGCAGCAAACTATTTCCCAAGAGAGAAGTATGAGCAAATGCAGGGCTCTTATGAAGATAAGCACCCATAAATCATCCCGCATTGCCAGAAATCAGCAGATAAAACTTGTCCTCTGTGTCCTTACCCCAGGTCAAATGTTGCTCTTCCAGGACAAGCCCAGCCTGACCTACTGCAGGCTCTGATGTACAGAATCCCTGGCTCACAACCCCTCTCATATATCTGGGCCTTACACTATTCCTGCTGTACCAGTACCTCTGGTACCGCTATTCATACTTGCTCTGGTGCTCACCCCAGGAGCTCCCCATTACCCCCTCTCCCACTTCAAGAGCCTTTGAGACACAGCCCAGCCCATCCTCCTCCCTAATGGACCACGTTCCTGCCTTTCCTCTTAGCCCTCCCTCCAGCCCTCTGCCTATTACTTGCTTCCACCTCCCAGTGCTGCTGAGAAAGAGAAACAAAGATGCTAGCGCCCTCCCTAGAATCTTTCTATAAACTGTATCTTGGGGCTCCTGGGTGGCTCAATCGGTTAAGCACCTGACTCTTAATTTTGCCTCAGGTCATGATCTCAGAGTCCTTAGATGGAGTCTCACATCAGATTCTGCACTGGTTCCTGCTTAAGATTCTCTCCCCCATCTCCTTCTACCCCGTCCCCCCGCATCCTCCACCCCGCTGGCTGGCATTCTGTCTCTCAAAACAAAACAAACAATACTGTTCCTTCTCTGGAAGATAAATAGGGAAACTAAGTTAGTACAGTGTGTCTTCAAATGCACTGGAGATTAAACTTTTTTCCAAAGCAGAAGTCACATTTATTTTCCAAAGGAAAGATAGCACTTCTTCTTCCACGGTGGTGATGCTAGGGATGGTTTAGAAGCTTCCAGCTCCCCACAAACAATCCCACTTTTTAAAAACAGTAACATTCTGTGACATGGATAATTGCCATTTCCTTGATTGTATTTCAAATGTAACTAAATATATCTTAAGAAAAATGTCATCTTCTTATTGATCAGTATTATACAATCTAAGTAATTTTGTTAAAAAGCTTCAAACAGGTTCCTACTCATTCTCCCTCCCTCTTACTGCTGAGTAAGACTGCTGTTACACTGCCCCTAGGTATTCCAGAGCCTGTGAGGATGCTTACCAAGAAATGAGTAGTTATGAACATGGACTTGGATTTGCTTCAAACTACATGTGCCATTACCACTGGTCACCCAATCTCTGTTTTCTGTTAAAAAAAAAAAATCAAAACTAACATGACACATATTTCTACCAGGCCAAAGCACTGGAAACATAACTTTGAAGAGTAAAGAATTTCCAAACCAAGATTTAAAATCAAGAATATGTTCAACTTTACAAGTAAATAGCACCTGAGGCATATTGCACCTGTCGCATCACTGTTCAACCTAGACCATTAGAAGGGGGATTTACAGTAGCTTCTGATGGGTCTAAGGAAGAAACACCACCTGTTGCACATTTTTGCTGAGGCCTGCCTGGGCAGAAACCACATAGCTGAAGGCTAATGTTAAAAAAAGATACTCTACATAAACCAAGATGGAAAAGATGAATCAATACATGTTTTTCTTTATTTGTATGATTGTTTGGGACCTAATGTTTCCTTCACAACTGAAAACAATAGTCACACTGTGTGTGGGAGATGTGACCAGCAAAGCCAGCCTAATACCCCAGCACTCTCTGTACTGTATACACTCAAATGCAGAACTTGACCAGTGGCTATGAACATTATTTGCTCACCTACTCAATGGTTGCCTTTCTCACTCCACCTCTGACTCAGCTTGGATTATATGTGCTGGGTTGCCCACAAAGCTGATGAGCTTTTTTTTTGTGAAAATGGTTTCTCAGCTGTGTATAGCTCAGTTAAAATGCTCCAGGAGGCTTTCACCCTCGACTGATGAATGTTCCACTTGGCTTTCAAGCTGTTCTCACCCGTCCAGAGACATTGCTTATATACTTCTCCTACTTCTACATACAGAGCAAGCCCAGCAAGCTTCCCACAGTCATTCTGAGACCTTCCAGACTCAGCTCTCATTTCTCCTCTTCCAAACTGGGTTAGTGGCCCTTTGTCTGACTCCCTTCATGCCCTGCATCTACCTGTATTGCTAATACAACAGAATGATACAGAGATAATAGGTTGGATTCAAGCCATACCTTATGTATCTTTGTACCCCCCATGTGTAAAACTAGCACCTAATAGATTCTCAATAGAACCTAAGGTGAAGGTGAAGCAGACTTATGTCATTGCCAAAGCTCTGTCCCACCTAAGAAAAGTTCAGAAAGTCAAGTCAGCCCTTCAAGGGCCTGGACCAATCCCAACCGGACTGCTGTCTGGGCGGGAAGACTTCCTCTCCTGAAGTCCACTGCGGCTATTCTCCATTTGTGGTGAGCTCTTTGAGTTACATTACAGTAGCTAGTAAGGGAAGCCTGGCTCCATGTGTTACTTTACTAGCTGACTTTGCTTTTCTCTTTATGTGGAAGAAAAAATGGGGTGCCTGAGTAACTCAGTTGGTTAAGCATCCCACTCTTGGTTTTGGTGCAGATTATGGTTTCAGGGTCATGGGATCAAGCTCCAAAGTGGGCTCCATGCTCAGTGCAGAGTCTGCTTGGGATTGTCTCTTCCTCTCTGTCTGTCCCTCCCATTCATGTGCATGCACTCTCTCTTAAATAAATTAATTTAATCTTTTTTTAAATGTTGGGGGAAAGAACATTCCATCTGATGGGGCAACAAGCATCAGATCATAAGCTAAAGAGATTTGCTGTCCAGAGCCTAATTGTGCAACATATGAAGTTGTACATAGGAGGAGGTCATATCTTCTCTCTCTCTAATCTCCTGCTTGTCCTTAAAATGAGATGGATAGACGCCACTTCACACCTGCTATGATGGTCACACTAAAGATAATAACAGGTGTTGGCAAGAAATGTGGATAAGTTAGAACCTTCACATGCTGTTGATGGGAATATAAAACAGTACAGCTGCTTTGGAAAAGAGTTAAGCTTCAAGTCACAATGACTCCTCAATTCCACCCCTAGGTATATACCCAAGAGAAATGAAAACAAATATCCAGACAAGAACTTGTACATGAATGCTCATAGCAGTATTACTCATAATAGCCAAAGTGGGGAAACAACCCACAGTCCATCAACTGGTTAATGGACAAAAAAAATGCGGTACATCCACACAATGGGAGACTCCTCAGCCATAAAAAGCCAAGTACTGATACATGCTACCACATGGATGAAAGTTGAAGACACGTGCCAAGTGAAAGAAGGAATAGGGACTGATGTTTCATGGTACAAGGTCTCCTTTGGGAGTGATGACAATGTTTTGGAACTAGAAAGAGAAATGGCTGTCCAACATCGTGGATGTAGCAAATGCCACCAAAGTATTCACTTTAAAATGGCTGGTTCTACGTTATGTGAGTTCACCGAAGAAGAAAGAAAAGAAAAGAAAAGAAAAGAAAAGAAGAAAAAAGAAAAGAAAAGAAAAGAAAAGAAAAGAAAAGAAAGAAAGAAAGAAAGAAAAGAAAGAAAAGAAAGAAAAAGAAGAAAGAAAGAAAGAAAGAAAGAAAGAAAAGAAGTTTAGAGTTGAAGAGATGTTTTCATTTTTAGCCAGCCTGCATTACATTTATCATTTACCAACAGAGCCTTAAAATGTAATTTTTAGTATCTATTTTCGAGTGGAAAAAGAGGCCCACGAAAACCTTCTGCAGCCCTACGTGGGGGTGTGCACTGACTGTCCCACTGGGAGGTTTCCCTGGAGGCAGACCTACCAGCATCATAGGCTCAGAAGAGCACCTCAAATGACCGAGGGGAAATGGTGGCCAATGAGCCTTGTTTGGGAAAACACAAGGTACAAGGGTACCTACTAGGGATTTTCAGAAACCATTCCAGAGGGCTTTGCTGGGATGCGGGGTCACTGCAAGGGAGGCCATACAAATAGCAGTTACTGAATTCCTTATTTTAACACCAGTCTGCAGTGGTCTTTAGAAATTAAATTAACTACTAATTTTTTATTCAGCCTCCCTTCTTTGCACACTGCTTGATGTTCACCCTACAAAGGAGGCCTACCCATTTTACAGATGTGGAAACTGAAGCCCTGAGAGAAGGCAAGCAGTTCATTGACATCACGCAGCGTGAGAGAGTTACAGCCAAGGAATCACACCCAAATCCGTGTGTCTGGCTTTTCCCACCACACCATGTGGCACCCTGCAAAGGGAATGTTTGGTTTTTAAACAAAAGCATCTTGGCTGCAGCAAACTCTGCGTGTTGTGCCTTTACCCTGTGCTCAGTTTCTGAGAACAGTCACTCTGGGCTTTCTAAAGAAGACATGTGGACAGCACCTGCCGTGAGGCTCTGCAGACAATCCTGTAGAGACAACAGACCCTGAAAAAAATGTCATAGATGATAAAGAGGACCCCAAATAGGATCAGAAAAATCTGTGGACTCTCATTGAGGGCATTTGCTTTCCTCCACCTAAAACCATCACTGATCAATTGCTCTTGTGGACTGACAGCTAATCACTTTCTGATCTCATTAGCAGTTCTAGGGCTTAAGCGTATTAGTGAGCCCGGGAGGAAAAGCGGGGTGAGCTTCAAATTAGCGCAGAGATGAGGGAAATGAGCCTCACACATTTGGTTCTTTCTAGAAAGGTTTATGCAGATCAAAGAGTTCAAAATTTATCTTCCATAAAGGTCTATGGGGGAGGGGGGCATAAACCTGTCCTGGAGGGTAGCCCTATGAGAAGCAGGTAAAGAGGGGGAGGAGCCTTTAGACCTGATTATACAACAGACAGCCTCTGTGCAGACAGCACCTGGGGCGACTTGGCTGTGGGAAGATGACCTTTCAGAGTCTATGCCAAATTAGCCCAATTACCCGGTTAAACAAACAGAGCCCCAGGCGTCTCTCTGGATACTACATTTTATCATCTTCTGGCAGTGTGCAGTCTTTCCAAGAAAGCTGTCCTGTTGAAAAATTGCTGGGTGGTGAGAGAATCAGCAAAAGGTGCATATTTGTAAACAGAACCTCTAATATTCATTATTTTTCCCAGAAGGGATAAGGCCAGCTCCACCACCAGCGGATAAAAACAGCTTTGCCTGCTGTGGCTGTCGTCTCAATGATAAATGTATTTTTCTCCACTGCCCAAAGCTGGTCTCTTGACATACTCTGAAAAGTAGGGGAGGGGGGATGTTACTTGCTGAGCCCCACAGGAAGGAGAGAGGAGTGCTAGCGATGCATATATTTTAATGATGGGATCTGCACCAAGAAAGGGTTGGCCTAAATCCTTTCCTCAACGGCCCTTTCTCCAAGGAGAGTTCTCTGATGGAGAAAAGCAGGGGCAATTAGAAAAGCCGCACCATGAGGAGGGACCCGCACAATGCTGGGGAAGGGCTCTGCCGGCGGACTGTTCCGGGGGGACGCAGGTGATGGGCCATTATAAGAATGAAACCGGGGTGGCTGGCTTGGGAGGAGCAGGGTCTGCGCGGCTGTAACAAAGCCTCCCTCCACTTTCTAACCCACTTGTGGGGCCCACGTTTCCCCTTCCTGTTTCATGGGAGTGTCTCAGGGAGTGTGAAAGCTGGGGAGGCTCACTGAGGTCATGCACTCAGGGACAGCAAACACTTGCCACTGCTACCCTGTCCTCCACCCCCTCCCTGTGCCCAACTGATCACCCTGCCTAATCTTTTCAAGCCTACATGCAGCCTCAAAATTCTCATCAGCTCAGCATGCCACAAAGCCTCAGCAGAGTTAGTTCGCCAGATGAAAGCCGGTAGGTTAGTTTTGTCTAACCTCATCTCGTCGTTTCTGTTTCAACACACTGCTTGTTCGTTGGGTTAAAGATTATACGTTATGCTATTGTTCTAGATTTTCTTCTTTTATTTCTTTGTCCCTGCCCCCCCTTGCTTTTACTGTTTTTAAAGATTTTATTTATTCATGAGAGACACACAGAGAGAGGCAGAGACATAGGCAGAGGGAGAAGCAGGCTCCCTGTGGGAAGCCCCACGTGGGACTCCATCCCAGGACCCTGGGATCACACCCCGAGCCAAAGGCAAGGCGCTCAACCACTGAGCCACCCAGGGATCCCGACCCCTTTGCTTTTAAAACATAAAATAACAGCTTTATTTGAGATATAATCCCCATGCCACAAAACAGACCCTTTTATATAAAGTGTACAATTCATTCATTTTTAGTATATCCACAAGGTCGTGCAACTTTCACCACTAGCAAATTCCAGAACGCTTTTATCATGTCAAGAAGCAACGATACACACACACCCCAAACCCAGAAGCAGTCACTCCCCACTGCCTTTTCTTCCCAGCCCCTGGCACTCACTAATCTACTTTCTGTCTCTATGGAATTTGCTTATTCTGGACCTTTCCTATTAATAGAATCATATGACATGTGACTTTTTGTATCTTAAGAGTTCATTTCTTGGGACACTTGGGTGGCTCAGTGGTTGAGCGTCTGCCTTGGGCTCAGGGCATGTTCCCGGGGCCCCAGGATCGAGTCCCACATCGGGCTCCCTGCGAGGAGTCTGCATCTCCTTCTGCCTGCCTCTCTCTCTGTCTCTCATGAATAAATAAATAAAATCTTAAAAAAAAAAAAAAAAGTTGATTTCTTTTCTTCTGATTTTAAAAGAAAGCAAAACATCACTGGGGCCCCTCCAAGTGGCATGGGCCCCAGGCACCAAGCCTGCTGCAGAAGTCGGCCTTGCCTCCAAGGAAGCCTCCACCCTCCCCAGGGCACCTCCAACTCTGCTGGCCACCACACACTGCCACTGCCCATTTCTGACACCTTCACAGCGCTGCAGGAGTCCCAGGTGAGGGCAGATGTGGGGATGCCTCCCGCCCTCCGCACCACCCAAGCCTGCCCTGCTCCCCACTGCCCTGTTCATGGCACTGACCCAGAAGTCAGATCCAGCCTGTCCTCCACTCAGCCCACCCTCTGAGACCTACTGCTTTGATCCCAGGCCAGGCCTGCCTGCCTGGCCTCTTTCTCACTTAAACTATTCCCTCCAGAGGGTTTCCTTATGCAAAGAGGCTGTCCACCATCAGGCCTGAAACCTGGGGTGGGCTGGCTTGCGCATAAATGCTATCCTGTTAGCAGATCTCTTTTGCTTTGCCCTTGCTACCAGAGGACCACTTTGGAGGCAGCTCGGAGCCCTGCCTGGGCAACAAGTACAGAGCAGAGAAAGCCCAAACTTGTGCCTTTGTCACTCTTCCTGGCTCCTCCTCCCGCGTCTGTTCCCAGAAAGCTCCTTCTGTTCCCTGAGCCTGTCCAGCTGGAGGGGTGGGAAAGACAGACCGTCTGTCAGACCCTCCAAAGGGACTTCCAGAAGTTGGGGTGGAGAAACAGACTTTGAGAAGAGGACCACACAATGGGACCTCGGGGAATTCACATCTTCTGCCTGTGATCAAGTGGCCGACAGCCTAAAGGGAGGGCTGAACGCCAAGGGCCCAGGCCAGGAGGCTGCAAAGCACAGGACTCACTCACTCATGTTCCAAGGCCTGTGAGTCAGCAGGAGGAAGTGCAGCTGGGAGGATGGGGCGGGAAGCAGACGACCACCACTCCTGGGTCCCGCCTGTCTGCCCGACCCCCACCATCTCTGGAGTCCCTTCACCCCTCCATGAACGTCTACAGTGTACAGGAACCAAATCAATCTACCACAGGCAGTTGTTAGACCCCCTACTCAGAGGCCAGGACACTGGGCAAGAGCTTGAAGCCTCAGGTTGTTCATTCATTTATCCCTTCATCTCCTTTCCCAAGTCTAGGGTGTGCTCAGCACTACACAAGATGCCAGAAAGGCAGAAATGAGACAGACATGGCCCACAAAGAACATGTGGCCCAGAGGGGTGACAACAGAGACAGTTCACTAAGGGGATCTGGTGAGAGCAAGGAGTGTTAGTTCTTCCTGGGGGCAGGACTGGGCATCAAGAAAGGTTTTAGAGAGAGTGTTAGTTTGCTAGGGCTACCGTATCAAAATACCACAGACTAGGTGGCTTAAGCAACAGAAATGTATCTCCCTACCTTTCTGAAGGCTGGAAGTCCAAGATCAAGGTGTCAGCAAGGGATGGTTTCTCCTGAGGCCTCTCTCCTTGATCTTGGATGCCTTCTTCTTCTTGTGTCCTCTCACATGACCTGTTCTCGGTGCATACAACTCCCCAGAATCTATATCTACAACCAAATTTCCTCTTACAAGGATGCCAGTCAGATTGGATTAGGGACCACTCTAATGGTCTCAGGGTAACTCAATCACCTCTGAAGAGCTTCTCTCCAAATGCAGTCACAGTCCAAGATACTGGAGACTGACATTTCAACATATAAATTTTAGGGAGACACAATCCAGCCCGTAACAGAGAGGTTGTCTTTGGGCTGTGCCTTAATAGTAGAGCCGAAACTGGCCACATGGGCCAAACAGAGAACTATTCTTGATGTCAAGCCCAGCAGAGCAAAGACCCAGAAGTACCAAATGCCTGTCACCTGCAGGGAGTAGCAAGAGTTGGCTACGCAAGAAAGAAGGCAAAAGTAGCCCACGCTTTAAGGATGCCGTGTGTTTTCCTGGTGGTTGTGTACGGGAAGGGGGATGGTGGGCAAGAGTTCAGGCTCTGAATGTCCTCATGTGCAGACTGAGTATTGTGCGGACTAAATCAAAGTTTGTTAGACTCGGAGTGTTTATAATAATTAATTATCACTATTATAAGTGGTTCTCCTTTTTGGTACTCCTTTATGTCCTTTGGTGACTATAGATTAGGGTTTTTTTTTTTAATGAAAATGTAAGATGGTCAAGAGGTAGCCGATGCTGGGAAAGTCAGAAGAGTGAGAAAAATCTACTCCATGTAGCAAATCTACTCTAGTCATCAAGTGTTTGCTGGGTGTAGTTGTCTGCTCAGTGCTGTCTGGAGGGGAGAAATCTAAGGCAGGCTCTTGTAGCAGAGCTGACAACTCATCTGGGAATGTTCCTTCGGAGGATGAGCCCACCCGCAGGAAGCTGGCAGGGGTGCTGTGGTTGTAATCGCAGCCCTTACCCCTCTAACCCCCGAAGGCACCAGACTCAGAACTGGTAGCTAAATCAAAGCTCCAGGGACAGAGAGGACTTAAAGACCTCCCAGAAAGTGGCTAAAAGCCCTGAAGGATGTTTTTCACATAAGCTCTCTTGAGAAGGGCTTAGGGCTCACCCTCAGATTTCCTTGAAACTGTAACTGAAAGAAAGCTTGGAAAATCTGAACGCTCCAGTCTCTGAGAGGGAAGTGTACAGAGCAGGGAGCCGGGAGCCAGAAGAACAAGCCCGAGCTCTGACTCTGCCTTCACTAAGCTATGCAATTTTGGTGGAATCACTAGTCCGGGAATCTTTGAGTGGTCAGTTCCTTCATCTCTAAAATCAAGAGCAAATTACCACCTACCCCCACCTGCCGTAGGACTGGGTAACTGTTGGGATCAGATGGGGGAACCGAAGAGACAGTGCTCTGAAACTGCACAATTCCGCATATCCTGAGCCATCGACAGAAAGATGAGACCACTAGGCTTCCAGAGTGGGTGTAAAGGGACATCTCCGTAGTTCCCAACCTGGGTGTACACTGAAAACATCTGGTTGCTGGTAAGAACTAGCTACACCTGGGCTCTCCAAGATGTTTCCCAGGTGATACCAGTGTGCAGCGAGGGTACAAAACACAGCTTATAACTAATTTGATTGATTAGGTCATTTTACTCCTTCGGCAAAACCCATCGTCCACAGCTGTGATGGTAGAAAAAAAAAATCTCTCCTAAACCACTTCCTGGGGTGACTGGGTGGCTTAGTCCGTTAAGCTTCAAACTCTTGATTTTGGCTCAGGTCATGAGCTCAGGCTCCTGGGATCCAGCCCCTGAGTGCTGGGGGTTGGGGGCCTCTGCATGCTCAGCAGGGAGGCAGCTTGGGAGATTCCCTCTTTCCCTTCACCCCCTTCTTGTTCTCGCTCTCCCTCAAGTAAACACATCTTTAAAAATAAATAAATAAAATGTTTCCTGAGCAGAATTAAATCCTCACACCTAATCACTAAAGACTCTGGTTCTCAAAACATAGTATGCAAGAGGATCCCATGTGTTACTTGTTAAAGAAGTGGGCAGAAACTCACCTCTATGGAGATTCTAATCCATTCAGTCTGATAACGGGCTCCGGAAATCTGCATTTTAGTCACATCTGGTGTAAAGAGAATCCACTGGACCCAAAAGAAAAAAGAATTAACTTCTTAACCTTGCCCTCATACTAAAACAACAAGTAATCTTAGCCTTCTGACAACAATAATAACCACAATAGCTACTGTTTATTGAACACATACCTCATACCAGGGTCTTAGGTACAAGTATCTGGAATCTTCTTAAGAGCCATGAGGTAGTATTCCAAGTTTGCAAACGTGCACCCAATACTCCTCCCTCTGGGAAGAGTTCTTCCCCTCCCACTTTGTGTTGAGGAACTGCACTTTCCCCATTTCACGTGACTGTAGTGGAACTGCCCATCAAACTGCCCAGTACCACCCCTTGGGGGAGAGGAAGAGGCCCAGAGGGCATGTGACTCCATCCCAGCCAATCAGGTTCCTCCTTCTGGGCCTCTGACTTGAGTGGGGACAGGTTGGGGCCCAGGGCAGGTGTGTCCTGCTTTCCCTGGGCTGAGGCCCTGAGCCAGCTGTTCCCAAGATTTGATGGTTTAGCTTTCTCTTCCATTTCATGAGCTATTCAGTAATCTTCCTGTAAATCTTTTTTTGGCTTAAGTTAATCAAAGTTGGTTTCATTTATTACAACAAAAAATTAATGAAATATTCATTTTACAGATTAAGAAGCTGAAGCTCAGAGGAATTCAATAACTGAGTCGAGGATCCCACGTACAGGAGACAGCAAAGCAGGACGTACCACTGGGCCTCTCTGGCTTCACAATACCTGACGTTATTTCATTTCCCCTGAAATTCATTCTCCTGAGAACTCCAAAGGGTCAGAGGAGGAAGAAGAGAAAGTGCACTTTCAAAACATATATGTTCTTTGAAAAATATTAAGAGAAATTTAAAGGTTACTACAAACTCCCACACTCATCCCTCTGTAGGTTTAAAACCTCCCAAAGACAATTATTAATTTAATTATCCATTTCTATTAAATGTCTCAAGGGTATAACCAGCAACTCTCTTATTAAATTATATATTACAATACAACACATGGCTGAGTTAAAAAGGCATAAAAAGCAAACAGTGGTTCAAGTTGGGAAAATGCCAAAGAAAAACATTCCAACAAAGTAATAATTAAGACCAGAATTCACCACCACTTCAGCTGAGTTTGTTTTATTTTATTAAGTTACTGACTTCTTAAATTCATGGATCCTAGATTATGATCCTGAAATCAGAAAAGAGAGGCTACACTTGTGACCAAAAGTGTGACCAAGTCATCCTTCTGAACATTAAATTTTCCAGCTCTGGTTCCCATAACAAATGGCTTCTCTTGCTTCCTCTTTCCAGCCATACACATGAGACTATAAAGGGAAAAAATATCTATATTAGTCAGTAATATGACTGTTGTTCTGCTAGTCACTGCAGCCCAAAGCCAAGACCAAGCAGATATTTGTCACTACATGGAAATTAATTTTGCAGAATTTACTTTAAGTATATACATAAGCCCTATTCATTGAGTGTTGACTGTCTCAAATACACCTCATTGAAGAATTCTAGGAAGCCTTCTTTTGCCGAACATACCCAATGTATGCCCCATAACCAGTGCCCCTAAATGATAAGCACTTGGGCAGCTTTCACATGCCGCTTCACTGCACTTCTATGCAGTATCAGGTATCAGTGTATGGCAAACCATTTATTCCCCTCAGGGAATTCAGTCTAAAAATATAATCAACAAAAAATTAAAAAATGAAAAATTAATAAAAATATGATCACCAATGTATGCAAATATTTTAGCCCTAAGTCTATTAATCATAGCATTGTTTACAAGAAGAAAAAAATGGAAACAATGTAAATGTCTAATGATTAATTAAATATGTTATGGCATAACCATTGTAAAAACCCCATTGTAAATAAGTGTTCATGAGAAGAATGTTCATGGAATGCATTCATGATTGTTAAATGGAAAAACTCATAGAACAGTAAGTCCAAAGTGATTCTTTTTTTTTGTGTATATATATATATATATATATATATACAAATATATGAAATATTTTCCAAAAAAAGATTAGAAGGATATTCACCAGAATAAAGGACAGTTATTCCTGAGAACTATAATTGTAAATTTATTTTAAGATTTTATTTATTTTTTTTTTGAGAGAGAGAGATCATGAGTAGGGGAGAGTGGCAGAGGGAGAGAGAGGAGCAGACTCTCCACTGAGCAAGGAGCTCAATCTCAGGACTCCAGGGTCATGACCTGAGCCAAAGGCAGATACTTTACTTAGTGAGCCACCCACGCGTCCCTATAATTTTTTTTTTAATTTTCTTATAGTCCATATCCCTCAAATTTTAAGGAGCATTTTTTTAAAGCAAACTATTGGGTTGGCCACAGAATGGTCAAGCTGTTAGGTTTGCGTTCTCAGTCAGATCTTAGTTGGCAGCTAATAGTATCCCATAGGACTGGACTTTCAGATCGTTAGCTGAATGCTATCTGGGAGGCCATTCAGATGATTCCAGGTATTGTCATGTACAAAACTGTCAAGAAAGAGTCCAAATAGAGAAGTAAATTCAAAGGATTAAGAAATAGAAGCAAAGAAAAAGGTAAATAGATTGCCATCAACATAAAATGTAACTGGTGATTTGTGCAGCTTTACCAACAGATGATTTGTAAAGCTTTACCAACTTACTTTCAAAAATAAGGGAAATAGCCTTATGCAGGTACAATTCCTTGAAGAGGTCAAGTCTAAAGTCAGTGTGTAAGAACTACTGCCACTCTAGTAGCCTAAAGCAAGTCTAACAGAAATGTAATAATTATCTATCTCCCTCCAGCTTCAAACTCATTCTCAACTCCATTACCAGGCAACCAAAAGCAGGATGTTATTTTGAAAGACGTGGAGGGGCAGTGCAGGTGGCTCAGTGGTTTAGGGCCACCTTCAGCCCAGGATGTGATCCTGGGGTCCTGGGATGGAGTCCCACGTTGGGCTCCCTGCATAGAGCCTGCTTCTCCCTCTGCCTATGTCTCTGCCTCTCTCTCTCTCTCTCTCTCCCTCTCTCTTTCTCTGTGTGTGTGTGTGTCTCTTGTGAATGAATGAATGAATGAATGAATGAATAAATAAATAAATAAATAAAATCTTTGAAAGATGTGGAAAATTAACTTCCTCTCTAACCTAGTTCAGAGTATAGCAATCGCTTTGGCCACCATCTTGGTTTTGACCCAACCTCCCAAAACATCCCACAGAGAAGGCTCCCATTGTCTCTGACTGCCTCTGTCACGAAGACACAAAGGATTATGAGGAAGTCTTCACTTCAGACTGTAACACTCCCTCACACACTTTCTGCTAATGTGGTCAGCCAGTTCTTCAAACTCTCAATACCTATTTACCACAACAGTGAATGTTTCTGTGTTATGGCTAGAATAATTTCAGAAGAAGTGCTTCATACAAAAGACAAATAACTATAAAATATGTCTTAAAGTCTTGAGGGAAACACTGAAATATTTTTTAAATCACTTTTCAAAGATCTTGGATAATTGGGGACACACTTATGTATTCTGTATATCATGTTTGTTCTGTAGCCCAAATGGTCCCTGGCCTGAGAGCACAAGTCAGGATCCTGGAGCACTCGCTCTGTGTTTGTCCTCTGTGGGAGGGCAAAGGCTGGCTCTACCTCTATTTGTTGCCTCCCAACTACCATCCTTACCCATCTTCCCTTTAGGCAGAGCCTGCCTCCCACGACAGAGACTGAAAAACACCAGATAATTGCTTTTCCAGCCTCCCTTACAGTAGAGTAGCTGAGTGATACCATTTTGGCCAGTGAAGCATAAGAAAAATTCTGAGAAACTCCTGAAAAAAGATTTGCTTTCTTCATTTTATGAATGAAGCAGCAGAGGAGAAGAGCTTTCTTCCCCACCACCTTCCCTTCCTTTTAAGGATGTGATTGTAAGATGATTTGTAGCTGCAGCAGCCATCATGAGGCCATGAGGAGAAACATTGTTGACTCACTATGGATGGCAGGGCAGGAAAAGAGATAGAGCCTGGGAACTTGAACTACTGCACAAAACCCTGTATTCACATACTTCCTGACTTCTTAAGTGAGACACTAAGTTTTCACATCTTTTTCAAAACTTTCATTTGCATATTCTACTGTTTACAGCTGAAAACATCCCACCTAATTCTACTCAGAGAGCTCTATATCCTCCCCAGACCTCAGAGCCTCCTTCCTCTCCTTGAAAAGGCTTTCTATTATTCAAGGCAGAAATAACATCACAGCCTTAAGAAGTACTTTTGATATACTTTACCAGCTTCTAGGCCTTCCAGAAAATAATGACTATGTATTTCCCCAACTCTTTGAAAGCTTCCTTGTGATTAAAGAGATGTCCAAAAGATTGCCAAGGTGTTTCAGTTATCAACTGCTGTGTAACAAACCACTGAAAAATGTATTAGCTCAAAATGACATTTATTTGCTCACAGTCTTGTAGGTCAGTAATTTGGGCTGGGCTCAGCTGGGACAGCCCATCTCTGCTCCATATGGTATCAGTCAGTCTCCCTTTGCATTTGGAGTTCATTGGCAGATCTCAGTTGGCAGGTCAGCTGGAGACTGGCTGATCCTGAATGTCTGACAGTTAGCCTGTTAGTGAGCAGAACTCATTTCTCTTCCATGGTCTTTTTAGCAGGAGCTCAGCTTCCACACATAGCATCTGAGTTCTAAAAGCCTGAAAGTGGAAGCTGCAAATCCCCTTGAGGCCTGCAATCAGAAATCTCTTTTATGGCATTCTGTTAGTAAAAGCAAGTCACCGGACAGCCCAGCTTCAGGACATGTGGGAATAGGCTCTGCCTCTTGATGAGAGGAGCATTAGTTAATTTGTGGCCAAGTTTAATCTACTACCCAAAGTACTTGCAGTCTGCATAATTAACAATTGTTAGAATTGGAGTAAATGAAATTCTCCAACAACGACAAATTTTTTTAGTTGTACATACTGGTCACACAGCTACATATATGTTAATGTAATTATGCAGATGAAGATGCTGACCAAAAAATTAGTGGAAAAGGAGGGCAGATATTTTTATTATTTTCCAATTTGAGGGATAAGATTACAAAACAAAATTAGAAAGTTCTTAGAGGGGTGCCTGGGTGGTACAGTTGGTTGAGCATCTAATTCTTAGTTTCAGCTTAGGTCATGATCTCAGGGTTGTGAGACTGAACCCCACGTTGGGCTCCATACTCAGCACGGAATCTGCTTGCAACTGTCCTTCTCCCTCTGCCCCTCCCCGGCTGAATACGCATGCTCTTCCTCTCAAAAATAAATTTTTAAAAACTCTTAGAAAATAAATTTGCTTATTTTCCCACAAAATTTGTGTTCCTAGGTGACTTAGAATTATTATTCCATTTAGTCACAGATTATCTTTGGAAAGTTTTTTTTTGCAGTGGTTCTTCATCTGGGTACATTATCAAATCTCCCAGAGAAACTTAAATCCCCAAAGATTCCAATGCAACTGGCTAAGGATGGAAAATCATTTATTTGGTGTATGTCTGACTTTTTCAGCTCCGCTACAATCTACTGAGGATGTACCATCTCTGAATCGCAGACCTTGGAGCATCCAGATTTTCTGGCTTTTCTGTTGAGTTCCAGGAACGTCTTGGGTTCCAAGTCAAAATTACATTCCCTGTGGTCATCTAAACCCAGAATTACTTACTTATACCCTAATGAACAATCCTTCTATGATTCTTCTAAATGCTTTTGCTTAAAGGCTGCAGAATAGTAGCCCACAGATTGGAAATGACCTGAGTTTTGTTTGACCTGCACACACATCAGTGGCCCAGACAATATATTTTTTAAAGAGGGAAAAGGAGTTAGGTGCCCACATTCATAAATCAGGATCTTCACCTTAAGATCAGAGTTGGGGCTTCTCTTGAAAATGCTGAAGATCTAAGAACACACAACAGAGCTCATAGGCTCCAGTCAGCCCTGGACTGCTTTTTTAATCTACAACAGTTTTTATTCCTAGCTGTCTTCACTCATTTGTATTACTTGTCTCTGCTCTATGAGCATTTGAGTTTCTACACTTGATCTAGTTCAACACCAACTAACACTTTATAATTGAAGATTCTTAGGCCCAGAATCTTGGGTGGATGAGTGGTGTTGAGTCCCTATGCTATACGTGGCCCCACATATACATCATCATTTGGTTTTGATATCAACTCTGGGAGGAAAGGGTTTACCAGGACCTTCTAATAGATGATGAAACTGAGTCTCAAAGAGATTAAGTAACCTGGCACATATAGGTGTTAAGAAATAAAACTGATACTCAAGCCCAGGTTTTTGTGGGTCTAAAACAAGGCTTTTTGTGCCCCTCCATAGTAATTCCTGCCCCTCCATGAGGACTGCTTTTTCTTGCTTCCTACCCCTTCCTACCTCCCTTTCCAACACCCTTTCTACCTCTACATTACCAGGTACTAACATTTCCTGGCTCCTCTCTCTCTCTCTCACCTCTTATTCCCTGACCCTGTCCACCAACTTATAGTTCCCTATTGGTCCCAAAGCCCGTATTTCCATTATCACACACCATATCACAGTCATAAAATAACTTGTTCTGCAGTAGGAAAGGGTCTAATTACAACTCCTAAAATTGGCAATAGAGAGTCATTTATCACAATGGCCCTGGGATTGGAGGTCACCAGAGCAATTCTATTTGTTGGACATTCTCCTGTTTGTTTCAGCCATTCCTTCATCACAATCCTTTACAGATCCCAGGGGGCTCACTGGGACATTTCACAAGTTATCAAATACATGCATTAAGGATTGTTAATAGCAGCCAAGAAGCAGAAATCATTATGTGAGAATAAAATGCATCACATAAAATGAAATTTTGGAGTGACAGAGTGGAAAAGGAATGCTTTTTTTTCCCCTCCAACTGACCCAATAAGCCCAGAACTAGAGGCTGCTGGAGTTACTATCTTGCATGGAGAAAATCTTACACATCCTATAAACCTGAGAAATAACGTGATGGAAGTCCCATTGCCTTGCTACTTCAACCAATCTTTCCACATTGTATGTTGATTTTCTCCATGTTATTGAAGAAGCAGCCACTAGTTTTCTAGGGAGCAAACTTCCACGAGATTAGGGAGACAAATATAATGGTCAATCTTTACCATGTAACTCAAATAATTTGGTTTGAGTTTGATTAGTCTGTATGTTTCTCACCACAGTGGGAGAGATGGAAACAACTTAATGGACGTATAGAATTTTAGTAGAATGGAAGAGAAGAGAATTTTAAAAGGAGAGTATCTAGTCCAGAGATCTCATCCTGGTGCCCACCTCACAGACCTGAGGTATATGTGTTTCATCTGAACTAGAGAAGGTTTTTGTAAAAATATGACTTGGCCACAAACATTTAAAAATCAGGTAATTTCACTTTAAAAAATACTTTCTGGCTTTTCTTTAAAAGAAATTGCTTTCAAAAAAAAAAAAGAAATTGTTTTCAAATATAACAATACTGGGCCACCTTCCCTGAGACAAGAGTTGGCTGAAGCTGCAGAGTGGCTGTCCCCAGGCAAAGGAGAGCTGCTCTGGAAGACTGTCCCAATGCCAGCAACCCTCTTGCTGAGGGGCAGTTGCCACTTACTCATTTATGTTTTAGACACAGAGGAAAATTTAAATAACATGCTTAAGATCATGCATTCAACTCACTCAGCAAATATTTATCAAAGTATAGTATCTGTGTCAGGCACTATTCCAGGCACTAAGGATATAGCAGTGACCAAAACAACATGCAATCCTGGCCCCGTGGGGTTGACATTCCAGTGAGGGACACAGACAGTAAACAAAATCAGGAAAATACACAGTATGACAAATGGTGATGAATACTATGGAAACAAATCAAGCAGGCAAAGAGGAGAAGGAATAGTGAAGAGTCACAATTTTAAGTGGAGTAAGGAGAAAGGCCTCTGAAAAAATGAGTGACATTTGGGCACAAGCCCATAGAATGGGAGAGGGGAAGCCATATGCAACTGCAGGGGAAGAGCATTCTAGGGAGGAGTTGCAGAACCTGCAAAGGACATAGCATGTTAGCACCAGGACTGGGATTCAAACCAGAGCTGGGTTGTCTTTCCAATTGGAGGTAATGCTTCTGGCCATTAACTCTTGGCAGACATTCCAAGAAATACTTTTCCAGAGCACCTATCATCTGTATTTTCATGGAAACCCAAAAACCCTAAGTGAAAATTCAGATTTATGCCAAAGATAAAATGGGGAGGGATTATTTGCTTTACCCAGGACTTCACAATAGGAGCCTTTTATTCAGGAAACTCCCCTGGCACTTGTAAAACGGTTTTCTTTTATTTAGAATGGTGATTCTCACCATTTTTTGGAAATCCATTTACCACACAAAGCAAAGATCCCTATAGTGCAGATGGATTTATGCTGATCCAGCCACATTCCCTCGCCAGGTCTTCCGGTTCCTCTACAGCTTCTTAAAGGGAGTCATTTGCCAGCTGCCCAGCTAAGGTTAGGAGCACTGACCCTCAGTGGAAGCCAGTGCCAAGTGACAGACTGGGCTGGACTCCACAGCCACAGGCTGCTGCTGCTCAAAGCTCTGGGCACTGACCCCTGGCTACTGTCCTAGCTACTGTTATAGCCACTCGGTCTACCCCTCACCACCACCCACACACACACACTACAGGACTTTGCTCACAGCTGCAGGGGCTGTTTCATTGTTTTTGTTAGCATTTATTGTTTTTCAGCTCAGAAACAATGGAGGATTTAGGAAAACACATAGGAAAATAAGAATTGGGTTTTTTTGGGAGTTGTTTTTAAAAAAAAACAAAAAACAAAAAACAAAAAAAAAAAACATCCCCAATCCCAATATCCAGAGAAAACGACTGGTATCCAGGCTGGCTGACTGCTTGTTTTTGAAGTTGCGGGGATTTAGATTGACAGCCCTCTTTTCTGTCTCCAGAAAGCTCCTCTGCTATGATGCTATTCCTCTCAAGAATGCTTGAAGCAAAAACTTGGATGTGGGCAGTTAGAAAAGTAGAAAGGGATGGAGGTCAAGTTACACTGGCTAGTTCAATTCAAGCTGCCGATGCCCATGGCTAGAACTGGCCAGGCAGATGCTGAATCTACAGATGGAGTGAGAGGGCTTTCTAGATCTGCAGGTGTACCTTCAGAAATCTGGAATCTCTGAAGGCAGAGGCTCGGACCCTCCCTGGAGAAATGAGAGGAGAGAATGTTTTCAGCATCGTGCAAGATAAAAGGAGAACCCATCTTCTTCCCTTCCAGGGTCTGAGCATGCTGTTGAGGCCTTGGCTCTGCATGTTGCCCTTCAGGAATCCAGCTGTGTGTCAAGAAGCTGCCTCAGCCCCTAGGGCTGTAACTCCTGCCCGTGCTCCTGGCACCCCAAAACAGTAATGTAGCTAGCAGTGATGGTATAGGCAGTGGTGGAAAGTGATAGAACTGACAATGCCCAGAGATAGAATGTATGGGGCAGCTCTTCCCACAATAATGCTGTATGGCAAGCCATCCCAGCACAAAGTAGTTTAAAACAATGAGCACTTATTCTTATTTACGTACCTCTGGATTAGCTAAGGACCAGCTGACTAGGTTGAGCTCAGCTCGGCTAGGTTTCAAACTGCTAGAAGGTTGGATCCTTATTATCTCCAGGTCTCTCTAATCCATTTTGGAGCAGTAGACTAGCTAGATTAGGTATTAGGAGGTGGAGCTGTTAAGAGGTAACTGGGATTAGATGAGGTTATGGGGTGGAACCCTCAGGAATGGGAGTAGCACCATTATAAGAGTCATGAGAGAGTTTGCTTCCTCCCTCTACTCTCTGCCATGTAAGGATACGAAGAGCTCTGGCCAGAACCCAGCCATGCTGGCACCCTGATCTCAGCCTCCTGAACTGTAAGGAGTAAGTTTCTGTTATCTATGAACCGCCGGCCCAGTCTGTGGTACTGTGTTATAGCCGCCCAAACTGACTGGGACATCATTCACTCGCACAACTCCCTTCTATAACAGCTGTGAAACAGCTGGAAGGTTCTCCCCAAACCCTCACCCCTCTCTTGTCCCCTTTCTTATCTCTACACTCCTCTCCCTCTACCTCCCTTGTCATTAATGTTACCTCTCCGGGAGGTACTCGCCTAAAGCAGGTGGAATTGCAAGTACCACCAGAAACTGGGCAGGGCAGATATTTCCAGGCAGGTTAGACTTTCTTAGAGAAAACAGTCTAGCCATGTAGGAAAGTAATTTCACTTTAGAATCAGGCAAAAAGGTGGCCAAGTCTCAGCCATATCCTCTATAAGTATCAAATTTTTTTAGTTTCCTTACCTATAAAACGTATATAATCATTTTTACCTTGGTGTTGCTGTAAGAACTGGTTATGTTAATGTGCACATGGCAGGAATTTCCTGGCACAACCTTGGATACAAGAAATACATATTTTTTTAAATTTCCTAAATGTAAGTATAACTCTGAAGCCACATCCTGAAGGTTAATGGTAAATTCAATCACAAGCATTATTAGGGTTCCCTTCTGTTTGTTTGGTGTTTTTTTATAGGACTTGACAACCTTTAATTTTGTGTTTTTATTGATACATTTCACAAAGAAGAAAGATAAACAATCGTGTTTTTTTTTAACTTTACTTTTAGTGTAAACATACGGTGTTATATTCAGTTCAGGTGTACAATGTAATGATTCAACAATTCCACGTATTACTCAGTGCTTGAAAGACAAAATTGTTACATCAGAAACATTACTGTGTTCAAGATACATTTGCCATTCAAAGCCTATTCAACAGGGATTTAATTTTCCTACTATTTTAGAGGGTAGTATACTTTAAAATTAGTAAATGCCATATTTGAGAGTAATGCACCAAATGGAAGTTAAGTTATTCAAATACTTAAATGTACCCATTGGCTCCCTTCTGTGTGATGTCATAACTTACTTTGAAAACACTCCTTCTTTAGCTGGTGTCACATAAATGTGTTCATTACTGTAAGCTGCCCTCTAGGGGTCACCACTGGCTCTACTATGAAGTCACACTCTAGGGGTGGTTAGCTAGTCTAGGTCACCAAGGCCATATTCTAGAGGTAGCTACTGCTTGTTCACCTGTTAACTACATCGTAATCAATAACAGATTTGCTAGATAGCATCAAGCGGTTTCATTGATGTAGTGGGTTGAAAAATGAACCCATATCCCCATATCCCCATCCCCAGAACCTGTGAAAGTGACTTTATTTGGAAAAATGGCCTTTGCAGATATAATTAAGTTAAAGATCTTGACATAACGAGAATATCTTAGATTATCCCGACGGCCCCTAAAGCCATGCCAACAGTCGTTCTAATAGAGAGGCCGAGGGAGATTATGCCGACAAAAGCAAAAGAGGCACTGTCAATATAGAGGCAGAAATTGGAGTAACGTAGTCACAAGCCAAGGAATGCCAACAGCCACCAGAAGGTGCCAGAAGCAAGGAACAGATTGTCCCCCAGAGCCTCCAGGGTTAAGTGCAGTCCTGCCAGCAACTTGAGTTCAGACTCCTGACCTCCAGGCTTATAAAAAAATAAATTCTTGTTGTTTTGGGTCACGATGTTTGTGGTACTTTCTTACAGCAGCCACAGGAAACAAATACAACTGATAATATTAGTGGCTTGTTAGTTTGCATAAAGATGATAGAAAGAGGCTCTCATTGGTCGAGTATGAACCTGTGAACAGAGTATTAAGAACCCAGCAAAGCCTTTAGCCTGGAAATATGGGGATGGTGCTAGACTTGATCTACAAACAATCCCATGCTGACCTGTTTGGAAAATTCTGGATGTATGGTGTCCACTATAAAAGACCTAGAATCCTATCTCTGCTGTACTATTACATCTGTATTAAGTGAATCATTCACGTTAAGGGAGCGATCAAAGCACCTAAAAGTACACAGAACCAGGGCTTCACTGAGTATTTAAGAGCAAGTGGTAGGAAGAATATGTAGTCAGCTGGCTAATACATGCCAGTTCAGTGATTGCTGTGTGACAACATCTGATCTGAGTTTGATTCTGTTCTAGTCTGTTAGTGAGTTTGTACTGACTACTATCATGTTGCAAAGAGGCTGGTGGGTGATCAGAGTAGCTAAGGTCAGTTCTACAGAGGCCCGAAAGACCTCATGGATCATGAAACATTGAGGCAACCACAGCCACCACTCCACACTGGTCAACAAGTAGATGTCCACTGTCAATGTTTTCGGGGTCCCTTGAGTCAAGCACTTCAGCTGCTCTCTGGCACAGGGGTGGGGTGTAATGATATTGGCTGTGGCTGGGGGCACAGATACTGGTGAGCCACCAGTCTTTCCCTTCTGACATCACCCCCCGCGCCCCGCAGGGAGAAGGTCTCAGATCCCCAACACTCTCAGCCAACCCTGTCTATCCTCTCTTCCAGTATACAGAAGCTGTTGGCTTTCTTAGCCAATACTTCTATCTTCTCCAACCACACTTCTCCCTCCCCTCCTCCTCTGGGACCCCATCCACAGTCTTTTTCAAGAGATTATGCCAAAGGCCTTCACAAAAGATGAAGAGAGGGGGTGTCCCCAGCAACACAAATCTCACCCACAAGCAAGAGCATATCAGTGTAGGATAGCCCCCTTGGAATGGGGAGAAGGAAAAATTATAAGAAAATGCACATATATTGAAAGAATTAAATTTTCCTGACATATATGCAAAGTGCTAGTACAGTGCTAGCTACATACTCAATGAGTCGTATCAATATCTGTCAACATCCATCAGCTCACACTACTTAGGAATGGTGTATGTACAGGCAGCCCCACAACTGTTTTGCTCACTGATATATCCTGAAGGCCTAGCAGAGTTCCTGACACATTGTAGGCATTTAATAAACATTGCTGAGTTAATAATTAGTGAGTTAATAATTAGTTACCCCATGAATGAACATTGCAGTTTTCTAGAAACCAGTACAAAGTTGGAGATATGATTAGATGCAAGATATCCTATGTTTGTGGGTAAAAAGCAAGGTCAAGAAAAATACAATTGCAGGTGCTGACGCCAAAGTGTCAATTTCCCCATTTATCTTCATAGACAAATTTTCTATCTTTCTACCTTTTTCTATTTTCCAAAATGTCTATCATGAGCAGATAGCAACTGCATTTTGGGTAAAATAGATTAACTTCCTAAAATCATAATTTCTTCATGTCTTTTCCCTAACTGCTTATTTTTCTTATAAATTTAAGGGCTGGGAGATGCATGTGTTCCCCTGCCTTATATGCTCCTGACTGGTCCTCCTGGGTGGTGGAGTAAGCAACATCATTTGCAGAAAATAAAAGAAAATGGATCTAAGAAACTGCTAATAGTGGTTAATTGCTCTGTCTAATCCCTCCCACACTTCATGGATGGGGTGTAATGGAATCTTAAGTGCTTCAGTTCATTTATTTATTTACCCTGAGTTTCAAGACAGGAGTAATTTTCCTGCCAGGAGTGTACAGGTCTCCCATAAAACAGGTGAAATAAATACCTTTGCTGGGGAGAAGTGGACTCTGTGGGCCTCTAGAGGAAGCAGTGAATCAGCACGAAGGGTATGACATTTTAGATAATATCTCATAGACCTGCACAATGGGATCGTCTCCACTGGACACATTTTCATGATGCCATGTCTCTAGAAGGAGTTGTCGCCATTTAATAACATGAGAGGAGTGCTTGGGTGGCTCAGTGGTTGAGCATCTGCCTTCAGCTCAGGTCGTGATCCCAGGGTCCTGAGATTGAGTCCCATATCAGGCTACCCATAGGGAGTCTGCTTCTCCCTCTGCCTATGTCTCTGCCTCTCTTTCTACGTCTCTTATGAATGGATGAATGAATGAATGAATGAATAAATAAATAAATAAATAAATAAATAAATAATAAAAATTTAAAGATAATAAAAATAAAAAATAAATAACACCATGGAAGGAGGTTACAGTAGGACCAGAGAGGATTTTGCTGGCTCCCATCCACTCCTGTGGAAGTCCTCAGAGGGCATTGGAGGGACTTCACCTGGGTAGGACCTGTTCCCTCCCAGAAATAAGAATGCAGAGTTAGCAAGCTACAAAGGAGAGCTGCCCACCTCAGCCATAATAGGCCAATGCCCCTTCATAGTCCATTGCTCCTGTGGAACATCAAGAAGAATTAACTTACTCATCAACTGAAAGAAACATTTAGGTCACTACAAAAAAAAACTTCCTGACTCTGGGAGCAGCTGAGATACTAGAAGGGTATCAGAGGATGGATGGTATTCAAATCAACACCCTCAAGAGCAGGAGGAGGAGATGAGGGTTTCAGCTTATCCTGGCTGAGAAAACTGAGCAAGAGGTAGGTTATTACAAGGCCAGAGGCTGCACTGGCCAATAGTCTCGACCTTGCAGACAATTGGAGACACTGAGTTCTAACTGGGAGAAGGCAGAGCCAAGATATCCAAGACTACATGGCAGCAATTAATATCAAAACACCAAAAGAGAAATCAATATGTTTCCAACTCTGCAGGGATGGGAGCCAGGCATGGGCATCTAAGTTAGGAAAGAGTAAGTACTCATAGCCAGAACCCACAACACAGGGAGCAGCAGAGGATAGAGTTTGAATGGATGAGTACACCAATGAATGAACGAATGAGTGAATGAATGAATGGAGGGTTGATATCCTAAGAATTGGCTCTGGAACATACCCTGGCAAGTATCTCTTGTACTCCCACCAAAGGATGCTGACAGGGCTTTGTCCAGCTTAAAGGTAGAACCAGCACAGAAATGGCTCAGTGTTGCCTTGATAAAGGGCAAAGGCCTAGATCATTATTTTAAAAATTCCATTTCTCCAAATGCTTGCCCCAGGATATGGTCCTTGAATAAATAATTTCCCAATAAACTCATCTGAGAAGAAGCCACATACTATGGCCCCATATCGGAGACCCACAAACGCGCTTTAGTCTATTGAAATCTCTAAGGGAAGCACTAAAGAAACCTGCTGAACCAAACATTTCCCAAATGGATGAAACAATAGGACATTTTTCCTCCCTCAAAAAAAAAAAATCCCCCATAAAACACCAATTAACACCATTTAGGACATGAGTCCTCCTCTGAATATACTTTGGGGAAAGCTGGCCTGGGTACATGATCCCTTCAACTATTTATTGTCAAAAGTAGCACCTGAAAGTATTATATTCTCTCCCTTCCTCTTTCCCTTTACTCATCTTCTCTCTTTCTTTCACCCTCTCTCATTCCCTTTTCTCCTCTCCCCTTCCCCTTTATTAATGTAGAGGTTCCCTTTTATTTCTCTCTTCCTCTTGCTCACCTTCCCCAACAATACACAGCTGTCCCTTGGGCCTGAGAACTGATATCCCACCATAGCTGCAACTGAACCGGTTTCCCCTTGTCCCTGGAGTCATCCAGAGATCACTATCTCAGCAATTTGCAAATGGTACGGAGGGTGTGCACTGCTCCAACAATGGCCCAATTATCTGCCAGTCGCATTTCACCAGCCTGCAGGTTAATTGGTTCACATGACAGAGATGGAAAGTAAACTGTACCCCATTAAATTGATCCGATCTGGGTAACAATCCATTGTGCCCACCCCCCACCCCGTTTTCACAAAGCTACCGAGCGACAGTGAAAGAATCAAGCTTAGAGATGAGGAATGGCTACTCATTAGCCTCCCTGGTCTAGAAGTCTGCATGGTCTGCCTGTCTGTCCTCTTCCTCCCTCCCTCCCTCCCTAAAGCAAACACAGTCATCACACTGCTTCTCTAGCCTTAGATATCTCCACAAATTAATCAAATACTACCTTTTTTGGTTTCTGGTTTTGTGTTTAAATATTTGCCCTTTATTCTGAGAAAATTTAGCTGAGTTGTTTGTTCGTTTTTCCTTTTGGTTTTTTTTTTTTTTAAAGCACATTTAGAGTCTCTCAACACTTCTCAAATAATTGCCAGACCACTGATTCTAACACGCTGCTTCATCATATTCAAACATTGACTGCCTGGGTAGAAATCTATATTCCCTCTCATACTTAAGAGCCTATTTCCCCTGAGTAATGTGTGCCTGGCTATTTTATTCTAGGTAATATTGATCTTTCTGCTCTCCTACAAAGCACCTTGCAGAGTGCCAATAATTTTGTAATAGAAACCTTTTATTAATGGACTCCCCACAGCTTAATTTTGTTTAGATAAGTTTTAACACACACACACACACAGGAGAAAGAAAGCGACAGTTGACAAACTGTCCCAAAAGTTGGGACACCAACCCCAAAAGTTGGGACACCAACTTTTGCACCAAAAGTTGGGCCACCTGTGGAGTGGTTTATAGGGAGCTGGAGGTGTGGAGTGAGTGGGCAACACTGCTATAAACAAAACTTCAACCAGCTGCCAGGGAGTTCTGAGTCATCCCGAGCGAGCAGGATGTCCCACTAAGCTACAGACTATTTAATTACACCCGAAGCTAAGTGGAACCAAGCCCAGCAGTGACTGATGCATCAGGACCTAAGCCAGACAAACACCTTTAGCTGGCTGTCCCAAGATGCTATGGGGCCCGCAATGAGAAAACCCAATATGCATTAGGAGCAGCTGTGGGCTCTCATGTCCTACCTGTTTGACTTGAGAAGAAGTGTATTATTTCCCAAGATCAGCCTCTACACAAAGAGATTAAATCAGTCCCATAGAGTAGAACTTGTTTTCCCACGTTGACCTGTGTTTGTGAAAGGCTCTCAAAAGTTCTTCCGAATGAAGCTAATCAGAGTGAAAGTGATGACAGGACAGATCATACCCACAATCCCAGTGCCCTGACCACAGAAGAAACCCCACCTCTGAAACCCTTCAAGGAGGGCAGCAGCAAAACCCAGGGCAGGTGTCTTGCAAAATCTCCTCACCTACCGCAAACCTGCCAGGGCCTTCCTAGCAATAAGGCCTCATGACCATGGCTGCAGGTTTATTTCACATTCTGTAATGACAACAATTAAACAGAAGTGACTTTGAACTGAGCAGAATCATCTTCGAATTTGCTTTTGCCCTGACACAACAGATCTAAGCTGACTAGTTCTATGATGAAGCAAAGAATATTAGATTGTTAAACTCACCGTATGTTCCTCCCCAGATATCTATCCCATTAGCTTGTTATGCCAGAAACTCATTCAACTGAAGAAAACCTAAAGTTAAAACTTTTAAAGCCAAGACTGTAGTTTGAATTAGCTTACCTGAATGGTTGAACGGATGGATGGACGGATGGATGACAGGATAGATGGAGGGATGGGGGAATGAAAGAGTAATGAGGGACGCCTGGGTGGCTCAGTGGTTGAGCATCTACCTTTGGCTCATAGCGTGATCCTGGGTCCCAGGATCAAGTCCCACATCGGGCTCTCCATGGGGAGCCTGCTTCTCCCCCTGCCTGTGTCTCTGCCTCTCTCTCTCTCTCTCTCTCTCTCTCTCTCTGTGTGTGTGTGTGTGTGTGTGACTATCATAAATCAAAAAGAGTAATGAGAAGATAGGCTTAGACTTCAGAAAACGTAGAATAAGAAAGTAGAACAAAAATCATTCACAGTAGGGTAAGATAGTAAGAAGAGAAAAATGGGGAATATGAGAGAGATACTACCAAATACGACACATTTTTGAGAAGAGGGAGTGGAACACTATGGGAATACTAATGAAGATTGGCAAAGAGATGGAAATTCTAGGAGAGGTGGAGCAAAAATGATTATCTTCTTATTCCCAATTTTGACAAAGTTTGTCATAGTTAGAACTTCAGCTGCCTGTACCATCAATAGATATATTACTTCATTCCCATCAGTCATCCAAGTACTATATTAGTTCCTTCCTTTCTCCAACTTGTGGAGCATGAAGAAAAAAGGACCCAGAGGGGATATTTCTGGTTAAAGATATTTAGTACCTAGGCCCTTGAATCAATCTTTAGAGACCTCACTGTCCACAGAGGATGCCATGTGGCATGGTGGGAGGACACACCCTCAGCAGCTAGAAGACCTGAATTCCCAGAATCTGTAAATAGCCTTCACCTCCTTTAACATGCTTGAGTTTTCTTTTCCTTGCTGCCCCTTTGATTCCTTTACTCCACTCAATATCCCTCCGTCAACCAGGAAAAGGAGGTACATTTCAAAACCCTACTCTTTTGTTATTTATTGGCAGTAGAAAGATTTAATAAAATGTTAGAGTTGGCTAGATGGCATTGAAGGTTGAGTGAGCACTAACTTTAGTGACCCCTGGCCCTATGAACAGAAACATTCAAGAGGTGATGAGCAACATCATCTCACAAACTCCACCTAAATGTACCTCTTCCTCATTCACCACCAACTCTTCCATGCTCCAACTTTCACCAGTCCTTTCCATGACAGGCAGGGTCTGAATCATATGCTTCAGTACCTAAACTAATCCCTGTCTCTAGATGTTTCCTATGTATAGAACTGCATCCTGCATCTTTTCCATCAATATCTCTATGGTTTCTTGATGTTTTACACACAAAAAAGGATCCTTAATAAACACTTGTTAAATCGGCGTGCCTGGGGCACCCGGATGGCTCAGTTGGTTGAGCTTCTGACTCTTCAGCTCATATCATGATCTCAGGGTCATGAGATGGAGCCCCTCACTGGGCTCCACACTCAGCATGGAGTCTGCTTGAGATTCTCTCCCTCTCCCCCTCCTCCACTCTTCCCATGGCTCACTCATGCTCTCTCTCTAAAATAAAATCAATAAAATCTTTTTAAAAAAAAAAAATTTTTTAAAGCTGGCATGCCCATGCAATTTTGGTGAAACTGAACTGTAGCACAAATCATTTTGGAAAATAATTTGGCATGAGTCTTCTGGCAGAGAATATGGCTACCTACCAATAATTATTCTCTCCATCTTTAAAACAAACCCTCCAATTTTAATTAGGCACATAGCCAAGCCACAAAATACATTTTACAGCCTGGCAGCTTCATATGTAGCCATGTGACTGAGTCCTACCAGTGAGATGTGAGCAGAAAAATATGTGCCACTTCTGGGTCGTGCCCTACTAAGGAAGGCACATGTACCCTCTTGCCATGTTCCTCCCTTGTGGAAGGAACATGACAAGAGCCAGAACATGGAACATGACAAGAGCCAGAACAGCCATCAAGGACCAGAGGTGAAAATTGGTGAGAAAAAGACAGTGTTGCCCCTCAGGCCCTGGACCACTTGACTCTGGTCTCTTATGTGAAGGAAAAGTAAACTTCCTTCTTTGTTAGGTTACTATATTTTTGGAGTCTTGCTGTATTCTAGAATTAACTTTCAACAACTTAACCAGTGTCTTAACTATTACAGGTTTAAAGGATTCTTTGGCCAGGTAATTCTATTTCAGGACACATGATGTGGAAATAACACTAAATATCAAATAATATCAGCAACAATAATAATAAATTAAACTTTTGTTCAATTGGACAATTATTTTCAATATAAAAATTGACAACATCCTACATGCATAACATTAGGGAATTTTATACCACCAGTACAGCTCATATGCCCTCAGGCCTTATTACCACTTCAGAGCTTGCATTTACCTGCATTTCTTTGCCTGAGGACTTCCCAGGGGCAGGCTGGAAATGTGGGGAATCAAAGCCTCCTTCCAATCATCCACCAACCAATGACTTACAGCAGTTGGGGTATACAGACTAGGCCTTGGGAACCACTCTCTAGCTCCCTTCATCTCAGAGATCACAGTACTTAGGTAGCAAATGACTTGCCCATGGCAAGAACTAAGTTAAAACTCACACTCCTGCCTTTTGCTTCTCTTTTTTCCAAACCACATGGCAATGTTGGGTGAGGTGCAGATAAAGCAATGCTGGGGGGATTTACATCTGTCCTAGGGAAGGGCTAGGACCCCAAGCTCAAAGTTAAGAATGGCATCAGCAGTAAATTAAACCCAGAGTGATATTTAAAATGGAGAAAGTGATGCCAATTCAGCTGTAACATGAGTGGTTCCAAATGCTACTGTTCCTACTAATCACACTTCATTAACAAGTTCAGACTCCAGCTTTACTGTAAAGCTGGTATCAGGTCAATGGACTCCAGGGCAGATTCTTCTAGAAAGATCTGGCAGTAAAATTCTGCCCTGATATCCAGGAGTCTATCCTCTGGGGATTAAGTCAAAGGGGCGTGCCCCCTGCATGATCTCCCAGAGTCACCCCCCACAAGGACAGAAGGATTTCCCTCCTCCCAGCTAGGTCTAACCGCATCAGCTTGCCCTTCTAGAGCTGATTTCTTTCTTTCTTTTTTTAAGACTTTATTCATGAGAGACATACAGACACAGGCAGAGACATAAGCAGAGGGAGAAGCAGGCTCTCTTCCTGTGGGGAGCCTGATGTAGAACTCATCTGAGCTGAAGGCAGATGCTCGACCGCTAAGCCACCCAGGTGCCCCTTGGGCTGCTTTCTAGTCACCTTGTGGCAAACCTGCTGTTTACATCCACCCCTAACTTGGTCCTTTCTGTTGAGGTTCCTCTTCTTTATCTCATGTTCCCTGTTGCAATTTGTGGCAGAGTGAGGAAACGCGTCACAGAAAGAGAGTTTCTCTTGGTCTTCACTGGTCTTAGGCCCTGTTGACACAAATGGTGGGCTAAAGGTGGAGGCTGGGTCCCCAAGGGCAGAGAAAAGCCAGACCCAGACACCAACCCCCAAGCAGGTGTCCATCCCATCTCACTGTCTGAGCCCTGCTATATTTATATTGAGAGATTTGAAGAACTATGTTTTTATCTCTCTGTGAAAGTCCACTTTAAGAGCATTAAGAAACTATGTAATTAGGTAAGGCACCCCCACTTAGGGAATTCAAACTCAGTACATTCTCTTGAACAAGAAAAAAAATAAAATACAGCAAAGATCCCTCCAACATTTCCTTAACCACAAAGTCAGAAGAAGGAAGCATTTGTGACTAGCTGAGTATGTGTTTCATCTGAAGGTGTCAACTCTAGAGAATCACACCTTGGGCTGTCTTCATTTCTTTACAAGTTGCTACTTCTTTTGAAGAACATAGAGTGGCCCCATCACACAGTTTCAGACTCCTCAAAGTCCAGGATCTTAAGAGGTGTAAAAAAAATAGGGGCATCTGGGTGGCTCAGTCAGTTAAGCGTCTGCCTTTAGCTCAGGTCATGATCCCAGGACCCTGGGATGGAGCCCCACATCTATTGCATTGGGCTCCTTGCTCAACAGGGGAGTCTGCTTCACCCTCTCCCTCAGCCCCTCGCCACTGCTTGTGTACATGCTCTCTCTCTCTCAAATACAGAAATAAAATATTTTTTTAAAAAGGGGGAGTGGCAAAAAATAGAATTTATGGATGAATAAGTAAATAAAATGTGGTATAAACATATAGTAGACTCAATCATAAAAAGGAACAAAGTTCTGGTAGATGGTACAACATAGATGAGCCTTGAAAATGTGCTAAATAAAAGAAACCAGACACACAAGGTCACATTTGTATGATCATGTTTACATGATATATCCAAATAGATAAATCCATAGAGACAGAAAGCAGAGCAGTGGTTGCCAGGGCCTGTGGGAGAGAGGAAGGAGAAGGGGCTGCTTGATGAGTATGGGATTTCCTTTTGGGGTGATAAAAATGTTTTGAACCTAGATAGAGGTGGTGTTGCACAATGCTGTAGAAGTACAAAATGTCACTGAATAGTTTACCTTAAAATGGCTAATTTTGGGTTATATAAATTTGCCTCAATTAGAAAAAAGAATAGAAGTGACAAATCAGATGACCATTTCTTTCCCCCCCAGACAAGCTGGACCTGTCTGTGATGCTTTCAAAATAATTCATGAAAATTTCCAAGTTAGCAGAACACTCCACCATATGAAATGTGAGGTCTAGACAAGCTTCCACAAGTGCCTAACCAAAAACCTCAGACTGGTACAAAGGGGCCTGACTTCGAAGGAGCAGAAGACCATTGGTCTGGGCTGTTTCAACTCTTGACCTAAAATTGAAACTCACCTGATATTCAGAGTGTAAACAGCATCTTTGAATCACTCTTTCCTCCAGAGTGTTTCTTCCTCAAGTGCTTACAGCGCTGGTTTGTGGGCCAGCCCAGCCTGGAAGGCCTAGTTAGCACAACTTGAAAGAGAAGGGTCCTATTGACACCAGGTCACTTCAGTTCTGGGAGACAGTATGACCTGGGTACAGGACCAACAGGTGTGAACAGAGTAGATGTGTGGGGAGAGAACTTGAGCCAGGCAATCAGATCTTGTGTAAATTGCTTCTCATTCTAAGGAATGATTGTTCTAATGAGGGCACAAACAAGTTCCACATTTCTGAGTACAACTGGATAGGTTTTAGCAATCTGATTTGGCCCATACCCTGGATCCCTCTATCCTCCCTCCCAGGCTCACTTTAGCTCAGGCAGGGGAACTGCTGCTCTGGGGACCCTCCTCACACATTTCTACGTGAGGTAGGATGTGCCTGTTCAGACCCCTACAGGAGTGTCACCAAGCTCCTGGCTACTCTGTGTCCTCACTTCTGATGGAACCATTATCTCCCTGGCTCACACCAAGAGTTTATTCCTCTCAGGACTATCAAGCTAACAGATGAAACTGGGATTTCAGGCTTTATAATGGGTGTTGGACTTTTAATCAGTCCTGACCTGCCAACCGGATTTCTCTGCGTCCGACTGAAGGCAGGACCTGGGTCTTGAAACACGGTGTCTCTCCCACTGTGTCAGGTACATAGCAGACCCTGAGAGGTCATCTTCTACATAATACGATGACTGAAATTCAGAAATTGAGTAAACATGAGGTGCTAGAAAAGGCATCAAGGGATCCCTGGGGTGGCGCAGCGGTTTGGCGCCTGCCTTTGGCCCAGAGCGCGATCTTGGAGACCCGGGATCGAATCCCACGTCGGGCTCCCGGTGCATGGAGCCTGCTTCTCCCTCTGCCTGTGTCTCTGCCTCTCTCTCTCTCTCTCTCTGTCTATCATAAATAAATAAAAAAAAAAATTAAAAAAAAAAAAAGAAAAGAAAAGGCATCAAGGGGGGGAAATTGAGAGAAGGCCCTAATCTATTGGAAGGCCAAACAAAATTGCTGTACAATGTGGCAGATGCTGGAAAAAAAAGGTGTGTGTCAAAGGCTTTGGGAGTGCAGGTGAGAGAGCAAGAGACCCTGAGGGGAAGAGTCAGAACTTGCAGAGTCAGGGTAAGTGGAAGGAGCTGGAGAAACCAGAGAAGTGAACTATGACCTGCAGGATGAGGAGGAGTTCCCACAGAACAAAGTGGAGTATCTGAGAGACAGTCATCCAACGTTAGATTTTACTTCTAAGACCTGTGGGCAATTGGCCTTTCCTTTGTTTTCCTTTCTTCATTTCCTTACCATTTTTTTTCCCCTTGAAATACACAAGTGACTTTCTTCTATGGGTATTTTATTATCTCATGGTTTAAATGTTTAAAAAAAAAAAGGAAAGAAAACAAAATGCGATATTTTTCTACACGTATATTTAAAAAAATAGAGTAGCACATACACCATAAGGTAGACATCATTGATGGCTTTTCTGCATTCTATTCTGGTCTCAGCTTAACAGATGAGTTCTTGGATGGGTCCTGAGGGAACATCATGTGTGCCCTGCCTCATGTCCTCCTGGCTTACCTTTACACTCTAGCCAAGGAGTCACCAGCATGTGCGGAAATAACCTGGCAACACCTTATCGCTGCCCTAGAACTTCTCTGCAAGGCCATGTGGAACTCCATGCCTTTCTAACAAGCGTGGTAGCCTGGAAGTGAGAGGAGTTAACACCCCATAGGCTAAGCCTTGACTAATGGAGAAAAAGAGATAGTAGATACATTGAATAAATAGTCCTATCTTATGTCTCCTAGGCAGACTCCTCAGAAGGACCCCATTGGAATCGAGTCCCTGTCTCCCAAAGCAATGACCAACTTATGAGCTTAACAATGCTATCTCAAATTAACTTTTCCTCTTTGCCTGTTATATTCTTCCTAGTACGTTAGGGGCACTTCCTAAAATAATCTGAATGTAAGCTCTTCTCTCAGGCTCACAATTTTGGGGAAAATCCAGGTTAAGACAATGGATCCCAGAAGTGGCCCTGGAAAGTAGATCCTTCTAATGGGATTCAAAATTCTGATTCACAGGTCAGAAAGACTCCATTGCTGATAGTGATGGAGTGAGCTCTGGTGTGCGGTAGCATCATAACAGTAAGACCCTCACTGGTGATCAACTTGGATGAAACATAAGTAGAAGGTGAAGCAGTGGCTTATGTGGTAGTGGTAGCCTTTGAATGGTAGAGGTGATGATAATTTTGAGAAGTATGGAGTTGCACAGTTTTTGTCAATGGCTTTAGATACTTTGGAAAAAGAAAGGTTCTGGTTGGTCGACTATCAACTTTGGGACATTCTGTGAAGAAAATGTCTCCTTTGCAGTATTTGAGCTAGGAGATATGGCTTATCTCCTGCAGCAAGAGGACGGGCTGTGCTGAATACCATGCCTGGAATTTAATAATAAGAGCAGCGGAACTACAAAGGAGACTTCAAAGCCTCAACAGTTCTCTTGGACAAAGTCAAAATCCTGATAGAGAAAGTGTAGGATACAGACTCTCAGGATGGGAACATTTAGATAGGTGAACCTGCAAACTGGAATGCTCAGAATCTGCTTAATCTTCAGTCTACCAAGAAACTCCCTCTCCCTTGTTGAATGAAACCAGCCTCTCCTCACCTGCAAATAGCAATAGGGCCTCACCTGACGTAAGTGCCTTGTAGGTTGATGCTTGTCCTCCTCAAGATCATTTTGCTTCTTCTCGTTGCCTCTGGACTAAAGCTAGAATCATGTTATAACACAATCCAAGTGAGAAAATGCAGCCTTTGCTATGGGAGGAAACAGCATATACAATTAATATTGCAAGACTTGGCTGTGTGTACTGGAAGGGACTGAGGGAGCAGATGAGAGTGGATCTTGAAAGTTGAGTATAAGACTGGAGAAGAAAGAATTTTACTGAAATTAGACCATTGTCCCATGAATCTGGATTTACCATCCTGGTAAGGGCACATTTTATCTTTTTCATTATGTAAATTCTATGACACTCTTGAAAACTCTCTAAGAGTATGAGCCTAATAATCACAAGAGATGGTCCATACTGATATCTCCTAAAAGAGAGTCTCAAAAAAATTTTTTTAAACAAGGCCATTAACCCACTAAGCCCTACAGAAACGGTGCCAAGGCTCTAGAGCTTTACAAGATCTGTGAAAATGGTGAAGCTGGTGCCTCCCTCACCAGTGCTTTCCACCGTGTCTTTGTGAAGGGTATGCTCTGTAAGGCCCTTGGGGAGAACTCAGCCTAGTGGTGGGTTCTCTGCAAATCTACTTGAACATTTCCATGTTACCAAACCTTCTAGTCCTTCTCCCTCCCCCAACCCCACACATTCCAGTTGCTTTATTGTTCTTGAACTGCAATTTGCTGCATTTGTTCATTTACAGTTAGCACTGGGCTTTGGAAGCTGCCAGAGGTATCCCAGGGAATCCCCTTTATTCAAGACATACTCCTTTCTGTCTCCACTAGGTAGCAGCAATTGTAGTTCTTGATGATAATCAGGGCCGATCATTCCTGCAGATATGGTCCATCAGCAAAAAGAGCCTTAACTGATTCAGTAGAAACTGCACTTGGCCCTGTGCTAGTAGTTCCCTAGCTCCTGTCACCACAACCAGGACTTCTAATCAAGCAAAACTTAAATCTGAATTCTACAAGTAGATCACTAGGACTGATAATATGAGGAACCAATCCTATTGATCCCTCTTGATTCCTGGACCTATGTAATCTAGCTATTGAGGACAAGAGACAAAAAGCAACAATGATACAATGATGCTTGTCTATGAATTTTTAAGATATTTTATGACTTTTTAAAAAGTTTTATTTATCCATGAGGGACATAGAGAGAGGCAGAGACATAGGCAGAGGGAGAAGCAGGCTCCCTACGGAGAACCTGATGCAGGACTCCATCCCAGGACTCCGGGATCACACCCTGAGCCAAAGGCAGATGCTCAACCGCTGAGCCATCCAGGCATCCCAAGATATTTTATGACTTTAAAGGATTTTATAAACAAGGCCACTATAAATAGCAGGCACCATGAATACAAGGCTTCTCAAGAAGCTATAGGAATGTTAGAAACCAAGGGGCAAAAAAATGTATTGATTGCAAAATAGAAGAAAGAAAGAAAAGAAGAAGAAAGAAGAAAGAAAGAAAGAAAGAAAGAAAGAAAGAAAGAAAGAAAGAAAGAAAGAAAAAAGAAAGATTTTATTATTTATTCATGAGAGACAGAGACAGAGAGAGGCAGAGACACAGGCAGAGGGAGAATCAGGCTTTCTGCAAGGAGCCCAATATGAGACTCAATCCCAGATTCTGGGATCACACGCTGAGCTGAAGGCAGACGCTCAACTGCTGAGCCACCCAGGTGTCCCACAAAATTCTTAAATAAGCCTTGTTCATAAGTATCACCTTGATGTTACCATTCCTGTGATAATGGCATTAAATCTAATCTGTAGATATGTTGACTTAGAATGGAAATATCTGATTCTTCAACCTAAAATCATAACATATCTGTTAATACATAGTATTATAATTTCAAATTTTAATTAATAATCTTGTGTGAAATGGTCAACAAATATATTTAGATTAACCCTTCTCAGGAGATACACTAGATTATCTGTTAAATGGAAGCTTTACCAAAGGCCAAACTGGCCCAGAGAGTTTTAACACTGGACAATACTGATTAGAAATTCAAGTCCCTGGACTTCAGTTCAACTCTGAACTGTTTAATCCAAGAGGAACAATTGGTCTTGCTCTATATTATCATAAATTATCATCTTTTTCAGGTCACTTCTTAGTTTTCTCAAGAGTAATAGCCAGTTGGGAGCAAATTCACTTACAAAAGGATTATGAAAATTCAATAGTCTAAAATTTAGCAGGCCAACCTGGCAGAGTTGTCAGAGATGAGTGATGCTTTAAGGGCACACAGTTTTAGGGATTTCCGGGTGGCTCAGCAGTTGAGCACCTGCCTTTCACACCCAGGGCCTGATCCTGGAGTCCCGGGACCGAGTCCCACATCGGGGTCCCTGCATGGAGCCTGCTTCTCTCTCTGCCTCTCTCTCTCTGCCTGTGTCTCTGCCTCTCTCTCTGTGTCTCTCATGAATACATAATTTTTTTTTAAGACAGTTTTAAAGGCATAGTGACGATGCTGTCCTACAGATCTATTTAGTAAGTACATAGAAAGATGGTGTTTTCTTTTGGACAACTTTTTTAAAAAGATTTAATTTACTTATTTAAGAGAGAGAGAGCAAGCACAAGCAGGGTGGTGGGGGTAGGGGGTGGTGGGGAGTCGTGGAAGGTAGTGGGAAGTAGTGGGGGGGTGGGGGATGGGAGCAGCAGAGGAAGAGGCAGAAGCAGACTCCCCACTGAGCAGGGAGCCTGAAGCAGGGCTCCATCCCAAGACCCCGAGATCATGACCAAAGCCAAAGGCAGATGCTTAACCAACTGAGCCATCCAGGCACCCCTCTCTTGAACAACTTTGACAACACTCTGAATGAGAGAAGATCCCAATATTCTATTTTGGTTTTGTTTTTTATTTTTTTTTTAAGATTTTATTTACTTATTCATGAGAGACACACAGAGAGAGGCAGAGACATGGGCAGAGGGAGAAGCAGGCTCCCTGCAGGGAGACTGATGTGAGACTCGATCCCAGGACCCTGAGATCACGCCCTGAGTTGAAGACAGATGCTCAACCACTAAGCCACCCAGGTGTCCCTCTATTTTGCTTAAGTGTAGAAGTTGTTATATAAACTCACTGGTCAGACCAGCATTGGTCTTCCACTTCCCTCCTAACTGAGAATAGATTCCAGGTTGCGTGACAAAATTCCCCCTCCTTTCATCCTGTAGAATTTCACAACAGAGGCTCATGGGCAATGCTAATGTGCTGTGGTCATTTTGCAAGCAGATCATAAAAAAAAAGTGCCCACAGATGACAGCATATCTTGGTGTGAAGACTGTGGAAATGGTGGTGTTATCTCAGTGCCCTCTTGACTGCTTTTACGCCAGGGTATTTCCTGCCTCCAGATCTCCTATGCAAAATCTGACCTTATATTGGGCTAACCAGTACCAGCTTAAAGCTTTGTGGTTTTTCTTGAGTAATACACACTGTTTTTGAAAGTTGGGAAGAAAGACAAGAGGATTTATCTATCTGAGGTTTATGGGAACTTTAGACACGTGTCTCTTGAGGTCCTCTACAGATACCAAGAGTCTAGCACCAGCAGCCCCATTACTTAGCCTTTCTTAAACACCAAGACAGATGTTTGGCTCCCCTGTTTCCCATTCCTGTCTCTAAGAAATATTCCAGCTTTGCTCCCACACCCCCATCTTCAGTGTCTCTCCTCACCTCTGCCCCAGCCACCCAGGGAATCTGTTTATGAAGCCATCTGGCTGGCCTCTGAAAGCCACGATGCTGATGGCCCTGACCTTCGGTACTAGCGGCTCATTCTGTGGACAAAAGCAGCTTCTTGTGGTTGGTTTTGTTTTTTGTTTTTTGTTTCAGTTGATGAAACTAGAAAAGCCTAGTAACTTTGGGGGCAAACTGGAACTCGATGACAAATGAAAATTGAAGACAAGATTTTTTTTCAAACTTCTCCATCAAGCTTTTAAGACTACAATCTGTCTGCCTTTCAGTACTAACTGCAGAAATCATTTGGAAAAGTGACTGAACCCAGGGGCGATGCCCAGTGGATAGAGTCCCTTATGTGTGCTTTAAGAACCAATAGGACCCACAGTAGATTTGCTCACAGATAATTCTGCAGAATTTGAGAACAAATTTAGAGAAATTGTATCATAATATCTCACTCCAGCAAAGCTTGCACATAAGAAGGCATGTGTCAGCCATGAGCATTGTGTCAGTATTTGCTCTTCAGGAAGGGAGATTATAAGGCACTAAAGGAAGGGAGGGGAGAGCTAAGGCTCTGCTCTGTCCAGATTCAGCACTTCTGGGGTTGTTGCTTTTAGCACCCTTTTGATGAAACCCAGCCACCTACACAAAGTCAGAACAGATTTGACGTAGGTTGACCAAGTGTCTTGGGGAACTTCTGTGGCCTGCTAACGGCTGCCTGAAAATGTGTGCCTGAGGTTTTCATAGCATGCCAGGAGTGCCACCGTCAGAACTTCTTGGGGAAGGCACAGCGGTCCCCAAGCTGCACAGCCTGGGGATTTCCAGGGCTGATTGGTGGATAAATGATGCTCCTGACAGTCTCCGGAGGTGGTCATGTCCCCCAAAGGTTCTCTTTCTGTCACATACACACACCCCCAGATCACCATCTCTGCAGACATCCACCCCTAGACCCAGCACTAACTACAACCTCTCTGTCAAGACAGGAGGGGAGATGAACAGGGAAAGCAGCTCTTCACTAGATGTTTTACCATTTAGCCGACTCTGACTCTGAATCTCCACTGCCTCATCTTTAAAATGGGGACAGTAGGGACACCTGAGTGGCTTAGTGATTGAGCATCAGCTCAGGGTATAATCCTAGGATCTGGGATTAAATCTTGCATTGGGCTCCCTGTAGGCAGGCCTGCTTCTCCCTCTGTTTATGTCTCTGCCTCTCTTTCTCTGTGTCTCTCAAGAATAAGTAAATAAATCTTAATAAATAAACAAACAGGGACAGTAATCCCTTTATAATTGGTTTTGAGAAATAAAAGTATGTAAAAGGACTTTTAAAATGTAAAAAGCAAAAAAAAAATAAAAAATAAAAAATAAAATAAATGTAAAAAGCACAAAGTAAATAGAAGAATAGCATCACTAGATTCAGTTCTGATACCAACTAGTTCTGTGACCTTTGCAATTAGGAATATAATCACTACAGACCCTTCTGAAAATGCAGTAAGCCTGTGAAAAATCAAAGAAAAACTTTAAATAGCCAGGTACTTTCTGTCTGGCTAACATGACACTTAATACAAACATGTTATCTGTATCCCATCAATAGGAGCTGGTTTTTCTAGTTCTAATTTAAGGGGTCTCAGATCTACTTTAGAATTTTCCCCTTAAAGTGTCCTGGGTTTAGAGAGGAAAGACTCTTGGGTGGAGGGTCAGGCAGCTCCTTTCCTCTCTCTTGAGTTTTAATTCTGGGAACAAGTGAGCACAGAATGGCCTACAATGTGAACTATATGGGAGGTTTAACAAACACTACACATACAACTGGGGGCAACCCCAACCAGCTTCCTAATTGGCAGAGATGGGCACACCCAACTTGTCTTTTAGAGCATTTCCGCTAGAGTTGACTGTCCCAATTAAAACTGTGACCCAGATATCGTTACCTCTCCTCCAGAGAGCTGATATAACTAGCTCTGTGGGAAAGATAGTTTCCAGTTTGAGTGTTAAGTACATTAAAGTGAACCAGACTCAGATTTATATCAAGTCAACCTCAAAAGCCATGAAAAGGGTGCTATGCTCAAGCGGGGAAGAGGAATTGGGACAAATGCCTTGAAGCTCCCAAGCTGCCAAGTTTTGCACATCCCTGACCCAAACCATCACTCAGCCAAGCTGGTATTATGCCTCTGAACCCACCACAGCCATGCCCACTCCTGCGTCTTTGCTCTTGTTGTGGATCTAGAAAGATGAACCTGACACGATCAATGCTCCCAAGGAGCTAATTTCCTGGCAAAGGAGATGAGAGTATGCCCAAGTAATCTAGTAGCAAATATCCACTGGGACTGGGATGAATGCCTCACAGAGGGACTAGAGAGTATGAAGAAAGCCCCCTTACAGCTGGAGGGCTGAGGAAGGCCACGGAGGAGGTGGCATTTGATGGCAGCCTTGATGGAGGATTTTAAGAGACTAAAGCTGACATAAGATGATGTGGAAACAGGAATTGGCTTGACTGGGCACGCAGGCCTAAGAGGGTCCAGTAGAGTCTCTGAAGGGACAGTGAGAAGGAAGGAAACCGATGTTTCTTGAGCACCTACTGGGTGCGAGTATATGTTTCATATTATCTTTAGCATTGCTCTAGCAGTCTTTATTATTCCTGTTTTGTAGGTGGAAAAACAGAACTTCAAAGAAATTAAGTAACTTTCTTTAGTTCCCAACAGCAAGTGATTAGAGATCCAAGATTTTGAGCCAACTCTGTCCAAATCCAAAGCCTGTCCACTTTCTCTACAGTAAGCTTTCCTGCATCTGAGGCTTGAAAAAAGAAGATTATGGCCGGACCCTAGAAAGCTAAAGAGCTTGGGTTTTTTCTTTCTTTTTGACCAGTTAAAGCTTTCCAGGCCTAGCTCAAACCCTATCCTTCTCACTAGACCTTTTCTGAATGTTCCAGACTCTCTGATATCCTGAGTTACTACTGACAGGGTCCCATTGGCTCATGTGACTCCATCATGAATCCCCAGTAAAGATGCAAGTTCTTCAGGGAGAAGAACTGGTCTTGCCCTTCTTCCTTACACCTGAATCAGTAATTGTGGAACTCTCTCTTTTTGTAGAGGGTATAGAGACAAGCAGTGGCTGCCTTCTCCCCAGTGCGGTCTACCTGCACCCATGTTCGAAGGAGTGGGTGCCCCCCAATCTCCCAAGGCCCATCAACAGACATCCCTGAAGTTTCATTCTGCAAGGAAGTCACAGGAAATATGCCCAGCTCTGCAGAGAGCAACCAACTCAGCTGGCCACCAGACCACAATTGGCCATGCTTAGTCATGCGCTGCCCTGAAAGTTGATGATGGAGTGTTTATTAGATAGGTCTAGAGAGCTGCACCTTCCTGCCTAGGTGTACAAGGAGACATTCCCAGCCTAAAGAAAGATATTGCCATAGACAGCTCCAGCTCCTATGTTGAAGGGCCTGCAGATGGTGCCAATTCACAGCCTGGGAATTTATTTGGGAATCTCTGAATTTAGTGCCTCAGTAGATATGTCGAAAGTAGGAGGCAGCCTTACCTTCCCACTGATCATTTCCAGACCATTTAACACTTCCACTCTTATAATGGCTGATTTTCCAGGTCACAAATTTCATGGGCATACTCACTACTTACAGGATAACTATTGATCATTTAATTGCAAGGTAAGTACCATAGAAAGGATGGGAAAATCACATGGTAAACAATTATAGCCTACGTAGTTGGTTATTTTTGAGTCTGCCTGGCTACCATTTATTTTCAAAGTTAAATTTAGTCCCAGAAAAACCCCCATCTGTGTACTTAGGACTGATCAAAAAGTGTCTTCCTTTTAACTTGTAATTATATCAGCAGTTACACTAAGTACATTCTTATTTACTCTCCCTGACCATTTTCCTTCCATGGTGCAGAGTTACAGTGTAGAAGGCCAGTACTGGGGATTTACAAACCTGGCAAAGAACCCCCGTCCTATCATTTAACTAGGGATGATACGGTGGCCAAGATGCTTAAACTCTCCAAGCAGTAGTTTTTCATTAGTCAGATGATGTGAAAATACCTACTCCATGGGGAGTAGCAATAAACTTTTTCTGCAATTTTTAGCAATAAATAATGTATAATGTGCCTGGTGCATAGTAGTAATATGGGTATCCTTCACTTTTCAAAATTCATGTTATGCCATTCACTTACATGAAAAGACCTACATTAGGATTTTTTTTTTTTGCTAACCAAAAGAAATCCAAAAATGATCTTTGCTTTTATGAGAAAAAAGTGAAATGTAAAATAGTGTTCAGAATTGTTTTTACGGTAAGCCATTATCAAGGCAGGCAGGGAGACCGGTGTCACCAAACTCCTTACCCTGGCAATATGATTCAGCATCAAGCTGCCATAGCTTTGAACTGTGTCTGTGAGCATCTGTGCTTTATCTCAATTTATTCTGTGCATTAGGTATCAGAAAAGCCTAATAGGAACACCCTACTTTCAGATAGTGGGGGAAACCTGTAACTAAGTACCCATGAGGCGCTTACTCCGTGCCAGCACAGTTTTAATGGCTCTATAGTATGTATTAACTCAATCTTCATTTACAACTCCCATGAAGGAGCACTGTTTATCAGTCCTATCTAATGTGTGGGAAACTGAGACACAAAGTCACTTGCCTGAGGTCAAAAGCTATCAGAGCGGCAGAGCTGAGATCAAATCCAGGAAGAGTTCTTGGTTTTAACCTCTGATTCAGACTGTCCCATAGATAATGAGCACAAATTATTTACACTTAAAAGGCACTGTGTGATGAGGTTACCGGATGAGTGAGAGGATCAAATGCTAGGTTAGAGGTTGTAGTAGCCAGCCTTTAAGATGGATCCCAAGGATCCGTACCTCCTGTATTCATACCTATATGTAACCCCCTCCTCTCGAATGTGGGCTGGACCTAGTGACTCACATCTGAAAATTAGAATATGGCAAAAGTGCTGGGGTGTCCCTCACTGGGTGACAAAAAGACTATGGGTTCCATCTTGGGTAGCCCCTCTTACTCACACTCACTCTGAAGTGCCATGTTGTGAGCTGCCCTGTGGAGAGGTCCATGTGGCAAGGAACTAAACTCTAATGTATAGCCAGCCAGAGTCTAAGACTTGCCAACAGCCTCACCAGTGAGTGTGGAAGTGGATTCCCCACAAACTGAGCCCTGCTAGGATTGTAGCCAGCATTGCCAACATCACCAACTTCAGCCCATGGTTTCTAAACCCAGTAAGCTAAGCAAATAAATGATTCTTTCTAGCACATTCAGATCCTCTACCAGAAAAATGACCAGAGGTAGATTTAACAGCCAAGGAAAAAAAGCAAAGAAGATAGGTTTGTGTGTTTGTTGTTACTTTTTCTTAACAAGGACCACTCATGTCCCTGGCAGAGTGGGATATTGGGTAAAGTTCTGTCTGAATCAAAAGGGATAAGACCTGCCATCCCAATATTGCCACAATTTCACTCCTCTCCTTAACTCTCCGCTTGACAATTGTGGATTTTTGGGGAAGTCTGTGAACCCTCTGGATCTCTATAATCCCATATATAAAAAGGTATAATACTTAGCATGCTTCAGCAAGCAAGGGGACTGAACCAGATCATCCTTCCAGGATCTTTCTCATTCTGAAATGTATGATTCTCTGTGGCTTTCTTCAGACCAAGTTTTGACAGCTCAATTACTGTGGTTCTCAAACTTTTTGGTCTCATAACCTCTTCACTCTTTTAAAAAATTTGAGGATCTGAAAGTGCTTTTATTTATAGTGATATATATAGATATCTATATCTATATATATCTTTACTGTGTTGGAAATTAAAACCGAGAAATTGCTTAAATTTATTAGATCATTTAAAATAATAAGCCTATTATATGTTATCATAAAAATACAATTTTATGGAAAATAGCTGCATTTTTTTAACCAAAGGTAGAAGAGGGGCATTGTTTTATGTTTTTGGCAAATCTCTTTAACGTCTGGCTTAATAGAGGACAGTTAGTTTCTCATTCTTGTGTTTGCATTCATTCTTTTGCTATATCACATGACAGATAACTTCTGGAAACTCCTCGGTACAGTGATGAGAGAATCACAGTGAAAAGGGCAAATATTAACTTAATGTTACTTTGAAAACAGTTTTGACTTTACAAAGCCCCTAGAAAGGTTTCTGGAACCTCCAGGGATCCCTGGACCACAGTTTGGAAAACTGATGTTCTATTAATTCTTGTTGGAAATGCTAACATTTCTTCTTAACCTTTTGCCTACCCACCATCCAAAATCATCATCATCATCATCATCAAACAGATACACACAACACACACACACACACACACACACACAATTTCCACAGTGGACTCTCCTAGAACCCCTCTTTGGGAAACTTTACATCAAAATATTAACCCCAAGCAGACCCTCTGCAGACCTACTGATCCTCATGGTAGCCTGTCAGCTCATCCTCCAAATGGTGGCTTCCTGCTTATCTGTTCACCCTGATGAAAGTAACAAATGGCTTCTTGACGGTGTGCATCTAGTTTTACCAACTGGATGAATAGCTGAGGAATTTCAAATGTTGCTTGCCTTTGAAGTGTTGTCTTCAAAAACAAGCGCCTGGGGGAAATCAGCAATGAGCAGGCCTGCTTCAAAAGCTAGCAACCCCTCATCCAACAAAACAATAGGGACCCTCTAAAGCCTCTGCCAACCAGGAAGCAACCCAAAGTGGGAATGGGAGCAACATCAGATCAGTTGGGGGCTTTCAGAGAAGACCTTTAATAACAAGCTAAGTGGAAAAGGAAATCCCTAGATCTGGTCACACTAAGTGGGTGGGTGGGATAGGGTGGGAAGGCCCCCAGACAAGAATTTTCTGTTCCAGTTTTACCTTCAGCTTGATGTTATCAAAAGAAAATGACTCTCTAAAAATTACGAAGAGGCAAGAAGAGCACTAAATTCCTTCCAGCTTTTTGTATTGTATCTCTCATCAACGGTGCACATGGGTCTGTGGACATATTTCTGAACCAAAGATAGAACACGTCCTCCAGCCTATTTGTACCTGAAACACATAACCCTTTCATTTATTCAACAATTATCAAGACCACAGTTTGTTGCTGGCACCATTCTAGCACGGAAACAGCAGTGAACAAAACATTGAAAAATTCTCACTTTTATATTCTAGTGGGAGAGATGGGCAAACAAAATATACTATATGTCAGTGGTGATAAGCATCACCACCTAAAGCATGGGAAGCAAATATGGACTAAAGAGTTGAGAGCTGTTTGCAATTTTAAATCGGCTGGTCAGTGTAAGCAAACTGGCTTTGCTTAGAAAGCCTGAAAATTTGAAATTTTATGTAACTCTGCATGAATCTGGCCCTCACGAAGTCAATCAGAATTCATTCATTTAGTGAATCAGTTAATCAGTCAGTCAGTCAGTACATGTTTACTTGAAACATTGAATATTTTGCAACATTGGGAGCCTGGGGAAGTAGTCCCCTTGAGTCAAAATCAGCTTTTGCTCAAGAGGCAGCATAGAGTAATGACTAACCATGGGAGACTGGAAACCAGACTGCCTGAGTTTGCATCCTGTGTTCTAGCTATGAGATACCGGGCAGCTGGTTGAACCTTGCTGCCCTCCTACTTTTTCATCTTCAAAGTGGGAATAATAAAAGTGCTTACTTGAGGGGTTGTGGTAAAATGTTAGCTTTATTCACACTGGACACTGGGCATAAAACCACCTTCAAATGGTAACCGTTAAAGAAGCAATCAGAAGAGAAGACCAGGAGGGAATTGCTTGTAGGCACATGAGAGCCTCTCCCTCGGGACTACGCAGAAGTAAATGGGATCCAATGAGATTTGAGACTTATTTGGATCTCATTTGGCTGGTAGAGTCTTGGGAAGATCAGGTTATACTACTGGTTTTCAGTGGATTCTGTGGGCTCCCAAAGCAGAAAGGAAAAGAGCTCCCACTGATGACTTTAGTTGACCAATAGAGCTGGCTATGAAGGGGACCATTCCAAACAGGATAGGCTGATTTTATTATAGAAGGAAGTGGTTTTCCATGACATAAAGGACTGATATGCCTCTGCTGAACTGGACAGAAGGCTTTGCTATCCTCACTGTCCAAGCGCTGGCCAACCACAGTCAAGATAACAGCATCCCCACTCCTGCCCCCCAGAACGTTGCCACCAAATGACTGTAGCCTGTCCTCCCTCATTTGCATAAGAATCCTGCTCCATCTGTTAGAAGGAGCAATATCTGTTCATGCTAATCTGATTGCTCCTATAACTTGTATTAAAAAACATGGAGGTTACCACAAGCTTTGCTCTGACCTCTGATTTTCCAATATCGCATCTGGGGTAAGCACTTCCTTTTAATCTCTATGACAATAGGCAAAATTTCACCAAGGGGACTGCTGACAGAGGCAGAGATCATAGAGCATGTGTCCATGACCCCAGGTTAGATGATTATAATAACGCTTTTTAGGCTCTTCTAATAAAGAATATGCTGAACAGGCTCCAACGTGCGTGTGCAAAAGTCTAATTGCTGTTAACATGTCACTCCCATCACTGAGAAGCAACAATGTACTGACGGCTTGTCAAATCTGGAATTGATTTTGAAATTGCTTTAATGAGGCGGTGAATAAGTTTGCAGGAGCCTGGCCATCTGAGAGGCCTCCACGGCATCAGCCCAGATCACCTGCAGTTGCTTTGTTGACTGTTCATAAATGAGGATGGGGCACACAGAGGGTTGCTGTTTAGCTGCTGAGGATTTGCAAGCTCTGGGCTGGGATTTTCAGTCCCTGTTCCCATCTCTGAAGTTCCTTGCATTTTAGATTTGTTTTGAAGTATGTATGTGTGCATACATTTCCCTACCAGCTGTGTTCCTCTCTCCTGCTGCCTCTCCCCCCGCAAAAAAAAAATAAATAAAAAGAAAAAGAAAAAATAAAAAGAAAAACCTCCGACTGAAAGGGTTGAGCGGATTTTTCTACAAAGTACAAGGAAGGATTACAAGTTTCTTCTTGTTCTTCTTCCACTATGTGTGAGAGCCACTCTGAGAATAGTGTGCCTCCTGGTTTGGAGCTTTGTCCTGATAATCAAGATCAATTATACATAGATGGAGGCCTGGATGCAGAATAAACCTTTTTGGCCTCCATCACTGTCTACAGTGAAGGAGTTGAAGAATTATCACACCCTCCTTTTGTTCCCTCTGAAGGGTGAGAAAAGTTGATAAAGGTTTTGTCAACTGGCAAAGTCTAGACCCCATGGCTATTATCAGTGTCCAGTCAGCTGACCCCTGAGGGGGGCCAGAAATGGCTGTGTTTGGTTTGCTATCACCCTCTAAGAACTATCACCAGGCATTTCTAAACCACAAGGCAAGTATAGGGGTAAGTAACAAAGAAATCTTCCAAATCTGACCAAATCTAAAGCAATGCGTCGCCTGATTCCTGCTCAAGATGTGGTTTTGGATTCGTGATGAGGAAGTGGTGTTTTCCCAGCCAAGAGAATGGAATAAGCTTTCCTGCTTCCTTGTCTTTAACTTGTAAACACCACCGGCACTTTGACAATGAAGACAAATGCATGCCCAGCTTGCAGTAAAAATGAAAAAACTGCCAGTAACACTTCACAATCGTCGCTTTTATTACCTGCCTCTCCCACCCAGAATATTATTTCATTCAGAGCCAAGGTAGAGAGCCAAACTGCCTTGTTTCCAAAGGATATGAGTGTATTTTAGAGAAGCATCTGTGTGTATTATTTTCCATGGGGCTTCATTTCATTTATATTGCCCCCACGTTTATGAGTGCATGACCAGCATCCTTACCAGGTTCAGACGCCTTCAAGAAATTGGATGCTACAGGGTCCATATATCAATGTTATGATGATGTATTTTTCATGAAATCCGTAAATAAGTTCAACAGGATAGGGATATTCTGGATGACAGAATCTTTAATTGTTTTTGAGGAATGGCCTATTTCCCTGTAAAAAGTCAATTTACCTTTTCTTCTATTCTTTTTTGACTCTTGTTCCTTTAAAAAGTCTGATCTGGCTACTTTGGTACAGACAAACCACTCCCAACTCCCCCCAAGAGTGTCAAGAGAAAGAAGTAGTTACTTTTATACAAACCGATGAGTAGAAATGCAAGTTGTTAGCATGAAGAGGGTAGAGAGTTGGCACCTCTGGGGTGTCTGATAGTTGGTCTTATCACCTGAAACATTGTCTCAAGCTAAAGGAACAGGTGACCTGGTCTTCAAAGAAGGCAGGGACAAAAGAAAACAGAAAATGTTCAGGCTCATGAGTACTAGGATTTAAAGTTCAAAAATGTTTTTATAATCTCAGTGAAATTGGAAAGTAATCTCAGCTTCTGCCAAGACCACTGTCTGTCCCGGACATCAATTGCCAAATAGGGTCTATTATCGTAAAAGTGTTTGTCGTGGCTCAAGAGCTAGGGAAAATGAAGCTGTTGTGTCCTGCTGGCCATACCCCCTTGACTCTGGCTACTCGAGACTGGATTTTCAGAACCCAAGACAACTCACTGACCACCATCCCCACCCCAATGAAGGCCAAGGGTGAAGCTGCCTCATTGGGAGGGAGAAATGCTGGAGACTAAGGGGGACAGAATTGGAACCACAGCTCAGAGCAAAGTTGAAAATTGCAAGCGTAACTGGGAAGGCTGAAGGATAGTCACCAAATCTGTCACTTGGGTATCATTTTCTGGGCCCTCCTTTCTAGACCTGTGATACAGGAATAATGGTGGTTCTGTAAAAGGCAATCATGAAGAAATGGAAATATTAGGGCTGCAAAGGCCTCAATAAATGGCCAGTTCTATATAGAAGCAGTAAATATTGGGGTACCTGGGTGGCTCAGTGGGTTCAGTGTCTGCCTTCGGCTCAGGTCATGATCTCGGGGTCCTGGGATCATGCCCCACCCTGAGCTCCTTGCTCAGCACAGGGAGTCTGCTTCTCCCTCTCCTTCTGCCTCTCCCCTCAGCTCATGCTCTCCCCACCCCTAAGTAAATAAATTAATAATCTTTTTTTAAAAAGCAGTAAATATTGAAGTCAAACTATTTATATAAATCCTGATCTTCCCAATTTGCACATATAAATGTAGATGTATATATGTGTACACATACACACACATATATATAAAGAGAAACAGCAATAAAGAGAGAAGTTTTAAAAATGTAATAGCAACTTTCAAGCAACTAAGGAAAGGAAAATATCCTTCTGTATTAAATACATTATTTTCTTATTGTCCCTATTATTAACAAAACAGCATAGACAATCTCTTCCAGATCAATGAGCATCCCCTCAGGCCTAAACACAAGAGCGAAAATGAATCTTGAGTGACAGAGCTTGGAATTTCACTTGCTCCTGCCACCTGCTCTTGGAGGTCAACGGTACTGTTGTGTGTAATTACCAACTTCATCGCTGCCCCTTTGCTTCCCCTCTCTCACAGTCTAATTGATGGCCCTGACACCAACGCTGGGTCAGCCCTCTAAAAACATCTTGGGCATGAACTACTCCTCCATCCAACAGATGCTGCTCACTTGGGAACCCACCAGAGCCAGGAACTCAAGGATGGCTTGTGTTTGCTCAGACTTAAGGGAAAAAATGATAGAGCAAAAAACAAGATTACAGATCTATGCAGGGCAGAAAGAAAATTAACCACAATATTAGAATTTGGTCTCAGCTGCAATATCCACTCCATACACCCATTAATGTACTCATTGGCCTTCTTCCAAGTAAAGGATACCTAAAGCTTCAGCTTCTTGCCTTTCTTTTAGTTCTTACTTGCTTCCCTCTGAAATCACATGGAGACCGTGGAATCATTGCTTCAACAAATGCTGAATCAGTGTAAGGAGTCCACATGGCAAAGGATTGTTCCCATCTGTCAATGGCTGCAAACAGAGCACCAGAACTGCCATAGGATCTTCTTTACCAATGAAATACAAACTGCCAGCCAAATTCTGTACCTAGAAACTGGGCTCTGGAATTGACCCTTTCAAAACCGGAACCAACCTTGCACCCAGGAAAATTTGGGGAACTTGGTCTCTTTACTTGCTCATCTCTGGGCTGCTAGAGGAGACTCCTAGAAGTACGTCCCTTCTTTCTCCCTAAGAACCAAACCCCTGCTCCCCTGGGAGACACGGATCCTCTGCAAAGTGGCTGTTTTCCATTCCAGACCCTTCTCTATTTCAGCCCATTACCAGCCCAGCTAGGACAGGACAGGAGGCTTCACCTTGAAAACAAGAGGGAAGGGCACCACTTAGAGCTTCCTGTCATTGAATATCTCTGTAAATAAACCCTGTCACTCTAACTCCTCCCGCCCCCTCTAAACCTAAAGCTCATGAAACGACACTGGACAACAGATGCTGTATGGGAACATACAGTGCAACATTAGAGTTTCAAAGGGGTGGGCCCTTGTGATATTTTTCATAGCTAAAGCTATTTGTTTCTAAGATTTGTTCTAGATCAGGGATCAGTAAATTATAGCCAGGGTAAATCTGGCCTGTTGCTTGTTTTTGTAAATAAAGTTTTATTGAAATACAGCCATGCTCATTCATTTACATATTGTTTACAGCTAGATTGGCACTACAAAGGCAGAGCTGCATAGTTATGACAGAGACTATATGACTCACCAAGCCTAAAATATTTACTATCTAGCTCTTCAGAGAAAATGTTTGCCAATCCCTGCTCTATTGGTTGTCCTCACACTGCCCAATTATTACTAATGGTAGCATTCATCAATTCATCTGCTATTAACTATTTTGGTTTCTGATGGAGAGGCTTATAGACCCTCCAAAAACAAACAAAGGCAATTCATGTGCACTAAATCCTGGTTACCAGTGGCTGAGTACATAAAAATTGAGATAAATGCTCACACACAAACTAGTTCAATAATTTTGTGAAAGAATGGCAGAGGGAGGAGTTGCATATTTAACTGAAGCCCATACTATGGTTATTGAGCAAATGCTTTAAGATTATGGAGCAAATAAAGATAAAAGAACTCTTCCCTGTAGCATATCAATGAAAAAAACTTACTGAGGATTATTTCACATTAGATGCTGTTATCCAAAATCCACAGATATGGAAATGAAGGAAATCTCTTCAGGGATTTGCTCAGGAGAACCCAAATTTGTTTTTGCTTGATCAAATACCAACTCTTAAGTGTTTCTTTATAAAGAAACCTTTCTTATAAGAAGTATCTTTCAAAATGAGAACAAAGAAATGAGTATTTGTTTTTCTGTGGAAAACATAATGCCAAATCTAGCATACTTCCCCACTCTGCCCCACACCTATTGTCCCTTTTAGAAGTCACTGTTAAAACTTTCTCACCAAGCTGATGTGAAGTGAGACAAGGTTCCAGCAGAGGTCTGACTAGTATATTTTCCAAAAGCTCCATATAGACCTTTCAGCAAACTTGTCTAAGTTTCCTTCAAAGCCCAATCCTTTGGACAGAACTTGAACCAGGTCCCTTACACTTGACCAAAGAGTTGAAAATTGACATGGATTTAAGATGGAGCTGGGAAAACTCACTCCTAGGTCAGCTTAGATTTTCCCAATTTTTTTATCACATCCCAAAGGAATTAAGGGTCCAATATTGTGATGCTCACTTATTTATGTCCACTACAGCCCCACATGGCTAACTATCCCAGCCATTTGGAAGGTGGGCAAATAGCCTTCAACCTCCCTGTACCAACTTCAGGCTATGATGGAATAGACACACATGGACAGGCAACATCCACATCCACATCTCTCACACAAATGTACACAGAAAAAGCTTATTTCTTGCAAGTAAAGTACAAGCATATCCAGAATTTAAGACAGAGGAACTCTTTTGGAGATGAAAAAGATGAATGTTGCAAATGGCATCCCGTCTTTGTTTGAAGTTCATCTTCCCATAAGATGCAGTGCTCCTCCTCTGTCCATTTTCCACACTATTTTATAAATAAACTGTGTCTTATTCATCTATGAGTTCCCAGCATCTGACATCATATGTGGCATTTTAGTGCACAATAAATATTTTTTCATGTGTCCATTCATTCAATCAATAAATGTTTATTGAACACTGACTCTGTGACAAATGCTTTGCTAAGTATAGTAAACTAAAGAAATGAATAAAACACAATCTGTGTCCTCAATGTGTCCCAACTTTAGAGGAGGAAGAGCAAATAGACAGATAATTGCAATATGGGGTAGAGGTATTTCAGTCAAGACTTACAGATTTAGGCTCTTAACCCTGCCCTGGAGGGGGCGGGTATCTGAATAGCTAGGTTAGAGCTGAGAATACTTCTTCCTGGAAATGCCAATAAATATTACTGCACTGAGACTTGTCACCTTAGTAGAGTACAGTAAGGAGAATTTACTTTTTGACTGTGAAATCCATGATAGTTTTCACCAATCATAATTCACTAGGATATAAGATTGTGCCTCCCAAGCTGAGACACTTAACAAAAGGCTGTTTCGGGTCTCCTGTTGATGTGCAAACAAATAGCCAAGATTCCTTGGATCTTGCCTTGTTTTTGGCACGTGGCAGTTAAAAACAACAATTAAGGGGAAAAAATCAACTAGTCAGTAAGTTAGAATCAGAGGATCATAGAGCATTAGAGTCTATAAAAAGGGCACTTAGAATGTTACCAGAGTCTATCTGATGCCAGATGACCAGTGTGACCAGTTTCATTCTTCTGTTCAATTGATAGAGTGACTGACAGGTCATTTGGGCTTTGCCGGGAGGGAGAGTTGCACAGGAAGACTTGGCATGGGGTAGTTGTTTGATGAATGTGATCTGAATGAATGAAGGCAAGCACCTCAGGCTCTGTGGAAGAAAAGTAGGCCTCGAAATCCAGAAGCTCAAATAACACAGCCATACTGACCTTCTCATCAATCATCAATCAACATCCATCAATGCTGCTGGGAGCAGTAGAGAAAGCAGAAAATCATATCTGCTCTCTGATCTTAAAAATCAAGGACATAAGCAGGCAGTCTGTGGAAGAGGGGAGTCAAAAGTATATGAAGAGATGCCCAAATTCATCAATTGTCAGGAAAAATGCCGATCAAAATATTAATGAGATATGATTTCATAGCAAATAGACTGAAAAAAATTTTTAAACTGGATGATGATACTGAGTGTCAGCCCAGATGTGGCATACAAATTCCACAATGCATGGCTGCTAGGAATGAAAACTAGGACAGGAAGATTATGAGTAATTTGGTACTTCCTAGTCAGATTAAGCCTGTGTGTCCTAAGCGTCATTAATTCTGCCTCTAGGTATGCATATATTACAAAGAAATCCTCACACAAATTCGTAAGAGGCTATGGATTAGGGTGTTCATGGCCACATTATTTGTAGCATGAAGGTGGAGATAATCCAGGTAATCACCCCTAGGGCACTAGACATAGAAAACATGGGAGGAAGGAGTAACCCATAGCATACTACACACAGTTGGAAGCCAATGACTAGATGTCCACATAACATGTCCACAATCATCACTGAAAGCATAATGATGGTTGAAAAGAATGGGAAGCAGAATGAGATATTTAAAACAGTACCATTTAAGAAAGTAAGAATGTACGCTCGTAAAACAAGAGTATAATTTTATAAGAAGTCTTCACAAACAAAATGATGCTTTAAATATGTTAGAAGAGTTGCCTCTGGAGGTAAAAAGAGAAAAGGAATAAACACAGACTTTTGGTTCCTAGAAGTACAATTCCTGGAACACATGTGTGTGGGAGTGGCTTTGGAACCCAGCCATATGCGAAGGCTAGAAGGAATTTGAGGAGCATGTTAAAGAAAGCCTAATTGTCTTGAATAGACTGTTAGCAGAAATCTTGGCTTTGGAGACACTGCTGGTGAGGGCTCAGAAGGAAATGAGAAACATGCTATTAGAAACTGCAGGAGGAGGGACCTTATTATGTAATAGCAGAATATTTAGCAACACAATCCATCACCTGCAGTTACATGGAAAGTAGAAAATATTCCTGGCTAACTAGGTGATCAAGGTGATGGGTGTTTCCAAAGGGATGGAGGTGACTTCTGATCTCTTTTTGCTATTATAGTAAAATGAAGGAAGAGAGAAATAAACTGAGGGAAAAGCTTATAGCCCCCATCACTCACCAAAAAAAAATTTTTTTTTAATTTTTCAGCCTCTCCAGACAGCATCCAAGCAAATATCAAATCCAGGGAACTACCAGGGAAACAGTGTCTAAAGATGAAACTGTGGGATGCCTGGGGGGCTCAGTCGGTTAAGTGTCCGACTTTTGATTTCTGCTCAGGTCATGATCTCAGAGTCATGAGATGGAGCCCTGTGTTGGGCTCTGTACTAGAAAGCGGAACCTGCTTGGGATTCCCTCTATCCCTCTCCCTCTGACCCTCTCCCTTAGCCCCCAACTCCTGTGCTCTCTCTCAAATAAATAAATAAATAAATAAATAAATAAATAAATAAATAAGAAACTGAGCATATATAAAAGTAAAATTTTTTGTTAATGCCTCAAAAAGATCAAAGGTGGTGCCTCAGAGTCTATATAAGTCCCCTTAAAGAAGAAAGAAATCCTCCTGTTTTCATCTATTTACAATACTGCTGACACCAGATGTGTGGGTTTTCCACACCAAGCAATTACCAGTTCTCATAAGGATACCAACTGGGTGTCCTACAATTTCACTAGATTTTGACACTCCCTGCCTGGAATTAGTTCAGACCCCACAGATTAAGGACTTAGTCCCACAAAACATTCTCCTCCCACATCAGACACCAGTCTCAAGACCCAGTTGTCACCTACACTTTTGACCAACCAACTATAAATGGTGGTGGTGGTGGTGGTGGTGGTGGTGGTGGTGGTGGGGTTCCAACAACTCCTTTCTTGGGCTCAATAATTTGCAAGAATGTCTCACAGAACTCAATAAAGCACTTTACTTACTATTGTCCATTTTTTATAAAGAATACAACTCAGGAACAGCCAACTAGAAGAGACACGTGGGTAAAAACATATAGAAAGGGTGAGAGCTCCCACATCCTCTCCAAGGGCACCACGTCCCAGCAGTCCCAAGTGTTCACCAACCCAGAAATTGTCTGAACTGAATCCTTTGGTCAGGATTGTTAGGTAGGCTTCACTGCATAGACATGATTGATTAAATCATTGGCTATTAGTGGCCCCTGAAATCACGGGGTAGAGCTGAAAGTTCCAATTCCCTAATCATGTGGTTGTTTCCCCTGGCAACCAGCCCCCTAACCTTAGGGACTTTCCAAAAATCACCTCATTAACATAAGCTTATAAAAGGTACTCTTTTCAGCTTTATCACTCTAGAGCTGTTTCAGGAGCTAGAGACAAAATTCAAATATTCTAACAAAAGATGTTTCTACTGCCTATCCCTTAGGACATTATTCTTATAATGTCCTAAGGAGCTCTGGCCATGATCTGGGGATGAAGAATAAATACTTATTTCTTATAATATCATAAGAGATTAAGGGTTTGCCTCACAAATCCTCTCAATCAAACTATCAGGCCTCTAGAAAGTTAAGGGTATTGGACCTCAACCATCTCAGCAAAAGCAGAAGGGGCTTATCACAAAGAAATTTGTAGGTATGGCTTTTGCCTAATGGAGTGAACCCCAAAGAGATTCACAGGAGAGCTACAAGTTTCTGAAAAGATTTATATTTGTGGAAGCATTGCCAACTTGTATGCAAGGGACAGAAACAGTATAGAATAAGGAGACTTTTTCAACCCCCAGAATTCTACTGGTGAGAAGCAGGCTGAGAGAGCTGCTCAGCCTCAAAAATGTACTACCTTCCATAAAAAAGAAAAGATGAGGGGCCCTTGAGTGGCTCAGTCAGTTGAGTGTATGCCTTCAGCTCAGGTCATGATCCCAGGGTCCTGGAACTGAGCCCTCCATCAGACCCCCTGCTCAGTGGGGAGTCTGCTTCTCCCACCACTTGTGCATTCTCTTTCTTTCTTTTTTTTTCTTTTTTGAGATTTTATTTATTTATTCATGAGAGATGCACAGAGAAAGGCAGAGACACGGCAGAGGGAGAAGCAGGCTCCTCACAGGGAGCCCAATGTAGGTAGGACTTGATCCCAGGACCGGGATCATGCCCTGAGCCAAAGGCAGACGCTCAACCACAGAGCCACCCAGGCATCTCTCATTCTCTTTCTTTCTCTCAAATAAAAATAAATAAAATATTTTTAAAAAGAAAAGAAGAGAAGAGAAAATAAAAGAAAAGAGAAAAGATGACTTAGAAGGCAAAATCAACCACCCAGACAACGGAGCCAAGAGCCGTGGAGAATTAATCATAGGCCTTGGGATCTAATCAAGAAGCTTCCAGCAAGTGCTTGGCTGGCTTCCAGAATTTCTATGGACTAATAAACCCTTGTGCCTCAAATTTTCCACCTTGTGGGACAGGAATGCCTTCCTGACCAATACCTATAGATGGGGGCCAGATAACTTATTTCTTTAGTTCCATTTAGATACAGGGCAAGAGTATCTGTATTTAAGACACTACACCTAAGGAGCCTCATCCACACCTTAACTTAATCTAGATGTAGCTCTGGACTTTGAATTGATAAAATGAGATGAGGCTTTAGGGACTTGGTAGGGTAGGTGTTTTGCATATGGGAGGCATGTGAATCTTGGAGGTCAGAAGGTAGACTGTGGTAAGCAACCTCTATGATAGCTCCCAATGATCTTTGCCTCCTTGATTCAGGCCCTTATATAATAATATCTCCTTAAGTGTAATGAGGACTTAGTGACAAGTTTCTGACAAATAGAATATAGGGAAAGTATTATGATATTATTTCTGAGATTAGATCATAAAAGATTGTGACTACCCTCATGGATATCTCTCTCTCTCTCTCTCTCTATCTCTCTTGCTCTCTCATTACTCTGAGGGAAGCCAAGGGCCATACTGTGAGAGGCCCATGTGGCAAGGAACTGATATCTCCCTCCAACAGCCATTGAGGACCTGATGTTCACAACCAAATAACTGAGCTTGCAGGTGGATCTTCCCCCAGTTGAGCCTCACATAGACTGTAGCTTCAGGCACACAACGATCATAGCTTTGTAAACAATCCAGAGCCAGAGGACCCAGCTAGGATGTATCTGACTCTAGACCCTGAAAACTGAGATGATAAATGTTTGGTATTCTAAACTGATGAATTTTGGGCCAACTTATTATGCAGCAAAAGATGACTAATACAGGTTGTATCCCCTAATACAGATTTGATTTACTAAGGGGATAAATAGAATGTTCCTAATGTACATTTTTTAAATATTAAGAAGAGCATTCATCCTATTTATAATTACCTAATTGATTATAAACAGCTCACTGGAGTTTCATTCATTAAATATTCATCCTAAATACTCTGATTCCGTGCAAGGGCACGTAAGAGGTGTGGGCATTTAAAAAGAAACAGAAAAAGAGAAGCCACACCCCTGGTTTCTAAGAGAAGACGTCTCTTGGAGAGACAAGTATGTGAAACAGAATAGTACAGGCTCATCTGGACCATGGTGAAGGCAAGTACACAGGAGAACAGGAAGCCAGTGGGAGGAGTTCCTGAGTTCTGGGGAGGTGGGGGGTAGGCACTGAAAGGATGTACTTGACTCAGGATTCAATGGCACAAAAACACATTTAATTGGCTTATGCTCAATAACTCAAAGGTCTAAGTGTTGCAATGGCTTCCAGCACAACTAGATTTAGGGGAACTCAGATGATGTTAGAGAGACCCAGTTATCCCTCTCTATCTCTCAGCTATGTTTCTTCTGTATTGGTGCCATTCTCAAGCAGATTGTCAAGAGTTGAGCTGATCTGCCAGGTGTCAAAGTAGTCAATTAAGACAACAAGGCAAAATGAAAGCAACAGTTAAGCCTTTATTTATTTACTGTCCTAGTATAAGGAAGAAGCTAAATTGTTGGCTCCCCAGTGTTCCATTTTTCCCCATGGAACAGCACCTGGGGAAGGCCAGCTGTATCAGCACACCTGGGGGGAATTGGCCCACTGCTGAGGGAGCCTCAAACAATAGGTTCCTGTCTTTCTATGGATCTGGGCCCAGGGGGAGCAGGGAAACCTAGTAGAAAAGTCCTGAGTGCTAAGTCAAAGCGTAGAAAAGTGTCTTCAAGTTTCCTCTTCCCACCATGAGGTCTCAGCCTAGTCACTCCTCCTCCCCCAATAAGAGACTTCTAATGGAGGCACCTGGACCAGGAATGCAGATATTCAGGAAAGAATGGCTGACCACAGGAGCCTAAGCCTCAACTGCAACTCCCTTCAGAGCCTGCCATGCATTGGTAATCACCAAGTCTGGTGTAGGAAGGGCAACTTTGTCCCCATGAGGCCTGCCAGATAAAGTGTTACAGAGTAATGTTTGTGTCCCCCCACCATTCATATGTTGAAGCCCTAACCCAAAATGTGATGTTGTTTGGAGGTAGGGCGTTTGGAAAGTATTTAGAATTAAATCAGGTCATGAGTATGGGGCCTCCATGATGAGATTAGCGTTCTTATAAGAAGAGAAAAAGGCACCAGAGGGCTCTTTCTCTCTGTGTGTGCATACTCACAAAGAGGTCCTGTGAACACACAGGGAGATGGTGGCTGTCTGCAAGCCAGGAAGTGGGCCCTCACCAAGAATAGAATCTGCCAGCACTTTGATCTTAAACTTCCAAGTCTATAGAAATGTAAGTAATAAATGTATGCTGTTTAAGCCATCCAATCTATGGTATTCTATTATGACAACCCAAGCTGATATAATACCTTTGTGATTGCCTATGGTCAGACCTTAAAAATCACACATAGGCTTCTGGCCATAAGCTGACCCCTTGCTCTTCCTCTATGGTGATAAGATGGCTATCAGCAGCTCCACCTGACATCCTCTTCCTTTCAGAAACACCAGTAGGAAGAGAGTGCTCTATCTTAATAGTTCCAGCAGAAATTCTGAAACTAGCTCTGATGAGACTGACTTGGGTCCTGTTCCCATCCTTTTCCAAGGACTGTGGCCAAGTGGATGGAATTAACAGGCTGGCCTACATCATGTTATACCTCTGGATCTGGAGTTTGGGGCAGGACTTTTCCAAACTCCTTGTGCTAAGAGTAGAGGGAGGGGCACTTCTACGAGATATGGAAGTGTACCTTAGGTAGGCAAAACCTACAGATGCCCACTCCCCAGTGCCTGAGCCAAAGCGAAAGGATTTATTTCCTCATCCATTCCATAAACATTTACTGAACTATGTGCCTGGCACTGTTCTTGATCCTGTGGAGACCACAGTGAACAAAAGCACCAATCTTAAATTCTCCTGGAGGTAACAGACAATAAACACAATCATTAGGCAAAATATATAGGCTAGTTGATAGTGACAAGGGACAAAGGGAAAGAATTAAAACCAGAAAGGAAGGCAGGAAATATGTATATGAGGGACAGATATTCAGAAAATCCTTGCTGCAGGCAATCAGAGAATGAGCATCCCAGAGCAGAGGGAACAGCCAACACAAAGGCCACGAGGTGGGAGCATGCTTGTTCTGTTCAAGGAACAATAAGGAATATAGATTGCCTGATAAAATATGGAATCCCCAGTTAAATTGGAATTTTGGATAAATAACATATACATTTTTTAGTGCAAGTATGTCTCAAATATTGAACAGGACATATCTGTACCAAAAAAAAGAAAAATGTTCCTGGTCACATTTGGGACATTCTCATACTACAAAATTATTTATCTGGAATTCAAATTTAACGAGGAGTTCTGTATTTTTGTTTGCTAAATCTGGCACTTCTAGGTGACTTAAACAGAATGAAGAAGATGGAGGTGTTAGGGATTAAATTATGTCCCCCAAAAGATGATGTTTTGAAGTCCTGACCCCATTAATTCAAAATAGAACCTTGCTTGGAAATAGAGTCATTGCAAATATTATTAGTTACCATGAGGTCATACTGGGGCGGGGTGGGTTCTTATAAAAAGATGGCTATGAGAGGTCCCAGGGACATACAGGAAGAAAGGCAATGTGACAACAGAGGCAGAGATTGGAGTGCTGCACCTGCCAAGCAATGAATACCACACAACGACCACCAGAAGCTAGAAAGAGACACAGAAAGATCCTTCCCCTTCCAGCCCCAGAGTGGCCATGGCGCTGCCAACACCTTGGTTTGGGACTTCTAGCCCCAAGAACCACGGGAGAATAAATGCTGTTGTTTGAAGCCACTCAGTTTGCAGAGCTTTGCTACAGCTGCCCCAGGAAGGTAGCACAGGCCAGTAACAGAAGATAAGGGCAGAGAGCTAAGGAGGCTGAGGGACAGACCCTGAGGGGCCCTGGAAGCCATGTGAGTACTTGGCTTGCACTCCGAGTCATCTGGATATCTGGGGAGAGGGGTGACATTTGTAAAGAGACATGAGAGCAATCTCAGAGAACAGCCAGGGAAGGAAATGGTGTGTGATGCTCCAAGAACTACTTATAGTTAAGTCTCGCAGGAGAGTATAGTAAGGGCAGTGGGCATAAAGGCTGAAGAAGAGAGCCAGAGCCTGAAGAGCCTCTTGCTAACAAAAAATAGGGATACGCATCCCCCTAATGGGCAACAGGAAGCCAATAGAAAACCTGGATCAGAGAGATGGGGTCAAATATGCCTGCTGTTCATGGTTTTTGTTATTCGTTGTACTAGAGTTGGAGGCTAGAGTTCAGGAAGAATGACTGGACAGTGATGGAATTCCAAGCACCATGATTGGGGAGGGAAGGGGATAACCTTCCCATTAGATAGGGGACCTCAATCTAAGCCCTTCAAATCAGACTACTGAGAGCCACATTCCCACACGCTCCTAAGATAAATATTGGAAAATATCTAGGATTTCTCTGGAACATTAGAAATACTACTTGAGATCACTGGCATCACTAGTGAGGAAGATGAATTCCCATCTGCAGGGTAGGGTCTAGAGGAGTAAATATGTGGTGTAGAAGAAAGAGCAATAGATTTTCCCACTGGACGTTCTGAGTGGCTCTCAAAGTTCAACGTTTGAGAGAAACTCAAGGAGGCTTTGAAAATGCAGATTCTGGATCCCATCCTGCATATGTTATTAAGTAAAGGTGGCCCTGGAACGACCCCTTGAGAAACTCTGGCGTAGTGTAGGACTTAAAGATGCTCACGCAGACAGTGATAAAGACTACAGAGAAAGCATGAAACAGAGCAGGAAGATAGGAGATGTGTGCGGGGGTGGAGAGGTGTGATGGTGTAGCAGATAACGTCACTAACAAGGTGACATTATACATTGAAATTATGTGCAAACTTTTGTGATTATGTTCATTCCTGGGGAAATAGATACACAACTTTTCAGGAGATTCTCAAAGAGACCCTGAACCAAATCAGGACTGAGAACCACCATAGATTAGTTTATTAGATTGGAAAATTAGATATTTTCTGCTTTCAGATGGAAAGTGACTTCTTTCAGACTGAAGTTCAGAATCTGATTATATTTTGAATGTTCATAATACTTGGACCTTAAGGTGGTTCTCAGCCTTACCTGTATACTAGAATTACATCTAGAGCTTTAAAAAATTCTAATTTCTGGATCTCAGTCTCAGAAAGTCTGATTTAATTGGTTTGGGGGTTTGACTTGGGAATTGGGATTCTAAAAGCTCCCCCGAGTTATCTAATTGCAGAAAAAGCTGAGAAAGACTGACTTCCTATTTCTTTTTTTTTTTTTTTTTTAAGATTTTATTTATTTATTCATGAGAGATACAGAGAAAGAGGCAGAGACATAGGGAGCCCAATGCAGGACTTGATTCCAGGACCCCAGGATCACAACCTGAGCCAAAGACAGATGCTCCACCACTGAGCCACCCGGGTGCCCCTGTTTCAAATGAACCTCAACTCAAGGTAGGAAGGCTGTGGCCATTATTCCCATTTACTGAGACTTTGGAGACTGTGTAACTAACCTGAGGTCCCATGGCTGGGGAGTAATTTAAGACTCAAGACCAGGTTCTAGGACTTACAAGTCAGTGCTCTGGCCACTATCACACCATGGGACAGAAGCTGGTCAGATTTCAGTAAGGAGTGAAGAGCCAGAGCTCAGACCCCTATACTAGGAAGAGCAGGCCCCCAAGAAACCTCATGGTAGGAGGACTCAGCATCTAGGAGGTAGAAGGATAGAGGGGCTGCCCACCAAGGGGAAGAGGAGGTGGTTCAGAGGAAGGAGGTCAAGAATGGACAACCAGCTGCCTCCTTACAAGCCAGCAAAACAAAAACAAAACAAAACAAAAAAACAGGCACTTTGCTGTATCTATGAGGATCTCCATCCTTCACACAACAACCTGGTCAACACTGGCCTCCCAGCTGGCCCAAGACTGACCAAAGCAACAATGGTAATCAAAACCCTCTGAGATAAATGACATGAATGACTTTGTGGCTTCCAATAATCCAATTCCTTCTTCATTCCTTAACCCTGGCCAGGATTGCTGATAGTGGGTGGTGGAGTGGGCAGTCCATACACCAGAAGAAAGTCACTATCCCAAAAGTAATGTCTCCATCAGCTCCGTAAAATCCTAAAGTGCTTTCAACTGACACAAAGCTTCCCGTTGCCCAAGTAGTAATTTGTAATAGCTTCAAAAGCAAACGCCCTCAGAGAGAGACCTTGGATTAAAAGTTCAAGGTCTTGGGCAGCCCGGGTGGCTCAGCAGTTTAGCTCCACCTTCAGCCCAGGGCGTGATCCTGGAGACCCAGGATCAAGTCCCACATCAGGCTCCCTGCATGGAGCCTGCTTCTCCCTCTGCCTGTGTCTTTGCCTCTCTCTCTCTCTGTCTTCCATGAATAAATAAAATCTAAGAAAAAAAAAAGTTCAAGGTCTTGGTTTTCAAACTTTTTTTAAACAGAACCCTTCTGACAAAACCTCTTTGTGTGTGTGTATCATATATATGTCATGTTATATTACACATAGGATATGTTTCATGTGCAAATATGTAATATGAATGTTACATGTATACTATATTATATATTGTGTATATTATATGTGATGTGCATAATATATAATTTAATATATGTGTATATAAATATAAGACAGATCAAAGTAAACTTGCTATGGACAAAGCAGGAGCCGGATCTGGAAATTATCTGGTGGGAGTGGGAGGTAGTGGGAAAGGAGAACACCCTACCCCACTTCCCCTGCCCACCCTCCCACCCTTTCACCAAGCTGGATTGCCCCCGAGCTACCTCAGCCAAACCCTAGGATGGTTTGAAAGAACCACGGGAAGGAATTCATTAATTCACTGGACCAGGGTTGAGGGCCTACTGTGTTAGCTCTGTGCTCGATGCTAGGACCGAGGCAAAAGACTAACAGGCCCTTCCTTGAAGGATCTCACCATCTCTTGAGGGTCACAGACAAGAAAGGGATCAGTATGCCAAATATGATAGAAATTGATTAAGGGAAGTTACGGAGCATTACAGAAATAGTGGGAGCCCTGAGGAAAGGCACCTCGCCCTGGGTGGGGGCAAGGGAGGGTAGGACCTGACAAGGAATGCTCTTGGAATGAGAAGACCCCCAAAGTTAAGGCCAGTTCCAGTTCTTAGAGCAGGTTTTGATGAAATGAATGAGGACAGGGGAGCAGGAGTACTTTGGGAATGGGAGGATAAATGGAGCAGAATCAGATAGGGGAAAATGCAGGGCATCTGGAGGTGCCAGAAGCCGGGGACATGGGGGGAGGGAGGGGTGCAAATCTTGCTATTTCCCAAGCTTTCCCAGGCAGGCCCAGTACTAGGTTCCTGGGCTCCACATGCAGGATGGAAGGAAGAGACCAGGGGCCTCATCCAGACCCACAGCCCAAAGGGGCAGGTCTGGGGCCACCAAACTGGGGCGCAGGCATGAAAAGGACTCCCTTTGAAGTGAAAGATCAAAATGACTTCTGAGAAATCCGATCTCTTCAGCTGGATTTCAGCCCCAAGAGCCAGCTTTGCCAAAGGCAGGCAGTGAAAGGAGAGCCAATGCCCCAGTGAAGTTCCGAGGGCCAGAGGGGAAGCCGGCCCAGCCCCTGCAACAGGCAGGCAGAGCTGGACAGAAGAGGAAGCAAAGACAGCCCCCAGACCCCGGGGAGTCGCCCAGGAGAGGGGGGGCACGGGTTCCCCTGGGAAGGAACACACTCCCGCTGTAGGAATGATGATGCTCAGGATAATCTTGCACCTGAGGCAACGCAGGCAAAAGGAGAGGGTGCTGTGTGCACCCTCTGTGCGGCACCTGCAAGCCTGCCCCTGGTTCTGCCCTCCCAGGGTTCCTCTTTGCTACAAAAAGGAAAAAGGCTCAGGGCGCCCTAGAAGTTTGGCTTTTTTCATGGGTCTCTCTCTTATCGACTGTCTCAAAACCTGCTTTTCCCCTCTGCTCCTTCGTACCCCCGGCCCCCGCCCCGGGTTCTCCTTTCTCCCCGGACACCACGGCAAAGAAGAACGCCCACAAGGGCCTTGTTCTCAAGATTCAGCCAAGGCTCTGAGCTTCTATCTTGTGGGCAATGGCACCTGGCAACAGAGAGCCCGGCCAGGCTTGGGGGCCTTCGGCCTCACGGGCAGCAGCGCCCCACAGCAGCTTTTCCAGATGCACGAGCTGCGCCTCCTCGCCACAGCCACCTGCTGCCCCATTTCTCACAAGCACCCATCTCCGGTTCTGCTCCCCAGGGGATTTTTCAATGAGACTGCAGGCTTGATAAGGCCCGCCCAGCTGTGCGGAGAGGAAACCAAGGCTAGGGGACTTCCTGGTGGCCCAGCCGAAAGCTGCAGTGAGACAGGAGCTCGCTGTGAGGGTTCCCCAGCCCACTTGCTGTCACGTCTTCATCTGCAGACAGTCGGCGCAGTGGGCCGTATGTATAAAGAGCCTAGGACGGCCAAGGGTGAGCCTGTGCCCCCCAAGAGGCAGATAAGAGCTTGTTTTCGTTTCTATGGACTGGCTCTGCAGCCAGCATGCAGAAGCAGATCAAAGCTCTGGAAGGAGTTGGCTGACTGAGTTTGCCATTCACACCACCATTCACACACTACTGAGTGTGTATCAAGCACTTCAAAGTGCCAGTTGCCATCCAGAGCCGTCTGCCAGCTGCAGCCTATGACACCGCTGCCCAAGCCTGGGGGAGGATGTGAGAGGTTGTGAGAGCCTGTGAGACTGGGGGTGGGGGGTGGAGGGCGTGGGTAGGGAGGCTGGGCTTTTGATAATCTTTCTTTGATAAGAAAAGTGCATTTTAAAACAAGGTAAGTTGGTAATAGCTGTTGGTTTTCATGGAGATCCTCTATGCTTTTACAGGGTCTCTCTCATCTAAACCCATTGTAGCCACTTAGAGGTTGAGTATTTTGCCAGTGGTCACCTACCCAGAAAATAGTGGAGCTGAGATTTGAACCCAGGCAGTATGACACCAAAGCTTCCATTTAGCAGACCATTCAGCATTTAGCCCTTCTGGACTTCATGGAAGAAGACAGGAGGGCTTAGGAAGAAGGCACGTGACCGTGCCTAACTTCTTCACCCAAGCAAAGTTGTTTTCCAGGCAAGACAAGAGACATATATTATCTAGGGCAACCTTCCAGAAAGGGGCAGGTTGTATGGTCCCTGAGGACAGGGACAAGGCTTGGTTCTTTTTCACATCCTCAGCACCTAGTGCAGTGCCTGGATGAAAGTAGATACTCAAAAAGTCTTTGCTGACTCCTGCCCTAGCCATACACAGGTTGGTGGTCAAAGGCAAGCTACTGAATTTGTCTGAGTTGCAGGTTCCTAATCTGTAAAATGGGGATAATAATGTAACCCTCCCAGGATGGCCATATGATTAGAAATCATATGTGTGAAGTTGCTCCAACTACACCTGGAACATAGTAGGGGCTCAATCATCAACAGTTAGCTATCTTCAAAGCTGTGCATGATGGCAAGGGTCAAGGGTAAGATTAGACTGACCCATAGTTCTTGCCTAAAAGCAGGATAGGGCAAGACAAAATAGCTCAAGGTATTCCTATAAGTTGTCGTTGTTATTGTTTTTAGAAAAAGAGAGAGTGTGAGCAGGGGTAGGGGGTGGGCAGAGGGAGAGAGAATCTCAAGCAGACTCCATGCCTAGTATGGAGCATGATAAGGGGCTTGATCTCACAACCCCGAGATCAAGACCTGAGCTGAAATCAAGACACTTAACTGACTGAGCCACCCAGGCATATCCCCCTGTGTTTTTCTTAAGCAGCCTCTCTAAAAGTTCCCTTTTAGAACTTTAGAAGGCTCTGAGTCCTTCAGCGTCTCAAGGAGGGAAGATTCTGAGGAATATTTATTATATAAGATACCTTGATTGGGTCTTCTCCCTCTCTTTCCTCTCACTAGAACCCTGCTGTCATGTAGGTGGCTACATCCCTCAGTATGACCTTGTGTTCCCAGGAATTCTGGCCCTAGTCCCAGAGGATGAGACATAACTGATCTAAACCTATCATGGTGGTTCCTGGCTTATGTCAGGGATTAGTGCAGACATAAGCATTGGACACAGTCATAGCTAATGAAAGATGAAAGAAAGTCAGTAAGAAGCCTCTAGAAAAAATTTTCCTTGTGGATGAAAGGGATGCTTCTATTTCCTTCTCTCCTCTTGGATGTTGACATGGAAATGTGACGACTGGATCCATGGCAGCCATCCTGCATTCATGAGGAAAACTGATGTAAAAAGGAAGCCAACACACTGAAATATAGCAGAAAAGAGAAAGAGCTTGGTCCTTAACGACAAGCTGGAGCTACCCAATTAACCAACTCTGCACCCCAAGACTTCTTATTACATAAGATAATAACATTTCTTGCTATTCAAGCCAGCTGAGTCTGTGATTTCTATTGCTAGTGCCCAAGAGTATTCTGACAAACTTGCCATTTTAAAAATATAATAATCTCTGAAAGGAAGTAACCCTTAAATTACCTTGGGAGAGAACCAAACATCCTGAGCTGAACAGAAATCCTCAGACTGAGGCTCAAGTACGAACACTTCTGCAAGCATGGGGTGAAGCCAATCACAAGGTATCCGAGTCTAAAAAGGTAGTCTTGGGAAGGAGCAGTCAAGGTTTCTGATCCCGCTGCAATCCTGGCTTCTTGACTAACAATTACAGAAACCTGAGGAGCAGTAGAGCTTCGGAATCTGTCTAGGCAGGAGCCACACCCGGTTCAGGGGCTTTCTTCTTACCCATAGGGCAGCCAGATTGCACACTTTGGGAGCAGCTCACCAAGGTCACTACAGGATTTGACAGTGTGACACTCAGAACCAAGAAAGGAGCCTAGAAGACACTCAAGTGGCCACACTTTGCCAAGGACTCCACAGTCACAAAATATCTTCAATTTCTCCACCTGCTGGGGTTCGCCAGTGGGAAAGGGAAAAAAGATGGCAACCTAGTGTGCAACATGAGACATCACTCAGCGACCACATTATTTAGGCTTTTAGCAGACACTGCTCTGACTGCTGAAAGGGGATGAAATGGCTGCAAGCCTGCGGCTCCTGGTCTCAAGGGGCTCTCACAGTGGTAGTGAAGGTATGGGAGAGAGACCAGGAGAACAGCCCAGGCACACATGAACACAGGAAGCCACCCTTGCAAATGCCAAGAAGGTCCTGCAGGAGCTACAGGCACTGCCAGAAGAATAAGGTTACCATGGACTAGAGGATCCAAGGAGGTCATGTGACTCTTTGGTGCTTGTCCACTTTTTCCAAAAGGACCTCCCAGATCTGGGACTTACTGCTGGGTGCCCACCATCACATCTCAGTGGCTTTCATACAGAAAGCAAACATTCTAGTGCATTGCCACCAAATATAATACACCAGAAAGGGGTGGCCAGTATGGCTTTGGGGCCAAATGCAGCCTGAAGCCTGTGTGTGTGTGTGTTTTTTTTTTTTACTACCCACAAGCACAGAATGGCTGTCACTTTTTTTTTTTTTTAAGATTTTATTTATTTATTCATGAGAGACACAGAGAGAGAGAGGCAGAGACACAGGCAGTGGGAGAAGCAGGCTCCATGCAGGGAGCCCGACCTGGGACTCGATCTTGGGACTCCAGGATCGTGCCCTGGGCCACAGGCAGATGCTCTACTGCTGAGCCACCCAGGCATCCCATCATTTTTAACATGTTGTTTAAACAACAACAACAACAATGAAGAAGCAGCAGCAACAGAGAAGTCTATGGCTACAAAGACTAAAACATTTACTGCCTGGTCCTTTATAGACAAAGAGTGTCAGTGCTTGGACTATAGGATCTACAGTGGCCAAAAGCACAACCCTTATAGGTCAAGGTTTCCTTGAGGCACTTCTGGGAAAATCCAAATGCGCTTGGCTGCTAAACTCCTCTCCTGATTGGATGGGGAGCCCTGGGGTGAGAGTAGCCAGTTCACAGGCTGAGGGCTGTGGGCTCTTTCTAATTCTCCTCTGCATTAAACCAGGCAGTCTTTTCTGGCTGCCACAACTCCCTACAACAATGGTTCACACAGGACAGATGTTCTAAAGCACTCCCGGCATCCACCACCCCCTAAGTGTCAGGCCTTCGAGAAAGCCAGGGAGGGTTTAGCACAGAACATAGCCCACCAAACGAACGTATGCTTCCTTCTCCAGGTGAGCTGAGCAGGTGGGGAGGAGAAGGGATTGGATGCCTAGACGTCTAAGGCACCTTTTTCTGGCTTGCAGACTACAGGCTTCCCAGCCTTACACTGTCCCGGTTCTTTGGGGACCAGCCCCGCCTGCCCTGGCAGGAAGCCCCGCCAGAGCCACTACCCCACATTGGGGCCATGGATCTATTCTAGGGAGCCTTATCACTCAGGAACAGAAACAACAAAGGGAGCCAATCCTCTTACGTATTCCGAATGCAATTCAAGCAACCTAAATTTTTGGAGTCTTCCAGCTGGCTGGTATTTTGAGCAGCAAACCCACAGAGGCGGTTATTGTATCAGCTTTAGAGAAGACACTTTTATAATCAATGAAACTCATTATATTCAAATATCCAATTCCTGCCAATACACAATTTAAATAATCATTTCAAAGCAATTTGTTATATAATTGAGTCTTTTATATTTATAATACATATAATTTGTTATGTAATTGAGTCTCTTATAATTACAAACCCCCTAAAGAAGCAGCAGCAATTTTTATTTTAGGGGGGTGGGATCAGACTTCTCTGGCAAAGGGACTTTCTGTAGTCTTGAACAGCTGGCCACAGGCAGTAGTGGTAAGAAAAGGAAAAGTGGGGTAGCCCTTTGTGAGGAGTTACCGACTATTCTGTTCCTTTGGCTTGAGGGGCCCGCTGTTAACTTAAGAGTACATTGAGAAATATATTTATTCTCGGCAAAATTGTAATACCCTTTGAGAGGCATGTTTCCCAAGTAATCAATAATGAGCATGTCTTTTTTATTTTTCCTTTTTGAGCATGTCTTTTGTAGCAGAAAAATACAATACAGCTCTTGGCAGCTGAGGCTAACCTGGAAGGATCCCAGTGCTAGAGGCTCTTTGCTGACCACCCCTCACAGCTGGACCACAGTCCTTCCTTGAAGGATGGTCTGGACATCCAGACAGTGCATCTGATGTCTAGCAGAGGTACAGAATGGGAATCCCAGACTCAGTAGAACATGACTGGCCAGGCATGTCATAAAATCATGGGGTTCAAGGCCACCCTCTAACAGTCATTGAGATGGCCTAGTCTGTAGGAAAGAAATTTGAACTGATGACCAGAAAACCTGAGGATTTATGCCAGACTACTACTTGCTTCCCTATTGTCCTGTCTTGAAAATACAGATGGTACCTCCTTCTTTTCTCCAGTTCTGCAGTAAAGACCAAATGCTATAAAAGTTCTTGAAGGGTGGCTCAGCAGTTGAGCATCTGCCTTCAGCTCAAGGCATGATCCCAGGACCCTGGGATGGAGTCCCGCATCGGGCTCCCCACAGGGAGCCTGCTCTTTCCTCTGCCTGTGTCTCTGCCTCTCTTTCTGTGTCTCTCATGAATAAATGAATAAAATCTTTTTAAAAAGTTCTTAGAAAAATTAAAAGCATTTTATGAGTCTTCAAAGAACAGTATTTCCTTACCTACCTCTAGGCCAATGATAGTCACACTCTCCCTTAACTGTGTATAGTAATGGCAGTTTTGGTCTCTCTAGTAGAAAGTTCCTACAGCCTGGGATTTGGGGTTATGAATTAACCAGACTTCTGTGTTCCAATTCACTGTTCATACAGACACAGATGACCAGGATGCCTTCATCCGTTTGTTTGGACTAAGGCATCAATAAGGGTGCTGTTATCAAAAATCAGTGGTACATAAAACATGATTCTAAAATGCTAAAGATTGCCTTCTCTGACCTCTTGGGCTCCAACCTACAGATGTCACAATCATGCCACCCTTGGCAGCTCAAAACCACTGTCTCCAAAACACACCACTGTAAGAGTATGTGAGCTGCCTAACCAAACCGAACCACAAAACTAAGCAGCTGGCAGGCCCAGGGTCACATGCCCTCAGGAACTCATGACCCCAGGACCTTCATGCCCCTTCTTATCTAACCTAGCAAGCAACAAAGATTTACTGAGGACTTGTGTAAGAGCTGGGCCCTGAGCTCTCTGGAAGGACCCCAAGAAGCATAAAACCTGGCCCCAGCTCTCATAGAAGCCACTAGTCTCTACTGACAGCAAACATTCCTCCATGAAAGTAGTGTCAGGAATCAGAAGAATTAGAGGAATGACCTCGGAAGTCCTTTCCTGTTCTAAGCTTCTGCAATCTGACAAGTCACTATGCAATTTATTTGTTCTATTTCTCAATAAAGTTAACATTTAATGATAGTATTTGCCTAAGTACTCAGTTTTTTCCTCTAGATCACTTATCTCTTCCTACATAATAAACACCCCCAAAATTCTGTGGCTTAAAATAACCTTTAAAATGTTTTTTATTAGCTTGATTCTCTGGGTTAGCAATCTGAGCTGGGCTCAGCTGGGTGACTCTTCCTCTATCTCTTGGGGTCGCTCAGATAACTGCAGTCATCTGGAGTTCAACTGAGCCTGGACAGACTCAGATGACCCGAGACAACCTCATTCTTGTGTCTACAGTTTGATCTGGCTCTCTGCTGGTGAATCCAAGGGGGCTCAGCTGGCAAGACTTGTCTCTGCTTCACGTGGCTTCTTCACATGACAGACCTGGGGCAGCATTCCAAGAAGACAAGAACAGAAGCTAAGGCTTCTCAAGAATTAGGCTCCAAAGTTGTGTAACTTACATGGCATTATGGGGGAAAAGCAAGTCACAGGACTGCACAGCTTCAGCGGATGAAACAATAGATGTCACCTCTTGATGCAAGGAGTAACAAAGTTCACTGAAACTGAACTTAAATTGTTTGCAGCTTATCCTGATATTATCAACCCATTTATCTCTGTATCGCATTGGTCACCAACACCACCAATTTAAGTTGGTGTATTTAAGTATTTAAGTTTTCATTGGAAACCACCTACATAATGAAAATAAGATGTTTTAACTATAATCACAGAATGCAATTAAGATTAGTGAGGATTTTTTTTCAGAAATTGTCTTTTGCTTTCCCACATAGGAAGGGAAAGAATATATAGTCTGCTTCCTCATTTTTTACCACACTTGATCCAATACCTTCACGATGTCTACCAAAGTATTTCAAATATAACAGGCACTTTCCTTGCAGTTCTAGAACGAAGTCCAAAAAGCTTTGACTGCAATGTTCCAAATCACTGTTGGTGGTTGAAAGAGGTGAATTAAGAATGATGCATTAAAGAAAGTCCAGCTGGTGTTCGTAGTTCCCGAACAACCCTAGATGCACTTCAGGCCCCAAGGCCAAGTAATTTTTCACAGTTATGCTGGAACGTCATATTACAAGTAAGTCACCCGCAGCCCTGTCATGGGGACTGTCTGATTATTGACCATATTCCTTAGGACATTATCACTTTACAGCCCCCCCAAATATTTGCAGGCGGTAATCCAAGTACCAAGCCGCAGATTGGGTTACTCTGCAGTTCATAGATCTGAAACAACTCATAAATCAAAATTGACAAGAAATTAGCAGACAAGCTCAGACAGTAAAAATCTTGTCATCAAATCTTCCAGCTCAGACAACTGACAAACACTTGAAACCCCTTGATAAGACAGAAACTTGCCTTGACACGCAGGGCCACAAGTAGCAGAGGCACTCACATTGCCATCTCTGTACCTCACGCCAAGCCAACCCCATCAAGAGGCAGACCCTTCCACTGACACCTTGCCCAAAATACCTGCAACCTCCTCAGCCCTTGAGAAGGTATTCAGAAGGGGGGAAAATAAAAAGCTCAGATCTAATTTGGTTGGAATTTGCCATTTCCTCAAAACTTTCTCAAAACCATTATTCAGGTAACTTTTCTTTCTAGTATTTGGAATTTGATCGCTTCATTATTTTGCAAGCATTTCCTTTGGGAGTTACTGAGAAACCAAACTAAACCCAAATTCTGCCTTCAAGGAAGAAGTCACTGGGACAGTGAGCTCGCCCTTTCGCATACGTTTTCTTGTTTAATGCTTATAAGTCTTCTGGGACGTGAGTATAATTATCCCCACTATAGACTGAGAAACTGAGGCTTAGTTAGCAGGCAAAAGAGCCAAGATTCAGACTGAGGCAAGGGCAGAATGAAACAAGCAGGTCAATGAAGCTCAAATGAAACACGGTGGGCAAAGCACCTTCTATGCAACAAACGACTTTGCAAATACTGGTGACTGGAACCACAGCGAGTATAGGGTGCAGACGGGACAACCAGGTGGACAATGTCCTCCTGGTGGCTGGAAATGGAAATAAAGAAAGAGCCCAGAGATGGGTGAATCTGGCATGGGTGGAAGGAAAGACGCAAGTTAGAGAAAGAGCAGCTGAGCAGTGGAAGGAGACCCAGGAGCATCTGCCAGCCCAGAAGCCAAGAGCGTCACGCTTTAAGAAAGAGAGTTAAGGGCAGCCAAGAGGTGGAGGGGAATGAGGCTCAGAAAGAAGTCTGGATTTTAAAGAGTGGGAGGCCACTGGAGGCCATCAAGAGAGACCAAGTGTAGATGACAGACTGCAGGGGGTTCACGAGAGCGTGGGTGGTGGGGAAGTGAGGACATCAGTGAAGAATCTCCTTTCAGAAAGTTTCTTGAGAAAGAAAAGGGGAAATAAAGTGCACTGATAGTTTAGGAGAGGGTAAATCAAAAGAAGGAATGAGCTCTTAATATCCAGCACATGGGGGGGGGGTGGTGAGTATAGAGTTTGAATACCATTCCTCCTTCCTCATCTGCGTAACTTTGGGACTGTTTATAAAAGGAGAGATTTCTACTATGCTGCCACAGTTGATGAGAAAACACGTCCTCACTTTTTCATCCCACCACGTTCTATTAATTCTTCCCATCTGTGTCTCTAGGATTGATCTTCCCTCTTCTGCTCTACCACCTGAGAGCAGGCCTCTCCTAGAATCTGCCATCCTGCTCTCCGGGGTTCCAAGGCTCTCACTCCCTTCCTTCAATCTGAGTCTGAACCAGGTTAACGTGCCACGAAACCTAGTTTGCAAAACACGAAAAGCACCCTAGTATGCATTGGCCCAGGTCCCAAACTCCTGGCCAAAAATGGAAGAGATCCCATCAGGAGTCCTCATTCTTCACACTCAGCCCTTCTTTACACCCAGCCTGTGTGACCTGACAGTCCCAGGATCACCTTTGGCCCTGCCGCACATAGAGTCACTGGGGCAGCAGTACAGCACCAAGGCCCAGGCCCATTCCAGAGGCTGTTCCATTTGGTCTGCAATGGGATCCAGGCATTGGGTATATTTTAAACTCTCCCTAGTTGATTTTTTCCTGGAGCACTTTACTACTCTATGGGATATGCCTAAACCGTGTTCTGAACCTTTGCTCAGCAATGTTTCCGTGCCCAAAATGCCTTCCTTCTTCTCCATGAACTAAAGATGCCATGTTTTTCAAAAGCTTCATACAACCCTAACTTTGGGGGGGAAGCCAAACCACCCCAGCCAGAAATTATCTTCCTCATCTCCAGGTTCTGTAATTCTTACACACACACCAGGAAACCTAGTCTTTCATCGAACAGACACTCCAGGCCCTTCCTTAGTTACCAGGAGTCCATACAGATGAAAATGAAACATGGTCTCTGCCTTCGATGAGCTTATCCACAAGGTGGAATATGGTTTTGGGGGTGCCAGTGTTGCATGCAAAGCAGAGAGAGACACACCTTGACGGGCAGGGCAGCACAGAGGCCCAGTTGTAGAAAAACCTCAGAGGTTCTAGCAGCAGGATCCGGATCTGGATCCGTAGTCCACAGGAAGAACAAGAAGCACCTTGTACACCAAGCAGAAGATTGGCTCCCATGGTCCTCAAACCCTCATCTGAGGAAATAGTTTCAGAGGCTATCCTGCCTTTGACCTGACTCCATGTCCACCTGGCCACCTTTCCAGTTGCAATCCATCTTCCCTGGGCTGGGGAAGAAGGTTCTTCTCTTAGGACACAGCTAATCTTTATTCCCAAGGGAAAAAAGAGCCCTCACTGTAGTTAGCAAGGTTGTCTGTCAGTGGCTTATGTTTATCTGAAGGCAAATAAGTCTGCGTTGATAACTATTCCAATGGCATCCTACAGAACAACAGATAGGTCCCCCTCCTCACTCCTAGCACACCTCTGGTACCCCCCGGGAGGTCCCATACAACTAGGGCTTTCAAACATAGTTTGAAAACCATTATCACAGATCATGGAGCGGGGGAGTCCTCTGAGGTATAAGTTGTTCTATAATTATTTCATGAACACAAATCTCACCTTCAATAGGTTTATAAACCCTTATAGGCAAGAAATTAGCCTCCTAATTCTTTGTATCCTATAGCTTATCATCCGGGACACAGAGTATAATTAAGAGTTAATACATGAGCTTGAACAAAAGAGGGTATCCACAGTCAAGAGGAAAGGAAGACAGATTTTTCAAAGGGCTATTAATCATTTCAAGATGAATTTAAACATTCAGATTGTATACGAAGAATAGAAGTGAAGTGACTTCTGAGAACTTAGAAATGCAGTTGCCGGGCAGCCCCGGTGATACAGTGGTTTAGCACCGCCTTCAGCCCAGGGTGTGATCCTGGAGACCCCAGATCGAGTCCCACGTCGGGCTCCCTGCATGGAGCCTGCTTCTCCCTCTGCCTGTGTCTCTGCCTCTCTCTCTCTGTGTGTCTCTCATGAATAAAATCTTTAAAGAAAGAAAAGAAATGCAGTTGCCCTTGCAAAGTTAGCTTGGTGCTTGGTGAAATCCATGCGCAATACATCTAACAACTTTGCTAAAAGAAATGGGGGGGGGGGGACTAAAAAGAGTTTCTGCAAGTGTGTGACCAAAGGGTTTAGGTGCACACCTAAAACTCCCTTCAAGATGACAGGATTGAACTACAATTGCATTTAGCAAATGGAGAAATAATCAGCTGTTTTGTACTCTGCCTGGAGAAGTTCTGTATAAACAGAAGGAGGGTGAGTTCACAGAGAAAGGAAAACCACAGGGTCAGAGGTTGGCAGTGTTTACGCATGACTTCCAGGAGAGAGAGAATCAGCTAGCTAGACTAAGCTTCATCTTGAGTGGGGTGTATCCTGTGTCAGGCAAGGAGGGTCTAACCAGGACTTGCGTCAGTGAAGGTTTTTGACTCCAAATATAGCAAGTGACACTGGACTATTTCCAACAAAAGGGGGGCTGGGGAGGTATGCATTATGGAAAGGGAGTATATATTGAAAAACATAGAGGACCAACACAGGGGCTGGCAAACCAGCCTCAAGACAGATGAGAACCAGGCCATTCCTGAAGGTCTTGGTCACAGAAACTACTGGAGAGCCTCACCTGGGTAGTGTCCCCAGTATAAATAAACTGTAACCATTACTCTCATTCAAGAAGCAAAGTCCTGGGAGTACCATGGAACAAGCTGAGGTCTCATGCCTGCTTCTCAAAAGAGCTTTCCATGAGGAGGAGCCATTCACTTTTAACCTAGAAGGGTATGTATTGGACTTACCAGTTCCAAGGTCTAAACACAATGGAGGAGAGATAAGTCCCAAGAAGGGAACTGGGGTGCTGTTGGGAAGTGGGAATGGTTACTGGGCAGTCAATATCCACAACACCTCTGTGGCTGTCTCTCTGCTTTTGACCTGACCCCAAGCTCACCTGGCCATCTTTCCAATTTCAAACCGCATTCCCTGGGCTAGGGCAATGGTTCCTCCCTGATGGCAGATGTAAACCTCCTTCCAAGGGAAGACAGTTCCTTCACCATAAGTTAACAAGATTGTCAGTAGCTTATGATTATATTTATCTCAAGGCAGGTCTCCTGAGTTGGGTGTTTGGACAGGCAAAATTGAGCACCAGGTTCTGACAGATAAGCTACACTTAGCAGCACATCCCTCCAAGTTGAGGCTTGGATGCCCAGTCCCATACCCAGTTTGGATCAAAGAAATCTGGCATGAGGTTGTCTTTTCTTTGCACATATTTTTTAAATTTCTGCTTTCATCCATATGCAATTAAAATCTGTAAACAAATTCTTCAATCCATTATAAAGCATATCTTTTCCAATCATTCCTATATCACATGTTGCTACTCGAGTGGCTTGTCCATTGTCTGAAGATGATTGTTCCTCATTACATCACTGACCATAGGCTGGGGAAATAGGTCCTGCAAATATGATGCTCAGGCAGTAATAAATGGACATACGGTGGCATATGCTGACACCTCAGCATCAGGAAGGCTGCTGTGATGGTAGCCAGCCTCTGGATCCTGGAGTTGGAAGGCCTTTGAACAAACACTTGGTTCAATTCCTTCTTTTTCAGATGAGGAAGCCCAGGGAGAGGAAGTGACTTGGTCAGCACTACCCAGTGCCTGGATGGAAAAACTAAGACAAACCCTGATCTCATGGGTCATTTTTGTTACATCACACTGTTTTGAAAAATGAGAAATTTCATCTACTTTCCAGGTCTTCTAGAAGCAAACACTGTCTGTCTTGCCTTTCTGCTGAGGAAAATAATGAATGTAACTCCTAACTCTTTGTACAGGGATACCAGATGTGATGCCTCACTTGCCCTACTGTAATACTCAGTGAAATACTAATAAGAATGTTCAAGAATGGTGGTGCCCTGAGAACTCAGGTTTCTGGATATCAGCTGAAAAGGAAGGGATTGGCAAAACCTTTTCTAAAAAACACGTATTATTGAAAATGCTTTTAAATTATATGTGAAAAAATAATAATAAATAAATAAATAAATAAATAAATAATTGTATGTGTAGGGGCAGGGGTGGGGTGGAGGGAGAGGGATTTTCCACCTTAGTAAATATGATCAGGGCCAGCCTTATCCTCTAAAGTCCAGGCCCCTGAGATTACATTTCTGCTGCATCACCTTGGGCAAGTTCCCTAACCTATTTGAAGGTCAATTTCCTCTTCTGTGATATAAATAACCTACCTCAGCAGGCTGTTCTGAAGTTTTAATTAGATAACCTACAGAACACATTTGAGCAGGACCCAGCCAATGGCAAGCCCTCGAGTGCTCTTAATGTTATTTTTGACATAATGAAATCTTGTGTTTGTTCCTTTCCACGAGTCCCTAAGAACACCTCCCTGGTGTTTCAAGGCATAGCACACGTGGCTTATTTAGAATCATGAGGAGAGTTTCAAAAAGTATGGTTGTCTGGGTCCTGCTCCCAAAGATTCTGGTTCAGTTGGTCTGAGATGCACCTGGCACATGACTCCTGCTGCATAAAGTTCTCTGGGGGCTCTAACGCAGCCCAGCTGGACAAGTGCTCAAGTGCAGAACTGAGCCAACAACCAGAGAACAGGGAAGGTGAGGGCCATCAAGCGGCCGAGCTCACAGCCCCTGAGACATCACCCCATCTCTCCTCTTCACTGAGGTCACCCCCTGAGAAAGAAGTCAGCTGCAGCACCCTGTTCTTAGCGAATTCAAGCTTCTCATTCAAAACAGTCTGACTGAGATTTGGCTAAAGTCAGACAAATTCCAGACTTTACCCTGGAAGCTTTTTTTTTTTTTTTCTTTTTTACCAAATCGTTTACCATTTTCTCCTAAAAAAAAAAAAAAACAAAAACAAAACAAAACAAAAAAACAAAAAAAAAACTTCTAAAAAAATAATACAAACAAAAAGTATAGAGATGCTGTCCTGAAGAATGAAGGCAGTCACTGTTTTGTTTGCGACATGAAAGATAGGTTCTCACCTACTTTTTTTTTTTTTCTACCTCTTAGCGAGGCCTTAAGTTTAGCTACGTGTTAACAAGATACAAGAGAATCAGAGGAAGTTATTTTTGGTGCCAGACTTTCTTTTTAAGACCGGCCAGGGCAAAGGGGAATTAGGCATGTGACCTCTTTTTCCAGCTGAGTTCACAAAACACAGGGGAGGGGAGGGTACCATGGAGGGTCCCCATGAGTCACTGGCTCAGATCCCACACTTCTGTCGGCCTGGCCCTGAAGATCCCAGGGTGCTACCAGCAGGCGCTGCAGCTGTTCACGTGCCCACTTTTGGGGAAGTTGGCCCTGGGAAAGCGGTGTTACAGGGGCAGAGTGTCCTGCACATCGACGGAATCGTGCCCTGAGAGCCGGGCTTCCTCCTCAGAGGCCTAGTCCTGGCAAGTCCCTTCACAGGCCAGCCTTTCCAAAGAGGAACGCCTGAGCGTTGGCCTCTCGGCTTCCCCTTTCTTCCCTAGTTCCCCTAGCCAGGCTGGCCCCCAAATCCCTGATTCCTGGCAGCTCCGAGGGCCACGGTGGTGACAATCTTGAGTGCGGTCGGTCAGAACTGGGACCAACGGCCTGAAGCCAGGAGGAGGCCAATTTTAGCACAAGGCAGTGGCTTCCCACCAGTTCCATTTCGGGAGAGCCGCGGTTTTTAGAGACCTGTGTCAGAGCAGGTGTTCACCCAGGGCCACAGGCAAGTCATAGAAGAGGTTCTGGAACCAGACAGAAGCTGCGGGCCAGATGTTCTCAAAGGCCCTGTCCCCACCCAAAAATATATTTCTATGAATCCTCCAGTTAACGTCAGCTATCCAAGACAAAAGTAAGTCTGAGGAATGATTTTCTTACTGTTTTAAATTTGTAAATATGAGCATTTTGATCACCCTGAGCAGGAGAACTATACCTTCATAAGCCCATCACCAGCATTAAATGTATTTTACCTTACTTGCTTCAGATCTCTCTCTCTCTCTCTCTCTCTGTTTCCCTTTTTCTCCTTCCAAAGAAATAGAAATGTCCAGATATAGTTCCATTTCTTCCCATTTTTTCATCCTTCCCTCACCTTTCTCAAAGGTAACCATTAACCTGAATTTGGCCTATATCATGCCTATGTTTGTTTTTGCCACTTTTTTCCTTTGAGACAGAGAGAGAGAGAGAAAGAGAGAGAGAGAGAACACACATACATGCAGAGCGGGGAGGGGCAGAGGGAGAAGAAGAGAGAATCTTTTTTTTTTTTAAGATTTATTTATTTATTCATGAGAGATACAGACTGAGAGAGAGAGGCAGAGACATAGGCAGAAGGAGAAGCAGGCTCCTCACAGGGAGCCTGATGTGGGATTCGATCCCGGATCCCAGGATCACGACCTGAGCTGAAGGCAGGCACCCAACCACTGAGCCACCCAGGCGTCCCAACGAGAGAGAATCTTAAGCAGACTCCATGCTCAGTGCAGAGTCCAGCTCAGGGCTCAGTCTCACAAACCTGAGATCATGACCTGAGCCAAAACCAAGACTCGGGCACTTAACTGACTGAGCCACTCAGGCACCCCTGTTTTTATCTTTTAATAAATATGAATATGTTAATAGAAGTCATATTGTTTACATTTTAATATAAATTGTGTTTCTATATATTATGTATGTAACACACACATATATCCTTTTACAACTTGTTTTTTCACTCCTCATTGTTGTAGAATTTATACATGTTGATAAAAGGTTGGTCCAGCACATTTATATTAACTGCTACATGGTGTAGTATTCAATTCCATTAACACCTTCCATAAACCACAGCTTGTAGCCTATGTGATCAGAATTCTTTTGTGCATGTGCATATACATATGTACACATGTGGAAGTGTATCTATAATGCACACGGACATGGATACAAACACAAATCTGTACACCTATATGATCATTTCTGTGGGCTCTATACCCAGGAGCAGAATGGATATTTCATAGCGGGAACACATCTTTGACTTCAGCAGACTTTGCTGAACTGTTCCCCAAAGCAACGATACCAATGTACACTCATGGCAGGGTTCCCTTGTGCCCACATATCACCATCCCTGTTGTCACCAGACTTAATTAATTTTTGCTAATCTGGTAGATGTGAACGGTATTTCATGGTTTCAATTTGCATTTCCCTTATCATGGAGAACCAGTTATACTTTTTGAGGCCAAGAATAGAATTTGATTCCTCCCCACCCTACACATGCACTTGGTGGATGCAGGAGGAAGCACAGGGGCTGGGGATGAGCCCAGATGGTGAGCTTTCAGAGACCCAGGGCTGGAGCAAGGATTTTGCACGTACAGGTCAAACACAAATGAGCATCAGAACAGAAGGCTGAATTCCGAAGACCAAGAAGTTGCCAAAGAGAAGGGACCAGACAAGGGGTGGATTCAGAACTCCAAAATCAGAGATGAACCACAGTAAAACACATTGAAATCAATGGGATTTCCAAGATATTTCCTGAGAAAAGGGGCAGTTGTTTGCAGCTGGCAGGGAAGAGAGATCAAGATTGGGATTGGGGCAGTTGAGCAGGAAGGGAGAGTAATGCCCACCAAGACTCCAACACTCCACCTGCCCCTGTCATACCCATGGCCATCTTAGCCTCCACTGTGACCCCTGAGAGCCCTAAGTACCCTGTGCATGTCCTTCTAAATGAAACTCCTCAGCTCAGGCCATTAAATGTGGGCCACACTTCAGTTTGTGGGTTTGGGGTTTTTATTTCATTGGAGTGAACAACAAAAGTGCCGCAGTGAGTGAGGGACTTCTTTTTGGCAAATTGTTTCTCCTTCTGGTGGCTTCTTTTCAAAACATGTTTTGGAAACATTTAATGGTCCTTCCCATAGCACTGCTTCTCAGGGAAGCTAAACAAAGCCAGATTGATGGACTGACTTCAAGGCATGTGCGCCAAAATATGTCTCCCATATTAAAGATGCTGGAACTTTCTGGGAACAACTCATTTCCTTGGGGGGCACTGGAGGGTGTGGGAATCCCATATATCTCCATGTCCTTCTACCAGGCAAACTCTGAGAAGCCGAGTCATCTATCAACATGTGTGACAGATATGGTTCTTCTTAATGGGGACAGGAAACCACTCTAACCTCATTGGGTCCACAGTTTCAAAGCCAACTTTCCCTTCGGTTTGCTTTGCTTCAAGTATGGCCAAGTGCTAAGGACAACAGCCAAGGAAGTCTCCAGAGAGATAGGCGTGGAATAGTGTGTCATGGCCCCACAATGGCATCTGGAGGGCTAAGAAAACAGAACCCTATTATCTCCTTTCCCTTATTTGACACCAAAGGGCTATAAAATAGGATGAAGTCGTCAGTCCAAAATAGACAGGATTTGATAAACCCTAGGACCATGAACAAGTGTCTGGAATTATTCTGTAAACCCAAGATGTAGTGAGAGTCAATCTTTACTCTTCTGACCTTTTGAAGGTTAAATATAACCTAGATAAACTACATTTCTGATGACTTGTAAATGACAAGGCCAGTCATAATACTGTCAGTCATTTCTAATATCTCTTGGCTTTGAAATCTACCAGAGAATATCTTCATCTTTGAAGTAAGTTTTACTCATGCATTTGTCACACACACACACATACACACAAACACACATACTAGTGTCATATTTGCATGAGAACATTAGGCATGCCCTCTAAGATACCCAAATGCCACAGAGCCATTCCATTCAAAATTCTCAGTTGAGCCCCTAATAGGTAGGAATTGATTAGAAGAGGCTGAGTAAGCTAGGGTCAGTAGATAGCTCGCAAACCATGATAGGATTCTAATGAAAGGGACAGAACTGTGTGCCAGGGTGAGGGAAAAGACCAACGATGGCAAGGTGTCCGGGAATCAGCCACCAGTGTGAAGCCATAAGCACACCTAGGGCTGAAGGGGATCAAGGAAGAAGCAATATTGCTAGAGCCCAGTGGCAGCTGGAGACATGAAGGACTGGAGCTGTCCAGTGGGAATTATATAAAGGAGGGACATGGCCACTGCCAAAGATTCAGGACAGAGAAGTAACCCACCTCTCTGTCTGCCCACCCTTGGGTCTCATGCTGTTCCCCTCTCTGCTAAACCCAACTGGAAGCCAGCTGGTAAGGGCACCTGAGTGATGCTGTCCTCAGGAGTCGGCCCCCACTGAGCTCTGAGCAGGGTGTAGTAGACAGGAGATAGGTTCAGAGGCTGAAGGGAGGTGGGAGTGCCAATGGGAATAATCTGCACAGAGGCTCTCCTTCCATCCCACGGTGCTTCCTATTTGAATTGGTTGTGTCGCTCTGTCAGAGGGTACACATGGAAACTCAGCACAAATCCTCTCTTGATTTCATGATCAAACAACTCATAAATCTTCCTGATCCAGGGTCAGTCTCTACCTTTCTCTGTGGAAAGATAGTCTAATTCAGAGTCATTTAACTCTGGAGTTAACCAAACAGGAATTTCCCTTATAACTTGAATGTGGTCACAGCCAATTATGTGAGAGGATCATAGTAGGCTCAAGCAGCCAAGTCCACTTCTCCAAGCAACCAACTTGCTACTGGTTTTCAGCAGAGACAAGAGCTTTCTATTCATTCTCTGGAGAAACAGCCTCAGGCAGGCCCTAGTAGAAGACCCAGTTACCAATGATGGAAATAATGGCCAGCATTTACTCAGCCCTGACTATGTGCCAAGGACCCATTCCACAGGCTTTGGGTGTGTGCTAGTTAGTCCTGTTAACCAAGGCGTGGGATCAGAAGGTGAAAGGAGAAAGGAGAAAGGTTGGACTGATTCCCCTGATAGCCCTGCTGTTTTGGCAGGAGCTGCATGCCTCTACCTATGCCACAGCTCCTCTCTGGCGGTCCTCCCAGTCCCTGGGTTTGAGAAGACTCTCCTCTCTCTGCTTGCCCCTCCAGGCCCAGAGTGGTAACAGCTTCCCCTGGGTGTTTCCTCCTCCCTCCTTGCTTCCCTAACCCTATCCATGCCTCCAAGTTGTTTTTTCATTAAACTCACCTCCATTACCCCTTTGTGGGGATCCATCGGCCTCCAAGCAGGTCCCTGGCTGGTCTAACGCACATGGACTCAGTTAATGATGCCGCAGCCCCCAGACTGAGAGTGTCACCTTCACAAGGGCACCACAGGAACTGAAGCTGGCAGGGAGAGGCCTGGCTTTCCAGGGACAGAGGGATCTGTCTTTAACAAAGGTGCCATTTAGCTTTATCCTCTTGCTTTCTTTTTCTTCACAAGGAGTAAGTCATGCGGTTTATAGTCAACCCAGATGTGAGCAGAGCAATTGCTATCCTGAGAAAGCACTGGCATTCAGAGAAAAACACTAGCTTTGGAGTCCGCCTTCCAATCATTCAGACCTAGTTCCACCACCTACCCACCACACAACTCCGGGCAAGTCACCTCTCTGGGCTTCAACGGCTGAGTCTGTTAAATGGGTCTTAAAACACCTCTTCCACAAGGTCATTAAAAGGAAACAAATGTTAAATACCTAATACAGAATATACCCTTAATGAATCTAAATCCACCCCCACCCCCAATGTGCTTTACTTTAAGGATCCAACTGTTTCTCCTGGATCCTTGCATTTAGAGAAGCCTCTTGCTTCTCTTGCTTGCCACCTTCACCTGAATTGAGTTCACTTTAGCTCTGCATCTGAATCCCTAAGTCACAAGGGCTTTATTCTGGAGTGGGATGGAAGGATGGCTTTCTTGATGAGAACTAAGATTCTGGGCATAGGCAGTGTTCCCTCTGATGTAATGCTGTGTGTGTGTCTGTCTGCCTGTGTGTGTGTGTGTGTGTGTGTGTGCATGCACGCACGCATGGGCACACACAAGGAAATCTAATCCAGGACAAGCTCATTTCCACTTCTGACTCATGCTTCCATTCAGATAATATTAATTGGTCCCTAGAGAGCATTACAGGGGATAAGATGGCAGGGATAACAAATGTGGGATGAGAGCAAGCACTCTTTGCTAAAATAATTGTCATTAAGGGCCCAAGGAGCTAATGCCTAGCCATGTTAGAGTTTAGTAGGTATTTCTTCTCAGGCAATTTTGGGTTGATGGCCAATCCTTTGTGGAAAATTCAGGAGCATTTCCACTTCTTTTAGTCAGGACCAGAATAGAAAGAATCCTTGCTTTCTCTTCTAGAGCTTACATCTGAAACGACAAGGCCTACAAAAATTCCAATTTAGAGTTTTCCAACAAGCCATTACCAGCCTATGTACTGTAGAAACAGATTTCAGGCAGATTTCAAACTTCCATGTGTATCAGAATCACATGTCCAAAATCATAATCATATGCCCCATCCAATGGTGTCAAAATCAGCCTTGCATACTTAAGAAGTTCCCCAGATGATTCTGATGAATATAAAACATTGATAACAAATGATGTTAAGGGACTTGCAGAAGAGCTTGTCACATCCCCTCAGGCCACCTGCCAAGTGAATTAGAGAAGGTAGATCCATCACTGGTGAATATATGCGTGCAAGTTGCCACTGGCCGATGATTAAGAGACAGCAGTGGAGAGGACTTGAAAGCCCTTCCTATCTGGCTTTCAGAAGGGGCTTCTTTCTGATTCATTTCTTGCAAAAGATTCACCAGCTACATGCCACACGAACTTCCCAAGGTAAAATTTCTGGTGCACAACTGATGAAGTTAAGTATATTGCTTGGTCAAGAGGAAAGGACAGGGGGATATGGGTAGGAGAGGGGCTTCGGTTTGGAGAGGGAGGGAGAGCAACGTGGAAGAGGGTAGAGGAGTGTGCGGGAGAAGCACAGATGCTAGAGTGGAGCTGGAAGGCTCCAGGATGCAGAAATTCACATTCCACCTTCATTAATGTTGCTGTACCTGCGTGTCACCTAGACCTGTGCTTTCCAGCACAGTAGCCCCAAGCCTCGCGAGCCCTTGAAATATGGTTAGGCCAAACTGAGATGGGACATAAGTGTAAAACACACATCAGATTTTGAAGAACCATTACCAAAAACATATATATAAATATCTCCCAGTAATTTTTCTGATCACATGTCAAAATGATATTTTGGGTCTATCTAAAGAAAATATCTATTACTAAAATTACTTTCACCTGTTCCTTTTTTAAAAATGTGACTAGCACAAAATTTTTAAGTATATATGTCATTTGCATTTTTGTTTCCTATTGGGTTCTCTAGCTGACAGCACTAACCTATACTATTATTTTTTAAAAGATTTATTTATTTATTTATTCGTGAGAGACAGACAGAGAGAGAGGCAGAGACACAGGCAGAGGGAGAAGCAGGCTCCATGCAGGGAGCCCGATGCAGGACTCGATCCCGGATCTCCAGGATCAAGCCCTGGGCCGAAGGCAGGTGCTAAACAGCTGAGCCACCCAGGGATCCCCTAACCTATACTATTATTGACTCGATTTTCTTCTTTGCATTTGACTCACTTCTTTTTTACTTAAATGCACTTAACTTTGTCCCGGGCAATAAGGACCATGAAATCACAAGTCTGATATGTCAGTTATATTTTTTTCTCATACCGATTAAAATAAATATACAAAAATAGCTCATTTGCACACTACCTAAATTCAGCTTGTATTTTTCCAGAGGTACACATTTTGGGAAACACAAATCTCGTCTGAACTCTTTGATAACCAGAAAGAGAGAAAATGATGGGTCCACAGCAACTAAAGTGACGAGAGACCGAGGCAGCCCAGTGCTGTTTAGTAAGCTCTGTGTATGTGTATGTATCTGTGTGTGTGTGTGTGTGTGTGTGTGTGTGTGTGTACATGTTGGGGGGTGGGCAGGTGGTAACCTGTGCCGCCCACACAAAGCAAGTTCCCACATCCCCCACAGGCCTGGGCCGATGATTGCGTGACCCTGACTGTGACTGTGACTGTCAGCAAAGAGGGAGTGGTGTCTGGTCACACTCTCTGGGTTTCCACTCTGCCCTGGCATTTCACAAGGCAGGTGCCTTTCTTAAAGGGCCAGTAGGAAATGCAGCTTGTGTCTCTGAGTCATTGTGGATGCAGGCGGTGCCCTTCAATAACCCACGCCAACCCTACTCACTCCCTGGCCACCGCTAGTGTTTCCCTTCATCCCTCGACCCACCAGCCCTGCTTCTGCATGGAAGTTGCCAGTGGCCCACAGTTCAAGGCCCCCCTGGGTCGCAGCCTGGCTCTGGCTGCCCTCCTCCAGCTGCCCTATCTGATTGCAAGGGAGGAGCAAAGGATAAGCATTTGCAAGAGGAGCATTTGCAAGCCACTTAGGATAACAAAAGGTAGGGACTCTCCAGTGAAGTGGAGAGGCCAGGCTAACAGTTCTCGTCCTACAACTTTCATGCCTCACCCTAACCCAACTGGAGCTTAACAAATGCTGGTAAAGAGCCAGCCTCTGGGGGTAAAGGTCTTGCCAGCTCTGTCTAGGATCTCCAACCAGGAATGTTTCCCCCTGAGGGGGAGAAGGTTTAGGGTCAGTCCCAACAGCTAATACCACAGATGCAAGGTCAGGGGACTCTTGCTTCCCCTCAGATGCGCCTTCTAGAACATTCTGGACCCTTTAAACAGGCCCCTGCAGGAGGTCTGAAACAACCTCCTCAGACATCAATGTATACACCAGCCATGGTCTTGGGCTGCTTTCCTTTTCCTCAGTATTGCTGCCTTTCCTCTCACCTCCAGAACATCCAGACTCCTCAAAGTTCCTATCTGCTCTTGGCCTTCTTCATATTTCACAATCCGTTCAGATGGCTCTTTCTAGGTAAAGGAATTTCAACCTTCAACTCATTGGCCCAGATTGAGAGCACCCCCTGGCCCCAGGGGAGATATCCCCTGCCCTGGAGCTGGTCTGGGGAGAGCCTCCCAGTCAGACCAGCTCCTGCCCTCTATGGGAGGAAACCCCACCCAGAGCCAGCTGTGCCCCTCTGAAGAACACCTGGATGGTCGTGCCCACACTCAGAACTGCTGGGCCTGTCCAGTCTCATCAGATGATCTGAAGGCCAAGATGGGAATCAGCCCAGGTGAGAGACCTGGCCTCCAGTCCCGGCATGGCCTCCACTTACTCATCTGTCAAGGGGTATTAGGATGTTATATGGCCAAGCAGAGTTTCAATGAGAGAAAACTGGCAAGGAATCCAGGCTTCTTTGTACTTCACCTCTAGAAACATACTAATAATAGACAGTAATCATTGAGCAATTCCAATGTGCCAAGCCCTGTGCTTGGCCATGTACACATCTGTACCACAACCTAAGGAAACAGATTCAGAGAGATTGAGTAACCTGCCCAAGGTCACACAGCTCCTAGGTGACAGAGCCAGTTGGTGTCCTCAACCCACTCTGTGTGCTACCTCCTTCCTTATTCCCTGTAAGAGATGGCACAGGGGGAGAGAGGCAACTGAGGGGGATGAGGGGAGGAGACACACTCAGTGCAGCTGCCAGGGATGTCCCTCAAGGACAAACACAGAGGGGGTGGTGGGGACTAGCACAATGGGCTCTCAGCCCAGGTGGCTTCTTCTCATTTGTCCCTCTTATCACCACAGTCCCACACTCAGCAGAGCCCCCTCAAGGTTGCCCTCCACACGAGTGTCCCCAGGGGCCTGTGACAGGCTTTCAGGGTCTGTGCTGTTGACAGCTTGAATTTGACAAGATCTGTGTTGAAAACAGAGCCCCATAACTGACTCACAGAGAAACGCCAGTGGCCCTCCCAGGGGACCCTGTGATGGATGGGCCTCTCTCTGAGGGTCCCAGCGGGCCAGCTGGGGAGGGCCGAGGTCTACGGGGCCTCACTCGAGCTGCCAGGAGGTCAACTGCCGTTTTAATGACTACCCCATGCCAGCCACCTCTCACTTGCTCAAAAGCTCGGCCCAGGCCCATGTCCTCCTTTGGCAAACTCTACACTTCCCAGAGGGCTAGGCCCAATCCACACTTTCCTTTGTCCTTGGTAGGATCACAGACTCAGCTTGAGCCTCCATCCTCCTCAGAGGCCAGGGCTGGGAGAGAGGCCCTGAGACTGCAAAGCTGGTGTGGTCTCTCATCTTAGCCTGGCTCTCCCACTGGAGAGCACACGTACACACAGTATCACGGAGCCAACAAGCGGAAGGGCCCACCCAGCACCTAAAGGCAATTGGGAGTTCATTCATTCATTCATTCATTCATTCATAGATATTTCCTGGGTCCTTACGAGATACCAGGCCATGCTCTAAGCACTGAGACACAGCAACAAGGAAAATAGATATTGTCCCTGTCCCCAGGGGTGGGCCCTTAGGCAGCAGGTTCGTACACAGGGGCCCTCAAGAAGAAATAGGCACTGCAGGACTGTTAGAAGCCATCAAGCCCAAATTCAAAGGATTAAGGGTGAGACAGGACAACCTCCCTTCTACAGCCCTCTGTCATGGTTTCTGTGCCTTTTCAGGGCATTTGCTACAGGACATTTGCTGAATTCCCAGACCAGAGGTTCTCCAAACCTCTGTGCCTCAGAGTCACACTGAGAGCTCCTGAGATGTACGGATTCCCAGAGCCCTGCCTCTAGTGATTCAGCTTCTGGAGATCTCAGGTGGGGTCTAGCAATCTGTACTTGTAAACTATTCTAGGTGGTTCTTTTTTTAAGAATTCATTCATTCAAGACACACAGAGAGAGGCAGAGACACAGGCAGAGATTCCCTGCAGGGAGCCTGATGTGGGACTCGATCCCAGTCCCTGGATCATGCCCTGACCCAAAGGCAGACGCTCAACCACTGAGCCACCCAGGTGTCCCTGTTCTAGGTGGTTCTAAGGTAAATCCAAGTTTGAGAGACCCCCCCTATCCTTAATTGTGAGTTCCTTATTGCCTAGGTATCTGTTGGCTCTAGATCAGCAGGGGAATGAATGCATGAAAGAAAGAATGAACGAATGAAAGCCCACATGTCTGGAAGCTTGCATGCAGCTGTGGTCAGCAGTAGGGGCCCAGGCCTAGAGGTCTGGGGAACTGGTGTGGCCCAGAATCTCTGGGTGAATTAGTAACACATGAAGGGTGGTACAGGATGGGGGCAGGTTGTGGGACCCCCACGCTAGCCACAGGGCCTGGATCTTCCTGCCAGACAGAGGCAGATGAGCTCAGCACGGACGGAGTGCTAATGATTCAGGGGGAAGTGGAGTCCACAGACCACAGACCTGGTCAGGACATCTCAGGCAGCCTGTATATGCTAGGTAACTCCGAGATGGAGACAGGCAGAGGTGCGGGGTAGCCGTGTACCCTGCAGCCTCCACTCTCACTGCCTTACATTCGTCAGTTATTAATTTGACACCTATTGGGTGAGGATCTGCCACGGGCCAGGCAAGCCACCAGCTCCAATAAAGCAGGGACTGGCCTAACCTCTGGGCTCAAGGATGCCTGTGGCTGGTGGGGGAGATGAGCACAAAAGAGACAGAGGTGATAGAGGTGAGGACGGGAAGCCTCTGGACATCCTGGCTGAGGTCGGAGCTACACAGTCAGAGAAGAATGAATCTTGGAAACACCAAAAGCTAAGGAGAAAGTGGAGAGCCCTCAGGATTGGGGTAAAATGTGCATTGTCCAGGGCTTAGGGGAAGAGCGGTGTGGAAGGATTCAGTTTCTACCGCTTACTAGTGTGACCTTGGACAAGTTACTTAGCCTCAACTGAGCCTCAGATTCCTCATCCAAAAAATGGGAACAATAATACCTACTTCATATGATTATTGAGTTGACAAAATAACAAACCAAGGGTGAGGACACTGAGCACACAGGAGATATTCAATAAAGATGACCACTAATTGAGCTCTTCTCATACAATTTACATAAACACAAAGCAATCTGGGGTGTCTGGGTGGCTTATTCGGTTAAGCATCTGCCTTTGGGGGCACCTGGGTGGCTCCATGGTTGAGCGTCTGCCTTTGGCTCAGGTCGTGATCCCAGGTCCCATATCAGGCTCCCCACAGGGAGCCTGCTTCTCTCTCTGCCTGTGTCTCTGTCTCTGTGTCTCTCTCATAAATAAATAAATAAATAATAAATAAATAAATAAATAAAATCTTAAAAAAAAAAAAAAAAGCATCTGCCTTTGGCTCAAGTCATAATCCCAGGGTCCAGGATCCAGCCCCACATCAGGCTCCCTGCTCAGTGGGGAGTCTCCCTCTCCGTCTCCCTCTATTGCTCCCCCTCCTTGTGCTTTCTCTCTCGCTCTGTCAAGTAAATAAATAAAATCTTTTAAAAATAGATAATACAATAGAATCTGAAAGAAGCTGCTCTTCACCTTAGCTTTCAGATGAGGAAACAGACTAAGTGAAGTGTCACATAGCAGATAAATGGTGAAACCAGAACATGAACCCAGTCTGACTCATTCCAGAGACTTTACTGTAATACTAAGCTATACACAAATATATTTTTGAAAGGGAAGATGGTTAAAAATCAAAGTATCTGTGATTATCATAATAATAAAAAAGTGGCCGTTCATTGGAATTTCACATAGGATTAGGAAAACGGGACTGTATTTGAACGCAGGATGCTAATAATAGCTTCTTTGTACAGCTTCCTTGTGCTCACTAGGTGCCAGGCACTGTACAAAGCACTCTTAGAAATCCATATAAAACACCTATTTTACCGATTAAGCAGGTGGGACTTAAGAGGATTAAGTGCCTAGCCTGAGGTCACTCAGTCGGGAAGAACCACCGAGGTCAGATTTGAACCCATGACTCCGAATCCTTATGCCTTTGAATTCTTGTGGATTCCCGCAGAAAGCCTTACGCAGAACAACCAGAAGACAAGACTTCTCAGTCGCATGAGGAATTCCTCAGAGGACCTCCCTGCTAGAGCTGGAATCAGACCTGGTCTTGGCGGGGGGAGGGAGGAAGTCAGAGTAGAGGGAGAGGGAGTCCAGCCCAGGGTGACCTGCTACCTTCCCGCAGGCACCAAGGAGACGCCAGGTCCCTGGTTGACATTAGCCAATCTTCAGGGAAAGGGTGTGAGCAGAACCTCTTCCCGCACAGAAGTGAGAAGTAGAAAGACTCTAGAAATCGCCTGTTACCCTCCAGATGGCTGCCTGCCCCTTTCTAGTGGCAGTGGTCGCTGTGTGACGGTCCCATCTGCTTGGGACGGCTTCTCCAGCAGCTTGAGTCACTTGCGAATCTCTTATCTGTCTGGGTAAAAGCCTGGTTTTTATTGTTTGGTTTTGTTGCAGTCAGCCAGAACCGACATGCACGCCCTCTCCGACTTGGCCTTGGAAGCCCGCTGACGTAAGGCAGGTCCCTTCTCTCTCCATCTGAATTCTCCCAGCCACCAGTGACGCCCGTCCTCCTGACCTCGTGAAGTAGCTTCAGAGAAGAAATAAGGTCATTTAAAAACACTGCACAGAAACAGGGTGTTTTTGGTTTGGGATTTTACTGGGTTTTTTTTTTTTTCCTGTTTTAAGTCATGACACTTAGCAGTACTGCCTTTCTCGGTGAGCCCATAGAAGCACTTGGTTTTGACCAAGGACTATAGAGGGCTGAGTTACGCACATCGCACACAGGCAGGAGGACAGAGTTGTCCAGACGGTCACACGCCCCTCTTTGGTCACCCAGAGAAAAGACGGTGAAGGGAGGATTCAGAGGGAGTCAGGAAAGGATTTTCCTCACTGTTGTGCCAAGCTTGCCAGAAACACCTAATGCTCTGACTTTTCCAAGTCCCAGTGGCCCCTAGGCCTGAGGCAAGGTAGAGTGAGGGGACATTTGGCCTCTGACCCTCCCGTCCCTAGGAAGCAGAGGGTCAGAGTCTTTCCTCCGGGCACTGAGCCTGTGAGTCCAACTATAGCCTCAGGAGACACCAGCAGAACTGCTCACAATGATGCCCTAATTCTTCACGGCTGCCACAGCCACTCGTGCCCTTGTTCAGCGAAGGCCTCCTACAGAGAAGGAGCAGAATGTCAAGTTTCAAGTGCAGGTTTCGATGTTTTTTATAGACTCCTCAGGCCCCCTGCAAAAGCTGCCATGGGCCTCGGGGTGGACTAAATCTCCACTCTCCCCATCATGTCAGAAAATTCCCTGAATATCCCTCTACCTCGACCAAGAAAGAAATAATCTAAGTCTGGGACAGCTCAAGCCAGCAAAGCTCCTCTCCCCAGAGGGCCAGGAAGCTGTGCAAGTGACATCATAAATAGTCTATTCCTTGATCTAAGTGTCTTGGGGCTCTATCCCCTCCCTCCCAAGTCAGGCCATTCTGAGGAAACAAAGGTTAAATGAAGTGCAAATTTTAGTGACTAAAATCTCTCTCTCTTTGGCAAGAATCAACAAATCTGCATTTAGTATAGCTTTTTTTTTTTTTTTGCTGGCCTGACTGAAGGCTTTTCATCAGGGCTGACTCCTTTGAGGCTGAAAGGAAAAGGGAGAACAGTGAACCCCAGGATTGGGAAAGGAGAGAGGGGAGGCACCAGGAGTGGGACTCAACCCATCACACCCAAGGCAGCCTTGTTCTGAGAGGTGGACCCATGGGACTCAGGACCCTAATGGGCCAAGGAGCTCGTTCAGAGAGAGAGAGCAACTATTATTTGGTCCCCCCTCCCCCCACCAGCACGTCCACACAAGGGAGAGAAAGTCCCAATGTCTGAAAAACAAAAACTCATAAATAGGGAAGTATGTGAGGCTGAGAAAACCAGCAGACACCTGACAGCTTTCCTTACGCAAATGTCAACTGGTATACCAAAACAAGTGACTAAAGCAGGCATCACTTATGTAGAAGCTGGCCCCTGGTTTCTTCAGTTGGATGACTAGAGTCGGAGACTTAAAAAACAGGAAGCACCAGATGTAATATCAAATGACCCAGACAGTGAAAAGCAAGGCAGAAAACTAAATTGGAAGACAGGAAGTCACAATCACGCCACAAACAATACAGATATTTGTCTGAGATATGCTTGGCGTGATGCCCTATCACGGCCAGAAAATGGAGGAGCGCAGCCAAGATGGGGATGTTTATCAGAGCGAGGGCCACTGGAAATGGCCAAACTGTTACTCCTCCTGTGAAACCTCATCTCCAGAGTCGAATAAAGCCTCAGAGGCTATACTACTGTGTTGGAAGTGCAACTTTGTTGGCCTAGGGCCAGATGCTATCACTGAGCTGGGGGACTTAGCTCCCAAATAAAAGCTCTGGCCCCCCTAGACCCCTTCCTTGCTCAAGGCGAGGGTAGTGGGCATCTGTCTATTGTTTCCTCCCCGAGGGAGCAACAGCACATTCATATTTCATATTCACACACACACACACACACACACACACACACACACACACCCCATCCTGGCTCATCCAGCTGGTTCGATGGAGCCCACCCATCCCTGAACGGCTGAAGCCTGAAGTGGCCTGGTGATGCTCACAGCACTGTCAACCCCTGGCCACGCTGACTGATCCAGAGTGACCTTCATCGAGCCAATGAACATGAGTCCTGGGAATCTGCTGGAACTATTGGAAAGTAGAGGCTCTTTATCACCTAGAATGACTAATAACAGAATAAAATCTTCCTGCTGCTGGAAGCCACTAAGGGGAAAGAATCTGCTGGAGAATTAAAGCCAACACAAAGGAAAGCAATGCCATTAACAGAGAAAAAGAGACATTGTCTTTATGATGTAATTATGAATTCCTGGATCCATTCTTACCTGAAGTTAGACCATGACCCCTGACATTGCAGCCATGATAGCAATAAAGTCCTCTTTTGCTAGTTTCAGTTGTTATCTGTCACTTGTCACAACTGAAGAGTCCTAATACAGTAAGCAAAGGGTCTAGTCTCTGGTCTCCATGAGGAAATCAGAAGGACTCTCTCAGGGATCACAATCTGCAATTAGATTAGCTATGAGGCCTTATCAAAACTGCCTTGTCTTGCTGAATCTTTCCTCCTCTGAAATGAGAGAGTTGGATGAGGAGCACTCTAGGGTCCAGGCAAGTGCTAAAATTTTGATTTTAGAACTTTGTAATATTCTTCTGAAATGTTTCAGATGCCTGAAAGCACCACTCAGGATACACTTGACTTTCATTTCAGCAGATTATTTTTACGCCCTTTCAACATAACCCAGAGTACCAATATTTGCCTGTTACAGAATACAAACAGAGAAAAAGTTATCTGGAAAATGTTAGTTCAGAAAAGCTCTTCAACTGAACTTTCCCTCAGTCTCTCTCCTCTACATCCAAGTGGCCAACAGCCACAGGTGTTGCAGATGTGAAAATACCATCCTTCCCTGCCACTCAAGATTGTTGTGGTCCTGGCTGTGTGGCCTGCTGGTATATCAGAGACAATATATAAAGGTACCGTCATCAGGAAAATATAGTTTATAAATTTAATTGTATAACTTTCGATAATCCAGAATGTGACCTTTATTATCCAAGATTTTTTTAAAGATTTTATTTATTTATTCATGAGAGACACACACACAGAGAGAGAGGCAAAGACACAGGCAGAGGGAGAAGCAGACTCCATGCAAGGAGCCTGATGTGGGACCCGATCCTGGGTCTCCAGGATCGTGTCCTGGACTGAAGGCAGCGCTAAACCACTGAGCCACCAGGGCTGCCCTATCCAAGGTTTTTTAGGCTATAAGTAACAGATATACCAGTTCGAAACAGCTCAAACAACAAAGATAATTTATTTTGCTCATATAACTAAGAGAAAAAAGAAATCTATAACATGTCTTCAGGAACAGTTGGATCCAGGCCCTTAGAGAACATGTCTCTCTCTCTATCCCTTAGTTTTACTGTATTTTCTAGGCAAACTCTTCTTACCTGTTCCCTTAGAATACCAGGAATTCCAAGTTTATGTACATTTACCAAGTTAGAAACCCCAGGGGGGAAAAAAGCATCTCTTTGACGATAGTGATATTAAAACAAAAAAAAAGCAAAAAAAAAAAAAAAACAGAACTAATACCCAATGGTCCAGTTTGACTTATATGTCTGTCTCTGAAACAAGCACTATGATGCCAGCCAGCCAGGCTGAGATCACACACATGCACGCACGCATGTTTGTGCATGGGGGTTTAGGAAATGGATGCAGCCCCATCTGGCTGAGGAAGGGATGCTGACCCAGAGAAACACTGGAATGCTATTTCTAGAGAAAGGGAAAATGGATGCATGGCAGGAAGATAACCAACAGACACAACCCACCTTGGGGGCCAAATGCAAAGGGCTTGACCCTGTGGTAGAACATATTTCCAGAAGCAAAAGAAGAGGAATTCATTCCCCCCACCCTCCCCACACCCAGGGCCTCTGTCCCTGAAAGGAGCATAGCGTAGGGTAGGGATGAGGACATTAGAAGCAGTTCTGTGGGCTGTGGCTTGAAGCTCTGCACAGGCACTCAGCCCATCTCTGGAAAGCACCAGCCGTCATGTCCAGGAAGAACCTAGGACCTGGGAGGCACCTAATGTTAAGGCTATGCCCTGAGCAAAACTGTGCTGGGCACAAGGCTGTGTGTGGTGCCCTCCTCCTCCTCTCTTCCACACCTTTCTTCTCCGGGGTCCATAGACCAAATAGAAGCCCTGGACCACAACCCACCTGGGCTACCGTCATCATCTGCCTGGTTAGCCAGCACCTGTGGCTGTGGGCCAACCACTCATTGGTCACTGGGGCTGCCAGGTAGCCCAAACAGCATTAGTGTTGAATGCCTTTCCTTCCGTCATATCCACATCCCATAATTCCACTGATATTCCAGCTGAAGCACCGTAAAGACCTTTTGGCAAAAGACAATAGGGCTGGATCAAACCACCATGTGCACCTGACTCACCATGAGTCATATCCCCCAGGGGGCCTTCTCAGCTCACCATTGTTATCAATTACAAGGACTCACGCATGTCCGGCACATAGGAATGCCAGAATGGCAGCTGAGTTTGGGAATATTGTCCTCTGGCTTGGAATATAATTCTCCACTAAGAAGTCCACTGATAATGGCACAAAAGGAGTATCCCTCCCAAACATAGTTACATTTTGATGAGGGATAATTTAAGCTACAGCATCCAAAGGAATGACTACGGTTCTGAAGAGTGTGAAGTATTTGATTTGCTTTGCCAGTCCTATTTCAGCAACTCTGGTCATTCCTAACCTTCTTCAAGGACTGGGCCTTATACTTGGCTGAGAAGGAATCACGCCAGTCTCTGAATTGTTCACTATCTTCTTTGTAGCACAGAACAGCCTGACCGTCATTATCCCCATACCTCACTTTGTTCCCCAAGAGAAGTTCTAATAACTGTAGTAAATGCTAACGGAAGAGGTGTTGTAATTAAATATCATTGGGTTTATATCTATGTATGTCTTCTGCAATATAAGATAAACTAATCTTCTTCACCAACCTTAGGGGAATAACGAACAAAAATTATAGTTGAGTAACCTGCCAAAGTAAATATTTCACAAAAGCTAAGTGACAGTAAATAAAGCCAGACTGTGAGATGGGATGGGACTTTCCAACAAAGATCCTGAAATATTTTCAAGCTCACTCCCTTAATGGAATAATTTCTAGTTGTTTCTAATAGTTGGTTTTCCAAACTTATTGTCATTTTACCATACTGATTGGATGAGTATTAATATTAATTTGCATATGACAGCTATTTATTGGGCTCATGCAATGTGCCATGCATTATACTAAATATTTATAGGAATTATCTCCTTTGACCCCAGAGCAAATTCTGTGAGAAGGGGCTATCATTATCCCCATTTTGCAGATGGGTAATACAACTTGGAACCAGGAATCAACCCAGGAAGCATCACCCAGAGCCCACGTCCTTAACCATTTTCATGGTTCACCTGTGGCCCTGAGTAGTTACATTACATTAACTCCTCCCCTGATAGCCTCACAATGGGTCCTCACCAGCAACCAGTTCAAGGCTGTGCCTTCGTCCTGTTCTCATAGCCTCCCACACCTGACACATCTTTAGTTATCTGTTCTAATTTCCCAGTCTCCCTAACTTAGCACTTTCCATTCTAGGTTGCACATTTTCTTTTCTTTTTTAAGATTTTATTTATTTATTCATGAGAGATACAGAGAGAGAAAGAGAGAGAGGCAGAGACACAGGCAGAGGGAGAAGCAGGCTCCATGCAGGGAGCCGGACGTAGAACTCGATCCTGGGTCTCCAGGATCCAGGTCTTCAGTACCCTGGGCTGAAGGCGACGCTAAACGGCTGAACTACCCAGGCTGCCCCGCACATTTTCTTTCCTGTTCCCACCAATCACTCACTTCCCTACCACCCCTTAAAACTAAACACAGGCCGACCTTACTTCTACTACCACGCCCTTCTACAAGTTGTTTCCTTCCCTAGAAGGCCTTCTTCTCCCTACGATTGGAGACACTCCATATCCCATCTCAAAACACCGCATTCTTACACAGCCTTTCCACTATCACTCCCTCCTAGGAACTCCTATGACCCATTTGGTCTTTTTACCATTCATTTGAAGCTTAAACATTGCTTTGTGATGTTGGTTAACGTCTAATGCATACAGATTATTAGCCCAACTAGATAAGCAAATACCACCTCCTGGCTCCTTATAGTCACCCTAACCTAGCACATCTAGAGCCCATCACTCAAGCTCAGCCCCCAGTGAAGGCACAGGCTGGAGTCCAGAATTCTGAGTGACTACTAGCTGCTGGGACATTTAGTATATGAAAGATCCAGTATACATATTGATTTCTGCTCGATTACCAAGAAATAGCTCAAGTCAATCCCTGGAATGGGACGGCCCATAGTAGACTGACTCCTCAGCTCTGACACACACGTGGCCACCTGTCACAGTGGTGTGGCCCAGTTTGGGGGAGAGCTGAAGGAGGAGTCAGCTGCACCCACATGTCAGGAGCTGAGGCGGAGGATGCTGCAACAGTCTTCAGCATAGAAATTTGCTCATGGTGCTCCTCAGATCCCTCTCTGGTCCTGAATGCTCAGAGGAAAAAAAATACCATTTATTTTTCTGATTCTTTAAATAATACTGATTAATGGTTAAAAGGACGGAGGAAAACTTGAAAAAGTATAAAGAATAACAGAGCCACCATTGTTTTCTTTTTGGTATATTTCCTTCTAGTCATTTTTTTTATTGCCTATCTGCCTGGCGCTGTGCTAACCAATGATGATAACAAATATAAAGACCATTCCAGGCCCTGGTCTCTTGCAGAGTGTGATGGAGACACACACGCCAACAGTGAGGTGTCATACAAGGTAAAGACTGAGGCAAGTACAGAGGACAAGTAGGAAGGACAAAGACCCAGAGAGAATTTTGAAAGGGCCTGACACTTGTTTCCATCCAGCATAGTTACTGAGATCCTGCTGTGTACCAGGCTGGTGGGGAACTGAGAAGACCCAATGACAGGAAGTGACTTGTTCAAGGCTGCTCAGCTACTTAGCTATTTCTACAGCACTGGCTGGATCACATGTTCCAAAGCCACAAGATCCTAAAGAAGACTTCATGCAAATAAACCCACAAATCATAAATGTATGTGTGGTGGCAGGGGGTGTACATACATATTGCACACATACACATATACACTTTATCAGACTCTGTGTTGATACACAAAATAAACAGTCTTCATTGAAAAGCCTCAAACAACATGAATTAGAGACCATCCTGGAAAATCTGGGGCGCATGGTTTGCTCACCATAATTACACTACATGCTTTTTCTCGATCCAGCAAGAATTTCCTAAAATAGCCTTGCATTCCACCAGGACCTAAAGCCCTCATGGGGAGCCCCTACCTGGAATTAAAGAGTCAAGAATGGCTGGAAAGAGATCCGGCTCGCTTTGCCCTCTAACTTAAAATAGGATGCAAAACTAAAAAATGTCATTAGAGAGACAGAACTTCATTTCCCCCAAATAGTCTTTTTAACCTAGAAAGCAAGCAGTGCTATCTCTTGCTATTTTGCATTTCCTTCCTCAAAACTACCTTTAATAGTTTAAGCCATGGAGGCTCAAGTCAAGGGAGGAGGAAGAAGGCGAATTAAAAATAATGTTTAAATTAAACAAAATAACAAAAGCGAGCCCGGGCAGAGACCTTCTCAGGCCCAGCTTTCTGCGAGCTTTGAGTCCAGGCTTCGCTCCATCCCAACAAAAGGAACGGACAGAGCTGGCCTCCGTTCCGCCTGATTAATTCAACATTGTTCATTAAAGGACTGTCCAAATGGCTAGAACAACAGCTAGATGATCATCACAAAGCCCTCAGTGAGCAGTTAAAGATGAATTTGTCTGATACGTTCGCAATGTCTACTGAGCAACATCAAAGGGGCTCAGGGCACAGTGGGCTTTGTTGAGCAACCAGTTTTAAGTAGGGTAAAAAATGGACATTTTCCTGCCTGCTAGCTCTAAAAGCCTCACTTGTGTTCCCAGAGTCCAGGAGAATAAATCACTCAAGCAAAGAAATAATAATAATGAAGACGTATGGTATGACTCCCAAAAACCCATCGCATGCCAGCGGTTAATATACAGCAGTTCATTAATCATAATACCGATCACCGTCTTCTGATTACTTTCTTATAGCAACAAATTCAAATGCATTTTCTTTCCCCCTTTCTCTTGCAAGAATAATTTCTTAAAAACCGTTTTAGGCATTGTGACAGACAGCACCTAGAGGATGACCTTCAGGCACCAGGAATTCCCAATGCGGTGAAAATCCTTCCCAACCCCTGGAGCCGAGGAAGTGGGGCATTTGGCTGGTTTTCACAGCACCCATCCAGCTCGCTGATCTTCCTGCTTTGCTTTATTGCACGTGCTGCTACTTTCCACACATCGCCGGCTCCAAACTTTCTTCTCCCCAGACGCCTTTCATCTCGTTCACCTTCTCTAGGACTTTCTGACTCTATATTCTTTCCTTCCCAGCCTTCATTAAGTCAGCAAATATATATTAAGCACCTATTCTTGCAAAGCACGGCATCACTTTATCTTTCTTTGTAGCCCTCTGGTACTCCTCCCGGAGCACAGCCTCCCTGATTCTCAACATGTTCTCCGAGCAAAAGAAGGATGTGCATAAGCTGTTGTGAAATATTGCAGACTTACAAAAAAACTATAAAGGGTGATATTATAAAACATGTGGGTACCTACTACCTACCTTAAAGGATAAACATCCATATAATTGATATCTTATGTGTCCCCCCCCCCACTTCCAGGTGATATCCCCCTCTCCAACTTCCACAAAGATAACCTCTAAACTAAATGAAATTTGGTTTTTATTATTCCCATGTATTTTTAAATACTTTTATACATATATATGTGTGTGTATATCTCCAAACACAATTTATATTATTGTTTTACACTTTCTTGAAATTTATATAAATGGTTTTGTACCATAATTTTTCTTCACAATTCTCTTTTGCTCAGCATTATATAGTTGCAAGTCATCCACGGTCATACTTTAGCTTGTTAATTCCCTTGTCATCACTGTCCATTATTCCACTGTACAAATGCAGCCCAATTCATTTGCCCAGTCTCCTCTTGCCAGACTTTTTAATTCTGAGGTCTTTGTACCACTATGAACATTCTTGCATATGGCTCCTTGCACATATTTCCAGTGTCTTTTTATCTTCGCCTGCACATTGAATATTAGAAGAATTGCTATTCCTTAAGTTGTCAATGGAATTCCTTCTGACTCAGCCACATTTGCCTCAGCCTGAACTCTGGCCCTTTTCCATCTTGTCCGTGACTTAAAAGGATACGGCCAGGCTACTTTGATCAGTGAGGCCTAAAACACAGACTCCAGGAGATGCCACCCCAGTCTCCCTGGTCTTTAGCTCTGCCTCTTGTCAATGTGCTGTAGGTCCAGGGAGGTGGCATTCCCATGCTGTGTACCTCGGCACAGAACCAAGTCGTTACTATTGGGTTTTATGTGACACATCTAACCCACTGTTATTCCCTTACACAAAGGAATTGATGTTCTCCTGAGAAATTAATTTTCATTACACTTCAAATTGTAAAATAAGAATGAACACTTACACGTCTCAGCCTGGGTGGTCTATTTCTCTAGCTTATTTTCTCTAATCCCTATCGCCATGGTTAGGCTAGAAGCACCATTATCCACTCCTCATCAAGGCCTAAAATGCCATGTCCCAGGCTTGTTTCATTCTCTTGATTTGCTTTATTTCTTGTATCATATCTCTGATCTGTGTTTCCAGATGTTATTAAATAGTTTCCTATATACACCATTAACATTTCCTTTAAAGACACTTGTGACAAAATATCTGTCACAATCAACCAGGTAAGCATAAATGGGATATACTTGGTATGAGATTCGGGACCATCCCTCCAGCAATGATTATACCGGGACAAATCGGTTTCCAGCTGAAGACAGAACCCCTTCTAGAGTATCCTATATCAAGACATGAAAATCACCCTACTTCCTGAAAGTCAAATCTCCCCTTTTTCATTTGCCTCAATACTAAGGGTTTTTAAATTTATTTTGTAAGATGCCTGTGAAGAGTCTGAATAAAACCATGAGAGGAATAAGGTTATTGAGAAATAAGAATACTAAGAAAGAATATCCACCTAATAACTAAATGTAATAAATTGTTAGTAGCTATAATCACTGGTATTCCAGGCACAGAAGGCAAGTTTCATCACCGAAATAAATGGTATCAATCAAGGCAACATAAGGAACTACGAATAGCAAAGATCATACAAGGCATACAACTGAAATATATATTCCCAAAGGCCTTATAGTTTATAAACTGGTATTGAGGAGGAAGGTAATACCTTCTAAAGTTCTCACCTGAGAATCTAAATGGATATTAAATTTGTCAGCAGAAGCATGTAAGAAAAGTTTGTTCTACAGAGTATGCATTCCTTGATTACCTGTATGCACACACATACATACTCATAAAGCATGAACACGCACACACATGTACATGGGGTGTGGTCCTGAAACTTGTACCTATGTTGAATTTTTGCAAGCTAAACAATACTTAAACATTTCAGAGGTGCCTTATCTTCGCTGTTGGGCCAATTATGCAATTGTATTTTATTTAGTGAGTATTTACTATAGTCACACATTGTGTCACTTACCTTTATGAGGATTTAATGCATTCCCAACCAAAGGCAAACACTTCACATATATTATTTCCTTTGTTCCTCACAAGATATCCTTGTCCTCATTTCTCTGATGAGGAAACTGGTGCTTCCGCAAGGAAACAACGTACTGAAGTTTCCTTAGTAAATAAATGAAGAGTAGGAACAATAACCCTGGACTATCTGTCCAACCCTAAACCAAAGAATTGAAGCACTACCCTAACCTGGCTTTATACGAAAGATAAGTATGGTACTTCCAACCTCTCGGCCTTCACTGTACCTTGAATATAGTAGGTATAGATGAATGGATGGGTGAATAGATGGACAGATGGACAATGGACAATGAACAGATGAACAACAGGTGGATAAAGACAAAGCAGCTTTGAATCTGCTTAAGGAGATGATTTAACAATGAGTGGGTTTTTCCCTCTATGATAAGGGATGTATATAAACAAACATCCTTCTAGACACTGTCTCTATTATTATCTATAATAGATGATTGATAGATAATCAAAACCCTTTAATTATCTGTTTCATAAATTTAATTCTCCCTTCTTAATTTCCTTTACCCTTTATATCCGAATCCATACAACAGGAAGAAGTACTTGGAAATGGGTATTTACTGAATTCTACCTTTATGATCCAAGCTTCATTGTTACACACATGAAAATAGCAAGGCCAGTGTTCAATCCTTACATAGGCCTGTTGACTTCACCAGTTCTTATCATATAGAACTTTCCAGCACAACCAGCTACCTCTCTGACAGGAGGGGTCTGATCACAGCAACTTCCAGGAATGAAACAGCGGATAGATACACAGACCAACATCTGTCATCTAACAACCTGTATGCCCTCTGTAGATCTGCAAAATCATCTTTGTACAGCAAGACCAGCATTTTGTCAGCATTGCCAAACCCTAAATATGAAACTCGGAAATTCAAATAAGGAGGAATAAACCTGCAAACGAGCTGCACAAAGCATAAGTGCCAGTCCTATGCCAGGACCGAGATCAAAACCGGGATAACACACGTATCTCAAGTCACAGGCCCAATACAGCCAGGCGTTCTCCTGCATACCCTAGTGGTGAGCTCCTGGAAGTTACCTTACACACACTACTACTTAAGAAATCCTCACCTTTCAGGAGTTTCTAGTGTACTGATCCCATCTTGCAGATTAGGGAAGCAAGGTTCTGAGAGGTCCAGACACTCACAGAACAGAGCCAAGATTCAAGGCCTAGTCTGTCTAATTCCCGAGCTGGTTCTCTTTTAGACACATGGAATTCCTCATGGTCGCTTTCTCTTCCTAGTCCACCCATCTGTCACCCAGCTGCACGGCACAGCTCTCCTGGAGCACTGTAATGTGAGACTTAATTAAATAACAGTGGTAAAGACCCACATAAAATGTTTATGGCCGTATTAAGTTTTCCTCAGTGCCAAGTGACCGGGTGCTTCCTGCATCTGATGACCATTCGGCTTTGAGGTTTAACCAAGACTGCTCAAAGTGCATAAACATGGCTCACAGGAAAGTGGATATCATGTCAGAGGCAAGGAAATGACATGTATGATGCATTTTGCATTCAAGATATGATAGCTGTAGACATTTCAGTGTGGCAGGGTCTCCCTGAGATAGAAATAAGGCTCCAGTGCAGAGTGCTGAGCATGTTGACACATGCTTCAGGGACCCCTGTCCACAGCTTTCACACATTTCCCAAAGGGGGTCAAAAGATGGAGAACACTGCCTAAGCCACTCATTTTAAGGCCAATTCCTGTGGGTGTTGTCTTGGGACAGCCATGGGGAAGGCTTGTGGAGTCAGTGTCTGTTTGGCACTCAGAGCCAAGCCTAGGCAGTCTTCTGTGGCTTTCCTGCTTGGCCTTCTAGGAAATGCAGATTAACATCCGCGCTCCAAGTTCTGGCCTAAATCCCTATCCAGCATGCCCAAGACACTTCACCACAAGCCACAATGGTTGCAAAGCTGGGTTTCGGGGCTCTGGTCCCTCTAAGGAGCATACTTCACAGCTGATTTCAGAGTTCCCTGGACCTTAGGACCAAACTGTAAAGGCAGGCAACAAACTGGCCTTTTGCCTGTGCCCAAAAGCAGAGATTCTCAAGAAAAAGAAATTGGGGAGGAAACCACAGCAAGATGTACATTTGGAATCTAAACTTTAAAGTGTTTAGAAGGTCCAAGGTCCTCATGCCCTTATGTTCTGACAGGACTCATTTCACCAGAAAAAAGAAAGATGGCCCTGTCAGGTCAAGTAAATGTTGTCAGGAGATTATGGGCTTCCCAGGCACATACTGAGTGTCAAAACAGACCTCAAAGTTGTGGCCATCACGCAGAACTGATGTGAAGCCAAGAGGAGCCCACAAGAAACAATATGATAATAACCCCCACTAAAGCTGAGAAACCAAGAATAAATAAACACCTAGTGTCCTTGGGATGTCACATCACAGGAAGGACTGCTGCCAGAGAATGCTGAGGGGTTATAGAACCTGCTCCTCCCCAGCCATCTTTCTGAACACCTGTACCCCAACTCCTTAAACTCTAGGCCATGCTCCCTGACAGCTAAACTGTAAGGGAAAGAAACTTCTTTAAATCTCAGGGCGCCTGGGTGGCTCAGCTGGTTATGCATCTGACTCTTGATTTCAGCTCAGGTCATGATCTCAGGGTCCTGAGATTGAGCCTTGTATCATCAGGCTCCTCATTCAGTGGGATTCTCTCTCTCTCTCTCTCTCTCTCTCTCTCTCTCTCTTTCTCTCTATCTCTCAAATAAATAAATCCTTTGGGGCAGCAGTTGAGCATCTGCCTTTGGCTCAGGTTGTGATCCCAGGGTCCTAAGACTGAGTCCCACATCAGGCTCCCTGCAGGGAGCCTGCTTCTCCCTCTGCCTATGTCTCTGCCTCTCTGTGTGTCTCTCATGAATAAATAAATAAAATCTTTTAAAAGTAAGTAAATAAAATATTTTTTAAAATAAATAATTAAATAAAAAATAAACTTCAGAGGGAAAGTCAGGACTTCAAGACTAGTTTGAATGGCAAGGAGATTGCTAGAGAACATTTAAAAGTCAAAGAGGCTCCTGGGAAATTATCAGTCAGGGCAACAGCTTCATTTGTAAACCTAATGGAAAATCCAAGGAGCAGAAGACATGCTTCCACCTGAACATTTTTAGTAAGAAAACCCATGTTGTAGCTACCAAAGCCAATAAATTGATTGGGAATGCCATCACAATGATATATGGTATTATCCACTTGCCAATTTAATTTGTTTTCTTATGAAAAAAATAAAAATAGAAGAGGTCATCCTGAAAGTGGCCTTTGATTCTCTCCAAAGCAAGTTCTGGGTACATTTGCTTAAGGAGTGAATTCTCAATGGGTTTCACACTTATACACTGGGATTTACACTTGACAACTATACATGGTGGTATCTGGTGCAGGAGGGTGAGATGCTCAAGTACAGAAGATGGGAAAACCCAAGAGGATACTTATTGATTCAGGGAAAACTGTTTTTATTTTATTTTTAAAGATTTTATTTATTAATCATGAGAGACACAGAGAGAGAGGCAGAGACATAGGCAGAGGAGAAGCAGGCTCCATGCAGGGAGCCCGATGTAGGACTCAATCCCAGAACTCCAGGATCACACCCTGAGCCAAAGGCAGATGCTCAACTGCTGAGCCACCCAGGCATCCCGAAAGCTGTTTTTAAATGCAAGAAACCTAGAATCTCTTCTGAATATTTGCTGAAACATCAGAAAGCACAGAATCCCATCACAGTACATAATCCCACATAGCTGGCACATATCCTTCTGGGCAGCTCTCCTAAGGCCATCTGTCCAGGGATTCACTAATCATAAGCTAATATTTTTTGAGCACTCACTGTATATCAGAGCCTATGCTAAGTGTTTCATGTATACTCACCCAACACTATGAAGAGCATACTTGCAATTACTTCCATTTTACAGAGGAATAAAGTTGGGCTTAGAGGTCCTGGCACTTTGTAGAAGTCATATGGTGTGGAGTGGTGCACAGCGTCTGCCACAGGCATTCTCACCCCCACATTCTGAATCACTATGCATTCCTCCTGCCTCCTAACCTGGAAGGGTTCAGCAGTGGACATTTTTAAGCCATCTGGGAATTCACAAGAGATCATTACTCTCACAGGTGGCATTGCTATTAACATTCCCTGACTTCCCAACTAGCTCACTTTGGAATTCTCAAATACAGATTCTGTGTCTCCAACTACCACCACTACTACTAACAGTAGTAGTAATAACAATACTTGGCATCTATGTGGAGCACCATATGTTTACACACCACTTTATTTCTAAGTTAAGGCATGTGACCTCACTAGATCCTCAAAGACCCAGGTGAGTGGCAGGTAGACCCCATGTGAAAGAGGTTGATGGGGTGGTAAGAAGATGGAACTTTGATCTTTCACCCTATCTTCTTCTATAATACAGTACTTATCACAAGCATGTATTACTTTTATATTTCTTTAAAATAGTCAAGGTAAATATAAAAAATAAAAACTCTATGAAGTAAATATCATGAGTATCATTGCCACCATGGTTTGAGGCTTACCCAAGGCCATTAGTCAATTAGTTGAGAACTAGAATCCAGGTCTTTTAACTCTTAATGATCTGTGCAGCTTACCCCATCAGGGATATCCATTTCAACTTTTTATGGAATATTTCAGATCCATAAAGATGTTTACAGGCTCAGCAAGGTAGGGTGACTCTCTTTAGATGTTAGTGAGCAGCAGAGCCAGGGCTACCACCCTGTGTAGTCTCTGCTTCATATGCACACCACGAACACTACATACTAGTTAGCCTCCTAGACCCTGGGCACTCCTGCAGGTCTTGTGAAGACAAAGTACTTAGAAATGGTCCTGGTCTCCTAAATTCTCAACAGAGCAGGGGAGGCAGGGAAGTAGAGAGAATTAACCGCATTGTGTGAGAGTACTGGATAGCAGTGGGTGCAGGATGCAATGGCAGCATTTAATTGGTGTTTATTGGGCCCTACTTTAGCCCAGGCCCTAGGGATTCAGAGAGAATAGGGAAAGGTCCTTATCTTGGAAGAGTTCTGTAGTGGGGGAAAGCAGATTAACTCAGCATAATTGATAAGCAGATAAGGGCTTTAGTGGACGTTTGAATAGAGCTCGAAGGAGCTCAAAGTGTGTGCGTGTCTGTGCGTGTCTGTGTGTGGTGGGGGTGGGGGAAGTCTGAGTTGCTGGACAACTGGCATCATCGGATAAATCCTAACAAAGGCCCCCAGTCAGCCATGACCAAATACACTAACATCTCCCCTGCCACAGTATCACCTTCAGGGAAACAGTCTCTCCCTCACAACCTGAAAGAGTTTATGCTGCTCCATGTTTTCCTTCCAGTTGTGGTATAACAACCAATAAAGTTCAGGGGTTCACTTCACTTCAAAGCAGTTTTCCTCATTGTTGATGTGTTGTTCTTGTGAGGTAATCCTTCAGCTCTCTGTTTGTCTTCTCCTTATCACTGTTTTCTCTGCCAGGCCTAGAGAGCCTTCAGAGAGAAATCCATTCAGGAATAGCCCTCCTCCCAAAGAAGTCCATAAAAGGGAGCTCCTTTGGGTAAAAGGCTCCACAAGCCAGGGCAGCTGTAGGAACCACACCAGCTGCTCTCCTGGGTCAATAGGTCAAGCCCAACAAAAAACTGAGCTCATATTTCTGACCCTGGGTGGTTCAATAAACCTGAGAGACCATTCTGAGTATCGAGGTGACACCAAAAAAAGCTGGAAATGTGATATTTCTACTACTGCATGATAGCAAAGTAAAATTTAAAGTAGCTAACCAATGGCTATCTCAAGTCAAGCAAGCAAACTGAAAAACATACCAGAAAAAAGTAAAATGCTCTTGAGATGCAAAAAGGTGTAGATTCCAAATAGATCCACCAACACAAGGTGGCAGTTCAAGTTTGAGGTTATACACAAAGCAAAAGGGGTCTGGGTCCTCAACCACCTGGAAGAGGGGTAGGAAGAAAGAAGCATGGGAACATTTGCCAGGCTTGCCAAGTGTTCTTCATATATTGATAACACAAAAGCTAATAGTGAACATTTTCAACAGTTTGTTTCCTTTAAGTACAGCACCTTGCTAATGGTGGATCCTAGTAAGCATTGTTTGAATGAATATTCTAGCATAATTATGTTCACTAAAAATAAGCTTTCACTGCAAATGTGGGTGGCTCTATTGAGGTGTCCTACATGTCTTCAAGTTATTTTTATAAAGGTAAACAAAAGAGTAGGAACGGTGAACTCAAGGGACGGCCCCAAGTGTCTCTGAGGAAGGCCTCAACCAACAACTCTTCTTCATATCTTTCTCTTTTTTTTTTTTTCAGCAACAGGAAATCCGAAATCACTGAGCCTGTGACAAAGGCAGCCAATCAATAGCTCAGGAAGGAAAAAGCCCATCTGGGGGAACTTCTACAACAGACCTAGCAGAAGGGAAGTAATAAAAGTTAGTCTAGTCTCTACTGGCCAAAAAGCACTCAACTCTGGGAATCAGCATAAGCAAAATAACCTGGTAGATCACTACAGCAAAATTAAAATGAGGGTCAGGAGAAGGAAGAGTTTGGTGGAGCTCAAGTACCTTGATTAATCATCTCCTACAAGTACAATTTGAGAAAGAGCATGGTGATGTCATCAGCCATCAATCACTATATAATTCATCTCTCTTTACCCTCCCTTCTGACCCCATTCCCCCCACCCCCACGACCAAAATATATAAATTACAGCTGGGTTTTTAAATTCCCCCAGCAAATTCTTCCAGCATCAACCTCACCTTCTTTCTTTATGCTTCCAGAAAGAATAGCCAAAGTAAGGTCTATGCTTGATTCTGTGGAAAGCAGGCTATCAATAGGTAGTTTCTAGATAATGGACCACTGGCGATAGGATAATCCTTCCTTTCCCCAGCGGCTGTCTGAGCTCACTACAAAAGTCCTGAACTGAAGACAGCCTAAGATAGTACAAAGTGTGATTTGGACAGTGGGGGTGATAATTGTTCTCAAAATGAGGACAAAGCTGGGAAGAATGGGGCACATTAAGAACATTTGTAAGAAAGGACAATTCATCCTTCCTTCTAGGAAGTGTGGTGAGAGACAGGTGGTGTTAAACCAGGTCCTGTGATTTGGGAAGCAGAGCGTATATATGTGTGCATCTGAGGATTTTTTCTAGAGGGATTGCATAACTATCATCAGACTCTCAAAAGGGTTCCAGAACCTTCCTTAACCCTCTAAAGAACACAGGTTTAGTTCTTTTAAAATTTGAATAATTTAAAAAAAAATTTGAATAATTTTGGTTGTGGTCATTCAAATAATGAAGCATTCAAGCTCTTCCTTACCATACATTTGCTTACTCATTGAACAAGCATTTCTTCCCCTGAACCCTGGCAATGCTCTGTGACGGATATCACCCCTTCCCTCAGGAAGCTCATCATTAAAAATACAGTCTTCCTTTCCTACCCACAATGCCCACTTTTCAGCTCATCACACAGAGCTTAACCAAGATCTTAACTAATTCAAAACTAAGAATCCACCAGATGATTGCACAAAGCAGCTGTCCTTTCCCTTAAAACCTGCTTTGAAACTTGATGAGCAATTATATCACCACAATTTCAATGAGGTCCACCTGGAGTTGCCACAAGACTTCAGTAAGATGATGTAGGTAAAAGGGCTTTATAAACTGTAAAACACCTCCTAGATATCAGGCATTATAACAACAGTGTTCTTCTACCCAACTCTTAGCACTTGCATTTTTTTATTGTCATATGGAAAGAAAAGAAAATAGCAGTAGGGCTATGTAGATAGACTTTGAAATTTAGAAAGCATTGGAAATCTTGAAATATCCACCTCTTTTTTTTCTTTTCTTTTTTTCTTTTTTTTGCCTCCACCACCAAGAGAAGGAAATATTTTCAGAGAAAGAGTGGGATGAAGAATAACAGGGCAATTTGAAGCAAGTAGACCAGAGGAATCAATATGAGTAGTTGAAACATAGAGATGGGCAGAAGTTTTAGAGGATTGAGGTTGGTCATATACTGCCTCAACGTAAAAAAAAAAGAAGAAAAAAGAAGAAGAAGGAGAAGAAGAAACAAATAGATGCTGCAAACAGATCTCAAACCCAGCATTAATAATTGGGCAAGAATTGAGAAATGATTATCATAACTGATTATAATAACTGACACATACAGAAGCTTGCCACGTGCCAGGTACTGTGCTAAGTATTTTCCATGTATTAATTCACTTACACCTTTTAAGAACTCAAGGCTAACTCGCCTGAGTTAAAACGTGTATAGATCTTAGAACAGCACTTGGCTCATAATAAAGACTCAACATGCATTATTTTTATTAGCTCCATTTTATAGATGGTGAAACAGGACAGACAGGTGGGTTGATTTGCATAAGTTTACACAGTGAATTTAGGTAGTAGAGCTGAGCTGCCTAATCTCAAAACACAAAGGAGAAACATCTCCAACAACATTTTCCATATTTAAATTTTTACCATTCTTTGAATAACTAACTCAGTCAACAAACATTTAAAGTCCCTACCTACTTTGAGGAAAAAGACTCCAAATTCCAGGAGAAAAGGGATCTGGGTTATATCATTCCTCTATCCCACCAATTAATTAATGGACTGCTCCAGGCAGTTGGAAGAATAAGAATGAAGACGTGGAACTGCAGATGCTCACAAGCCAGTGGATAACTGCTTAAAATGCCCAATGCCTGTCTGGCTGAAATGCAGGGCACAATAGAAGGATTTGCTGGGAAGAGTGGGGAGACCAGAAACTACAGGTCAAGGAGAAATTATTTGAGCCAGTTATCTATATTGGGGAGACAACGTTATCAAACGTTGAAGCATAACCCAGACTGGGAAGAAGCAGATGCCCTCCTGGTTAATGAGACAAAGGTTATAAAAAGGGTCATCACTCCACTAGAAATGGGGTTAAGGTTATGTTAATAGGAAGAATATGAATTTCTTCTGCTGGCAGGAAGGAGGTCTTTGGGAAGAATTAGTCCCAGAAGTTGTAAACTGTTTTTGAGTTCTTATACTTTAGAAAAAAGCCAGCCCAGCCTGAAGTTAAAGCACTACTGTCTCTCCACCTGACCAATCCTGCAGGCCAGATCTTACCCTTGAATGGTACCAGGGAGGTGCCTAGGAAAGTGCCTAAAACAAGGATACAATGCTTTTCTCCTCTCACCTCCCTCCCTGCCCCCCCAACTTGACACAATAGAGCTTTGGAAAAATCATGAAAACTCTTCAAAAATAACTCTCCTGAAACCCTTGCTAATCTCCTACAGGGATAATTGGTGGGAGTCTATTGTGTTGGGGCAGCAACACACCAGTTTTTCAGAAAAACTGTATTTTTCCAAAGGGTTTATAAATTGCAGTAGACACATGAAAGTTCTAGCCTTTGAAACATATGGGGGAGTTTCTAGGTAGAGCTTCAAAGAAAGTTCATAGAAGGAAAGAAAGAACATTCTCAACTGGCATGTACCCTTTTGCCCTTTGGTCAGTCTTCTTCCTCCTCCCTGAAATGCAGATATGGTGACAGGAGGTATGGCAGTGTTTCTCCAACCATGACAAAAATGCCAAGAGACTCACAGAGCACTCAGCTAAAAATCCTTCAGCCACCACATCAACATCATCTACTCAACACCTAAGGATTCGCCTTTACACAAGGAAAATGAGTTCCTACTGTCCTTAAGCCATTGTTATTGGGGTTTTCAGTTGTCTGCAGCTGAGCTCAAAACATAAAGTAGTCATTGATGACTAGAGAGGCAGTGTAGCACAAAGATATTAAGGTAGAGTACAAAGAGTCTGGAGATAAGACTCAGGCTGGAGGCCCATCTCTGTATAACTGTGTGATCCACTTCAATGAGAGGTGTCTTACTGTCGGTGTCCCCGAATCTGAGCAAAAACTTGGGTGCAGAACAGGTGGTTTTCTTGGGAGGTGATCCTAGGAAGCCAGAGAGAGGTGAGACAGGGAAGGAGAAAAGACCAACTAGAGCATGCTATTGCACTAGGGTACTGCTGCAGGCCAACTCTGGTTCTAGCCCCTGAGGAACTTGCAAAGGAAACCCTGTAGAGCTTCCCACTGCAAGTGTGGTCTGTGTGCCATCAGCACCAACATCACCTGGGGGCAGATTAGAAAAGCAGAATCTTGTCCCACCTCAGACCTCCTGAACCAGAATTTGCATTTTAATTAGATCCCCAGGTGATTCTGGTGCCTAGTCAAGTGTGAGAGGTCTTAGTGTAGAAGGTACTTCAGTGCAGAGCCTCAGAAAATTGGGAGGCTCTTGTCTTTCATTGGTCAAGGCGGTATTAACTCCTGCATTTCCAGGTTTAACAGACCTCCAACAGCTTAGGAGAAAACCCTGAAGAAGAAAAACTGGGGGAGTTAGCAAGCACTCAAAGCAGGAAGCTGTCACAAGAGAAGCTGTTGACCCAGACTGAGGGCATGAGGCATGGACCCCAACAGGGGGAGGTTATAATGGCTCATTCATGTTAGATGATAGAAACGTTAAGTGAGCTACTGTATATAATAGGGTAGTTGTTCAATTGCTGTTGTAAACAGCTACAACTACTAAAACCATTTGGGAAGACTTACTGCAACTAATATGGTAATCACCAACTCAGTTCTCATCTCTCTAGTTTTCTAAGATAAAGAGAGTACAGTCCCTGACCGCAAGTGATTTATACCTTGATAAGGAAATAGGGCTTGGGTATGAAGCAATGCAAGACCAGGGCCACTATTAGGTAATTACATGCTTACATAAGTATTAGCAACTGTCCTTATGTATGCTTACTATGTACTAAGCACCATTATAAGGACTATAAAGCGTGTGTGTGTTCAAGAACCCAGTAGGGTAGATGCTGTTATTAGCACCATCTTACAAATAAGGACACTGTGGCATAAAGAGGTTGAGTGATCTGCTCAAGGCCATACACTTAACCTCCATTCTGCTACCAACACTGTTAGAGCTCCACATTATTCAGCGCCTTTCCTACAGTGAGCCCAAGACTGTGATTTTAGGTGTATTACTTTTTTCAATGTATAACTCCTTCACAGTAAGCAAGGTGCCCAAATAGTTTTAGTAGTTGTAGCTGTTTACAACAGCAATTGAACAACTACCCTATTGTCCTTGTTGTGTGGGTGGTGTGGCAGCTGGAGTCTGTGCGACTATCTTTCAGAGCAGAGAGGAGCCAGAGCCAGACCCGGCTGAGTGCAGATCTACCAAAAGAGCAGAAAGGTGGGGTGGACAATGAGCAGACCTGGAAGCAGGAATGCTGAATCCTGAGCCTAGTCTGGCTACTAACTAAAGCATGGGAGGAGGCCATGTACCCACATAGGTCTCATTGTTCTCCTCTATAATCCAAAGGAGGTAGGGTAGTTCATACACTAGTGCTCCCTTTAGGTCCTAAATTCCCGTAATGGGATGATCAGCATAAACCTTCTAGTCAACGGTCTACCATCCTGGAGAAAAGTGCTATGATACAAAATCTGAAAGCAAGGAGATATTAATCTTATTTGCTGTCATATGCTTTCACCAAAGATTTAAATATTGATAGTTTTAGAAGCTGCAGACAAACTCGAAGTCCACATAATGATACCTGCAGATATTCTATAGACGTTACCTCCTATCCAATTCTAAGGTATATGCACTTTAAGTGTTTTCTGATTTGACAAGTGTTTGCAACTGAGCTAAGCTGGCCTTCCACTTTATGTTCTCTAAGTCTGAGTGGCTCTCTGCAACCCATGTGGCCCCGGGCAGTCCCCTGCTCGAGCCTTCCACAATGCCACAGAGTTACTTCATCATTACCACCATGATGCAGAATTACCCCAGCCACTTCTGAGCACACATGCCAGGCTACTTTGTTGCTGCAGTGACACAATCTCCCTGCCAGTGTACAGTTTTTTAAATGGATCAAAGATCAGAGACTATTTCCTGAAAAGTCACCCTCCAGGCTCCAGTTTTGCAGAAATCCATCCTTTGAAAATACCTGTTAGACAACTTTAGTGCAAACAGAAAAATACCACTCTGCAGGCTCCAGGGAAAATATTTATAGAGCTGCCGCATCCAGTCAGTCCTCTCTTTGTCCCCACACAGTCCTCGTCCACCCTCCAGGGAGGATCTTATGAATTAAGAAAAGGCTTGGGCTCTAAGAAAAAATCCAGAAAGAGGATGGAATGAACGACATGTTGTTGTGTTCGGCCAATTGCTTAGACTCAAGGACCACAGCTCAGTTTTAGTTTATTTTTATTTGAGGCAGACAAGTCATCAGCAGGACTCTCAAGCAATTCAATAGTCATCCTATAAGCATCTAACACTCTGAAGGGTGCGATGTCTACTATATGCAAAGCCTGGTAGACGCACAAAAAGCATAGACCCAGTTCCTATCTCTTCAACCCCTAAGATAAAGGTAGCAGTTCCTGACCTCAAGGAACTTACAACCTTGATAGCAAGATAAGACTTGGGTACATGAAGCAATACAAGCCCAGTGGCACACATGAGGTAATCACACACTCACATGGGTTATTGGCGAGTGTCCACAGGCAAAATTTCCCCTGTTCTCTTCTACCCTTTAGTGCCGTCGTTGCCTTTCCTTGAACCAGTTATCTGTCCCAGTTAAAAAAAACAAAAAACAAAAAACTGTTCTCTCTTATAAGCAGGGAGCAGAGACAACGACCCTGGCTCCTCTGAGCACCTTGAAAAGCAAGAGTGAGGAATTGGTACCATTAGGCTTGAGCGCTTCATAGAAACGTAGTAAAATATTATTCAGTCACAGACTTTATTCTCAGTGTCCACTGGCTTACATTCAGGACAGGAAAAAGGAAGAAAATCCCTACACTGGAGGTGCTTTTGAACTTGAATCCAACAGTTTCTAGGGCAGAGTGACATATTCTTGAAATATATGTCACTCCTCCCGCCTCCTATACCTCTGGCAGACATGACCGATCAATGGCAACACTCTTCTTTGTTGAGCCCTGGGGCCTTAATACTGGTCTCAGCACAGCACTCCAGGAAGCCATTCGCAGTCGATGAACACAGTTGCCACGTAGATGAACCCCCTTCCTATACCAGTTAGTGACAGGGAGTGAGGATACCTGGTGCCACTTTCTGCATTCCTTCATCTTCACACAAACACAACGTGCTTATTTGCATCTTATCAACACATCAGGACTTTAAACTTGAATATTATTCCTTCTGATTTTTCAAAGCAGAATCATCCTTTGAGGCTTAGTTCACGTTCCATCTCCTTCCAAGGAGCCTTTAGGATGCCCCAAGCCATACCTCATCTCCCGCTGCTCACGTTTCCCAGGGCTGGTGTCTGATGCCATTCAGTGGCACCCTGTCCTAGGCCTCCCCATTTCATTCCCTACTACTCTCACCTCCTCTACAAGACTGTAAGCCTCTAATGAAACCTAACATAGAAGGACATTGGCTATCTAGTAGAGAATCTGGTGAAGAAGGATCTTGGATTTTTTTTTTAATTTCAAATGAGGAAATTATTATTTGGGGGGTGGCTTTTAGTTTTGGTTTCTAGAAATAGAGGTTGTCATTTCCTTTGGAGCCCACTCCCTTTATTTGGAGAAGTGCCTAGGCCTTTCAGTTCCATCAGTGAAAGACAGGTCCCCACACACTGTCCTAGGAAGAAACTGTGAGGGCTTCTTATACTTGCATGAATGTGCCACAGAAAGGGATGGAAAGTGATGTCTCAAGCAACACCATACACCTAAAAGCAGAAGAAAAATGGTTTTTCCTAGAGAGAAATTCATACTGAATTATCAGCACTCCGCACCTCTGAGCCAGTGAAAGGTTAAGAACAAATGCCTGAAAAATGGGAAATGTGTTGTCGATTACTAGTCTGAGTCATGGAGTCCTCCCCTCGTTAGACTCCAGGAGAAGAGGAAGGCGCCTGTGACTGGGCTTGGCGCAAATTGAGAGGGGCTGGTTCTTCCTTGAGGTCTGGGGCCAGGGGAGCAGGGGAGCAGTGAGCAAAGAAGCCTGCAGCTGAGCTCGATGGCTCAAGCTTCCACATGACACCCCCAATGGCAGTGAGTGCTGAGCCCTTGGGCAGACTAGCCAAGCTTTCTGATCTCAGTAACCAAGCTGATATTCTTGGGCAGGGAGCAATCCTGGAGCTCCCTGAGAGCATTTCAGGAGAAGAATCACAGGAGAATGGACTTCCCCCAAATCCATTCAATGGAGGAAGAGAGGAAAATGAGGTCAGTCTTGTTAACTTAATCGATGCTATATGTCATGCCGAGCTGCAGCTAGCAATTTGCTTCCAGTAGGCGACACAGATCTGGTTCTACCTATTTGGATGCTTTCTCTTCTTAGCTCTTCCACTTTCCTAAAGGAGGCAAGTTAAAGTCATAAATTCTAATCCAAACCTCTTATTTATTTTTTAAAAAGATTTTTATTTATTTGAGAAAGAGCACATGCAGAGAGAGCAGCAGCGGGAGAGGGAGAAGTAGGCTGAGCAGGGAGCCGAATGCAGGGCTCCATCTCAGGACCTCAGGACCCCAGGATCGTGACCTGAGCCAAAGGCATATACTTCACCAACTGAGCCACCCAGGCATCCCCAAACCCCTTATTTTATACCTAAAGGAACCAAAGAGGTAGAGAAAATGGCTGATAAGCGTACGCCAAATTGAAGACAACACCAGAAAGAGCACCCAGGCTCCTGATTCCCAAACCACTGCTCACTCCAGTTCAGCACAGGGCCTTTCAACTCAAGTTGGCAACAAGGCTTCATTGAATGTCAAGCATGGGCCTAGCCCTGTGCTTGTGCCGAGTGGAATAATCAGATATATCTAATAAGTGCCTGTCCTCCAAGTAGTTTACAGTCATGCTGCGGACCCTGACTTCATCCTCATGCTATGGATGGCAATGGAATTAATCTTCCTGCTTTAGATTTGTACCATCTATACTCTTGAAAGACTAATGTAACAGAGGTGTTATTACCACTGGCCCTGCTCAAGAGACTTCTAGCAATCTTTCTCCTCAAAGGTAAAATAAATACATGCATTATTGCATGGGGCATGCTTATACATATACAAAAAAATACAAAATATTATACTTTTATATAGTACTTCTACAAAAAGTTATTTATGGTTATCCAAAATTCAAATTTAACTAGCAGTTGATTGAGTGTCTGATTCTTGATTTTTGGCTCAAGTCATCATCTCAGGGTCCTGAGATCAAACCCCAAGTTGGGTTCCATGCTCAGCACAGAGTCTGCTTGTCCCTTTCCCTCTACTCCCCCCACTCATTTGCTCTCTTTCTCTCTCTCTCTCCCTCCCTCTCTCTCTTTCAAATAAATAAATATTGTTTTAAAAAAGGAGGGTACAGGTATCATTCTTCGCCATAAGTCCCCCTATTAGAGTAGTCTGAAATTTTCAGATCCCAGCAACACAAAATCATACATGATGTAATGCAAAGAGGAGTGAAGCAGATGAAGCATTATAGGAACTCCAAGGAGGAAAGACGTGTTGTGAAGTTTATGGTGCAGAAGAAACTTCACTGGGACTCTGGAAAGACAACAAATAGCTGGAGTGAGTAGATGGAGAGAAGCTCCACTTTGATTTCATCGGAAGGTGACTTTTAATCAGTCACCAGTACCACTGGGGATGTCTACTTACTACAATAATTGCCTAGGAAAAACCTCATCCTTGATAAAGCTGAAGCACATGCTCAAGACATTCATATCTCAAGTTACTTTACAAACAACATATTAAACCTCAGGCCTTTCTTTCTTTCTAGTTTTACAGGTGTGTACTAAGAAGTTAAGCAACTAAAACTTAAGAATTAAGTTCAATTTCCTCTTGTAGCACTCCTGAACGAAGTCATTTCCTGACATATTGCAAGACACCATTAATCATCCCCACCCCATTACATCTGTTTGCTTTCATTATATGTTCCTAATCCAGTTGAGCATGGACAAAACATTGGATATGCTTCCCACGAATTTCACTTCTTATTTTAATACCTACTTCCATCACCTATTTTCCCTGGCTTACCTTTCATCTTCTCCTCCCTAATCCTTCCGCTTCTTCATGATCTGGGATACAGTGTGCTCAAAGAAGCTGCAACAATGCCCTCTCTTCACATCAGCCCACTCCCACCTCCGCCCCCAGCTCAATCCTATGCTCTACTGGTTCCCAGTGATAGTCTGATCTTGGGGTTAAGAGCTTAAGAACTACAGGAAGGTATTTCGAAGGCAGAGGCACTGGGCTATGGCAGGCTCTCTTATCCACACCTTCTCTGCCCTCTGTAACAACATTTTGAAGCAGGTGTAGAAAAGTCACACCAAGCCCTTTTCTTTCTGCAGCACAAGGTCAAAAGGACAAGAATTAAGGACTGGCGTGATCCTAGTCATTCTCCTTGTTCACTTTCTCTTACTGCCAGGGTATGAGAGTCTAGGGAGGAATTAACTTCAGAATTATAGTCTGAGCACCTTGGCCTTCCCTGAAATGAATGCTGCAGAAATGCCCGGTAGGCAGATCATTAAAACCTCCTTAGGCATTGTTACAGCAAGGCCTCCGAGGGCCACAAATCTTGCCACAGAGACGCAGTATTTATCCAGTCAGCATTCCCACAGTGTGCTGATGGCTGGTGAAGGATTTAGCAAGGTGTTTCCTCCAGCCTCCCCACTTTACAGAGTACCCACTGGGGATGGGCTGACTTTGAGCAGGGCAGGCCTCTTCCCCAAACCTGTTTCCTCCTCTATAAAATGGAAGGGATTAAACCAATGCTACAATTCCGAGTTGTAAGATGATTTCAAGGGCGCTGCTCCCTTTTTGCCATTCCAGAGAGCCTGGATTCCACATACCTGAGAAGCTAATTTAATACAGGGTTGTCTGGCCTTGGGAAATTTGGCTAACAGTTCCCAAACTTAAACTGGGGGATGCCTGGGAGGCTCAGTGGTTGAGCTTCTGCCTTCAGCTCAAGGCATGATCCTTGGTCCCAGAATAGAGTCCTGCATCCGGCTCCCCACAGGGAGCCTGCCTCTCCCTCTGCCTATGTCTCGGCCTCTCTGTCTCTCAGGAATAAATAAAATCTTAAACATAAATAAATAAATAAACAAACAGACAGACAGACAAACAAATTGGTGACAGATAAGCACCTTAACCTGGGTATTTAATTAGGCAATGGGAGTAGACATCTCTGTGGTGACTGCTCAGGTCACAAGAAATCCCTTCCCTCTTCAGAAAGCTCCCCCCAGCATTTCACACTGAGGGCTTCCAGGGTTGGTGACCCTGCCCCTTCTGATGACAAGGGCAACCAGAGACACCTGACCCATGGAGAGCCAATCAAATCCCCTCTTCCAGGAACTCAGACGTGGGATTGTGAGACTACAAATCAGCTTCCACGTAGGACTGAGATCATAACAATGTTTACATGCTGCCCAGGTTAAGACAGAAAATGCATGTCCATCCTCCATCCATGCTTTCTAACCTTTGAACTTGAAAATCTGAGGTGTTTCGGTGCAGTGTAGTTATTTTTAAAATCAATCAGTGTAATTCCTCCATTTTTATTCAAAGTTATATAAAGGTTGTGGGACTACTTTTAGGTCCCTTGAAATATCTATATAAATTTGAGACTGGCTTGTCAATCCATTGTAAAAGGGTCCGCTGGGATTTTGATAGCGATAGAGATTGTGTCAGACTGTGTATCAATTTATGGAGAATTACTATTACAACAATGTTTTAAAAAAAAAATCTGAGGTGTTCATTCTTACAGAGCTACAACTACCTAAGTGTGTCCACCCAAATTTTTATCATTTCTCCTGGGATGTGATACACCAGTTTGGGGTGGGGTGAAAAAATAAAAAAATTGTAACACCATTTGGAGCCAAAATATCCTCTCTGCTGGTCTGCCTGGGTTTTAGGGATGATGTGGGGGCTTAAGCATATAGACCAGCTTGGCAGGCAGAGCTTGAAGATGGCATTGAAGATAACCTCCTGAATTGGTGTTTCAGAGGTAGGAAGCTTATACTATTTAATTCATTCCCCATGCACTTGCCTTTGTAGTGTTTGAATAATGTGATCCTGGCACTTACTGCAAATTAGAAAGCTAATGAGATGCATCTCTAGAGCATTTACATGGACTTTGGGGGCCAGGGGAGGGCAGGGCTGTGCAGTGAGTGGCAATGGGGAGTTGTCAAGGGTCTATGTGACAGGGTCCATGGGCAGTAGGACAGTCACAGTTGGCCAGATGGACCAAAGAAGAGAATGTTGTTCTACCAGTAAGGAAAGGATGCCCCCGGTTTGCTTTTTATTAACTAAATAATAAATAAACCATTTATTTAATAGTTGCTTGCTGTTACTGGCAACGTGAGGACTCTCACTTACGCAGCAGACCTCTAATAGTTAAGATCTAATCTGAAGGCTCTTTGAGAGAACAGAGTGTCAGGAGAGAGGATAACAAGTCTTGTGGCCCTGAGAGCTACTTTGTCACTGAGATGATGCCCAGACATTTGTGCCACAATCTTCCCTCAGCTTCCCCTTTTCTGTTTCAAGCAAACTTTTCAGTTCTTCGCATTATACCAAGTTTGCTATTGCCAGTCTCCCTGAGTAACTTCAGGGGGAAGAGCTGTTGGTAGGTGTTAAGCTCACTTGTGACCTAGTATTCAAGCAGTGAGCTAGAAGGGATAGTCTGATGGGTGGAATGGCCAAAAGGAAACCAAAACTCAGGATCCAGAGGTCTAGCCCATCAGTGGTGAGCTGTGTGCCCTTGAACAACCCCCTACCCTCTGTGGCTTTCACCTTTACACCTCACTGTAAAAAAGAGGAGGGAACATCTGGTGATCTGCAAGGTCCTCAGAGCAGAGGATGTCATTTCCCTCACCTCCTCCAGCAACACCTTCTGTCTCATGGCCAGTTCCTATGAAAATTAATCCCCCAAAAGGTGCCTGAAACCTTTCATAGATGCTGCCTACCCAAAGAGAGTAAGCTCTGATTGGGATTCACCCCACACTTCTTTCCTCTATCACCACAAATGCTCATTTGAATTGATGAGTAGAGGACTGCCAGTCCAGGCCGCTCTGGCAACAGACAGTTGAGTTTATTGGAACTGAACACCAGGCTTTCAATTCACATCAATCTGGGTGCTCGGATTTGCATGATTGCACATTCAGAGACAGGCACCTGCACTCACAACATCCTTGGCTGCCCGCACGCTCTGCTGAGCCAGCCCCAGCTGTTACAAGCCGCCTGTTTAAACAAGGCCTGTCGGGAGTTGAGCCTGGCTGCTGAGGCAAAACAGCGTTAGAGGTTAAGGCTGCTTGCACAGGAGAGGTCCCACTATTGGCCAGGCCTGTCAAGCCTGCTCTTGGGGACAGCTGTAAAGGGTGTTCAGCCCCAAGGAACCTCTTCCCTCGTGGGTTGGGACATCTGCTAAGCCTGTTGTGCATTCTTACCCAGCTTCAGAACTGAGTCCTGAGACTCTGGCTCTACCCTGAGAACAACCTGGGGTTCCTGGCTTCCCTCAAGTGAAGGATCCACATACTGAAGCCACTCCATGAAGATTTCACAGTAGCATATATTCCATAGTTAATTGCATGGGTTTTTTTTTTTAAGATTTTATTTATTTATTCATGAGAGACATAAAGAGAGAGGCAGAGACATAGAGGGAGAAGCAGGCTCCATGCAGAAGCCCTATGTGGGACTCAATCCCAGGACCCCAGGATCATGACCTGAGCCAAAGACAGATGCTCAACCACAGAGCCACCCAGGTGCCCCAGTTGCAGGGTTTAAGGCTCAACATTACATTTACTAGCTGTGTAACCCTAGGCCTATCTCAGCCTTTGTCTCCTCAACTGTAAATGGGAATAACAATACCATCTACCTCATTATGTTTTTGTAAGAATTAAATAAATACATGTTAAGTACTTAGAGCAGTGCCTGGAATATGGTAAATGCTCAATAAGCTTTAGCCATTATTATTATTGTCATTACTTTGGCCAAGGGAGGTCAGATGGAAGGCAGCTGGAAGAAGCCAATTTAAATTCATCATTGAACAGTAATAGTCTTATTTAAGTATCAAAATGCTCCTTGTCCTTAGGATGGAATTATTTAACTGTGGCACTGGGTACCATAAAATGTAATGTCTCATGAGATTCTACATTTCTAAGATTAAGATGCATTGTTTAGAATGCAGGCTGAGGGGAGGCTGGTAGGGCTGTGCTCTCCTGGCACCAGATCTGTTAGGGAACCCTTCAGACTCTCTGGCCTCCCTCCCCATTAGGTGACATGCTCTCAGCTGTGAACAAGAAAACTAAAGAACAAAGAAGTTAAATAATTTGTCCCTAGTATGTGTTTCAAAATCGATCTGGGTTGAATGTCTTTGCTGTTTCTTTGTCTTCATCCTGTCAAGCATTGTGCCAGGTAGGTACTCTGGAGGAGACACAAATATAGGGCATGACCCCAAACCCAAGGTGTCATCAACCTGATAGGAACACCTAACATTACACAGAAGGGCTAGAATATAGTTGAGGAAAAGCTCTTGGCAGTCAGGAAGGAAGGAAGGAAGGAAGGAAGGAAGGAAGGAAGGAAGGAAGATTGATTAGTGGGTCAAAACAGAAGATCTAATATCCAACAAACAAGAGTTCTAGGAAAAGAGAATGGAAGAGAGGAAATCAAAGAAATATAAGAAAGTTTCCCAGAACTGAAAGGGATGAACTTCCTGATTAAAAAGGATTTGCTGGGATCCCTGGGTGGCGCAGCGGTTTGGAGCCTGCCTTTGGCCCAGGGCGCGATCCTGGAGACCCGGGATCGAATCCCGCATCGGGCTCCCGGTGCATGGAGCCTGCTTCTCTCTCTGCCTGTGTCTCTGCCTCTCTCTCTCTCTCTCTGTGACTATCATAAATAAATAAAAATTTAAAAAAAAATAAAAAAAATAAAAAGGATTTGCTAAGGATATAGAATGATTGGTGGTTGGATGCACCATGATGAAATTTCCTATCATCAGGGATAAAGAAAAAATTCTAGAGGCTTCCAAAGAAGACAAGTAAGGTACATACAAAGGATTAGACCCAGGATGGCACTGGAGTTCTCACCAGCAATAATGGAAACAAGAAAAAAAAAATGGAGCAACATCCCCAAAGTTCTTTTTTTTTTTTTAGTTCTGAGTGAAAACCATTCCGCACCCAGATTTTAGTCAAGACAACATCAATCAAGTATGAGTAAAAAAGTCATTTCAAAAATATGAAAGTTTTCAAAACATTTACTTCCATGTAACATTTCTCAGGAAACTATTAGAAGATGAGCTTCATCAAAATTAAGACGGTAACTCAGTGATGTGCTATAGCTGGCTCTTACCAGCCCACAAGAGCATCTCTTCCCAATTCTGATTGTGATGATTACTTTTACGTCAACTTGACTGGGTCAAGGGGTGCCAAGATTAAACATTATCACTGGTGTGTCTGTGAGGGTTATTCTGGGTAAGATGAGCATTTGAAATGGTGGACTCAGTATCCTGCCCTCCCCACTGTGAGTGGGGATCATCCAATCTAGTAAAGGACTGAGAACAAAAAGGTAAAGGAAGGAGGAATTTGCATCTTTTCTTCCTAGCTGCCTCCAGAGCTGGGGCATTGGTCTTCTCCTGCCCTCAAATTGGGATTTATACCTTTGGCTCACCTGGGTCTCAGGCCTTTGGACTCAGACTAGAATCACCCCACCAGCTTTTCTGGATCTTCAGTTTGCAGAAGGCAGAAAATGGAAGTTCTCAGCCACCATAATCACATGAGCCAATTTCTCATTATAAATCCCTCCAGATAGAGACAGATAGACATATTTCTATTTATCTATCAGTCTAAAAAGATTTATTTTGAGAAGATATATATATCTTCTACTGGTTGTGTTTCTCTGAAGAACCCTAATACTTAAGAACATCACAGTGGTGGCTTAAAATTGGCCAAGGTGGGAACACCAAGAAATCAGCAACAATGCAAACCAAGACTTCCTCTCTCTTGGCCCCTCCCCAGATGGTTGTAAAATATTTGCCAGCATATCAATTCAATAAACTAAGAAAGAGAAAGACAAGGGATCTTAGAAACAGGAATCCCACTTAGGAGAAAAGCTAACTGAATTCCAAAGATAATGATGAAGAAAAATCCCAGGATAGCGGAGGAGAAAGTAGATAAAGGGTTCTAGGAAAAACACTTCCCAAAAAGGGGACTAGGAAGACTAAAAAATTATCAGATAGTTTTGACCACATTGAGAGGAATTTTTAAACTCTGGTAGAGGAACACCTAGGTGGCTCAGTGGTTGAGCATCTGCCTTTGGCTCAGGGCATGTTCCCGGGGTCCTGGGATTGAGTCCCGCCACATCAGGCTCCTGCATGGAGCCTGCTTCTCCCTCTGCCTGTGTCTCTGCCTCTCTCTCTCTTTCTCTCTCTCTCTCGCTCTTCTCTCATGAATAAATAAATAAAATCTTTTTTTAAAAAAACAACTCTGGTAAAGACTTTAGGGATATATTAGTAACAGGTACAAATGAAAATACCCCTTCCCCCAAAAAAGCAATTATGGACTGCAAGGAAAATGAAGTGTTTCACAAAAAAAGAATTATAACTCTAGTACACTACTTGGCTTAGCTATGAACAACGTCTATCTAGTCATAATGATGTGAATACCAAATATTGATCTACTAAAACTGTTATATGCATCTATCAATAGAATGTAATTGGGGTGGAATTGGAGACTCTGAGACAGAATATTCTTTATATCTATAGTAGGAAAACAACAGATAAAATAGAAAATGGGAAAAATGCTATGTAAGCATGTCATACAGATATAAGGAAACAAGTTAAGAAATTGTAACTGGTTATCTCTGAAGAGTAACAGATAATTGGAGGCTGGCAGGGGTTAGGCAGGAGACTGTCATTTCAAACCTAATCCCCATACGACTATCTTACTGTGTAATAGTGCCCCTAATTACTTGAAACAAACAGGGAGTGAAGGCAGCCAGGTATAGTTAGAATCATCTCAGTCTTAGGCTCTGCAGGCTCCCGAGCTGAAGAGCAAGTCAGAGTGAGTGGGGAAGATGGAGAGCCCTATACTTCCCTCTGTCATAGATCTGTGAGGAGAAGTGAGGGAAAAAATCTGAGAGGAAAGAAGAAATGAAGAGGGCAGGCACAATAATCTGTCTTGGAGTCGGTCAACTGGGACCTTCTGGAATTGAGTCAGCTTCTCTCTGAACTGTTCCCAAACAAGGCTGCTAGCTATAAAACCCAGAGTTCAGTGGATAAAAAAGTATTATTGACAATAATGTAAAACACATGATGCAAAAGCATCCAACCATAAGGGATGGCTTAAATAAAAATAGTATGTCCATATATAGGATATTGGGCAGACATTTAAGAGGATGTTTAGAAGGCTAATAAATGACATGGAGAGGTATTTAGACTCTATTCAGTTTAAAGGGAGTAAAAGGAAGGAAAAAAGGAGAGTATAAAACAGCTTGCACAGCCTGCTTTCTTGGGTCTACAGTTGCATACGCAAAAGATAAAATCTATATATATATGTACATACAGGTGCATAAGAAAAAAGACAAAGAATACAACTGATGAGTGATGTTTATTTAATTTTTTTGAGTCGTGTTTGCTTTAGATTGCCTATATTTTTCAAATCACTTATGTTGAGTGATTGACTGATTTGAATGATTTTATACATTCTGTTTGAAATAAGAATAAGACAATAAAAGGTGCTGCTGCTGTTTTACATTTGTAATAAATAAAAGGAGGGCACAAAGTTGGCCACATCCCCCTTATTCACTCCTGTTTCTCACTCCTCACCCACCTACCACCACCTGGATGGAAAAGGAGGACTACAATGTCTCTGACAATAGAGGAATAATGTATGGTGGTTAGCTTGCCCAGCCACCGCTGCTCTGGGATAAACCATGTGTTGCAGCCACCCTCACTCATTATGGTCATATGCAAAACCTCTACCCACATTTCAACTTTTATTGCAATGCATTCAAATTACAAAAGATTGGCACATTAAAAGAGTATGACTATCATTTTTATTCAAGTTGGCCCACCTCCCTCCATCAGTAGAGCTTAAGGAATTGTCTTGATACCAACTTTTTTTCTTTTTTAGTAACACTCCAAATTTGGTTGTATCCTTCTAAAGCTATCAGACAACAAACAGACATCCAATGCAATGTGCCAAAATGCTGGTTTCTAAGTTAAAACAGAGCTTTCAATTTGGTCAACATAATAACTAAAATGAGTTACTCCCTCTCCACTGGGGGGAATATAAACTAGTAAAAACATTTTGGAAGATAATTTGGAAATATGTATTTAGGCCTCAAAAGCTTATCCAGTAATTTTTCTTCTGGGAATATAATCTAAGAAAACACTTCAAATGCAGGGAAAGAGAGACCTTGCAACATTATTTCTAATCCAGATCAGGTAAAGTGTTTAATCCCAAGAGTGGGATATTACATAGCCATTTAAAAACATGTTTTCAAATAATTTTAATAAAAATACAGGAAAGTGCTTATGATATGATTGTGATTGATTAAAAGGATGCCAGCTGTATAGTCTCAAATATTTAAACAAAATGCACAGTGTGGAAGAAATGAATCAAAACATTAAAGATAATTACCTTTGAATTATGTGTAATTTCCATTCTCTTATCTAGACCTGTTATGTTTTCTGAGTTTTGTATAGTGATAGCTAACAGGTCGAGTGACATTCCCAAGTTCACACAAACTAGCGTCAATTATGATTTAAATCATGCATTCAGAGGTGTGCTCATAAACCAACTCACGAGAAAAAAAAACAAAAAAATACCTTGATTTGTAGCATTTGTGATTCCCATGTACAAATATTCGCACTGTGGCCAATTTCAAGCCACAAAGAGCCTGCCTCACGCTGATGGACCAGGGTAGAGAAGAGGCGGATGAACAGCATGGGCAAAGGTGAAGCTAAGAGGAACAGAGAATGAGTTACTCACCTAAGAGCATTATCCTACCCACACCTCTCCTTCCCAGCTTCTGCTTCCACTCCTAGAATCCAGCTAATGAGGGTCACTTTTACCTGTAGTCTTGGTAAAGGAAACTAGTCTGAGAGTAAGGTTTATTCAGTCTCAAAGGTAAACCCCCAAAAGCTAGAAGGCCCAAAAGCCAAGACTAGCCCTAATGGGTCAAAAGCTGAGATCATCCCAGGTACAACTAAGAACAAGTAGCCGAGAGTCACACATGTGGTAAAGACCAGCTGCCTCCAATTTTATTCAATCCCAGAGTCGGTGGTGGGATAAGGGATGATTTAAGCGTGGGGACTCAGGCTTTAAGTAACATTAGAATCGGGGATCCCTGGGTGGCTCAGCGGTTGGGTGCCTGCCTTTGGCCCAGGGTGCGATCCAGTCCCGCGTGGGGCTCCTGGCTGGGGCCTGCTTCTCTCTCTGCCTCTCTCTCTATCATGAATAAATAAAGTAAAATCTTGAGGAAAAGAAAAAACATTAGAATCACCTGAGAGTCTTGGTAAACCCGGATCGCGGGGCCCCACTGCCATTGTTTCTGACTTGTAGTAGGTCTGGGGTAGGCCAGAGAATGTGCATTTGTAATGAGTTCCCAGATGATGGCAATGCTGCTGGCCCAGAGACCACAGTTGGAGAGCCACTGGCTGGACAGTACAAGTTACCAGCAAAACAGGGGGATGATTTCAGTAGCTGAGTTGGTAGATAGAGGCTACATGGAGATTAAAAGAAGACAAGGTTCTGTTTCTTCCCAAATACACAATTACAATGGTTTTCAGTTCACATTTTAGTAATTCACAGACTTCAGGCGTAATTTTATTTTTATCAAATTGAATGTATATTTAGGAGCTACTGTGAATTTCCATCAGCCTTCAGCCTAGCTTAGCAGAAAAGTTAAGTTGGAGGTCGTTTGGAGTAATTTACATGTGCAGGATGTAGGTGGACCTCCTAGAAACAAAAACATAATTATTTTCATCACCATTTTAGAAACCAGAACACAGAGCCACAGAGTCATTTGCCCCACACTACATGGCCTGTGAGGCAGTGTCTACACAGGCACAGGAGCTCTCACGCCCCTCACAGCGTGAGCCTTCACACCCATTGCCCCTCCAGTCTCACTGACAGCAAAGGAATGAAGGGATGAAGATGCAGGATCTTCACTTTCTTGTGCCCTGGTCCCTCTTGTGCCTCTAGGTCCCTGGTCCCTAGAGAAGTCTCTGAACCTCTTCTCAGAATAATGCTTTCCAATCCTTGACATGAAATACCCAAGATAAAAAGGAAACCAACTACACTGAAATATCGTTATAACAATTTAAAAACATTTTTATATAGTAATGTGTGGCGATGACAGACATTACTATATATTAAAGCACTTAAGACAAAATTAAGGGGCCAGCCTAGTAACTGCCACAATTTTGAAGCAGTGAAGCAAATCATATTTTGACATATCTGAAATAATTTCAATGTGCTATGGAAATAGCTGTTATTTCCACTGGTGACAGTCCTAGGCCTGCTGATGTTATGTGGTTTGTCACCTACATTCATAATTAAAGGACATGTCAATTTTCAATTAGAGAAATTCAGAATTCTAAACATGAATTCCTTTGTGGGGAGATCCCTGGACCCCAGTTTAAGTCAGATTCAACAAGTCTAAATAAATCTTCATGCCATTCAAATGTACAACTTATTTTTCAAATCCCTTTAAAAAATACAGCTGCATGATTCCTTGCCTCTTTTTTTTTTCATTTTGAAACTTGGAATGAGTTATACTTGTGGTTCAGTAATTACCCTAGGATCTACTATATGAAATACAAAACACTTATATTCATGTCTCAACAGGCTTTAGCAAATGTCATAGATACAACCTGATTTCTAAACGATATGAAACATCACTGGTTAAAAATAATTGTATTTTGACCCATAGGCCCATCTTTTTCAGAATCATAAACTCAAAGAAGTCTTGCCTATAGGGGACCACACCCAATCAAATCTGGTACTAACTGCAAAACATTTTTGGCTCCTTAGAACACATTCCACTTCATTCCCTAATGGTTCTCAATTAATGCCCTGTTTCCCCCCACCGCCACCCCCAGAAAAACCATTACATGAAGAAAAAACAAATTTTATTCTCTTCTGAAAAACCTAAAGCTAGTAACATTGTTCTCTAACCTAGGAGGCAAATGGAAGAAAAAATAAATAGCATTTATTCTTTTCCCAGACTCCATAACTACACAGAAACATATTGAGATAACTGGAAGTTAAATTTCTACTTTTTAAAACTTGTGGGCATCCCTGCAGAGCATGCATTGCCAGCACACTCACGTTTTTTTTTCTATGGCATTCCCCAGCCCCTGCTCTTTCAAATATGTATGTAAATGAGGGGGCCCAAGGAGCTATTAATGCAAATTTCTTTAAATAAGGATCCTGAAAACCAAAGGCTGTTGGTGGCTTCAGAAAATATCTTGCAGGAAAATGCCGTGTCCATAGTGAACTGCCGTGCATGACCCTGGGAAAATTAACTTGTGTGGAGGGAAAAACAAAGAGTGGAGGCCCAAGCAAAAGACACCTCAGTCAGTCTTGAGGGCACAAAACCCAGCAGCTACGCTGGTGGGCAGGAGGATTTTGAAAGGGGGTTAGGAGGGGCACTAAAGATTCCGTTTTCATGGACTTGAGGATTATGCTTTAACAGGAAAATGTCTCTAAACATCATGCTTGATATTCATTAATAAATGTTTGAAAGGGTCTTTGTTGAAAGGATGAAATCCCACCACCCATCCCTGGAAACTGAGAGCACTGTGCTAATATTACTAGAAGGGTCTGAAACCTGATGCCTGATGGGCTGCCCTTGCCTGCTCGCCCTTCCCCGCCGCCACCAGGAGGCCTCCTGGATTCAGCCCTTCAGAGCCTCAGCTTCACACCCAGGGGTTTTCATGCTGGGGACAGGGACTGGACCTTCTCACTACGTGGAATCCGTTGGGATTTTGCTTTTCCCTTCAAACACAATGCAGTTTCCCATCAGCATATTCTTAGATCAAGAAAGGGATCCCATGTAACCAAGACCCGGAGAGGAGAGAGACTAGCAGAATGCTGAAGCACACAAGCCTCCACTCTTTGCTTCTGTTTCTCATTCATAAAAGGGGAGTCAGAGTGCCTGCCCCATGGGGTGCTGAGAGGCTTGAGTAACTACCAACCTGGGACCCAGCCTGTGAAGGGCAGGCCACTCAGCGGCTATTCTGGTGCGTGGAAGGAGCCAGTGCATTTTATTGTCTTTTAACCCTGCCTGAAACACCAGAAAACACACACCTTTATGGAAAAATATTGATTTTGTGAACATGTATTGATTGGTCAGAAGGGGCTTTGTCCGTTAGGAACAATTGGTCATTTTTCCGGAAACCTGCATTGCTACACTTTCCAAAGTGGTAAAAAAAGGAGCACGAACACTACGGGAAGTCCTCTCCGTAGCCCCAAACCCTCCATGGCTGGGGGTCTGCAGTCCCGACACTGCCGCACTTGAAGGGGGCATGCAGGGCCCACTCCCAACAACACCCTGGTTTTGCCCATGAGACATTAGGACCAGAAGCCTCTCTAAACACAGTCACCCAGCAGAGCCCGATCCAGAACTCCTCACACCTAACTCCCACCCCAGGGTTCCTTGACCGTTCCTGCAGGGCTCTCCAACTCTGGGATGACTGAATCTCCTTCCTCTCCACCAAGTACACTCCCTCCGGGTTGCTGACATCTCAAGATGCAATATAAACCTTCCAGTTGCCTTTGCTTACTCACAGCCTATGGATGGCATCTGACCTTGGAAGCTAGAACTAGAGACTAGGAAGTCCCAGGTTTGAGGGAGAAATTTTTCCCTGAGGCATATTTGTTATCAAAGTCCCAGCAATTCCACTTACCTCTTTCAGTAGGTTTCACTGCTCCATTAATTTCAGTGACTGCAACCCTAGAAAGGTCTAAATGCAACCCCAGACTCTACTCCTAACAGCCTTTAAGAACAGTAACCGTCAGAAGACAAGGTTCTGAACACAGTTGGCCTCCACCACATGTGAGGGACAAGTTCACAAGTAGCCCAACCCACAACCCAAACACCACTGCACACCTGCCAGCCTCTAAATTCACATACCAAGTCCATACAGGTGTTTGGGGTCCCACTGCTCACGTTCATATCTGCGCACTGGCCTCAAATACATAAACACATCCAGCACACTCTAGAAACGCAAACCCCCTATGCACGCGTACACACCATATTCAGCATACATGTGTGCTCACACATGAACATTATATGTGTGCATGTGTCTGCTTCTGGCAGAAGGTGAACCTGCTTCTGGCCCACTGTCCCCATCTTGGGCCCATTGGAACTGGAACAACTTCTTTTACTTCTCCTGAGATCTGCAACCCAGGTCTGAAACAACGGTGGTCTAGCTTAAACCTCTAAAGAATCAAACTCTGATATCTCACACCTGGTCAGACCAGCCCAGCATCAGCAGACCCTCTTCTCCTGCTGTCCCACCTTGCTCACGGAGTTGAGTGTGGATGGGGTGGGGGTGGGTGTGCATTTTACCAGGCAGGGCAATCCCAGAGATCATCAGACCCTAAAACCATGCCCACTGGAGCCAGATGCTCAGTCAGCCTGGAATTCTGCATCTACAGAGTGGCCCTGAGTGACTTCATCAAGGATGACACAGTCTTACATTCTGGTAAGAATTCAAAGGTTAGAAATCTGTGCACCCAGATAGGGGGGCATGTCTTGAACTGATTTCAGACCCAGTGGTGGTGTTGTCATTGTTTTCAGAGACCAGCCCAGCACCCTGACTCCCTCTTGGCATGTTCCTAGGACAGTAGGACAGCCATCGACAGCCGCCAAGGGCAGCGACACAGAATCTCTCTGGGCTCCTTGGCTGCCCTCCAAAACCAGTGGCCAGGCAAGGGGGCCCAAAAGATAGCCCCTGCACATCCTTGCCTTGATCCCATCCTGATTTCCCACCACCAAGGTCTGGTGCATGGTGCTGCATATACCTAAGGTCTCCAAGAACATAATCAACTGAAGCTTGGCCACTTCTTTCCCATTGCTTTCACATGGTTTTGTTCTGTGAGTCCAGACAAGGGGGAGAGTGGAGGCGGAAAAGTGATCCTGGATGCCCACGGAGCACATTCATTTGCAATGACGCCTCTGCTGCTCACTCCTACACCCATCCACAGAAGCAAACAGAGCCTGGAGCCCGAGTACTATCAAACAGCCATGGGCATTTCACACGCACAGGTGATTCACCCACCCCACCGCCTGCACAGTCATCTTAATAGCCCATGACTTCATTATAATTGACACCCATCCATGGTTATAAAATAGACTTGGGAAAAGTGGTTCAACCCCACTCTCTTTTCTTGTTTCTGCCTCCAAGGAGGAAGAGGCATCTGTGCAAGTGAGCAGCAGTGGGTCGGGTGAGCAGTTACCATCACCAGGACAAGTGGATCACATCTCCAGAAGGTCTTGACCTCTAAGTAAGATGTGGGGACCCAGAAGAGACTCAGAACTGGTCACAAATGATGGATTAATGCTTCGCTCGGCAATTAGAAATCACACTTTATTATCTGAGCTCAGAAATGATGGCAATATTTTATTTGTATTGATTGTACAGAATTATACATGCAGCTCTGCATTTTTGACATAAGGATAAACTTTAATTGCCTGCCTGTCCTCTGCCTTATTACAAAAGAATTTGAAGTGGCTGTAAGCTCTATATGGTACAAAAGAATATTTTTAAAAAGAGTGATGAAACAACTCAAATGTCCATCAACTGATAAACACTAAAAAATTGGTATATCTACTAAAATGGAATATTATTCAGCCATGAAAAGGAGTGAAGCACCGATACACACTACAACGTGAATGCACTCTTCTGTAGTGTAGTGGTTATCAGATTCGCCTGACATGAATGAACCTTAAAAGCATTGTGCTCAGTGCCAGGAAACCATAAAGGGCCGCATATTGTGTAATTCCATTTATTGGAAGTTTCCAGAGTAAGAAAAGCCATGCAGACAGATGGCAGATTAGTGGTTGCCAGGGCTTGTGAGGAAGGGGCCAGGGGAAATGACTACTTAATATATAAATACTACTTAATATATAAAGAGTTTCTCTTCAGGGTGATGAAAATGTTCTGGAATTAGACAGTAGTGATGGTTGCATAACAGGGTGAGTGTAAAAAAAAAGCCACTGAGTTGAACATTTTAAGATGGCAAATTTTGGGGCGCCTGGGTGGCTCAGTCAGTGAAGGAGCCGACTCTTAATTTTGACTCACGTGTGGTCTCAGGATAGTGGGATCCAGCCCCACATCAGGCTCTGCACTCCACAGGGAGTCTGCTCCAGAGTCTCTCTCTGCCTCTCCCTCTGCTCTTCCCTACTCTCTAAAAATAAGCAAACAAATATTTTTTTAAAATGGCAAATTTTGTGTTACGTGAATTTTACCTCAAAAAAAATTTTTTTAATAGTAATGAAGCATGGGAAAAAACAAAAGCAAAGAGATTAATATGGAGCCTGGGAGTTAGGTAGTAACTGTTACACATGCAAACCATAGATGCTAGGGGGTGGGTTGCTAATTTAGCTATAATTCCCAGAAGAGACATCAGACCAAGAAACCCAGTCAATCAATTAAGTGAATCCCATATCCCACAGGATAGGAGCAAACCAGTCAGTGAAGAGAAGCACAGGTCTCCCAGCCCTGGGACACAAGAACACCGCTCCCTGGATCTCCAGAGGGGAAGAGCTCTGTGGTATGGCAGCCTGGGTCCTGCCCAACAGCCCGTCAGCATATACAACCAGGAGTCTCATGCAATTTCTGCTAACATCTCTCAGTGCAAGCTCACGGCTAATGCCAAAGTACCTTCCAACAGAGACACGCCGTTCTAAATATCCATGTGCTGAAACTTGGGTCCTTTGGACTATCCTTAGGACCAATGTTACTCAAAGAATCTTTTTACCTTTCTCTTCCCTTTATTTTTAAATACATGTCTCTATTGTGTATACCTTTAGATCACTTTGAATCCTGCATTAGTAGCACTTGGAGTATTTATTAAAATGCAGATTCTAGGGGTGCCTTGGTGGCTCAGTTAGTTAAGCGTCTGCCGTCAGCTCAGGTCATGATCTCAGGGTCCTGGGATTGAGCCCCTCATCAGGTTCCCTGCTCAGTGGGGAGTCTGCTTCTCCCTCTCCCTCTCCCTGCTCATGCTGCTTTCTCTCTCATTCTCTCTCAAATAATTTTTTTAATGCAGATTCTAGGACTTTATGCTAAATTAATGTAGATTCAAAGTCTGTGTGGATAGGAACCATGATTATGCGGTTTCATAAACTCCCAGATGATTTTTATGGACAATGAAGCCTGAAAGCCTCCATTTCAGTTCCTGAGGGCCCTAAAGAAAGCCACACTATACAGGTGGCCAGAAGGAGCCATGGTGTGTCTTTTTCCTCCTTACCCCAACTCCTACCTCTAGCCATCTAAAGTCTCTAATTCCTGCATAGAGATGAGGCCACTTACATGAAAAGCAGTCAAACAAGAGTCTCTAGCAACTCCCCACTGAGAGACAGGAGGATGTTGATAAGATCATTAACATCTTAGAGATGAGTTCTCCAGAGAAGACCTCACTGAGCAAAAAAGTGCCTGTCTCCTTATTCCCAGTCTAGGCCCCTCTACTCACAGGAGCAGCTAATTCTTAATGCAAGGTGCCAACACTCTCTTCCCATCTCTGAGCTAAGTCTAAACCCATGTGTACAATTGTGCTGGACAGCTCCAGCCAGAGGCCCCCAGGGCACCTCAAACCCAACAGACCCCAAACTGGGCCTATATCCCTCCACTGTCTTTGAGAGTAGAATGAATCTCCAGACCCCTGTATTCCTTCTGTTCCCTCATTTAGTCTCTCCCAGTGTTTCTTAAATGCCGAGAGGTAAAAGCTTATATTACACAAAACCAGGTAAACAGTTCATTGGAGATTTAAGGGACCTATTAAGGGTAATTTTTTCTTAGTTGATTTTTGCTACCATTGAACTTCAGAAACTAAAACACAGGTGATAACTCCGCTGTGCTTATTTCTGTTCGTAGCACTTATCACTTGTGAATGACTTTTCCTCACTGGCTAAATTCTGAATCCAAAGCAAGGGCTCCCCACCGCGGCCTTGAAATAATTTGTTTCTTTTTTCTTAAGATTTTATTTATCTATTTTTATTTCAGAGAGAGGGTGTGTGTGTGTGTGTGAGTGGGAGGAGGAGGGGCAGAGGAAGAGAGAGAATCTCAAGCAGACTCTGTACTGAACATAGAATCCAACGTGGAGCTCGATCTCATGACACTGAGATCATGACATGAGCCAAAACAAAGAGTCAGATGCTGAACAACTAAGCCACCCATGCACCCCAGAAATAACTGGTTTCTGTTCTTTGCCCTTTTAATTGAGTGTATCTTTTTCTTGTTGATTTCTAAGTATTTTTTACATATTATAGATATTGATCTGGTAATTGGCATGTATAGTGCTATTTTCTTCTACTCTGTTTATTAATTTTAATGTTGTTTGTACCATCTTCCTCTATATCAGAGTTTTGTTCTGTTATTGTTGCTAATGTCATCAAACCTGTCCATCTTTTCATTCTTACATCCCCAGTATCTGTAATAGTACCTGGCACATAGATAGTTCTCAATAGACGCCTATGGATTGGACAAAACAAATAAGCAAATCTATGCTGATGGGAGACTTCTAAATATCATTAAGGAAATTCTTGTTTGAGGATAGAAGTGTCAGGGGAGGAGGGCTTTGCTAGTACAACACCTAAACGTTGCTTTGAGATTTTTTTTTTATCCTGACCTCATGGGCATCTAGTACTTATTTTCTCTTTTCACACAGTCTTAGTTTGTAAGAAAGGTGAAGACTAGAAGAATGTCCACTGTCTGACACAACTCCAGTATCTTCTCCTTGTACCACTTGCCCATGGCTCCCCCATTGTAGAGAGCAAAGTGGAGCCTCTCGTGTCAAGCTGGAGCCTGTGTCAAGGAGGGGCTTGTGTCAAGCTATGACGCAAGCAGTTAAGGTATTGCAGCTAGGAGATAATGCCAGGACCAATGTGAGCTGACACCCCAGAACTGATAACGAGCAGAACCAGAGGAGGTGTGCAGAGACCCCAAAATTGATTATATCCCTTTAAAAAGGGAAGGATTTTGGCAGCAAACTGTCCAACTCTTCAGACGTGACCCCTCTACGTTGACCACTTAAAAAAGGCAACTGCCACCAAAGGCTTTGCCGGATTGATCCCTGAACAGAACTGAGATCCTTCACTGCTTGAACATAAGAAGCAGTAAGTGCCGAGAGCTGACCTGGGCCAGACCGAGGCCTTATCTCAACTGCGTGCCTGTAGACTGACTTCGCATTTGGTTGGTTAACTTCCTGCAACCCTCTGGTATCTTGTTTGTTGTGTGGTTTGTCTTCTGTCCTGTTTTGTGTGCTGTGTAAGGAGCCAAGTTTAATCACACGGTGAATCGTCATTGAGTTTGGAATCCTGAACCTGCTTTATAACTGTGATTTAACTTTGCTTTATGATTGAATAAAGCTGACATTGTAGAAAGACACAGCTCATGTGTGTGCCTTTATAGGGTGCTCATGACACCCATCATCTAAAGAGAACAAATGAAATTGCTCAAGTTGGGTGGAAGAGGCTGAGTATCCTCTCTGCCTCCCAGTATCTTAGAAATCTAAAGAATTTTAGTTGGTACACATCGACAACACATGCTGTGACCTAAATCTTAATTTTACCAGCGATATTTTTCTTTCTTTCATTTTTCTTTCACTCCATCTGGACAGTCTTGTCCTCTAACCTGACAGAAGCTTCCTGAGGGAAACAAAAGCTACAACCTTCATACACGCACAGCATGCTTAGCTTCCAAGAACTGCTCCAGGAGGAGTATCGTGCTAAGAATTGTGCAGACACATTTTCAAACACTGCCTCTGTCACTCACTAGCGACTGAATCCTCAAGTGACCCAACTGTACCGTGCCTCAGTTTCTTCATCTGTAGAACACTATTTTATGGAGTTATATTGAGAAGATTGACTGAGTCAAATATATCTAGCCCTGGACAGTCCTGGCAAAGAAGAAACACTCAAAACTTTTAGATATTCCAAATACATACTACTGTCTTGAGTTTTACCTGAAGGGAAAATTTTTGGTGGTCATTATGAAGGATGCTGTAAATTAAGGTCTTCTGTTCTAAGGAGAAGTATTGACAGCTGAATACATACCTACATCCACAAGGCTAATTTGGCCATTATTCTTCTTACTTGAAGAAACTGTTATCATTGATCCTATTTCCTGGGAATGATTTCAGCCAAACCGGAACCTAAAAAAATGGTGTAAGATTTAACCTAGCCTAAACCAAGAAGGCTGGCCAGACCTAGGGCCACCTGGAAGTGAGGGATGAGCCTCCTGGTTCAGTTAACAGCTGCACTGCACTCAGTACAAGTTACCGTCCGCTGATATATAATCAAATGCTAGAACATCCCAGATGTTCCTGGCCACAAGCCTGGACAGGGTTCCTGCTAAACCTCTGTGGTTATTTCAGCCAATCCAAACTCCTTCTAGCTTTCCCTTGGGATCCCTACCCCCAAGGTTGTGGGTGGAGAGAATCCCAGCCAGATTTTACCAAAGCATTTTTCTCCCCTGGGTCAAAAGAGGGTTTTCTCTCAGGTTTTTATCCATTTTTCATTTCAAAGTTGATATTCAACTTAACACAGTGAAACCTTACTCCCCAGAGGAATAGAAAAATAAGCCACCCAAATCCTATTGAACAGGGTAAATATTGGAATAAGATAAACATCTGAGCTGCCTTAAAAAGACCATTGTATTCCAGCAAACTGCCATTTCCTTACCTGGAGGAAGGCTCTGAATTCAGAAAGTCTGAAGCTCTGATGAAAGGGTGCAGCTGTGGTAAGGGAAGGCTATTACTATAGTCACCATTTATCCAGCCCTGTTATGTGCCAAGTTCCAATCAAAGACTACATCCACTAGCTCATCATTTTAAAAACCGTTCAGGGTTGATCTCTCTATCCCCATTTCCCAAAGTCCTCACCCTTGACCCTTTTTCACCAAGGCTATGTGGCCATCTCCCTCCCATACCCCATTTTAGATGAATGAGCTAGGTCAGAGGAGCCAAAATACTATCTTGGTTCCATCCTTCTGGACTTGCAACATGGGTTTAGGCAAATAGTACTTCCTTTAGCATCATTCTCTCCATCTCTGTCTTTGAGTTTTCTCTCTTTTTTTTTTTTTTTATGATAGTCACAGAGAGAGAGAGAGGCAGAGACACAGGCAGAGGGAGAAGCAGGCTCCATGCACTGGGAGCCCGACGTGGGATTCGATCCCGGGTCTCCAGAATCACGCCCTGGGCCAAAGGCAGGCACTAAACCGCTGCGCCACCCGGGGATCCCTGTCTTTGAGTTTTCCACCTTCTTCCTAGGACACTGTGTAGATCAACAGTAAAACTAGAGGCTGCTCTCTACTGACTAACCTACCACCAGTTCCATGCACTGTATATGTCTTATATAATTTAATTCTATAAATTCAATACCATTTTTTATTAAGTAGGCTCTACGTCCAATATGGAGCCCAGCATGGGGACTTGAACTTACAACCCTGTGATCAAGACCTGAGCTGAGATCAAAAGTTGGATGTTTAAACAACTGAGCCACCTAGGTGCCCCTTGATACTATTAACTGTGTTTTACAGAGGCAGGGAAGGTTCACGAACTTGTTTAACCTACTGACTCAGAATCCTGTGTTCTTGACCAAAACATAAGCCAGGCAACAGTTAGAAAAAATAGAAAAACAGCCTTGACTTCTTTAAGCCAAAGTCTGCATTCATGAAACTTCAGGCTGACACTTTGCCAAAGGACTTCCTCTGCGGGTGCTGAATAGTCTTTGCTCCAGACTGAGGGAAGCACTGTGAACATCTCAATATGTTTTAAAAAGCCATCGATATCAGAAAGTCACTGAAAGTTCTAGAAGTAGAGAAGTCTTCTAATTGATTTGATTCAGGATAATATGAAGGTGCTTCAATGAAATGCCTGGGTGATTGTAAGCCCTAGTACAGAGCCTAACTGAAGGCCCACTGGGATGTGGGCCTTAAGAGTTTTCTCTCTTAAACATGAACTAAAGGACAGCCCAAGGATGTTGCATTAGGGGGGTCACAGGTTGGTTTTTCTGTCTGGGGGATTGGGGTGGCGGGTTTTGTTTGTTCTGGTTTTTAAGTTTCTCTGAAGCTTGCGTTTCTAGATGGCTATCTCCTGAGCAGTGGAGCAAATGGACAAACACATTAGAGCAAAAACAAACATTTACATAGGCAGAGAAGTTCTTTCTCCCAAGTCCTAATTCACCGGACTGTATCCATTTAGGGATTAAAACAAGCTGGCTTTTTTTTTTCCTCCTGAGGAGAGTAGATTCTTTCCAGAATTCCCATACATTAGAAAGCAGGAGCAAACTTTGATGACAGGATTCTTTCTTCTCTTTCCACAAATGAAAACCCAATTCAGATGAGCAATGAACATTGTAACTGTTCACAGCCCCATCATTCTCCAGCAAATGAATCCCAACAACTAGCCTCTGATTTTCCGTTAGACTATGTCCTTGAATTCCATAAAGCTGTATGGGAGCCAACTACATATATATGTGTGTGTGTGTGTGTGTGTGTGTGTGTGTGTGTGTGTATGTGTACATACATATACATATATACATATATATATAATTTTTGTTTTAATATATATAATTTTGTAAAAATTAATCTAGCTGGGCTCTAGCCAATCACTACCCTGGGAGACTAATTATTTCTTCTTCTCCTAAATCCAAACAGCCCATGTAGATCTAAAATTATGGAAAGTTTAGGCTAAAATGCCCCTTAGGGATCATCTAGCCCAGTATTTTCAAACTGAACCATTAGGAGGTCAGGAAGTCAATATAAAGGGTTATGATCGGCATTTTTTAAAAATAGAAATCACAGAGAATTTCACATAGTAAGGGCAATTATTGCTTCATAAAACTATTGTCCCAGTTATGAATGTAGTTCTGAGGGTCAGATGTAAAACTGTGGACATTTCTTACTGTGGTTCCTGGCCTAAAAAGTTTGAAAACTGTTGAGCAATCTTCTGGTTTTACATATAGAGAAAGTGAGGCCTCAGGAGGAACAATGACTTACCCAGGGTTCTGTTGCAGACTGGGGTGGAATCCAGTCCATCTCTGCTCTCTTCCTAACATGCTGACTCCCTCTGGCTCCCTTCCACTCGTTAACACACAAATCAGCATACATTAAGTCCTGCCTGGCATAGTGTGTGTCAACACAGAGTTTCATTCAAGGCAGCAGCCCCCTTGAATACCTAATGACACCCAAGGTTTTGTCACCCCACAGCATTGAACACAGTGCCAAGCTCCCAGCAGGTATTGAATATTCACTTGGTAAATCACTAAGGTGGGCAGAGGATGGCTCAGGAAAGGAAAAAAAAAAGAAAAAGGTAAGAAAATGCTCAAGAGGGACACCTGGGTTGCTCAGTGGTTGAGTGTCCACCTTTGGCTTGGGTCATATTCCCAGGATCCTGGGATTGAGTCCCGCATCAGACTCCCCACAGAGAGACTGCTTCTCCCTCTGCCTATATCTGGCCTCTCTCTATGTGTCTCTCATGAATAACTAAATAAAATCTTTTAATAAAGAAAAGAAAAGAAAATGCCCAAGAAAGGAGAAGAGCTCCATGGGAAGTGCCACCATTTTTGTGAGGTCTTCAACACTATTGACAATGATTCCAACAATAACCATCTACCAGCTCATGCCCTCCCAGGTACTGGGCTGAGCTTTAAGGATAACAGACCTCATTCAATCCTCACAAAAAGCCAGTAGGGTGCGATTATCAAGGATCTACAGAGGTTTAGGAACTTGGCCAAGGTCATTCAGGTAGCCAAGATTCAACTCCAAACAACTGGGCTTTAGACTCCATGCTCTTAACCATCCCCTTCTAGTCCTCTGAGAAATAGCATACAAAGTCCTCACAGAATGTCAACTATTCCACCAATGATTAGGTGTCTAATCAATTTGCTGCAAGGTTGAATGTGTGGATAAAGGAAGAAGGATCCACTCTAGCTTGCTGAGAGGCCAAAGGCTGGAGCAGGGAACTGCTAGAGCAGAACAGAGCAGGTCTAGCCTGAACAAACAAGCTAGTGCAGGATAAGCATTTCTCAAAAGAGGGCATAGATGCCCCTGGAATGCAGATTGTAGGAGACCTTCCCACTTCTTCTTCCACTCTCCTGCTGTTGCCTATCCTGGCTACCATTGCTGACAGAACCAAAAGAAGCAACCACATTCTCAGTCTGAGGGCCTGGAATACAGGATTGTAACCCAGTGAAGAAGTGTGATAGGTCTATTCCCAACACCAACACTTCTCCAAAATTCCTGTTTAAAAAAAAAAAAAATTAACGTGAGTTTGAGCTGTGGAAGAAAAGATTAACTTAGCTTTTCATCAGTTTGGACTCCAGGGGCTGTCAAAGGCAGAGTGTCAAGTTAAAACATACAGCTAAATAAAGGAGAAAAAGAAAAGAAAAGCCCGTCTCTCGTAGAGAGCCTTTTCTTTCTATTCTTCACTGTCAAGGAGGCAAATCTGGTTTGGTTATTCTTTTCTTTACTCCCCTTAAGAAATTCTCAATATGATTGGCAAGAAGTCAGGAATAACAAGATAGAGTGGTGATGTAAATGCCTGTGGAAACAGTGGGTTCTTTGTGTTGACCTTGTCTAAGAAGTCACAAAATGGGAAGAAAAGCTGGGATTTGGGCTTTGATGCAGAGCCCTTGCATGTAAAATTTACAGTATCCTTCCTATCGGAAATGCTTAAATACTTTCCCTACAGGTATTTACAATCTGTCTCAACATTTGGCTGACTTCTGGCTATTTTCTCCTTTCATTCACATTAACTACTTAAAGGAAAACCCCAGGGCAGCATTAGAGTAGCACGTTGAGTTAAAACAAAGGATAAATCACCAAAGAAACATTGGAGGGTCTGGAATGAAATCATCATCTAAGAAAAAAAAATTATTCTTCACAAATACAGAACAATGGGAAGACATTGACAAGGATCTAGAAAGCCGAGAAGACTAGTCCAGACAAAACTCCATTTGAAACCACAATACTCCTCTCTTTAAAACTTCCAAAGCGCTGACATTCCATTGTTCTATCCCATTTCCAATTTAGAGTCTCTTTAATAATCATAATAGACACAATCCTTCCTGCATTTAACTTAATCTTTCTAACTGCAGTTTAATCTGAATTGTCTGCTGTCTCATGCTCAATAGAAAGAGAAACACTATGTATTTACATTTTATGATATCCCAAGCTTCTGGGATCTTTGTCTGGAAATAGCCTCAAGACTCCTGTTTTATCTTAGGATTTATACCCTATACTAATATTACCCATGTTTGTTTTCGTATGAAGTACTATTTGAACAGTCATCAAGTTAAATGGATCCACTAGGAAAATAACACCATGTTTATCCAATTGCTGGAAATATCCCCAGCTCATTGGCCTGTATTTCCATTAATAAGTCCAGCACTGGATAAAGTCTCCATCGTTTACAATGTTTTTGGCGGCAAGTAACACCACATCCAATTTAAAGTATCCTAAACTGATGAAAATGTATTACTACACACAAAATATTCCAGAAGTGGAAGATATAGGGTTGTTTCAGTGCCAGCAAAATGTCATCAAGGGCCCAGGTTCAGGCAGCCCCGGTGGCCCAGCTGTTTAGCGCCGCCTTCAGCCCAGGGTGTGATCTTGGAGACCTGGGATTGAGTCCCACATCAGGCTCCCTCCATGGAGCCTGCTTCTCCCTCTGCCTGTGTCTCTGCCTTTCTCTCTCTCTCTCTCTCTCTGCCATTAATAAATAAATAAATAATCTTTAAGGGGGGCGCCCAGGTTCTTGGCAGATTTCCATACTGCCAATCTCAGTATGGTGATCATTTGGTTTGTCCTCTCATGTGCACAATATGGGTGTCATGGTTAAGGCATGTTAACCTTGACACCCATTCTAAATGAACACAACAACATCTGGCAGAAGAAAATGAATGCTTCCTCTCATGAGCCATGCTTAATTAAGGAAGAAAATGTTTCCCCAAAGTTCCCCCAAGAAACTTTCTCTCAAGCCCCATTGGCCATAATTGAGCCACATGTCTGCTATAGATTGAATATTTGTATACCCCCAAAACTTCGGTGTTGAAATTCTAATCCCCAAGGTGATGGTACTAAGAAGCATGGCCTTTGAGAGGTGATTGGATCAAGGCACAGCCATCATGAATGGGATTATTGGTCTTGTAAAAGTGGCCCTAGAAAGCTGACTCACCACCACCTCCCGCATCCACCACTGAAGCACACAATGAGAAGGCACTATGAGGAAGCAGGTTCTCACCAGATATCAAATCTGCCAGTGCCATGATCTTAGACTTTCCAGCCTCCAAAACTGTGAGAAGTAAATGTCTGCTGTGTATAAGCCCCCACTCTGGTATTGTTATAGTATCCAGGACAGATTAAGATAAGTGCCTAAGCCTTAACTGTAAGGAAGACTGAAAAGCGGAAAATCTGACATTTTCAAACACTTCTAAAGCAGAAGGTACGTTCTGCCAGCAAGGAAGTAGATAGAGTAGGGATCTCATAGTTCCCCCTCTGGACAGGAAACCAGAAGGATCTGCCACAAAGCCCTAATTCCCAATGGCCCAGTTCTCATGACAAGGAAGGGAGCTAGGTACAACCACTTTGAATGAACAAGTTTCTCAAGGGACCCAAGCAAGTAGCCACAGGAACTATGGTTTCCTTATTTTTATAATATTTCTTTACACTCTTTCAGTCCTTTCTGACCCCATTACTTCTGTTTCCCGGTGTCCCTTTTCTACTTGGCAGTATGATCACAAGGTGCTCCTAGGACAACTAGAGCCCCCTCTTCTGTCACTGGATCAAGGCCTACCTTCATTGATACAAACTTTGTTCCAAATCAAGGTTGCAAACCCAAATGCTTCCATATGCGAATTTCTTTTTTCTTTTTCTTTTTAAAAAAAGATTTTGTTAATTTATTCATGAGAGACACAGAGAGAGAGGCAGAGACATTGATCCCAGGACCCCGGGATCATGACCTGAACCAAAGGCAGATGCTCAACCACTGAGCCACCCAGGTGCCCCCCACATGTGTATTTCTGTACCCATATATTTTCCTACCATAGAGAAAGCAAAGGAAAGTTCAAGAATAAATAACAAATGACATTCAATGTCATTGTTGGGGATCAACAGAGAATGATGAGGAGTGTGACAAAATGACATATAGCATCCTCTTTGAATGGGGATAGTGAAGTGCTGACATATAGGAATACAGACATAGGATTTACAGATAATCCTACTTTCTTACAGAAGTCAGAAATTAAGATTATTTTTTCATAAAAATATATAAATGTTGGCTCAGTTGTTTTTTTTAAATAACATGCAAGCCAGACACAATATGGGCATGTCTGTTCAAGAGCTTGCCTTCCATTCTTCTATCAAAGCATATCCTTCTTCCTAGTGGATTTGCTAGATCTAGCAAGGCCATCTCTTCACATTATGGCTTTTCTTAACTACTGATCCTCCTCATGACCCAGTTCTCCATTCTTGAATAACTGCAGTCCATATTATTTCTAGCCATGAAGAAATTCTCAGAACTTCAACATCCTTATTGATAACACTTAGACCTCTTGACCCCATGATCCATGTTTCACAGCTTCATTTTACAATGGTATTCTGGGCTGTTTCTCTGTTGAGTGCTCAGCTGAGGCCTCTCCCTCTGACGGCATCCTTCCACTCTACCATGGCATCAGCTCTTTGCCATCGCCAAGACCTCTCTGGACTTGACTCCCTCTACCTTGTGCAGCTGTCAGCACTGCAGACCATAGGAGCACTTGATATGCCATCCTTCTGTAACTATCTGCTGGGTCTGAACATCAGGTCCCAGCCTTGGATCCACCCCCTGCACCCAGTTCTGTGTTCTGTAGTTCTGATCTTGGGCTAAGGATGTTGCTGGAGAATGCCAGGCACTATGAACTTGGTCCACTATTACTCCATTCTGTCTCATTTCCACTGAGACCTTGCTTCCTCTTACTGCTATCCCCCAGTGACTCCTCTAAACATTGGTCCCTCTCATTGAGTCTTCAGGATACCCAGAGTCCCCATTGTCAGCAGACAATGAAAATGACAATGATATGCAGTGATCTTCTTTTGAGAGCCTGCATGTTCTGGGTACTTTGCAGTATCTCATAGAGTGAGCTCTTCAAATCAGATACCATCCCCATTTAGATGTGGTAACTGATATATCACTGGAAATACACATATTGCCCAAGATCAGATGATGTGTGTCTCAGAAGGGAACACATCTATGCTATTTGACTCCAAATCCTCACCCTTTACTGCTTAACCCACTGAGCCACTTCTGCTAGTCTCCTTCTCTCCTCCCTGAATTCTCATTCTTAGCCTCCACGATTACTCCCTTCTCTTAGATCTCAGAGGAAGAGTGATTCCTCCTACCTGGGGCTAACAGCCACTCTATGGCTATCATGGCCTCCTCTGTTCTCCCTTCCCATCTTCTAATGGTTCTTGGATTTTTCAATTTCTTCCTTGTTCCTCAACACTGCCCTGAGTCCCTTCCCACTGTATATTTCCCCTCTGTCACGGCCAGGAATGGAGCTCCCTGTTCTGGAAAAGCCTTCACTTATTTCCATAGCTCTCTCTGCTGTTTCTCCTTCTTTGTCATCATCAATCTAGCTAGTTCCTAAACTAACTCAAGTTAAAGCATTAATGGATGCTGTCCCTTCTAAAGACTTTAACAGAAGCCTTTAAACATTTACCCACAGAAAGAAGAACTTCAGGAGAAGGAAAGTTTAAGGACATGATTTTTGAGCGAATGGAGCTATTGCACCTCTTGTATTATGGAGAGAGAGAGGGAGTCCCTGCCAGACCATGCACAAAGGACTCATCCCAGTATCTTCCCAACATGCCCCAAATTTTGATCCTCACAACAACCTATTTGAAATAAGTATTATGAGCCCTTCTTTACAACTTAGGAGACTAAAAGCCCAGATAGGTTAAGAAATTTGGCCAAAGTCATACAGCTGAGTAGCCATGTAGCTGGGATTTAGGCCTGGGTCACCTGATTCCACAGCCCTGATCTTTTCATAAAACAATGATTTCACTGGGAAGGTCAAGGTTGTAAGATTGCAAATGCTGAAACAGACACATAGAACACAGAGCACTATACCCCTCTCTTCAAAGTTCTACATGTGATTCCTAGCACCCCCTCCTTCCCGAACCAGCCTCAGAAAACAAACGGCTGTCATTTAAGGGTATGACTGGAGCTTGTATTCTCCCCCAGATTTCTATTTCTTCCTTCCCAAATACAAACCCTTCTGGAGGTACATAGTTCTTTAGTCATCAGAGCCAGAAAGACCCAAAAGAATGTGGCTAGCATGATTCAGTCTGAGAAAGACAGAGGCCTTATGGGTTGTGCAGACTACATAGGCCCATATGAAATGCTTGTTCTGGGGTACTATTTAAGTACATTTTTATGCGGGCCTAACTTCTTAAAATCCTATCTGCCAAAGGGCTAACAAATGATCCCATTGAGCCCATGAGATGGTTAAAATTACCAGAGCTAAGTCAGTAATCCTCTGAGGAAGCTTTTTTGTTCTGTTTTTTAATGCCCAGGTAGCAATTCAGCAGAATCTGCTTTCACGCAGCCTGAAAAACAGAAAGTCAGAAATGTTCTCAGCATCAGTACATGTGTTTTTACACTAAAAGCAGAAGCAGATCACACAGGTGTTGGAGCAGTGCTCCTATTTCAAGTTCATACACACTGAGGTAAGTAACCCAGGATACCTGCTCTGAGATAATTGCTGCTGCGAAGCCTGGGGCTATTAAGACCAGAAGAAGCAGAAGGGATAAAAAAGACTCTCAATTGCACGCGCAAACTTTTGAGGCCCCCACTGCCTGTCTTCCAGCTCGGCTCCAGAGCCTTTGTCAGAGGCTTCTTGTTAAACAGGGCAGCTACCCTTGCGAAGGAATCCGGAATCGGCTTCACTGAAAGGTTATCACCAGCTATTGTTTTGTTGCTTCTTCATTTGCAGTGTTTAGGGAAGGAAACAGCCCTCTCCTTTATGGCACCAATTCATTAGACATATTGGCCTCTTTCCCCAGGCTCCTGAATGATTTGCCATTTATGAAATGTCCTCTCTTCATTCTGAGCAAATCCCAAGTTGTTCATTTGAAGTTCATGACCTCTTTTTCCTCTTTATGTTCCCAGCTCTCTCCCTCTCCCACAAGTTACCAGCTGAAGGGCAGGAAAAACCCCAGTGAATGGAGCAGCAAAGACATCAGACTTCCCAGTCTTCCTCCTCCCCAGCAGAGAAGGTCTAACTATCCAAGCAAATAACCCAAAGCCGTTTGCCCACCCTAGCCCCCACCCTGCTCACTGCCCCCCTCCTCTCCCATTCCCATATTAAGGAAACAATGAAGCGAACACTCCAGGATATTCTGGGGCAGACAGTGATCTCCAGCAATAAATTACTTCCTCACTTAGTGACTTTTATGGGTCAGGGAAACCATATGGCCCATGCAGCCGGCTCCAGGTCAACTCCAGCAAATTCGATGCTCATTTGTCTCGCCCTGATCATATTAAAAGACTGTGGGGTGCCCAATCCTAAAGCTTTTCATCACCCCTACTCCCAAAATACATGCAGTTCACTCTCAGTGACCAAGCTGCCTTCCTTCCTTGCTCTACTGACCCCCTTCTCAGCCTACTGACTCAAATGTGTGGTTGTTAGTATCTGGTTCTCCCTCTGCTGGGATCTTTCCAGGACAGCCTGGTGGGGGGAGTAGTCCTTTAGGATTTATTGCCCTGACTGATGTACTCCTTCACATCTTTATCCTGCCTTTTCATCATCTTGGTGACAGAATTATGTAATATATGTTGTCTCTAGTACGAATTTACCAAATTAGGCAGGGAGAGGTTGAGCTGTTCTCACCCCAGTGCTGTGGGTGTGTTGGGAGCCCACCCTTTTGTGACACATCATTGAGTAGGACAGCACTTCCAAGCCCACTGCCACTCAGAATGTACTGAGGTTGTGCTTCTCAAGGTGGGGACATAGATCCCCACTGGGCAGCAGTGAGGGGTGAGTAGGATAGGTGGGCCCACATGAAGCCCCAGATTAAACCAGACATTTCCTACTGGCGTGTTAGAGAGAGAGAAGAGGGCTGAAAGTCATTTAACTGGTAGGTCATTCAAAACATCTTCACGTTAAAATAGGTCTGAATTTACCATAGACTAGAAAGCAAAAAGTTGGTAAGTTTGGACAAATCGATTTCTTGTTTGCAGGAGGCCACTGTGAGTCATTACCTTCCCTTAGACTCCCACCCTCAGGATAATTTTCCCCTTTCTGTTCCCAGAAGTATTTTGGTAAAAAATATGAGAAATGGGCTAGGTGGAGACTCCGAATGCTATTTACAAAAATAATAATAGTTATTACTGCTTTCTCTGAGATGATTTTTCTCAAGCAATGTTATCATTATATTTGGATTAATAATAATAATTAAGTTCCTGCTATGTGCCTTCTCAAAGAAGGTATTATTATTCCATTTTACATTTTATAGATGAGTAAACAGAAACTCAGAGAAACTAAATGATTTCCCAAAGTCTTTTAATTAGTATAGAAGAAGCAAGATACGAACTAGTATTATCTGACCCCCAAAATGACTTCTTATTGCAGTACAAGAGAAAATGGTCAGACTTTAAAAACAAACAAAAACCTTGAATATCCAAAAAGTTCAGTATTAAAAACTACAATCTACTATTTACTGGGCACTGACCATGTGCTAGACATTATTATAAGCATTGTGTATATCTCATATAGTCACAACAACCTTGACAATTAAGGACTATTATACTCATTCTATAGATGAGGAAACTGGGACAGGGTGTTAACATTTCATGAGGAAAGAACCCTATCTGTCTTAGTCACTCCTTTATCATGGCATTATCCTGGCGTAGAGGAGACAATAGCTGAGTGAATTATTTGAATGCTACAGTCACAAAATACCTAATTTAATATTAAGAAGTCCAATTGGGGTTAGATTAACCATACTGTCTATCTTGTTCATAACGTGATTGGTAATATCTAGCATATTTTTGGCACATGAGTTGAATGAATAAACTAAATCTTATATTCATGTAACATTAAATTTATTATTAATATCTACAATATGTGATATCAACCTGTTTAGCATTAGGTACATATTCAGGGTGAAATATTAATCAGGATTTTCTGGTTGCAAATGACAGAAATCATAAGAAGCCAAGATAAAAGAAAAACAAGGGGAAAGGAAGGAAAGAAGAAAGAAATTGGCACATGTAACTAACTACAGGGTTCAGAGCTGCACTTCAGGTAGAACTGTATCCAGGAGCTTAATCAACAGCGCTTATCCTGTTCAGTTTTCCTTTCATAGACTCCTCCACGTAGGGGCAAGACACTCTAGGCTATATCGCCCCCAATTTCATGCTGACAGAGAAAAGTGCCTATTTCTGTTTAGTTCCAGCACAAGTCCCAGGGAAAACTCAGATTTCACCAGCCAGAGTCACAAGTCCATGCCTGAACTAATCACTGAAGCTAGGGGTGCTCTGAGTCAAGAGGCCTCTCTCCTCTGGAAGAGAGAGAAAGGTCACTTTTATTCACAAGCTACATGGAAGAGTTTCCCTCTAAAAAAACAAGTTTTGGTTATTAGATGAAATGGGAAAGTGAAACCATGTTGAGCAAAAGCTCTGGCTGCCGCACCGGGAAGGAAAGGTCTAGCTTTTCCTCAAGGGTTCTGAGGCCTCAGGAATGAGACTTCTGAATCTACAGATTTCTTCCTGTGACTTTCCTTCAACCTGGATCTGGGCTTCCTGGGGATGCAACCCCAAGAATTAAAGCCCCTTCAAGCAAGTCCCTTTCTAGTCCCCTCTCAGCCCCAAGCCCACCCCCACAGATTCCTAAGCACAGTTCTTCCCTTGGTGTGCAATGTTGGTATGTAATGTAATTACACTGGATGGGGGAGAGGAGTCGTCCTTCCAGCCTGAGACCAGGCCCTCCAACTCATGGCTCATCTGTCCTACTCACATTTATGCTCTATTCCCTGGCTTTCTGCTCTGGATGCATGTTGTTTCCTTCTCTGATGCCATTTTTTTAGCCCTTTATAATTTCCCTTGTTACATGCCAAGTGCAAATCTGAGTGTGCAAGGGCATCAATCATGGTCTGACAATATGGATGAAAGATGGCCTCAATTCTCACTCATCATCACAAAATCAGCAACGTGTGTAGAGAAGCCAGGTCCATTTATGAGAGGCTATGATCTGTAACGGACCAATGATACATTTGCAAGTGTTCCTGCGGGGCAGCCAGGAAGAGGAGCAGAGTCACGGAGTCCACTTCAGCACCAGGGCCTCTTCCCTATTAGTAGATTCGACGACCTCAACAGTACTTAGTACTTCAATTGCACAACTTTTAAATCATGGGGTAAAGCAGGGCTTAATTTTACTTTCAGTGATGCAAGAACCTTCAGAATTACTTTCAAATCTCTGATGCACTTTCTTTTTTTTTTTTTAAGATTGTATTTATTTATTAGAAACACAGAGAGAGAGAGAGAGAGAGAGAGAGGCAGAGGGAGAAGCAGGCTCCATGCAGGGTGCCTGACGTGGGACTCGATCCCAGGTCTCCAGGATCATGCCCTGGGCTGAAGGCGGCACTAAACCGCTGAGCCACCCGGGCTGCCCTCTGATGCACTTTCTGATGAAGAAACTGCTTACAATCCTGGCCCAAAAAGAGTTAAAAAAAAAAAAAATTGTACAAAGCATCCTATCCAGCAGCTGTAAACTGGCAGCCCGTAGGCTGATTATGATTCAGATGCATGTTTTGTTGGGTTCTGGTAGTACTTAAAAATAAGAAATTTTCACCTTTAAGAAATCCAGAGTCCTGGGAACACCTGGGTAGTTCAGTTGGTTGAATATCTGACTCTTGATCTCAACTCAGGTCTTGATCTCAAGGTCACAAGTTCAAGCCCTATGTTGGGCTCCACCCTGGACATGGAGCCTACTTAAAAAAAAAAAAATCAAAAAAAAAAAAAAATCCAGAGCCCTCATTTACATAAAATTCAAAAGATCAGACAAACTAGGCCCACGATCCAGCATGGTAGACATCAGCAGAGGCAGAAGCTGTAGCTGCTCCGTTTATGCGGTGGAAACTCACTAGTGCTCCAAAGTCCTCACTGCTCCCTATTGTATTCCACCTGCATTACCCACTGCAACCCTCATAGGCATTTTTTAAATTTTTTTTAAAGATCTTATTTATTCATTCATGAGAGACACAGAGAGAGGGAGAGGCAGAGACACAGGCAGAGGGAGAAGCAGGCTCCACACAGGGAGCCCAATGTGGGACTCCGTCCCGGGTCTCCAGGATCACACCCCGGGCTGAAGGAAGGCGCCAAACCGCTGAGCCACCCAGGGATCCCCACCTCATAGGCATTTAATTCTGTAGCTCCTGACTATCTACCTACCTCTCTTTTTAGGGCAGATTCCAAGGAGGCTCAAAGTGGTGAAATGGCTTACCCAGTTCAGACTAAAATTCTCTTTGTTGTTATTTTTAACAATATGCTGACTTTCTCTTCTACTTTAAAAATCATTATACAGTAAAACTGTTTCTGTATACAGCTATGTGAATTTTAGCACATATATAAATTCATGTAATCCTCACCATAATCAGTACATAAAATAGTCTGTTACCCCAAAAACCTTTTTCATGCTGCCCCTTTATCGTCACTCCATCTTGCCATCGCTAACCCCCAGCCACCACTGACCTGTTCTCCATCACCATAGTTTTGTCTTTCAAGCCTATTGAAAAAGTGAAGTCATACATTATGTAATCTTTTAATACAGGCTTCTTTGATGTGGCACATTGCTTGTGTCATTTGAGGTTTTGGTACCTCACTAGTTCATTCCTGTTTACTACTGTGTGGTGTTCCTCTGTATAGAAGTGCCATCGTTGATCTGTAGACTGAAATTCTGGATTCAAAGTTCAGAAGGATTTTTTGAGAGGTGGGGCAGTGGGGTGCTGCTTCAAATTGGCTGGTGAGAGCCAACTATTAAATTTTCAGATAGTGGGATCCCCGGGTGGCTCAGCAGTTTGGCGCCTGCTTTCGGCCCCGGGGTGTGATCCTGGAGTCCTGGGATCAAGTCCTACCTCGGTCTCCCTGCATGGAGCCTGCTTCTCCCTCTGCCTGTGTCTGTCTCTGCCTCACTCTGTGTGTGTGTGTGTGTCACTCATGGATAAATAAAGAAAATCTTCAAAAAAAAATTTTTTCCCAATAGCGTGCCAGCCAGTTGCTAAACGTAGCCATTAGAAGTTAAAATTAAAAGTAAAGGAACTAAATACTCAAAATCCATCACTTTTTAATCATGTTACTGGATTTCACTATTCTGAGATCATGAGGTTATTTCATCTATTGTATCTTTAGGTGGCAATACTATTAATGGGCAACTTCCCAAATTCCTGTTCAGTGGCTTCATGTCGCCATTAAATCTGTCAGATGAAAGACTATGGAAATCTGTACACACTATGGAAATCTGTACATACTACAAATCAGGCACCTGACTCCTTCCTCCTTCCTTTCCTTCCTTCCTTCCTTCCTTCCTTCCTTCCTTCCTTCCTTCCTTCCTTCTTCCAGAAAATAGTTGTCAAACATTTATTTACTAGCACACCATTGGGTGGGAAAAGTTAGAAAGAGCCTAGATTCTCCCTACAGCAAAGACTTCACCCATTGTCCTCATTGGTTTCTGCCTCACCCCTCTCTACCCCAGCTTTTCTAATGGATTCTAGTTGAGTCTTCTTGGGAAGGGATGGGGAGAGGGGCACACTAAACACGGCAAAAAGCCTGACATCCTGCAGTTGGCCCAAAAGCTGCCAGAAGCAATATGTGCACCCTGAGCTGGAGTGAAGATGCTTGGTTACCACTGTGCTTCACAGGGGCATGGAGCATAATTCTTCTTTCCTACTTCCTCAACTTTTCCCACAGCATGAACCCTACCTGATAAGTGCTCCTATCTAAACCCACTCCTCACCCAAGCTCTCCCTGCCTTGGATCTCCTCAATGAAATGAGGGAGCTAGATGGAATTAGAGTTTGCAGAAACCTGGGTTCAAAGGCACACCTCCCGGGGAACACCAAGATGAGGAGGCTGAGAAGAGAGGCTGGGCGGGGAGGGAGATTCTGGACCCCCCACCTCCGTACTTTAATTAAAGCTTCTTCACTTTTATGCTTCACTTTAATGTTTTATAGATAAGGGGTCAACGTAAGATTTCCTTTGAAAAAAAGGTTTCTGCTGCTAAAAGAAAGTAAAAACTCTTTGAACATTTCTGTTTAACTCTAAAAATTCCCTCATCTGAATTACATACAGCAAGAGCCTCCCAAATGATCTTCCCATCTCCACTCTTGCCACCTCCCTTCTTCCCTCTCCCACACACAACAGCAGCCACAGTGATCCTGTTAAAATGCAAATCAAATCATATCACTTTTCTCCTCAAAACTCTGCCATGTTCCCTTAGTGGTCAGGATAAAATCTAAAGTCTTTAACATGCCCCGTAAGATTCCACAGGGGCTGGCCCCCAAGCTCTCCCTCTGACCCCCATTCTCACCACCACACTTAGCACATACCCAGCCTCTGTGCTCTTCCTCACAGGTACCAGGCATGGTTCAAGCACATTTCCACCCCAGAACTTTTGCATTGCTTTCTGGAATGCTCTTCCTCCCTCAAAGATATGGCCAAGTGTCACTATCAGTGAAGTTCCAAATCCTCCTGTCAAAGCTGCATCTTTTCACTGTAGCTCTTTCTCCCCTCCTTAACCTAAAAAATGTGTTTTGTGATTTAAAAACTAGGTCATGTTTGTTTTAGAAACTGGAGAAAATATGAAAAAAAATATAAATAAGAAAATAAAAATAATCCATTACCATAAATCCAGAGATAAAAACTAATATTTTGTTATATTTCTTTCTAGCGTTTTCCTTTTCCCTTCTTTTGATCTTATTCTTCTTCAGAGTAAATTGTGTACAAAGTTTAATAATCAACTCGATGTATTATAAAAAGCAGCCATTTCCTACCTCTTCCATAACCCCTACTCAAGCCAATCATTTTCTCTCTCTTTTTCTTTTTTAAGATTTTATTTATTTGGGTGGGGGAGGAGAGCACAAAGGGAGAATGAGAGGGAGAAGCAGACTTCCAGGACCCTGAGATCATTACCTCAGCTGAAGGTAGACGCTTAATCAATTGAGCCACCCAGGCACCCTGCCAACCACTTTCAACAACTGTAATTGATTTTTAATTTTTTTGTTACTTTTTAAAAATATTTTATTTATTTATTCATAAGACACACACAGAGAGAGAGAGAGAGAGGCAGAGACATAGGCAGAGGGAGAAGCAGGCTCCCTGCAGGGAATCTGATGCGGGACTTGATCCCAGAACTCCAGGATCACCACCTGAGCCAAAGGCAAGACACTCAACCACGTGAGCCACCCAGGCATCCCAATTTTTTTGGTTATTGTTTCCAAATCTGTAACAAAACAGAACTAAAATATTTCTAGGCATCATGTCTTGATTTCCACAACGGAAGGACAGAAGGTCCTTCTCCAGCCCTCTCCTCTCACACAGGAGCACACACTTTCTGCCCCTCTGTCCTCCTAATCTATAGACCTTCAGGATCAGTCAACATTCAGTGTTATGTAATGATGACTATGCAAATGCAATGGATCATGGGATATTATACTGTTACTTTTTCTTTACGATTATTTGTTTGCCTGGAGTTACTAATTTTACAGTTTCTTATTTTATTGTTTCCTTAATTCTGTGTCCTTATCATTAAAAAAAAAAAAATCAAACTTCATCAGTTGCCTAAATGTTCTCAACAGGCATTCAAACACATTACATGTTCCATCATTTTCATTTTTTGAAGCACTCTCCTCCCTTCACCTTCTGACATGGTCCAAACTAAAATGGTTTCTCTGTACATGTGGGACATTGCTGACTTCTAGAATTTCTCTTCACCATCATCCTAGGCACTGTTTCCTGACTCCTACATCTTTCTTTTTTCTTGGTTTACTCTGTTGTTTTGGTGGAGTGTATGCTCCAAAAGCGTCCCAGGCAAGGCTGCATGGAAGATACCCTTCTTTCTTTTTTTTTTTCTTTCTTTCTTTCTTTCTTTCTTTCTTCTTTCTTTCTTTCTTTTTCTTTCTTTCTTTCTTTCTTTCCTTTTTCTTTATTTCTTCATTCATTCTTTCTTTCTTTCTTACCTTGCACATCTGAAAATGCTTTTGTTCTGCCCTCACAGCTCATTGATAATTTGGCTGGAAGTAGAATTCTAGGTCTGAAATCATTTTCCTTCAGAATTTGGCAGGCATTGCTCCATTGTCTTCCAGCTCCCAAAGTTTCTCAATAGAAACCATTCTAATTAATGATCCTTTGTAAGGGACATGTTTTTGCTGTCTGGAGGGTTTTAAGCCCTTTCTTGGGCTTAGAGTTCTGAAACTTCATGAAGCTGTGAGTGTGGGACAATTTCCACCCGTTGTGCAATTGTGATGGGCACTTGGTGGCCTTTTCAATCCGGAAACTCACATTTTTCAATTCTGGGAGTTTGTATTGAATTCTTTCTTTGCCAGGCCTCCCCCTCTTTTGTCATCTGTCTTCTCTTTCTCAAATCCCCATTATTTGGAACTCCTGGGCTACTTTTCTAATTTTCTCACCTTTTCTCCCCAACTTATCCACCTCTTTGTTTTATTATTCTGCTTTTTTTTTTTGAGAGGTTTGTTTCTTCAATTTTCCAATTATTCTACTATGTTTTTCATTTTTATCATCATTATTTTTTTTAAAGATTTCATTCATTTATTCACGAGAGACACAGAGAGAGGAGAGAGGTAGAGACACAGACAGAGGGAGAAGTAGGCTCCCTGCAGGGAGCCTGATGTGGGACTTGATCCCAGGTCTCCAGGATCACGCCCTGGGCCGAAGGTGGTGCTAAACCGCTGAGCCTCCCAGGCTGCCCCTCATTTTTGCCATCATTATTTTTTAATTTCCAACTGCTCCTTTCTGCCCTGTGAATATTACTTTTTATGTAGCATACTGTTTTTATTCCCAAGTTGCAATATCTTTTATCTCTTTAAGTATTTAATAAATTTTCTCCCTTCCTTACCCTCTCTCTTAGGAGTTTTCTTCTTCCTACATAGTCTGTTTCCTCCAGGTTGCTTTTTTCCCAGGCATTTGGTTTTCATTTGGTCATTCTCATGAGAACCTGTCCTCAGATGTCTGGTAATCCTTGGCCATCTGCTCCTCTGAGGAAGAGGGAAGAAAATGCTGATTGATAGCTCTGAATAAGCAGGTGGGGCTTGCTGACTGTAGAGTTTCACTCTAGGGTGTGATCAGGTTGCATTATTTGGTTGGAAAACTCCCATATCAATATCTTTAGGCCTTTCTCTCTTGAAATGGTCAGGCTCTCCAGAGAGTACCTCTCTGAACTCCTGCTGGAGGGTATAGGCCTGGCTGCCATCATTCCTGGGAAAGAGGGCCTCAGCATCCAGGATACGTACACTCACTTAATCCCTTGACTTGTGTCCAGTCCGCCATTCTCAACTGGGCAGGAAGTCTTCTCTAGAGAATCTGGCTCCATCATCCCACCAGAGGTACCTTGTTCTTCTCTGTGGAAAAGAAGAGATGATCTCAAGAGCTGACTCCAAATTTGGGATCTATATTTATCATCTGTCCCCTACACAGGCACACACACACTATTCCAGATTCACCTGGCCTACCACTTCCTGCACACTAGAAGGTGATGCATGTAAGCTGGATTGGTTCTCAGCTTTCTCCTCTGCCCACAGAGCATGTAAACTTCTCAAGTTTGCCTTCTGGCTCTCACTCTCAGTCCTGTCACCTCCTCATCCTTTAGCCTTATCCATGAGTATCTATGCCTTAAAAGAGCCTTTATTTCATTCTATCGGGTCTCAGGAGAGAGTAAAAGCAGATGCATTTTCAATCTGACATCGGTATCCAACAGCTCATCATCTCTGTCTCCCTATTTGCTGATTATCCATCTTCCCTCACTAGAACATGAGCTCTATGATGTCAAAAACTGATGTTTTGGTCATCCCCGTATCCTTGGTTCCTAGAATAGAGCCTGGAACATACTACATGATGAATAATGATGAATAAAGGAATATGTGTAAGAAAGAAAGAGGATCCCTCCAGGTCTATTTCTATTTTGTGAGTTTTGCCTCCATTTCCCAAATGTATTCTAACTTTCCTTCTCTTGGGCCATGTCCTTTTAACCCAAAGACTTCCCACTTCACTGTTTACTCCTTTATTCCTTCTTGGCAGTTTTTTATTTTTCCTGGCTCACTGCTACCTCTCCTCTCTCTTGCTACTACCTGGCATCGACTTCAGTGTCAATTTTCATGAGGGAGATTGAATTTTCACTCAGTAAAGCACACCTGCTACATTTGTAGGAGCTGAGAAAACACAAAGAGAGAGAGGACTTGGTTCCTATGTCCTCTGAATAAACATAATTTAACTAATTCTCTTTTAAAAGTTAAGATTCCTTTTGAGATTCTAATTCAAGCCAGGTTTAAAAAGAAAAACCCAAAGGAACATCAAATTACCAGAGAGCCAGGAGCAGATGGGTTAATAAGAAAAGATTTGGGGATGGGGAATTTGAGGGATTATTGAGAGGGAAAGAGGACTAAGCTTTTAGACAAAGAAAAGCCAAATTAACACAGTGCTCACATTCACCCTTATCCTTCCAACCCCTCCTCCACTCCCTCATCCCTTGGTAAAAACCAGGGCTAATTAAAAAAGAAGAAAATTGATCATTTTTAATTTAAGAAAGTATTTATTTAATTTTCTAGTATGTTTCAGTACTAGGGAATAAATTATGTCTGGTATCTGCTCTTACAAAGTTCGAGCCTAGTGAGAGATTCAGACTACAAACAGGTAAACAAATAAACAGCACACACAGTAGTGGGTCTTTGAGGGAAATGAGGATTCAGTAACAGAAGATAACAGATCAGGATGGGGGGCACCTGGATGGCTCAGTTGGTTAAAGCATAAGACTCTTGATTTCAGCTCAGGTGGTGAGAGTGAGCCCTGTATCAGGTTCTGTGCTAAGCATGGATTCTCTCTCTTGCTCTCCCTCTACACCTCCTGTCCCTCCATCTCATAAATAAATAGATGATAGATAGATGATGATGATGATGATGATAGATAGATAGATAGATAGATAGATAGATAGATGATAGATAGATAGATAGATAATAGATAGATAGATAGATAGATGATAGATATATAGATGATGATAGATAGATGATAGATAGATAGATAGATAGATAGATAGATAGATAGATAGATAGATGATAGAATAGATAACAGAAGGGACTTCCTTAGATGAGGTTGGACAATGAAGGCTCCTCTGAGAAAGAGTGATGAATTTTGGGGGGAATTGAATTCCAGTCATTTATATTCCTCTTTCCCACCCAAAGTACTCTTTATCTATTAGAAATTTAAACTCTCCCTCATATGCAGACATGTTGTTAGGTTATGTGTGGTCCCACCCTCAACTCCAAGGAGGAGGTAAACCTGTTGATTTAAACAAGTCCAATTCCTCCCCACTGTCTTGATGTCCTACCCCAGGTAGTAATCACAGATTTAAATAAATAAACAAGTCCAATTCCTCCCCACTGTCTTGATGTCCTACCCCAGGTGACTGGTTTAGACACAGGCATGTGATACAACTTAGTCCAATGAGAGACAGAACCCCTATACTTGAATAGGAACTACCAGAAAAGACCCTCTCTCTTCTCCTGGAGATGATAGTGTGAAGATGTGAGTCCAGAAAATGACAGCCATTTTGTGACCATGAGGAAAGAGCTACAGCTATACAGTAAATGAGAGAAATGGGGTCCTCAGTGACATTTATCCAGCCTTTCTTGAAGACAAGCACTATTTGTGGACTTTTTATATACAAGAGCAAATAGATTCCCTTTTTTATTTAGGGTAGTTTGAGTGGGATTTTCTCATTTGCAATCAAAACAAAACAATCATAACTACTAGAGAAGTGACATTTAAGCTGAGGACTGAGAAAGAACTAACCAAGAAAGAGGAAGTAGTAGCATTCCAGGCAAAGGAACCAGCCCTGAGAAAGCCCTAGGGGAAGAAAAATCTTAGTGGGTTCAGGAAACTAAGAAGAGGCCACTGTGGGAGCCACAAGATAGAGAGTGAGCTCAGGCCAGATTGGCAGGCAGGGGGTCATGGGAAGGAATTCAGATGTTTGGATTTTATTCTAAGGAAATAGGAAGCCCCGCTCAGATTTATGTTTCGTAATGATGCGGTTGCTGAGAGGAGAGTGAGCTGGATATGGGCAAGAATGAAAGAGGAATATCAGAAAGGGTCTTGTGGTTTTCAAAGCAAGAGAAGGTGGCTTTTTGGGCTAAGGTGGTAGGGGTGTGGGTGTGATATAACAACAAAATGTACACTTTTATAGTCATTTCTTTCATTAATTTGTTCAACCACAGGTAAGAAAAGTCTCAACATACCACTGTATTAAAACTGAAGACTTAAAAAAAATAAAATAAAACTGAAGACTTAGAGATGAAAATACACTCTCTCTATCCACAAAGAAATTTCCATTTAGAGGACAACAGCCTGGCAAATGACTTTAACAATATAAAAAGACCTATGGTAGAGCTAATTACAAGATGCTCGAGGAACATTGGAGGAAAAGCATCAAGTTAGCCTGAGAAAGTCAGCTATGGCTTGGAAGAAACAGAGACTTGAATTTGTGTTTGTGAAGTCAGCAAGAAGGATGTTCTAGACAGGGTGGAATGCCTATAGTTTGTACTGGGGAAACAAGTACTCAGGTATTTCCAGAGCTCCAGTTGCAAGGAGGGACCATAGTAGAAATAGTAGTCTCCACATTTTTCAGTCCCGTTGCAATTAAGTGATAAACTGGCCAATGAGCTGTGGGTGTCGCTTTTAGGCTGATGCACAGAACTCATGCTCACATTCTAGCTCTCTCTTCTCCCTCCGTGGCAATTATGGAGGAAACCTAGTGAAATGAAAATGTCATATTGTCATGGCAACTGGATTTCTGACTCGCTGCATAGAAAACAGGCCCTTTGGAGAGTCATCCAAATTTGCAGCACACTTTATATAAATAAAAAATAAACTTTTGTTGTGTTAAGCCACTAAGATATTGGGGCTGTTTTTTCAGTATATCATAACTTAGCCTGACTAATATACAGAGTGTTGGGATAGGACCAGACAGGAGAGCAGGGACCAAACCACAGAGAGACTTGGTGGTCAGATGCATTGCTCAAGGGCTGTACTTTATCTTGTAGGGATTTAAGAATCATCAAAGAGATGAGAGTGACATTATGAGACCTTTCTGGCCACAGCAAAATTGATGGATGGATGGATGGATACTTGGATTTAGGGCTTGAGGAGTCAAAGTGGTTCTTAAAACCAAAGCAACTAGAAGAGAGGTTGTGGAAATAGTATAAGAGAAAGATGATGACAGTATGAATTAGGGCAATGATACCAGCATAGTGTATAAGTTTGACATATGTCTGGAGGGAGAATGCACAGAGATTGTAAGTGAATATTCTATAGGGGCAGGAATGAGAGGAGAGAGAGGATGAAAGTTCTGACTCACTTAACATGCTACTTTCTTAGCCCTGATAACAAACAACCTTAATCACTATGGGTCCAACCACTGTCAGTGCCATGAAAGGACCAGGAAGAAGAGCTGAAAGAGAAGGTTTTCTGGCAAAATGGAAGCATGCTGGCCATGAGTGAAAGGAGCCTCCTAGGAGACCAGGCCTGATCTTTCTGACTTAGATTAGTTCATTGAACCTCTCTGGACTTTCCTTATCTGTCAAATGAAGTCATTGGGCTTAATGATCACATGGTCTCTTTCCATTTTAATATCATAACTCTCAAAAAAGAAACAGAGGAATGAGGAACAGAAAGAAGAGTAAGAATGTGAAGAAGGTAGATGAGGAAACTAGCTAGAAACAACAAGGGGAAAAAAAGAGAGAAGAAAAGAGGGGGAAAATAGGTGTGGTTGCTTGATATGAGATTCTCGAACCCTTGGGTTAACCCAGCATCCCATTAGCTCAACTCAGCCAAAGTTCAGTTTTATGGTGTAAGTAGATTTTGTCTCAGCTAACGTATGTCATTGTTTATGCTCATTAAATTTGTACTTTTAGTCATTAATATTATGATTATCCCTAATTCACAATAACAGATCAATGATTCAAAAGTGGTACTGATGAAAATAGTGATGTAAATACCATAATTCAAGATAGTGTCTTATATATAAAGAACAGATTCAAGGACAAATGAAGGGAGGTAAAGCAATATGTACTAGGAGAAGTAAGAATATGGCTATGATAACCAAGCTAAAAAATATATAAGTCTGTAAGAATAGGAAGTATGAGCAGAAAAGTCTGAAAACTGGATTGTAGTGGACTGGTGATGCATTTGCCCCTAGCCCTCCAGGGTGATATCCATTATAAAAATTATTTCCAATAACAGCAGGAAACCATGAAAACTTCAGTGGTGTTTTCCCACAAAGTACAATGACTTATTTTGATAGAGCAATAAAGTTTTTCCAGAGCAACTACAAACAATGTAAGTGCTTCCCAACACAAAATTGATGGATTTTATTGCTAAAAGTGATGGAGAAACCAAAACTACAGAGGTATCATAAAGGATGCACTCTTCACAGAAAAAAAGGGATATGCTGTACTGTTGCCAAGAAGTTTGTAAAACCAGCTACAAAGGTAATGATAATACTATGTTGGAAAAGAAGCAGAACTATCAGTAAGATTTCTCTATCAAAGAACATTGATAGATGTTGCATAATATCAGTAGTATACACTGGGGGGGAAAGCTGGTATCATGTTTATGCAGATATTTCAAAATGGACAAAATTCACTGCAGTGATAGGGCACATATCTGAAAGAGAAGTACTCCCCCAACCTCTTGTAAAAACAGCTTTATTGCGATATAATTTATAGACCATACAATTCACCCACTTACACAAATCAGTGACTTGGGGTATGTTACATTACTGAATTTTTTTATTGTGGTAGAAATATATACATAAAATTCGCCACTTTAACCATATTTAGGCATACAATTTAGTGACTTTAAATATTTAAAGTGTTGTGCAACCATCACCCCTACCTAAAAGACTCTTTTTACTGAGATTTTGTCCATCTGATGATGGTTTATCACTGAAGAATCCAAGCTCTACGTAAGATGATTTTCAATACTTTTTTTGTGAGTTGTGACATAAAGTGGGAAAGTATATAGGCATCACTTTTGGCAAAGTTCCATCTCTGTGCTTCAAGGAAGGAATTCCCAGTGAGTTGAAGAAAGCACATCTGAACCCAAATCTATTCACTGCTTCCCTCAAAGAGGTTGGCTGTCAGCAACATGTCCTGATGCCTTGATGGTTTTGAAGGTGTTTCCCCAGGAGGCAGGCTCTGAGGTGGAGATTAGCGTACAGGATGTGTATGCTATTATTAAGGCATATGCTTGGGATCAACAACTGTTATAGGGAAAGAAAAGATGTAAGATTGAGGAGAAGGAGAAGCTGTGGACAGTATACCAACAAAGTCCTCAGCCGTCCCCCATGGAATTATGGATATCAAAGAAAGCTCTTCAGGACTTAACTGAATAGAGGGGATGAGACCGAAACCTCATACCCCCTTATGGATCAGTGACTGGACATAAGCTGTCTCTTGAGTAAGGAAGTTTCCTTAGCCAAGGCAATCACCCAAAGGGGATAAAAGATGGGAGCTATCTTCCATCTACATTCCCAGCAGGAAGAGGAATTTGTCCTTTAGCCCTAAGGGAAGATCTGAGAAGTGCATCCTGGTAACCAGCACGCTCCACCCCTTGCTCAGCTCATTTCTCAGACCCATTTCTTCATAGGCTCTGGGAGCAGCGCCTACATTCCCCTGGGGGAAACTTAACAGAGGAAGTTTGGCGAGATAAACTATAGCCCCTATAACCACAGCTGGTCTCAGGGCTGTGACTGAATTTCTCACCTCCACAATTGGTTCTGGATTCCCCTCCTCCTTAGGTGCACATTGGTTAGTCTCACTGGTTTTCCTGGTGGCATGACACAGACCCTCACAAGTGAATGGCCTGAGCTCCTGGGCACCATGCCTGTCTCAGGCCAGGGTGGCCAAACTTTTCCAGTTATCATCAAAGTTGTATGAGGAAGTTAGGAGAGGTACCAGAGTTGATCACCTGAATGCCATATTCTTCCCTGGTCTCACTGTGTAACAGCAGCCCTACCTCTTCCTCATGATTAGGATCAATTGCTCCTGCCAAGGTGACTCCAATTGCTCCTTGGTGACTCCTCTTCTTACCTGCTGATCTTTTGGCACTAGGAGCCTGAAGTGTGCAGGTAGCAGCCATTGCTTGTAGTTCAATGGGACTATTGCTTTGTTCCCTCACAGAAGTGTTCATGGTCTCCTTTAGAAGCTAGGATCTCTCAACCATAAAGCCCAGAGTTCTGGGGATGAGTAGCATGAATATCCATGCTATTGGGCCCATGCACAGCCTCCATCCTGGCCACCATCGCTACTTTATTCATATCCTATTGGACCAGCACTGAGACACTTGGTGACAGAGCCTGGCTGATGTCATCTGGCCAAGTTGCTTTGTCTACTTAGTTGTTTAGTGCCTCTTCCATACTGGATGCTCTTTGTGAGCTTTATCATGAAAAACAAAGAACTCCTCCCTTGTTTCATACTCCCAGATGTTCATCCACATGAATCTACCCCAGATATCCTTGTTTTTGACCTTCCAATCTTACTCCTTTCAGGCCCCTGAATAATCCATTCACCACTGATCTAGAGTCTGAATATATTCCAACCTTGAGGCCACTTTTCCTTCTGTACAAAGGTGAACCACTAGAAGCCCTATTCATTGGGAGGATTTTCCATCACCATTTCTCTCAAGGCTACCCTGAGGAGGACTATAGTACAATCACCATGATTTTCAGTTTAAACATACCAAATCAAGCCATACACAAACCAAGCTTGAGGTTTCTCCTCTTTTATCAGCTGGTCATAGAAAATCCTATATAGCCATAGAAGTGAGCTGAGGTGGCGTGCCTGGGTAGCTCAGTTGGTTAAGTGTCTGCCTTTGGCCCAGGTCATGTCATGATCTCAGGGTCCTGGAATCAAGTCCTACTTAGGCTCCCTGCTCAATGGGGAGTGTGCTCAGTGGAGAGTCTCCTTTGCCCTCTCCCTCTGCCCTAACCCCTACCCCTCTGCACAGCTCCCCCTCTCCCTGCTCACGCATTCCCTCTCTCTCTCTTTCTCCATCTCAAATAAATAAATAAAATATTTTTTTTAAAAAGATGAAATGTACTGAAGGAAGGGCACTGCTGCAACCATGGTAAATGACATGGGGCTCTGGATTCTATAATAGCATCTCCTATTGTCAGGCCTGGGATACAGAACACAAGTGCCACTGAGCTTGGTCATGCACCAGCATTCCTTATCACTTTGGTCAGTGATGTGTCCTCCTGGCCCTTCCTTAGAACATAATCATCATGTGGGTTTTATACCCTTACATAGGATATTCACTCTCATGGGCCCACTTCTCTGAGCCTTTTAATTCCTTCATCCACAATCTACCATAGAAATACTGTCATTTCTGCTTCAATTAGTGTAGACCATCACTTTTCCCAAGCTTCTAAGAGCCATCTTAGCCACATGTTTGTGCTTTTTCCTGGGGGTACTTACCACGGTGTTAAATCCAGTATCTAGGAGAGTGCTCCCATGTTGATAAACTCCCTTTTGTCAAATGTATGTTCTGCACTTCCCAGTCCTGCACCTTCGGAATCCAGCACTCTCCTGGATCCTGTTGGTACAAGTTGGGTAGCCTGCACTTCCCTCCCTGGACAGGATCAGCATGTCCTCACCTGAGTTATGTTGTGATTTACCCTTAATCATTGATTTAATGAACAGAAAAGGAAAGGAACAAAGAAATGCATGTTGTCTTACAGGGAAAGGTCTCTGTGTCATCTTCAGGCAAATGGGAAGCACCAGTCCTTAATAGGGAGATGAGGGCCACATGTGCAGGTTCATAGTGTTCTGGTAATTCTCAGGATTCAAGATATATGAATGCATCAACCCCGGTGTCCCAAGCCCATGTATCCAATTTTTTCCCCAAACAAGGCCTTAACCTTATAATAGCAGACCAGCCATAGCTAGCGGTTTTAGTACATTTTTAGAGTTCAGTCACTCTTAAAATTAGGTACGGGGCCAGATCCTCAACATTCTCTCCTATTGAAGGAAATGAAAACCCCATCATATGCTACCAAGGAGGCCCTTTGAATTTCATACTTGGATTTTAACTATCAGTTAATGACTCTCAGATTTTGGTGTTATTTCCAGAGTGGAGTTTAGGTATAGCTACCAAACCCCACTATCCTTAATTTATCATTTCCTCCTTATTTCTCAAAAACCTAATACATTGCATGAGCCATCACATTGTCTTCCATTTGTATATCACCCCAGTCCACCACTGGTAAGATTTCAGTTGTGCTGCCACATACAATTAGGGGCCATCTGTGCCCCCACCTACATCAATGATGGGGTTCTTGTTACTACCAGGCAGCATGTAACCTGGACCCAAACTCCCACCCCTGTGACTGCTCTCTCCCATCTCTTCTGGTGCCAGCTACCACATATTGGATTTCCTCCAGAAGCAGATTTGAGAAATGTTAACATGCAGGGCATTTATTAGGGCTTACTTTTACAACCAAGAGAAAGGAAGCAGGATTGGGCAAAGAAAGAATTTGAGCAGTGATCCAGTCCTAAGTTAACCCCTTAGGGAGTTCTGAAGTGGGGATGACCCTTCAGAGTTGTCCCCACCTAGAACAACAGATGGACCCTCTCTACCTAGACACTGATCAGTCAGCCCCTGGAAGGAGACATGACCTTGGGTGAGGCATTTTTCTTCATCATCATTGCTGTACTTCCAGCAACTGGGAGGTAAAGGGGGGGGTAGTGAACAAGCCCTTCATTTCTGGAGGGAGATCTGGGCAGTGGACATTACAGCACCCACCACAGAGGAAATGGTGAAAAGTAGGAACATGATGAAATTGCAGTCACCAATAGATAATGACATATGTTGGCTACTCACGAGGAAGGAGGTTTTGAAACAAAAGATGAGATAAAAATAATTTCTTCATGGATGTACCTCAAGGACATTATGCTAAGTGAAATAAGTGAGAAAAAGACAAATACTGTATGATTTCTCTTATATGTGGAATTTTATAAATAAGATAACTAAACTCATAGATACTGAGAACAAATTGGTGGTTGCCAGAAGCAAGGGTGGGGTGGAAGTAGTTTAAATAAAGTGAAAGGAAAAAATAAAATAAAAATTAAAAATAACAATTTCTTCATGATCATTTCTATGATTTCCAGTGGTTTGCCATAAGGTATATATATGTCATTGATATATTCAGCATTATCAATAGCCTCAACCTGTATGGAAATGTGAAGGATTAGATATCAGGGTATTTTTTAAAGACTGAATCATGGTGTAAACAGCTCAAAAATACAAATAATAATAATAATTTTTTGATTCATTGCCAGCATTTTTTGACTCATTGCCAGCAAAACCTGCAATGTATCATTTTATATATTTAAACACCTGAATGTGGCAATAAGACATAAATAAATACTTTCCACAGCCATATGGAACCCAAAAATAGACTAGGAATTTGTTTGCCATTATCTCCTGATTTGCAGCAGCCAACTGTCCCACATTTGAGTGTGATAAGCTCATCTGCTGAGCATCTGACAAACATCAGATACAGTCTTCAGAGAGCACTCTCTCTGTAATTTCTGGATCTGTGTAAGATTGAAATATCCTAAAACAAACATATGTGCTTTCCCCCAAACCTTCTAATTGTAAGATACGATTTTCTAATTTAATAAAATAGAAAAAGAAATAAAAATATTTAAAAAGAACTAAGAAAAGATAAAAGAAGCAAAAAAAAGCACCTGGCATAGCCCAAATACTTGACTCAAGTGGTTGATATAAACAGATTATGAATATGTCAATGAAAGATTGCCAGCAACATCATCCATCTCACTGCAAGGAGACAATTATCATTTGATTTCTAACATTGTGTTTTATTTTGTGATGAATACAATTTTGTAATCAACTTGTTATAATTTACCTAAATTCATGGATAGAGGTTTGACACCCCCATACATACACACCGTACCCCTCAACCAGAATAGATCTATTTTTACCTTAGTAAATATTAAGGTTTCTCCCATAGGACATGTGTTTTCAAGTGAAAAGATATAGATCATAGTGTTAAAATCAAGTTTAAAAACCAGAACACTAAATTATCTGGAACCCCTTAATTAGGCTATAATTTATCTAATTATTCTGTTTTAATTATATTATCCTGTTTTATTATTTATTTATTATTATTATTTTTTAATTTGGGCATAGTTGACAAAAAATGTTACATTAATATCAGGTATACAACGTAGTGATGCAACAATTCTATACATTATGTTATGCTCACCAAAGTATAGGTACCATCTGTCACCATATGATACTATTACAATATCATTGACTACATTCCCAATGCTGTACCTTTTATTTCTGTGCTTTATTCATTCCCTAACTGGAAGCCTGTAATCTCCCACTCTCATTCAACTATTTTGCCCAAACCCCCCCTTTCCCTTCCCTCTGATAACCATCAGTTTGTTTCTTTATGGGCCTGATTATGCTTTTTGTTTGTTTGCTTATTAATTTGTTTTGTTTTTTAGATTGCACATACAAGAGAAATTGTAGAGTATTCATCTTTCTCTGTCTTATTTCACTTAGCATAATTGCCTCTAGGTCCATCCATACTGTCGCAAATTTTAGCCTGTTTTATTATCTTCATTGTCTTTATCATGTACATTTGTCTACTTGTTTGTTGCATGTCCTCCTAATTAAAACATAAGCTCGCTGAGTACAGTCTTTTCACCCCTGTATCCCCACCACCTAGAACAATGCCAGGCACAAAGCACACACTTACTAAATATTTACTGAATAACTAAATGAATGATGCTTTGACTTATCTATCCATCCATCCACCTACTTATCCATCATATACCTATGCCTCCATCATACAAGAAAGCCATGCATACTAGTGAGTAAGTTTGGTTATCTACTTCAAGGACTGAATAAGTTTTATATTTATATTATGTGAAATAATATTCTGGAGAAGGAGTCCTAAGATGGAAGTCCACAGACCCAACAAAGTGGTGACTGGAGGAGTCATCTTCCACCTTCATTTCCCCAGTGCTTCCAGGGGTAATGACAGGAGGGCAGCCAGCAAAAGAGAAAAAGGACCTCGAGCAGGCACAGCTGGGAACTTGTTTCATCAATTTTATTATGCTTTGTGCTGACTTCTTATTTTAATAACCTCCTCCCCAATACCTTGCTAACCCAGCCTAAATCACCCCTTTGTACAATACAGTACATATATGATGCCCAATAATATGTTCTTTGTTCTGTCTTCCCCCTGCCCATATAGTTCCATTTATTATCTAACCTTACTGAGGCATTTTCAGCAATCTTTTCATGTTACTCCACATACATTTTCTAAAAAACCAGCTGTCCAATTTAGGCCATCCCTGGAGATTATTGACCAGGTTGGATTTGCATTTATGAGCACATAACTGAAGCTGACATGGCCTTTACCAGAATTGATAGCTCTTGGAGCAATTTGCCTTCACAGCATTTTACAAACAGCTTCATAATACGTCTAAGGGCAAGGCAGATTTTTAATTAGTGTCACTAATAGCTAAGTATTCCGAGGTGAAATAATTAAGTGGCTGGACCAATAGGAGCAAGGATGGAAGGTGAACTTGAAGTCTGTGCAAGTTTGAAAAGGTAGAAGTTTCCACCTGTCTTTGGGGTGGTGTCGGGAAGCTGTTCTCTTTGCTGAGATGACTCTTCTGTTAGCAGTGATCAGGAATTAACTGCTGGCAAACTTGATTTCTATATGTGCCATATTTTGAAACACCCTTCTCCCTTTAGCTTCTCCTCTTGTTTAATTGTGCTTGCGCTACTTTACAAGCAAAGCAGCTGCCTGTGTGGAGAAGAGGTGCACCATTCAGATTCATGGTTTACAGTTTGCTAAATGTAAGCCTGCCTAATCCTTTCATATCATTGGATTACTCTCCCCAAGCAAGTTTTCCCAGCTTTCATCATGAGAATGGGCTCCCTGCCAAGAAACCACTCATCCCAGCTCAGGTCCACCTGGTCTTTCCCGGATTGTCAACTCCTCCATCTTCGGCCATTAAAAGGGCTTTCAGACCAAATATTTGCACAGCCATTTCTGAAAGCCAAACACGAAATCTTTGTTCCAAGGAGTCACTAGTCTCTATCCAGGATTCTGATCTGAATTATTATCAGGAAAAGAGAAAGAGAGCTTTTGATCATTGGGTCAGTTTTCTTTTAATATCCTCTAATTAGATCAAAATCAATTTATTTAAAGTTTAAATAATGACCAAGGTCAGATCAGACAATTTAGAGAAGACAATATACCTATTAGTACTAATGCTCTCCAGAGGTGGCTGCATTCGGAAAGTAGGTTGAGAAAGCCATCCTAAAATTCCTAATGCCTCATAAATGCTACATCAATTAAAGTTTTAAAGGTTTTTTTTTTTTTTTTGAAAATTCATGGTTATTTGCTGCCTAATTTCCTCCACAGGTCCAGAGAAGGGGACCTTCTTGAGTTTCAAAGGGAAAGGGTTCTTTGCGACTCTGAAACCGAACAAGGAGTTTGATTCACACACTCCTCTGTCAATCACTTCTGAAATTCTGAGCATGTGTAAACTCTCTCACAGAGCCATACAATAGCACCTTGCTATTCCGTCACTGATTTTGATACATCCTCAGCTAAACTTGAATAACTGTAAGCAAGCAATTGGCATGGGGAGGTGTGAGGAAAGAGTCCCTTTCCAATCCAGGTACCCTGACTCAGGATTTTAGGACCGAAGGGCTGCAAACACCCAGACATACACTTTGAACACTAAATCCATTAAACTGTTATGAAGGGACACCTGGGTGGCTCAGTGGTTGAGTGTCTGCTTTGGCTCAGGGCGTGATCCCGGATTCCCGGGATTGAGTCACATAGGGTTCCTTGCCTAGAGCCTGCTTCTCCTCCCTCTGTCTGTGTCTCTCATGAATAAATAAATAAAATCTTTAAAAATAAATAAATAAACTGTCATGAAAACAAAAGGTTCTTCTGTACATTTCCCACTTTTTTTACTTCCAGGAGTCCAAATGAATTCAACATTCAAAACATTGAATGTATACTCAATGGCAATATGCTGGGTAGGCTTCCATTATGCTGTTTTATTTTTTTTTTTTTCATTATGCTGTTTATTTTTTTTTTTTTCATTATGCTGTTTTATTGATTTAGTTGAGCCCAACCAGTCAAAAGTGGCAAGACAGAAAAATGTATTTTCCGTGGCCCAAGGCCTCCCTTCCACATTCTCTGGCCCTTCTATTATTTTCCAGAGCTGCCATAGCCAAAGGAGACGGAGGGCGAGTCTGGAAGACACCACTTTCACTACTCCCTTTCCTCTAGTCTTCTAGAGGACACAGGCATCAAGGCCTTGCAAGCCCTCCCCAAGGATGGCACCTCTGGTTTAAATAAAGTGATCCATATGAGTGTGAACTCTGAGAAGACCAAGAAAATGCCTTGCTACACAGCTGATTGAAATATATCTTATTTTAAAACATAAATTCCTTGAAGACAAGAGATTATATTTTTGGTGAAGAGTAGATGGTGACATCTAACAAATGGTGATAAGAAACTAACTGGAACTCAGCTTCCATTCATAGAAGTCTGTTTGGCTTGGTATGCACTCACACTCCCAAGTTTCACTTTGCATTTCTGGGTTCATCAAACCCTCAGATTTCAATATTGAAAGTCAAAGCGAAACCCCCCGTGAAGAAAACCACACTGATTTTTACCTGCTTTAATGTCAATGTTTTGAGAAACTAGTATTAAATCAGTCCACTTCACTCCACGCACACCTTTTGGTCTATATAAAAACCTGCAGTGAATTGTCAGCAAATTTGACTTGACTCAGATGCTCACCAACGGGAGGGTTTTTAATTAAATCCAAAGCCTTCACATTGATTTTAAAATGTTTTTAAGGATTCTTGCAAGAATGTCTTGTTTCAGTCAAGTATTTAAGGGTTCAACCTATTGTAGGTGCTTTGCGGAAAGCCTAAATCCCTCAGAACAAATGCCAAAAGTAACTATGCAAATTTTCCATTAATATGCATACAATACCACTGCCAAAGGAAGGAAAGAAAAAGAGAAACAGCACAACCAGTGTGGGCGGAGGAGGAGGAAAGAGGAAGGATGTTGGAGGGAAAAAAGGACCAAAGATGGATTTTTTTTTCACCCATATCTGGAACGGGTAGCACTGCACCTACTGCTATAATAGGTCTGATCGGTAATGCTCATGTGATTTGAAACGCTCAAATCAGGCCTAGGATCATATTGGTCTGGGCCATCTTCATCATACTGGACAGCATTTCTGGATACTTTTCTGTACATCCCTCTGAAAGGATACGACAGGGGCCAGTGTGGTTTCTGTGAGGCCTCAGGGTTGCTGAGAGCTGAATTGAAGAACTAGGAAGGAAGCCAAGACCCTACTGCCGGGAATGTACAAACAGCAGAGCAGGAGTGGCCAAGTCAAGGACCTGTCACGGTCACAGAGCCAGAGCTGATCAGGTGAGAACAGGTTGGCTGGGATATGGAAGGGAGAAGTCAGGGGCAATTCTACAAGACTATCTATTGGGAACATTTGGAGGCTTCACATGCTCTCTTTCAAAAAAGAAATGATAACCTTGGGCTTTAGTTTGTTGTCTTCACTGATAAAGTTTAAAGGTCCCCATACTGAGTCACCCACTCAACTCTTAAGCTACTCAAACTGGGGGCAATTTCCTTACAGGCACTGGCTCCTATCTCTCTGTCCTTAGGACTTAGACCAGTGCCTGGCATTTGGTAGAAGTTCAATAAATGTGCGCAACTGAATGACTAAGTGGACAAATGGCCAAGGATGGACACAGTTGATACTTTCAATCTGGACAATCTTGGGATGTTTTGGAGGCATTTGTTCCCAGGGTCAATTAAATATCATCAATCTCTAGGAAGCCCCATGGGGGCTACCCTCCACTCAGTTTGCCTTCTTTAGAATGAAAACAGCTGTTTGTTTTCTGGAAACACACAAGATATGGGCAGCCTGTCTTCCCGCCTTTTTGCCTGTGTAACAGTCTCTCTCTGCCTCAAAAATATAGTATGTGTATTTCCAAGCTGCAAAGAAACCGTTGAAAATTAAACCACAGAACAGCATTTTAATGAGAACATGATTACCTAACACCCCACTGTGGTTTCAGATGGCTTTGTGCCAACCTTCCAAAATGCTACCAGAAGCTCAGAGCAAAGAAAAAAAAGAAGAAGAAGAAAGAAAGAAAGGGGGGGTAGCAATTAGCATCCCTTAGTGAAGGTAGCTTTCTTGGATGGCTTCCAGATAGATGTCTCTAGAAGGATGCAGGTTATTGGTGTCTGCAGTTCAATAAAACTTTCTTCCTGTTTTGAAAAATTTAAGAGAAAAAAGGGGGGCCACCCTTGAATTGGTACACGATGTCCTCCTCAACTAGGTGTTTTTAGCAGTGAGCTCTGCTGTGAGCGTCTGTACCCAAGCACTGTCTATCTCATCAACTTGACTTCTGCGCACCCACTTGCTATTTCTGTAGCCTAGGTTACAAGACCGCAGGTGTTGATCCTGTGGAGTGAAAGCTCCACTGGCCCCTCAGAACAAAGCCCCAGCAAGCACCATTCCTCCCTCGCTGGCAGCTTATGCTGTGCATGCCTGGCACTGGGCACAGAGAACAGGATAGAGGCGCTGGGGCTCGTGCTGGGGTCATTTCTTAGGGACATCCTTTCCTTGATCTCCAACTAGCTTAGCATGTCAGCATCTGGGGCTGCTGTTTCATTTCCACGTTGGGTTTCCTGAACCGCCTTTTGCAGTTATCGTCCTACCAGTTCAACGATAACCAGATGGCCCTGGAGGCCACAGGAGAAAGCGAATTACAGAGCTGGGAGACACTGTAGTGGAATCCCTTCATTCCACAGATGGAGAAATCAAGGACTGGAAGCAGTTTAGAGATTCACCCCAAGTCAGCGTCCTGATTTCCAGGCTGGAGGGTATTATTGCCCTAGTCATACTACCTCCAGTTTCTTTCAGTAATATGGTAATTTATTTATTTTTTAAAGGTTTTATTTATTTGAGAGAGAGAGTGGGAAGGTGGGGGGAGGAGCAGAGAGAGGGAGAAGCCGACTCCCCACTAAGCAGAGAGCCTAAAGCAGGGCTAAACCCCAGGACCCGAAGGTCATGACCTGAGCCATAGGCAGATGCTTAACCGACTGAGCCACCCAGGTGCCCATAACATGGTGAGTTAAAGATTAGCTTGCACACAACCTGGTGGGCACAGAGTAGGCATAATATATGCTACTGTCCTTCTTTGCAGAGTATTTAGCACTGAGCTAAACTCTGAGAAAGATGAGTAGGACACTCTGTCTTCAAGAAGTTACTATATCTCGGGACACTTGGGTGGCTCAGGTTGTGATCTCAGGGTCCTGGGATCGAGTTCCACATCAGGCTCACCACAGGGAGTCTGCTTCTTCCTCTGCCTCTGTCTCTGACTCCCTGTGTGTCTCTCATGAATAAATAATTTTTTAAAAAATTTACTAGGGGATCCCTGGGTGGCTCAGCGGCTTAGCACCTGCCTTCAGCCCAGGGCATGATCCTGGAGTCCTGGGATCAAATCCCCCATCAGGCTCCCTGCATGGAGCCTGCTTCTCTCTCTCTCTCTCTCTCTCTCTCTCTCTCTCTCTCTCTCCCCCCCCCCCCCCATGTGTGTGTCTCATGAATAAATAAATAAAATCTTTTTTAAAAAGTAACTATATCTTGAAAGTAACAACATGTGCATATTCAGCATCCAAACAAGACAAACTGCAAATCAGGTATAAGAAGATGCTTAATAGTATGAGTACAATGAAAAATGAAATTCTCTTCCCTCTTTACTCCCTTCACCTGGTTAAGTAACTTGGTTTATCCTAGTTTTGAGCTAATCTCTTCTGGGAAGCTTCCTGGATTTAGTTCAGGCTGGACTGTAAGTGCCCGTGCACTTGTTTAGGTCCCTGTGAGCTGTATGAGGACAGGTTCCTGGTCGGCCTTGTGCACTACTGTATTCCCATGTCTAATACATGGAACATAGTTGGTACAGAGTAAATGTCTGGAGAAGGAAGAAGCTGAATGTCTTTTGGGAACCCTTTAGTCAGCAAGTGGGACTAAAGATGAGCTCTAAGATCGAAAGGATTTGTATCAATGCAGAAGGTGGTCCAGAAATAGGTGGATAACACCCCATGTCCATGGAAAAATCATCACAGTCTCAGCCGGTGAAAGGTCAGTTCCTATGAATGGAACAGTCAGTCACCTTTGATGAAGAGGATCCAGAAGGTGCTATTGGGTAGACTAACAAGCCCAGACCCTGGCAGTTCACCCTTTAAAAAGATGTGTCACCCTTTAAAAAGAAGAGAATTTAAAAAATCCAAGCCACCAGAAAGCTGCACAGAGCAAACCACTCACTCAGTTTTAGAATCTGAGTTTTAGAAGCATTTTCCTACACTTGCAATGAAATCTTTTGGGCTTCCCTTTGGTAGCTGGGCTTTTTTCACTCCTTCTCAACTTTGAAGTTTCGACTCATCTCAACACCGGAAAAGAGGCTGAGTTTGGGAAAATGCAAAATAGTCAGCTGTGGTGAAGAAAAAAATGAATAGCAATCTCAATCACAGATTTCTTTGAAACACTGTGCTAAAGGGAATTCTAAAAGGACCACATACTCATTTCAGCCAGTGAGCCAGGGTGAACATTTAATGTGGTGACTCAGTGGCCAGGGAAACCACTTCTCTTTGGAGAGCTGTTGGTTCTGACTCTTCTTATCTGGATGCCTTTACCAAACAAACAAGTATCATCTTTCACTTGGGGGCACCTGGTAGGCATTTACAAAAAAGAAAGGAGTTCTGAGAAAAAGAACTATAATTATCAACAGCAGCAAGGGCTCAGTTTCTGCTATCTTAGACACAGGATTATCAAAATCAAGGAGCAAAATGACTTGTCTGAGAAGAGGTTGTAAAAGGAGGAATGAAGAGCCATAAAGAACAATAGAATTGTGGATATAAAATATGCCCCTATCCTATGTCCAAGGCAGAAGCTGTTACCTTGGGGTAAAACATAGCAGGCCATCTAATGTCAACCCACATCATTCTCACAAGACATTATCTTAGAGGAATAGCCAGGAAAATGAGAGGCTGGAAGAGAAAGGAAGCATACTCTTAGGGATGACTAGCTGCATTCAACTGTACCTAGAGCAGACTTAGTAGAAAAGTGTGACTTATCTCTTAAGAGTCCTAGACAGGCTTATGATAGTTCTGCTACTCCCCACGGAAGGTCACATGAAGGTTATAAGTTTAGAGATTTCAATAGTCCCATGGGCCAAGATGTCATTGTACACAAGATAGCAAAGCCCCATGTAGATGGGGATATATCACATGATCGTTCTCACCATAGGAGCCATCCCTTTCTCTAGGCCCATCTGGGAGTGGACTTGAACTTCTATGTGGCATCTGAAACAACCCAAGTCCCAGTGATCTTTGGGTCTCTCCTAATGAGAAGTCCACTCCTCAGGGACAAGGAAGGCAACATAGAGGGTGGGCTGCTTCACTGGAAGCAACCCTTTGTCATACACTGTGGTAGCCATGAGAAATGGTGGCTACCATCTTCCTGCTCACCACCAACCTCTGGTGGAGCCCAATGAGGATTCACATAAAGAATGATGTGAGCTTCTGATACCCTTGACCTCCACCTTCCCCTGAATCCTCAACACAAGCTTCTATCAGCTTCTAAAGAGTGGTATTCCCAGCATACGACTGGAACAGAGCAAGTGTGCCATAAATGTTGATATTGATGGCTAAACTCATGGTGATAGTAGGTACCACCTTGCATTATGTCCATTTTGATGAGGAAACTGAGACCCTAAAAACATCAAGTAACTTGCCAAAGCCCCTCAGTTAGTGAACCCAGGTTTCTTAACTCCAGAACCCAAGCTTTAAACTGATTCTGCTCCTGGGCCAAAGGTAGACTGGATACACAAAGGAATTGGGTGTGTCAGAAGGTTCTTACAGAGTACTTCTCCTCCCCTGATTTCAGAGCATCAATCTCCTACTAATGGGCTCATACCTATTTATGTTCATCAATCTCAGTTGTGGGTTGGAGGTCACAACAGTTTGTCTCTCCTCAAAAGCTCGTCACACCCAGTGTTCCCTGGTTTCATTTGTACATTGGGGTTCCAACTGTCACCCCTCAGGCAGCACATTGGTTTCACTTCCCTGGGCCCTAATTCATTCGTTTTTTCTTTCTTTCTTTCTTTTTCTTTCTTTCTTTCTTTCTTTCTTTCTTTCTTTCTTTCTTTCTTTCTTCTTTCTTTCTTTCTTTCTTTCTTTCTTTCTTTCTTTTTTCTTGAAATAGGGATCTATCTACCAGGGTGGGTATGAGAAGTAAGAAAAGGGGTGTAAACATAAAGCCCACAGGAGCCTCACCATGACGCTGTTCATGCATTAGTGAGCACTTAACAAACAAAAAGCATTGTAATGGAGTATTTTTGTCCTTTCATGGTAGTCCTGTGTCTCAACACTGGCCAACATCAGAATCACCTGGAGCATAAGGTCAAAGGCCCCACTTCAACCTTTCCCAATCAGAAACACCAAGGTTGAGGTCCAGGGATCTGAATTTTGCCTTATAGTAATCTCCCTGTTGTATGGGGGCCTGGGCTGAGCTAGATGTTCACTTTTCCAGAAGGTTCCATAAGGGATTCTTGCCCTGGGTAGGAGGTAGGTTTAGAGAACCTAGAAGTGTCTTCCAAATAATAACCCTCTTACTTGGTTGGTTCTTGATTGGTAGCTCCTCCTGCAAGCTGAGTAGTAATCAGTATACAGAGAAATATTCCTTCTGTCCCATTCCATATTGGTTATCTCCCCAGCTCTTTCTCTGGTAGCCCCAGTAGGGGTAGGCTCTAGTACCAGACAAAAAATAAGCTTCCTCCAGGGCTCCCTTTCTTCTGACAAACAAGAAGATCACTTTTAACAACCACAAAGTTTCATGAATCACCAGATGAAAGCTGGTTATGCTGTCAGTGTCTGTTAACAAAGAACATTATTAAACATACACACGCACACACACAGACTCCAAAATCTCCAAAATGAGCAAAACTATACATTTAAGACACTTTCAAATAAATGTGGTATTTTATTAATCACAAAGCATACACATGCATCTGAAAAGTAGTAGTGCATTATTTATTTAGTCTGAAGTAAGATTTGGGACTTGAGACTATGTGTACCCTTTAAAAAAATTTCCCTGGGGGGTTCATTGCCCAAGGATTCAGAAACAGCATGTGCCACCCTGTCAGGGTCAAAGCCCAGTGGCTCATCCACCTGTATTCACTTGCTCCTGAATAGTAAGTATCACTAGAAGAATTCAATTCTGGAATAGCAATGTTTGAAATAAGCCACCAGTGAGTAGCCAAAGGGCCAGAAAGGACTCCCTATAAGGTTCCATCTCTTCTGCAAAGCTTTCCCCAGGCACCCTGGTTTGAAATGGCTCCTTCCTCTGAACTACTGCACCCAACCCTGCTGAATCTGATTCTGCCGGTCTGAGGAGGGCAGGTGCCATCAGCTTCTTATTTTCTGTAGAATTCATTTGTGACCATAAAAGTGACGAACATCTGTATGTGAACTGTTACTACAGAGCAGATGTTGATTTGAACCTTAAGTCTTTTCAGACAGCTGCATTCTTTCCTTCTGCCTCTTCTATAGTTCTTAGCACAGTACCCACCTCAAACTGGTGTTCAATAAACCACATATCAATTTGCTTTGATGTGACATAGTGTCTTACCCCAGAAAATCAACTCCAAACCATACCTAGGCAGAAAACTCTGAAGTATAATGGAAGGATCTTGATCTTGAAATCTACCCCCTTTTTTTTTTTTTGGTCTGTCAAGTTTTGCCACCTCTGATGGTTATCTTTTGAAGACGTGCAAGTAGATGAAGTCACCCCAATGACATCAGTAACAGGATATCATTTGCCCACGGGCCAGACACAGGTATTGGTGAGAAGTCAACACCCAGAGTTTGAAAAATAAAAGGATAGCTTCAGACTTTTTCTAAACAGCAACACCTCCCCTTCCAAGTAACCTCTGTCCCTGACCTCTTTTCATCATATCCTAGCTGAAATTCCAGTCACCCTGACCTCCTCCTTCTTCCTCAACCCACATCAGTGAGCACCAGATGCTAGTTCCGCAAGATCTCCTCTATTTATCAGCCTCCTACCACTTTACAAGTAGCCCAGACCTTTCCAGCTCCCTACCCAAGCTATCCAAATAGGTTTGTCCACTCCCTCCATCTCTGCTTCCTTCTTCCAACCCATTCTACACTCAATTTAAGACTAGATATTCTAAAGCATAGCTCTGCTTATATTACATTCCAACTCAAAATTTTCAGGGCTTTCCTGTTACTTTACAGAATACAGTCCAGACCTATTGGCCTTGCCTATAAAACTTCTCTGCTCTAGTTTCAATGTACCTCCCTAGACAGAACTCCAACTATATTCCAATAAAACCAGCTGACGTCTGTTGCTTTTTTATTCATGCTTTCCTATTTCACTCAGAATGTCCTCCTTCTTGTCCAGTTCTCCCCATCAAAATCCTACTTAGTTCATATATATATATATGAACTAAGTAGGATATATTATATATATCTTCCTATGTGAAAGATCTCCTCCTTCCCTGCTGCACCTTGTTTCTACTCTGCTTATACTGTCCACCCTGCTCTAGCTTGTATTACAGGTATCTATGTTCCTATATCATCTCCCCTGCTGTGTTTATGTGAGACTAAGGACTGTATCCCAGTACCTGGTAGACTCTACACATTGCAGGCATTCAAAATAGTTAACAGAAAGAAGGAAGGGGAGGAGTGGTGGGCAGGGAGAGAGGAAGGGAATGAAATGTTCTCAGAAGTAAAAGAGAAGGAGCTCAGAAGGGGCCAGGAAGAGTAGATGAGATTCCACTAAGGAAGGAAAAAGCAGGTCCAAAAAAGAAATGGAAAAAAATTAAATAAAATGTCGTGGGACAGATCCTGTAGTGGGAGAGTGTGTGTTCCAGATTTGCAGGGGTGAAGAACCAAGAACACTTGCTTGTACCCTGAGATACTTAATACTGGCCTTGATTTGATCCCAGTGACCGATTCCATTATTTCCTTATCTCCTCACCTCTCATAGTAGGGCTAGGGTCTTCAGGTCACAACCTGGCCCCTGTGATTTATGAATAGAAATTCGTCTTCATCTTACATTTCATCTAGGTTTATTTAAAACATCTTCTGTCTATAATAGTTAACTTTTACTTAATGTTGTTTCAGTTTACAAAGTTGGCTTATAGATTAGTTTGTATGATAGTCATATTAGAATTCCCTGAAAGGTGTCTGGCACTTTATTATTATTTTTTTAGATTTTATTTATTTATTCATGATAGACATATATATGTGTGTGTATGTGTGTGTGTGTGTGTGTGTGTGTGTGTGTGTGTGGAGAGAGAGAGAGAGAGAGAGAGAGAGGCAGAGAGGAAGAGGGAGAAGCAGGCTCCACGCAGGGAGCCCGACGTGGGACTTGATCCTGGGACTCCAGGATCACTCCCTGGGCCAAAGGCAGGCACTAAACTGCTGGGCCACCCAGGGATCTCCTGTGTGGCACTTTAGAGTCTACAAAGTGCCTCATCTTATAGTCATCTCGTTTAGTATTCACTCATCTTTCTAGTACTCCCTTAGTGCTGAGTCACACTTAGGGAAATCCTTCTACTATAGTTTCCAGGACACAACAGGCTGCTTGACACTTCCACGTCTTTGCACACAGGTTCTCTGGGTAGACTTCTTTCAGCTCTTCACAATCTTCACCTCTAGCAGCCAGGTCTCTGGGGGTAGAACCAGAATAGCAACACCCAAAGGACTCTCTAGATTCTTCTGGGGGGAGGGGGAGCGGGGAGGGGCTCTCCATCACCAAAGAGGCACAGCACACCTGGTATTCCGTGGCTGCCTCAGCTTCTATGGAAGTTCTGGAAGAAGACTCAGGACCAGGGAGATTATGGAACCCACAACACTGGCAGTGACGAATCAGACATTCATCTATACACAGCTGCCCCAGGCAACACAGGGACGGGAGAGCTGCATAGTAAAACCCACATCCCTTGCTCTCCAGAGAAAAGAGAACTGTTTACACTTAAAGTGGGACAGCGGGTGTGTGGCGGGGGAGAAACTCTGATTTTGTATTGGCTTATTTTTGCCAGTTTTCGATTCTTGTGGAGGCCTCACCAGCCTGCATCTTCAGCTCTTTCTTCTGCAGAATTTATTCAAAACAGCTCGTTCTATTCACAGGGGACACAAGGCATGGGGCCAGAGACCGCAGACAACAGGTCAGAAAATCAAAGCAATTTAAGTGGTTCTCTATGCCTCAAGATGAGGGTAAAGCAAAGATTTTCAAGGGAAATAAAAGTTTGTTTTCACAATACAAAATACAGAAAATAAGTGAAGTTCAACAAAACTTTCTTGGCTGGGGAAAAATGCACAGGAGAAATACCTTCTGTATATTCATACTTTCAAGGAAGAGGCTAAAGACTTCTCATGGAACCTATCTGAGATGAGGGCCAATTAAATGTTTATGTTTAGCATAAAAGGGCAGAGGAGGTCTTTGCCTATCAGGAACCAGGGAACTCTTCTCAGTTTCTAGGCCAGTCCGGTGACCTTGCACACCCAAACTTTTAAACCAAAGCCTAGATAGAAATTCATGACGATGCCAGAGTGGCCCTTCCCCTTACTAGAATCGAGGCTGGGGCACAGGGCAGACAGAGGACAGAGAAGAGGGAAAGCAGGAGCTGCTGGAAACATCAAAAAATCCAGAAACACTAGAGGACTTTGGGTCTGTGAGATGGTTGATTATGAAGGTGTGTGTGCATGCCTGTGTTTGTGTGTGTGTGTGTGTGTGTGTGTGTGTGTATAAAAGAGAAAGAAGTTGGGGGCGGGGTTCTGGTTGAAAGGCAGAGGGTGGTTCTTTTTTTAAGAGTGGCAAATGGCCAATTTATGACAAAAACCTAAGCACACCCCATATGGGGTGGCATGAAAGAGAGGAAAATCCCTCTCAGAAAAATAACTGGCCGCCAGGACCCTAACCCTGAAGTGAAAATTTACTTGGCAGAGAACAAATCCTCTTCAGTCTTGAGGAGCTTAATTTGAATCAGTTTGGGGAAAAGCTTGAAGACGGAGCTGGATGTCCTCCCACTTTCATCAAAGATAAAGCTTTTAGCAATCTGGACTTGCAAATGGGGACCTGTTTGTGGAAAGGATTCATCCAAATTGCTCCGAGTTGTTCAAAGTGTTGCTGTGGAGGTCATTGTTTTCTGTCCCCAAACAAGCAATAAACTATCAGCACATGAGCCGATTTCCAAACCATAAAGGGACTACGGGGGCAGATGTGGGCTATTAGATACCTACTCCCTCTGGACTGGCCCATCCAGCTCTCAAAGGCAAGCAGGGCCATGGAGGGCAGCACTCTGTGAACTGGACCTGAGTAAACGGACCCCAGAGGATGATCCCACAACTTGTTAATCACAGGAATGAAGGAATAGAAAAAACAAGGAAGAAAACCTGAAACAGGCCACCTTGGTATATTTAAATGACTCTGAAAATGGTTTCATTTCCTCTGTTTGAAAAGAAACTGCTCCAACACAAAGCCATCCCCAATTTACAGACATTTCAGGAAATGTCCTATGTTTTTGGTTTGGAAACAGTTGGAGGGGCAACAAAGCAGCATCTTCTTCAGGTACGCTTCAGCACCTGATGAAAAGAATTCCACTTAGGAGTGAATCTTCAGACAATATTTTTAAGCTTTCATTTTAACCTGGTTTCCTTTAATGTAACACCAAGCAAAGATGGGGTTAATCTCTCTCTTTATTAGCCTGCTTCCGAAGCCGCGGCCTCCGCACGTTTTCTCTCCAGGCAAGTACATCTGAAAGTCTCCAGAGGCCTTAAAAAGTCTAGCACTAAATCTTTTGAGTCACTTAATCCCCCAAATCTTCCATGTTTGGAGATAATTTCCTTTATGAAAAGAAACCCTAACCTGGTCCAATTCCGCTCTCAAATTTGCTAATGGAACAAAGAGGGCTCTCATTAGACTCATCCTTGTGGCTGCAGAAATAAGTGTCTCTGGAAGGGCAGGTTTTGCTTTAGCCTGGGGATGGTTTTGGCTGCCGCTCTCTTTGGCTTCCTCTCGTGGCATCTCATCCAGCCAAGCTCTAGTCAAATTAGACCCAAAGGAAAGAAAATAGGGGAGGCAGGTGCCTGGAGAAATGAACTGTCTAGTGTTCAGGTTCACCCAAACACGGGTAAGCTCCCTTTCTGAGGAATAGGCCACCCCTGGGAGTCTTTAGAGGTGGGAACATCCCATGTGGTTGCAGAAGGAGCCCCTTGAAATGGAGACCAAATGGGTTTAAAGATCCCTTCCAGCCCTGAAGGGCTTTCAAGGCACATATAAGAAACTTTATTACTTCTCTTTCCTTCCCCCACCACATATGTCTTTCTTCCGCTCCATAATTAGAAATAAGAACATTTCACACTTTATTTAAGGTTCCATTTCCCTTCACCTCACTTCTGTGGGTAATGGGGGAGAAATACATTTGCCCAGTTAATCAGAGCCCTCCACCGACAAGAAGACATTTCAGCAGCTGAGATATGAGCCTACATTAATAACAAGCAATGTTTATTGAGCACTACAATGGGTTCCATACTGTGTTATAGACTTTACATGCCTTACCATATTTAATCCACTCAACAATCCAAAAAGTGAAATGTTATTATTATCTGGCTATTACAGCTAAGGAAATATACTAGAGATGCACTTGCCCAGCTACCTACATGATGTGTCTGAATGTGGAGCTAGAAGACACTTGTAGAGCCAACACTCAAGTACAGGTATGAGCCAGCCCCAAAGCCCCACTAAATCTACTCTATTCAGCAGGCTATCTTTCTTTCTACTGTCACTCCTCCTATTTAAAGGGAAGAGGGAGGAATGTTCCTTTTCTTGAAAGATGTTGTCCTACAAAACTAAAAGAAATAGCTGCCCAGAGCTCATGCACTGAGGTAACTGAGAAGGCTGGGAACCTGAGGATGGAGAAAATGTTGAGATAATATAACAGAGCCATAGTGAGGCTGAGTAAGTTGTTTTCAGGGTCCCAGATATTAATCTGAGTGCAGTTGGGAGTCGCAAAGAAGGACCAACTCAGGAAACCCTATGTGATTAATTTTAGTCTCAGAGTAATGGACAAATTATGGCACAGGGCTATCCTAAAAGAATTCTGTGGACAGCTCTGGCTATTTCCATTGCTGCCTTTTATGTGTCAATTCCATCCTCTGGTCCCCCAAGCCTCCAGTCTTTCTTTTGATTCCTAGTATCATAACATAGGCCAATGTAAACTGGAAGATAATAGAATTTTTATTTGTTTGCTATTTGTTTTGAATCAACATTTTAAAGTCAATATATTTCACACTAAAAAAAATCAAGACTTTCAACTTCTCTTTAACTAGTGGAAAATGCAGTCCAAATTCTCACATAGGACAATCAAGGGCAGTGGTTACCCCTTCAGACCCCAGTTCTCCACCATCCCCACTGCTCCCTATGGCCTCATTTATTTTCAAGATCTGCAGGGTTTCAGGGTTTGTCACTTGTGCCTTATACCTGTAAGTAGCTCCAAAGGTATAATCATGGCTCTGAATTTAGAAAATTGCTCTTGCATGAACATTGCATGGATCCCCCTACACACACACACACACACACACACACACACACACAAATAACTCCTACCAAGTCATCAAGTCATTCTGCTAATATAAAACTCTTGGTAGAATGACCCCACCAAGATCTCAAAGCCCATCTGTATGGGTGATCAGATCACTGCATTTCTGGTTCTGCCATGGGATGCATAGTTCTCTTCAGGGAGCAAACAATCCACAGGACTCTAGGCACTTCCTCTTGTTATATAGCGGCCTGAGGTCACTGCCAATAAATTACTGGTTTAAGGAAAACAATGACAAGCCTTTTCCATGGAGAACAGAGTTTGCTCACTCAATTATTTCCTAAAGTCGTGCCCTCTTTCCAGCTTGACACCATCATTTTTGAGGCAACAGCACTAAGTCTGTTGTTCTTCAGATCCACAAAGCCACACTGAACCTGCCACATGAGCGCAGCAAACTTTGAGAACAATGCCTTATTCCCTGGCAGGGGAACTAACTAGTCAAGTAATGATCACTGTATTGTTTATTAAGCGGTTGCTTTGTTAAAATGACTTATCAGGGTGAATCTAAGTTGTATTTGTTTACCAGTCCAGCTTTTCTCTTTATTTAGGAAATTTTGTTCACTATTCCTGATTGCTACAAAGCTTCAATGGAAAATACTAATAACCTGATTTTAGTGAAGTCAGACCTTTTAGGAATTCAAGATACAACTTAGATGAAGATAAAAATGATACCCAGAAAACCAATAATAGTTGTCCTAGGTTTGGTTTATTTCCCAAATTCATTTTTCACTTGTAGGCCATGAGAAAGGGGAATGTGCTGGGTGCAGTGGGTGGGGTTCTGTTTCTTCCACCTAACACCAGCTTGGAAACAGTTGACATTTGATAGCATTGTCTCTGAGATTTGTAACCCTCTAGTAGAATTACGTGCCCCTTGAGAAATAGCCTTCCTCTCTTTTTTTTTTTTTTTTTTTTAATCAGCTGGGAAAACATTAACTTTGTCCCTTGGAGTATCCCCTACTGCCATCAATAAAGTTTGTCTTTTTTTTCTCTTTTAGAAACAAAAGTGCCAATTTTCCTTTTCCTTTTTTTTTTTTTTTTAATTTCTCCCCTTCACTGGAGGAGCCAGTGAGGTGACAAGGGACTTGGTGCATTGAGAAGGCCTTTAATGCTGCTGCCTCCTACCATCCACAATCAGGAGGAGGTCTGTCCCTAAGCTTTCTGCCTGACTGGCTTTAAGCCTATTTGGGGACAGAATACAGCTTTCTGTCATACACACACAGATACACACACACACAAACACACTCACAGACAAATCAACCAGCTGCAGGCCGAGCAACAGGAGGTGGCAAAATGTTGCCACTGTGTCACTGGATTTGCAAGCATCCCCTCCAAAGCATGGCCAAGGCTAGTTATTCCCTGGGCTAAAGCCAGCCTGAGAACTTGGGGACCCTGCCAAAGCCTTGACAGTCCCTAAGCCTAGCTCTGTTGCCAGAGCCACACAGGAAAGTCATTAATTCATTAAATAAAGCTTCAGTAAATGACTAGAGAGCCCATTATTTGTTCATCAGTGGGCTACCTGCATAGAAGATATCTGAGCATTGACTTTAAGGAACCCAGAATATTTGAGGAAGAGGAGAAAAGACATACACTCATTTAAAAATTGAATAATGTAACAGAAACACCACTCAGAGCAGTCTGTAAGTAGAAGCCAAATGACCTTTCAGAGGAGGGAGTTTTCAGAGGGGTGAATAGCAGCCATCAGAGAAAGGAGACATTGTGGTATAATGAAGAGGGCCTGGGCTTTGGAGCCAGACAGACTGGGTGCAGATCCTCACTGTGTGATCTCCACCAAGTTCCTTGCCCTCTCTGGACGTCAGATTCCTTACTGGCGGAATAGAGGTAGCATATGCCTTGCAGAGTGATTGAAGGGATCATATGAGGTCAGCCGCACATAACAAGTACTCAACAAATGTTTGAGTTTTTTGTTTTGTGTGGTTTTTTTTAAAGATTTTATTTATTTATTCATGATAGACATGGGGGCAGGGGGAGAGACACAGGCAGAGGGAGAAGCAGGCTCCATGCCGGGAGCCCCACACAGGACTCAATCCCGGAACTCCAGGATCACACCCCGGCCAAAGGCAGGTGCTAAACCACTGAGCCACCCAGGGATCCCCTTGTTTTCTTTTTAAGAACATCATAGAGTAGTTGAAAAAGTAGTTTGTGTAGGTTTGGTCCAGGGGGAAATAAGGAGAGACTATTCTTTAGAGGAAAGAGGACTATAATTGAAAAAGTCATCCTGTCTAGTAAATGCTTTTAGGAAGTGGAAAAGTATGAGAAGGGAGGCATTCTGTTTCCCTTTTTAACATTAACTGTTTTCTGAATATGAAAATGTTTCATGCCTATTACAGAAAATTTGGAAAGGAATAAAGTAAAACATCAAATATAATTCTGCACCCAGTGAAAACTCCTATGAACATTTTGGTGTTCCTTCTGATCTTTTTCTAGTACATATTTTCACATAACTGAGATCATACTATACACATAGTTCTGAATCCTACTTTTTTGCACCTAATGTTTCATAAGCATTTTCCCATGTCATTAAAAATTCTTCTCCACAAACATCATTGGCAATGGCCATATGGAATTTCACATATGGATACACCAAAATCTTCTCCACTGTTCCACAAATGGACATTTAGGGCTGTTCAGATAGTTCACTGTTAAAAATAATGCCTCCATGAATACCTTGTGGCAAAATTCTGTTTCCTCAGGATGGTTCTATAAAGTGGAATTACCAGTGTAAAGTTCCTACTGACCACAGACAAAGTGCTTTCCAGAAAGGATGTCCAATCCACATTCCCTGCCAGTCACAAAGGAGAGACACTTGGTCTTATCTTAATATCCAGATATTATCTTTGAAAAGAAATTTTTTTTGCCTAATTTGACAGTCACTGAATAGCATTTCATTGTTCTCTTAATTATCTGCTTCCTTTTAGCAGACGTACCTAAAAGGATTTAAAGTAGTCCACAGATAAAGGAAAACCTTTCTTTTGTCTGCAATCAACAAATATTTATTGTGCAAATCATTTGACTCTGGATTTATCCTCGGTCTTCTTTTGGGGCAGGTTTGGAAGATTCACCTCTCAGGTTTCCGTGATAATGAAGAGAAGAGCTTTGAGGTTCAGCGCAGTGGACATTCTGGGTGAAAACATAACGACTCTGTCACTATTGAGCTTTGTGGAAACGCAAGTCATGGAACCTGTCTGAAATTCTGGTCCTTCATATATATATTTTAAAGGTTTTTATTTATTTATTCATGAGAGACACAGAGAGAGGCAGAGACACAGGCAGAGGGAGAAGGAGGCTCCATGCAGGGAGCCCGACGGAGGACTCGATCGGGGGGACCCCAGGATCACGCCCCAGGCCGAAGGCGGGTGCTACACCGCTGAGCCACCCAGGGATCCCCTGGTCCTTGGGTATTGTCTCCTATCCCAGGATGTGAAAAATGTGAGGATCCCAAGTTTTACTCAATAACATACTAAAAGTGCTTTTAAAAGTTTTCTTTTAATCCTACAAAAGTGTAATACCACGGTTAGTTTCATCCGGTCATTATTGTGTCCTAAATGAGCAGTTTCTAAGAGTCCCACCTGCTGATCCCAACATCAGCTTTTTTTTTATAATAAATATATTTTTTATTGGTGTTCAATTTACCAACATACAGAATAACACCCAGTGCTCATCCCTCAAGTGCCCGCCTCAGTGCCCGTCACCCAGTCACCCCCAGCCTCCTCCCCTTCCAGCATCAGCTTTCAGGCGATGAGGTCCTTCGCCAACACACTTAGGGGGAGGGGAGGGGTGCCCAGGAAACAGGAAAGCTAGGTCCTCGGCCCGCAGACCATCCCGGGAACTCCTCCCGACGGAAAGGTTTCATCTCAAGGAAAGGGGGTGGCGTGTTTAGGACGCAGCCTGGGCAAGCGCTCTTCCCGGGACCGTCCGGGGTGCGCGTCGCAGCGCCCTCCCGCCCTCTCTGGCTGGCGCTGGCACCTGGGTCCCCGCGGACGCCGCGCGGGGAGGGCGGGAGGGCGCTGCGGGCGCGGCCCCTGCAAACCCGGCCTGCGGGGGCCTCTTCAACGTCCAGCCCCACCCCCACCGCGCCCCCACCCCCCCGCGCCCGAGCCTTCCGCCTAACTTATCCCCGCGGCCGCGCGTCCCCGGCGCGGAGTGCAGGAGCACGCCGGGTGCGCGGCCACACGTGCGCTCAAGCCGGCTTGGGATCCCAGCCGCGCGCCTCGTCGCCGCCAGTCGGCTCTCGGCTTCCTCCGCGTGGGGGCCTTGTCCTCGGGTTCGCGGCTGCGCCCCAGCGCCGCGAGCGCGGCGTCGCACACCCCGGCCCCCGGTGGGCTAAATGCATCGCTGTTGTGCAAACGGATGAGTGACTGTGTGCAAGTCCGCCTCGTGATCTGTTGCAGAAAGTACCGTTCGCTGAGCTACTCGTAATAAGGCGCGGTGACACAGATGTCTGAGTGCGGCTGTCACTCCTGGTTGCCTGGGAGCACGCACCTACTTCCCCGGCACAGTGTCCCTCCTTGACTACGCCGAATCATCCAATCTGGAAGTGTTTCCGTGTTTTGCACACCTGATGCGGGCGCTGTTACTGGGGAGGGCCGTACGCTTACATACGGTTGTGCCCCGAATTGAGAATCGTTCGGTTTCGCGTCCGCTGAGAGCGCGGGGAAGGGAGTCACAAGCTGGACCCGCGTGGGCATTGCCGCCTACGTGCTGGGTTATGCCGGTACGTCACTACCCTTCTCCGGGCCTCAGTTTCCCCATCTGTAGCACTCCCGGGGCCGCAGTTCCATCCACGTGAGCAAGGATGGATGCACACTGGGTGGCGTAGGTGGCCCGCGCCCCTCTCCTCCCTCCGGGCGCGCTCAGCGTTCCCAAGTCGGGGGACGCCTCCGGGAGGCCCTCCACGCACCGCTCGAGACTCACAAGGTGACCTCCAGCTAACAGCGGCGGCTCAGGGGATTCCCAGGTTTGCCCCAATTAACCTCGCCGGGGCCGCAGCCGGGCGGGCCCCCGCCCCTCCCTCGCGCCCTCCTCCCGCACGCCGGCCCCTCTTCCCCCCACCCCGCCTCCCGCCTCCCGGCCCCGCCCGCCCGCCCACCCGCGCGGCGCATGCGCCGCCCGCCGAGCGTGTTTTTATAAAAGTCCAGCTTCAGCCAGAAACTTCACAGTCTGTTGTTGGCTGCGGCAGCAGGTAGCAAAGTGACCCCGACGGCTTGGGTGCTCCGGTAGCCACGGCGGCCGGAGGGCGAGCAGTTACCATGGAGGAGCTCCATGTAAGTCCGGTTTCGACCTGATTTGTTACGCGCACAAACCCGAAAACTTAGGGCGCGACCCCCCTCGGAGCGAGCAGAGGCGAGCGGAGCGTGGGAGGGGCCGGTCCCGGGAGAAGGAGCGTGCAAGGGAGTTTCCGTGCGCGTGGCTACCCGGGAGGACCCGGCAGGATTGGAATCGTTGGCTCCGTAGGGAGAGGAGGAGAGATGCGCGTGTCTCCCCCTGCAGCCTGCGGCGCGCGCTGGGCCGGCCCCGCTTGCAGACCCCGGAACGTCCCGTACAGCAGCGGGCGCGCGCCGTCCCGGACTCGGCCCGAGGCTGTCGGGGGCGGGGGGTGGAGGGCGGCGCGCGGGGCTGAGTGCCCAGGGCGGGGACCGCGCCCCTTGTTAATCTCAGGCGCAGGCTGCGGGGGGCGCCCCTGCGGGGGGCGCGCGGGCCCTACGCTCTGCACAGCCCGCGGGGCTGCGTCAGGACCCCCGCCGGCGAGCAGAGGGGCAGAGGCGGGCGTCTGAGCCTCGGCCCCGGGCACCGACGGCGGAGCGCGAGGGCGCAGCAGGCCCCGCAGGTGTGCGCGGCGGGGCGCGCGGGAGGCTGCGAGGGCACCTGGGCTGCGCGTGCTTGCGGCGCGCACGGGCAGGTGCAAGTGGGGAGACCGTTTGGCCCTCGCCGATCCCAAATGCGCTGTTGAGCCGTTGGTGGTTTCCTGGAGACTTTTGAAAACCCCTTACCAGGAAGGCTTTTCGTTTCCCCCGGCGGCGCGCGATTCAAAGGCTGTTGGGGGAGACGCCCATTCTCTCCCCAACACCCTGTGAGCCTGCCCTTGGCGAGGTGCTGGGCGAGACCCGGGAGCCGCGGCGCCCGCTGGTGGGCGTGGGCGCGGGGCAGGCGCGGAGGGAGGGGGTCCGCCCCCCCCGGCCTCAGGGCGCCCCCCGCCCCGAGGCTTCCAGCTGCAGACCTCCGACCCCATTTACTGGGTCAGTGGCGGGGTGGGAAGCGGCCCGGGAGGGTGAGGAAATGAAACTCGGGGCGAGGACCATGAGTGCAGACCCCGTGACCTTCCCCTCCCAGTAAATCGCCGCGCTCCGCAACGTCCCAGACGCGCCAGGAGGTAGACGGGTCGGGCGGAGAGACCCGCGCCAGGAGCGCAAGCCCCAGGCGCTGTGCGCGTCCGCACCCTCTTCTACCCGCCCTGCTCAGCACCCCAAGCGCCACGGATCCTTCCTTTGAGGCTGTATCCTCCTTCCCCACTACATGTTGCTTGAAGTAGGTTGGTTTGTGTTTAGATGCACGAGGGGAAGGCAATGTTTTGTGCCTTAGGAGAAAGTTTTGAGCACCCCCCCCCCCACCCCATGCTCATTCTTTCCCTTTTCCCTATCCTGGGGAAACCTTCGTATAGAAAATTAATCCCAGCTCCTCGGAACTCAAGCTGCTGTTCCCACTCCTCGCCTGCCCCCCACCCCCACCCCACCTCTCCCACTCCCTAGGGCGCACAGTCTAGGAGTGGCTTCTTTGTGTTTTGTTTTGGTATTTTCCCTCCCAAGGTTCCCCCCCCCCCCAGTGGGTGGGGTAGAAGAGTTAGCAAAGATGTGACTTTCAAACACTCAGAATCTCAGCGCCCTTTTGTTCTAAACAAAGAATTTTGTAATTGGTTCTACTTAAGAAGGATATAACAAGTGACTCTGGGGAAGATGAGGAGGAGGGTTGCAGGAATCTATAACAATTCTCTTGTGCCCTTCCACTCACTACTTCATCCAAAGCAGAATGTCCTGAAGAAGCCTGGGCTGACTCGGGTTTTATAAATTACTTTTTAAAAATCACAGAAACATTTCTTTTTAAATTTGGAGAATGCCAGCTGAACTAGAAAGTTAACATCCCTTCCCTTGCCTCTTTTGCAGATATACCCTTCAGATAACTACACAGAAGAGGACTTGGGCTCAGGCGACTATGACTCCATGAAGGAACCCTGCTTCCGGGAGGAAAATGCTCACTTCAACCGTATCTTTCTGCCCACAGTCTACTCCATCATCTTCTTGACTGGCATAGTGGGCAATGGATTGGTCATCCTGGTCATGGGTTACCAGAAGAAACTGAGAAGCATGACAGACAAGTATAGACTGCACCTGTCTGTGGCAGACCTCCTCTTTGTCCTCACACTTCCCTTCTGGGCAGTTGAGGCTGTGGCAAACTGGTACTTCGGGAATTTCCTGTGCAAGGCAGTCCATGTCATCTATACTGTCAACCTCTATAGCAGTGTCCTCATCCTGGCCTTCATCAGTCTGGACCGGTACTTGGCTATTGTCCATGCCACCAACAGTCAGAGGCCAAGGAAGCTGTTGGCGGAAAAGGTGGTCTACGTTGGCGTCTGGATACCTGCTCTCCTGTTGACTATTCCCGATTTTATCTTTGCCAATGTCAGGGAGGCAGATGAGAGGTATATCTGTGACCGCTTCTATCCCAATGACTCCTGGTTGGTGGTGTTCCAGTTTCAGCACATAATGGTTGGCCTTATCCTGCCGGGTATCGTCATCCTGTCCTGCTACTGCATTATCATCTCCAAGCTGTCCCACTCGAAGGGCTACCAGAAGCGCAAGGCTCTCAAGACCACAGTCATCCTCATCCTTGCTTTCTTTGCCTGCTGGCTGCCCTACTACATTGGGATCAGCATCGATTCCTTTATCCTTCTGGAAATCATCAAGCAAGGATGTGAGTTTGAGAAAACTGTGCACAAGTGGATTTCCATCACTGAGGCCCTAGCCTTTTTCCACTGTTGCCTGAACCCCATCCTCTACGCCTTCCTTGGAGCCAAATTTAAAACCTCTGCCCAGCATGCACTCACCTCTGTGAGCAGAGGGTCCAGCCTCAAGATCCTTTCCAAAGGGAAGCGGGGAGGACATTCTTCTGTTTCAACTGAGTCGGAGTCTTCAAGTTTTCACTCCAGCTAACAATGATCTCAAAGACTTGTATACATTAAAGAACTCTTTTTTTTGTTACACATTTTTTCAGATATAAAAGACTGACCGATACTGTACAGTTTTTATTGACTGTTGGATTTTTTCTTGTGTTACTTTAGTTTTTGTGAGGTTTAATTGACTTATTTATATAAATATTTTTTGTTGTTGTTTTTCATGTGGATGAGTGTCTGTAGGCAGGACCTATTGCCAAGTTCTTAGTTGCTGTATGTCTGGTTGTAGGACTGTAGAAAAGGGAACTGAACATTCCAGAGTGTGTAGTGAATCACTTAAGCTAGAAATGATCCTCAGCTGTTTGTACATAAATAATCTCTCCATTCCAGTGGAACATTTTCTTTTTCCTGTTCTTAAATGGTTTGGTTACACTATGTGATTTTGCTGTAGAAGGTGGCACTTACAACCAAAGCCTGCAGTAGTATAGAAATGATGGTTTTTCAGTTTTCTCAAGTGGACTGATTTCAGCACCTTCAATGTACAGTCTTGTATTAAGTTGTTAATAAAAGTTCGTGATAAACTTACTCAGTGTTATGTTCTGATTTCTGTTGACATTCCTTTGGCTAACAGAAGTCAAAAATAATAACATATTTATGGCATATCAGGTCCTATCCTAGCTGTTGTAATATTTTACTTAACCCTTATCACAATTATATGATAGGAACTCTGACTCAATTATTAACAACAGAACTACAGTTTGTAGAGCAGGAAACTGAGGCACAGAAAGCCCAAGTGACCAGATTAAAGGCATGGTAAGTAGCATAGCCAGTATCCCAAACCAGGGAATCCTGTCTTCAAAATCTGAAGTCTCAACCACTTTCAACTCCTAGACATTTAGAAACATCCAGCCAGTTCCTATTCCTATGAAAAATAATCTTTTGAAGGGAAAATGTATGTTAAGGAGAAAAGGGATGCAATACCATGTTTTAGATTTTACTAGGACTGACCCCTTGTATGATCCAGGTCTGTGCTGTGCCAAGCACAGTATGCTTTTTCTCATCTGATTCTTTCCATCTAGATTCCATCATTCCCTTTTCACAAAGGAACGGAGATGCATAGGCTTTCCATAACTTGCACTTTCAAGGGGACAAACCAGTTGATTCCATTCATCCTTCCAGCCTGTGCTCTTAACCATACCACTATCGTTCCCCAGAACACCTGGTCATAAATCAACTGAACTGTTATTGAAAATAAAGCCAAAAGTGAATGTTTTCTTCATAAAATTAACCATGCCAAAAATACCCTCCTTGCAATATCTTCTATGCAAATCTCAACATTATATTGCAACACCTAGCACCTCAAGGGTTTAACCAAGCAGACGAAAGTTAAATTGGTGCTTTCAGAGCTCAGAAGAAAGGTCCACTGAACCAAGCTCCTCACTGCTCATATTTTGCACAAGATTTTGGAGTCTTACATAATAACACCCATAGCTATTTACACTACCATTGTGCAAGCCCTAGGCTCTTGAGTAAATTTCAGCTCTGGTCTCCATTTAAAGATAATTTCTAAACTATATAGCAGCCGTACCTATCTCATTTTGGAACACAAACAGGGCACTCCAGGCATGCACTCAAAGATAATAACCAGGATATAATCAAGGCAATATTTGGTCTACTTTTCATAATTGTTTCTGGCACAGAAAATCTATTTTGGAGGAAAAATTGCAATGTATTATCTTTCTGAGGCAAATCACATTTGTTGAAGGCAAATTATAGATCCTGTGAAGGGAAATAACTTAATTACTTAAAATAGAATCCAATTTGGCTGTACATTTCTGCTGCAGTCTATGGATCTGGAATAATTCAGAGTGGTATTCCTATTCCACTTGAGAACACAATTAGATTTTATATAGGAAATTATCTTGAGGTTTCTTGGTTTTCCCTGCGAAGCCTAATTGGATCACCCTTCATTTAAGCATAGTTTTACATGTACCCTTTGGAAGGCTTAGTCTTAAAACCATGACCATTGTAAAAGACTTCACTTGAACTTTCTCCATAAATATTTATCCTTGAGACAATAGAAGAAATCCTTGGAAGGAATTTGCTTTCTTTCTCATCTTGGCTTGAAACCTAGTCACCCCAGATTCCTCTCCTTTACCCTGGAGTCACAACAAAAGGAACCAAGCTGAAACAAAATTCCCAGTGTCACCAGTCTTAATGGGTATTTCATTCTCCCTTGGAACAAAGGTGGAATAACTCTTTTTAAAAAAGAAAAAAAGGTTTGTCTCTCTCCTTGCCCTGAAAGCCCCACCCCCCATCATTCTCTGTCCCCACCACACCATGTTCCAAGTGGCTCCAAAGCATTCCCTGTGTGGTGGTTTGTTCGACAATGCTGGGAAACCCAGTCTGCTAGCCAGCCCTCACATGAAGTAGCTGATTGTTCCCTCTCCTCATCCCTTATGAATGGGGCCCTTGAAGGTCAGTAATGTAGATCCAGTTGTATAATGGAAGCTAAAATATTTAAATTGTATGCATGCTGCCACAAATGGCATAAATATGACATCTGAGTTATTAATAACATTAAGCCTGTGACTGGGGAGGAAAGAAGATGTTTTTATCTTGCAAAGCCTTTGTTTTCATAAAATGCCACTTGGCAATTCACCTCCCCCTACTGGGGGCTTCTCAGTCTCCTTTTGTGGTTATACCTATGTTAAAATAATAATTCTGGGGGACTCTTTTAATAGGAAACTCTACAGGTTTTATTTTAACAATCTAACAAGCTTGATTTTCTCCAAGCTTATTGTAAGATAGTAAAGGCTCCACAAACAGAATTGAGTTGTCATTATGTCCATGTAATACTCACTGAAGAGGCGGAGGGACCACTGGAGACAAAATTCACATTACCTTAGAAAATAATCTAGGCATCCTCCAACACTTAAAAATTTGACATTGCAGCGTGGCATCGTTGGGATGTACCCAGCCCACTTTGAGGAGGTCTCCACTTGGCTGTCAATGTGGCTTAGCCAGTCAGTGCTGGAGATCCAAAAGTTAGCCAGAGGAATGACCTTTCCATGAGCACAGCCCAAGAGAAACGTTGTTGAAATGAATCCTTTCAAAGCAGCAAGCTCTCAACTGGGGCAGGGTAGAACCTGCGGGAGGGGAAGACAGGGGGAGGAGGTGGTGGCAGGGGTCACTCCCCCAAGAAATATTTGGTAAACTCTGGAAATATTTTGGTGATTATACTGGGATGGGTGGGTAGGTGGGTAGGTAAAGTGCTACTGGCATCTAGTGGGTAGGGGGCAGGGATGCTGCTAAACATTCTACAATTATCCAGCCCAAAGTGCCCAGAATACTCAAATTGAGAATGTTTTTTCAAGATGAGCGCCACAGGATGATAATAATTATGAAAATAAGGATATATCCAAACAATATAATCCCATGATATTATCAATGGACAAAGTTCCAAGGTCTCCCTTCAGCACCTCTATCTGGTCTCACTTCAATGCATTCTCATTCCCCCTTACTCAACACACCATTCTCTTCCACCTTTACTTCTTCATCATCTTGCTATAATGAACATGTCTTTCTGTCTTCTTCTCTCATGCTATGCTAGGAAGGCACCCCACAAAGGGAAATAAATGGTAAAGGGTGACTGCTGCAGATTCTCTAGCTTCCACCCAATATCTGTCTCCCCAAAGACCACAATTTACTCAGCTAATCCTCACCATAGTCTGCGACTCAATTTGGAACACATCCCACATTGCTCCTTTTATTTAAAAAAAAATAAACAAGGAATGATGAGGTACCAGGCCATTGCTCCATTGTCTACAAGTGATTTGGATTAATTTAAAGCAATCCCATTAAGTCCAACAATTAAAATCTAAAACCTTCTGAAAATCCTTCTTTCAACTGAAAATGCAAACTGTTTGCAGGCTGAGTTGAGGGATCCACAATGTTAAGAAGTCATACAAGGAGGAAGGATTTTTCAAAATCAAACAAATAGAAGTGCTCAACCAAACCATACCAGGTGCTGGATGTTTATCTGGTAGAGCCAGTCCACGATTAAATAGATTTACATATTACAGTTCAATTAACTAGAACCCAACTCATCAACACTCTTAATTAAAGGGAATTACTTCCTCATATTTGACTCTGTCAGAAGGAAGGTAATATTTATTGAGAGCTAACTGAACTCCAGGCACACTCATCCATGTGCTCCTCAGAAAAGCCCTACCAGTTAAGTATTACTCTCTCCATTTTCAGGCAGGAACACAAAGAAATTAAAATACAATAATGGGGTTATGTTCTTTCCCCTGTGCATACTATAAATGGCACTGAAGCAGAACCAAACATGTTCTGAGGCACATCCTCAAGTTCTCAATATCTTCAGTTCAAATGACTATCTTTTTTAGGTTGACTTCTACGTGATATCAAAAACAGTTATCACTCACCTTGAGGGCTTCCTACATACAAGGTACTTTGATTATTTAATCTTCATGACCACCATATGTAGTAGGTATTATCATTTCACTGTTTTACAGATGGAGAAACTGAGGCAAAATTTATTCAACATCATGTAGGTATGAGGTAAAACCCGGATTTGAACACAGGCAGGCTGACACCAGTGTGTGCCTTCTTAAGCGCTACAGTAACTTCATTATCTTCTATCATGTTATCCAAGGTAATACCATGAGCTCAAAAAGATCCTCTGTGTTCTTCAATCCTCTTCAGGGTTCAGTAATAGACACTTGTATGATTATACTTTGTAAAGCAACAGAGCAGATACTGATTTTTTTTTAAAGATTTTATTTAGTTAGTTAGTTATTTGAGAGAGCGAGATCATGAGCAGGAGGAGAGAGAAGGGTAGGGAGAGAGGAAGAGGAAGAGGGACAAGCAGACTTCCCAATGAGCTGGGGCCCACATGGGGCTCAATCCCAGGACCACAAAACCATGACCTGAGCCAAAGTCAGACGCTTAACCAACTGAGCCACGCAGGTGCCCCCAGAGACTGATATTTTAGAAAGAGTTTCACTATTAGTCATTGAAATAAAATAGGGTTAAGTGCCTGGCACATAGTAGGAGCTCAATAAACATTTGTTGAATGAGTGAATGAATGAACACCCATGAATTTCTATTCCTAAGAGCACACCATATTCTAAGTATTCTGATTAATGTTGGCATGTGACTTGACCTCCTTCCTTCATTCTTTCAGGCATTCTTTAATTGAACCATTTATTGAACAGTACCCTGGGCCAAGCAGGTATGAAAGTTACTCAGTGTAGAGGAAGATATAATCCTTTGGTGTTCTAGATAAGCTGGAAAGATAGCTAAAGTACTCCCAGACTTTCCATACTGCCTTACATTTTAAGATATCAAAGTTTCTACCTGCCCACCCTATTTTCCTATTATATGATACCCCCTCACTCCCAGTCTTGCTTCCACTGATTCTCCATTTAGGGAAGAGCAGATCCCTGCCCACCTCACAAGCTGGGTTAGCAGCTCCCAATCCTGGTCTTCCTGTGTCACCAGCTAAAGGCTGGCCGGCTGTTCACGTCATGAGGATAAGAGCAGAAATTCTGTCAAACCATAGGATACAGGAAAGAGCCCTAAAGGCAGTTTCTTGGCCTTCTGTCCATAGGAGACAACTTGTTAGGCCCCTGGGATTGAGGAAGGATTCAAGACCATCACTTTGGGCCACATCCTACTTCCTCTGGCAAGCCTGCTCAGTCTCTTATCAGTCCAAAGTGAGCTTTTCCATCCCAAATTCTTAGCTCATGAAGTCTGTAGTGTGTAAACTAGCACAAATAAAAGGCTTTTGCAAAGATAAAAGCAGCTATTGTATGTTATTACAGTTATTCTTTTTTTCATTCTGAAAACAAACTTTGCTTCTTAACTGGTGTAATGTCTTAAGTGCAGAGAACTTTGCACTCTAACATAGTTAATTCATAGATTTGATTTGATGAAAAAATAATCAGATTCCATAAGGTTGTGCCAGTGTTAGCTAAAATTATATAAGGTTAGCTCAGTTGGTTAGAACTTGATGTATCTAAAGCCAGGATCAAGGGTGAGTCCCACTGGGACCATCTTTAAAGTAATGGTACACATGGATGCAAGGACAATGTCTATCTTGTTTATAGCTATATCTCCAGTCTCTAGAACAGGAGTGGAAAGCTTTTTCTGTAAAGGCCCAGACAGTAAGTATTTTAGCCCTAGAAGGCCATACAGTTTCCATCATAATTACTCAATTCTGCCATTGCAGCAGGAAAGCATCCAGACACAATACATAAATGAATGAGCATGGCTGTGTTCCAATAAAACTTTACTTGTGGACACTGAAATTTGAATTTCATATGCCTTTTAAGTATCATAGAATATTATTCTTCCTTTAATTTTTTCAACAATTTTATAAAAATGTAAAAACTATTCTTTGCTCTCAGGCTATGAAAAACAGGTGGCGGGAATCCTTGGGTGGCTCAGCGGTTTAGCGCCTGCCTTTGGCCCAGGGCGTGATCCTGGAGTCCTGGGATCGAATCCCACATCCGGCTCCCTGCACGGAGCCTGCTTCTCCCTCTGCCTGTGTCTCTGCCTCTGTGTGTGTGTGTGTGTGTGTGTGTGTGTGTGTCTCATGAATAAATAAATAAAAATCTTAGAAAGAAAGAAGAAAGGAAAGAAAGGAAAGAAAGGAAAGAAAGAAAGAAAGAAAGAAAGAAAGAAAGAAAGAAGAAAGAAAGAAAAGAAAGAAAGAAGAAAGAAAGAAAGGTGGTAGGTCAAATCTGACCTGCAGACTACAGTTTGCGGACACCAGGTCTAAACAATGCTTAATATACAGTAGAGAAGTTCAATAAACATGAATGAATAAGTGAAACTCTAAATATAGGAAAGTTTACTCTTTAAGCTTAAGAAGCCAAGAAGAAACCCAGTGAACCAGGGACCTTTAACTATTTGCAAAAATATCACACTTATCACTTACAAAGCACTTTGCCATTCACAAAATGCTTCCATGGGTGGGACATGAGTCTGTATGCTGGTTTGTGCCATATTGGTTGGCAAGATCCTGCTGCCTTACTAGGTCTATTATTTAGGAAAGAAAGGTCTGGGATAACAGAGTTGCCTTTTTATCCACTTTTGTGCTGTACTGCCCTCATCTCTCAGAGTGTGGGTAAAGATGGCATCTCCTTTTATAACTCCCTGCAGCAAGAACAATGACCACTCACAGATGAACACTGAGGTGCTGACTAACCTTTCAGGGGTGGGGGGCTGGGGGTGTGAGGCGGTGAGCAGCACAAGTTTCCTCCTTCAAAATGATAATCACAGTCACAACTTTTGGCAGCAGCTACTGAGTTAGTAAATAGGACAAAAGAAAAAGCCATAATCCAACTGCAATGAATAGTGTTTCACAGCTACAAAAGCCCAAGAAAAATCAATGGTGCAGAAAGCATTTTTGGACTTCACCCCAGCTTGCGGGGGTACTGGGGATAGTTCTGCTCTTCCCTTTTAGGCTTTAGGTGCCTCATGGGAATGTCAGAATTAATCTCCAAGTGGCTGCCACTGTTATGTCACTTACTAAAAATGTCCTCAAATGAACTTCCTCACTTTATAGAATGTTCTTTCCAAGGTGGGAAGCCCAATGGCTGTCTCAGACGAGAAGACTCCGAAAAGCTGAAGCAACTTTAAAGTACTTTCTGTTTTATTTTTACTTTATTTTTTTAAAGATTTTATTTATTTATTTGACAGAGAGAGAGCACAAGCAGGGGGAACAACAGAGGGAGAGGGAGAAGCTCAGCAGAGCTTCTCTGCTTAGCAGAGAGCCCAACATGGGGCTGGGATCATGACCTGAGCTGAAGGCAGCTGCTTAACTGACTGAGCCACCCAGGCACCCCTAAAGCACTTTCTGTTTTAAAGAGCAGTTTCTGTTATATCTGCATGACAATATAAAAATGACTGCTCGGTCACCTTGGTCCAGAATGAAGGAAGACAAGCTATACTGGCTAAAGTGGCCTTGTAAAAAAAATCCCTGACTAAGCCAAAACCTTATCAGTATGGAGTAAAAACAAAAGAGAGAGAGAGAAAGAGAGAGAGAGATGTGGGAGAAATAATAAATAAAATGAGAAAGAACATAAAGTACCAATTCATAAAAGAGGAAATAAAAGTGATAAACAAAAATATGAGGAAATGTTCAACCTCACTGGCAACCAAATAAATAAAAAGCAAAACATCAACACACTACTTCTCACTTATCAAACTAGCAAACATTTTCAAAGTAGTGATGTCCCAAGTCTAAGAGTCCAGTGACCCAGGCATCACTGAAGGCTGTGGGTCAGACGCAAATGGGCCATACCCTTCTAAAGTCCCTGCACATGCACTGGGAGCTGTGATGCTCATTCCATTTGACACAGAGAGACCATCTCTGGACATTTAATTTCAGGAAACAACCCTAAATATTAAAAATGTTATGTGCACAAAGTTGAGTTTTTCATTTAGAATTAAAAAGGCAGGAAGTTGAATAAATACCTGGCATCAAAATGAGGATTAAGAAAGCTATGGTGAATCCACTCACTGGAATATAATCTAGCTTCTTAAACGTTTACACAGGCTGCTGGAAAACATTTATGATGTGTGAAATGAAAGAAGCAAGTTACAAAATTGTGCATGCTATCTGGTTATAAATGTTTTTTTTTTTTGTTATAAATGTTTTTTAAAGTCTATGCATATGAAAAAAATAAAACTATGCAGTGGAAAAACAAAAACAAAAACAAAAAAGTCTATGCATATGAGCACTGGGTGTTATATAAGACTGATGAATCACTGAACTCTAACCTCTGAAATGAATAAGACATTATGCATTAATTAATTGAGTTCAAATAAGTTTCTTAAAAAATTAAAAAATAAGCATAATCTTTTAAAAAGTCTATGCATATGAAAAAAGATAAATTAAAATGTTATTAACAGTAGTGAAGCCATAGGCTTTTCAGCGATGTGTGAATCTTGATTTTTCTGTATTTTTAAAATTTATTATAATGAATAATGAAAAGATAATCAGCTTGTTTTAAAAGGTGTAGAGCAGGGAAGAAGGAAATGTACAAGCTCCTTCCTAGGCTATAAACACTCCAAGATAGGAACTCAGTCTTTTCCTTTTTTTTTTTTTTAATTAGTCAGGCCCAAGTAGGTGCTAAATATGTAAACAAATCAAAATCTAAGCCTGTAGTAAATGCCTCAAGGTTACAAAATCAAAATGCTAAGGACAAGCAATCAAAAACAGCCAACAAGCTTTATAAGGTATAGCCAATCAAATAACTTCCTCTCTTTGTTTCTGCATCTTTTCTATAGAAGTCTTTCTCCCAGCTCCTATCAAGGAATGTTCTAAACCACTTCTGTTCATGCTACTCTATTCCAATCCATTTTTGCTCAAAGAAAATCTTACACTTTTTAATATGCCTCAGTTTATCTTTTAACAGTTTGATAATTTTTTTAAAAATCAGACAAGTACCTTACTCTCAAGGTATTTAGAATCTAGTAGTAGAATTTACTAGTAGCAAGAAATCTTAACATTATATTCCCAAAAGAGTGTTTGATATACTCCAATGGGGTTTTTTAAGATTATTTATTTATTTATTTACTTGAGAGAGAGAGCAAAAGAGATCACAGAGGGAGACAGGGAAGAAGAAGCAGACTCCCCACTGAGCAGGGAGCCCAACTCAGTGCTCAATCCTAGATCATGACCTGAGATCCTGACTTGAGATCCTGAGATCATGAACTGAGCCGAAGGCAGAGGCTTAATAGACTGAGCCACCCAGAAGCCCCTGATATAATCCAGTGCTTCTGAATTGACAGTCATGATGTCAAGAAAGAGTTCTAGAGAATTCTACAAGTAGAGGAGAATGGTTGCCACAGGCCAAACTGTGCTTATGGTGAGCAAAGTGGTTACAAATCAATACATAGTTATGGCACCATCTTTACAAGGCTGGCCTGTTAAGGCTCTCATAGGTATCTGGGGTCTCTCAAAAGACTTCTCCCAGGGAGGTCAAGTCTTTCAAAATCCACAGGAAAGTAAACATACTAGAAAACCCTAAAGGAAATCTCTAAAAGCTTTAGGCATTCATACATGACGGCAATGCCGTGGGGCCTGAAATGGGAACAATGTGTAAGTGGTCAACCCTAAATACTCCATTTTTGTATTGTATTAGAAAGGAAATGTCATGTTAGGGAAGAACTTCCTTCATTCTAATAAGTCCCCAAAATATAGTGGCACACAACAATGGTGGTTTACAGCATGGAACATAATGCAAGTTTTGGAGGTGGGAAATGCCAGCAGAAAAAGACCAATGTTCACTTTTGTGGAGAGCATACCACAAGTCTTTTTTATTATGTGAGATAGGTTTGGGAATCAGATAGACAGCAGGGACCAGAAAGGAAAAATTAACATTCTTCCTATGATTAAATGAAATTAATATTTCAATGAGTAATAATTTTTTATAATTTGTATTTTTCTGGGAAACAAATTGTCCTACTATGTACATAATGTATGTAAATTCTCTTCAGAGGTGCCTGGGTGGCTCAATTGGTTAAGCATCTGCCTTCAACTCAGGTTATGTTCCTAAGGGTCTTGGGATAGAGCCCCAAATTGGGGGGGGCGGGGGCCAAGTTCCCTGCTCAGTGGGGAGTCTGCTTCTGCCTCTCCTTCTGCCCCTCCCCACCCTGCTTTTGCTCTCTCTCTCTCTCTCAAACAAATAAAAATTTTAAAAACAAAAGTTCTTTCCAAAAAAAATATATTTTAATGAGAAAGATACTATCTGGTTAGATTTAGATTTTAAATTTACATGTAAAGAAATTCCCATTGGTAGTTTCAGGCATATGGTCATTTATGAGTTGTAACTTTTTTTATGATGTGTGATGTACTTGGTCAAGCATTACAAGTATATCCAGGAATTACCAAAGAATTTTAGCCTTATACCTCATTGTCTGCTTTTTAGATACACTTATATAATTCTTTGGCTATAAATCAGACATTTGTCTTGTTTCATATAATTTTTATTTTTCATATTATTTTATTGTATTTTATTTCTATTTCTATTTGCATCCAAAACAAAGTAAAGCTTAAACCAAAGAATTGCTTATTGGCACATTTTTACAGGTCTCTGTTATGGGCTCTAGATTGTACTCCCCAAAATTCATATGTTGAAGCCCTAACTCCCAGTACCCCAGAATGTGACTATATTTAGAGATGGGCTCTTTAAAGAGGTAACTGAGTTAAAACCAGATCTCTGTAGGCTCTCATCCATGACTGGTGTCTTTATGAAGAAATTAAGGCACAGACCCTCACAGAGGAAAGACCATGTGAAGATACAAAGAGAAGATGGCCATTTACAAGCTAACAAGAAAGACCTCAGAAGAAACTAATACTGCTGACACCTTGATTTCAGACTTCCAGCCACCAAAATCATAAGAAAATTGATTTCTGTTATTTAAGCCACCCAGTCTTTGGCTTTTTGTTATAGCATCCATATCAAACTAATACAGTCTATATAAAATGCTATTATAATATGTCTTGTTCTTGTATCTTTTATTTAATATAAACAGGAAAAATGGTTCTTAAAGTATATATTCAATCACTTAACAAATATTCATCAAGCATCTACTGTGTGTCAAGTATTGGGATGTGACAGTAACAAACAAAAATCTCAGGTTTTTTGGAGCTTACAGATTAGTAAACTGTAAAAAGACAATTCTTCTGGAATTATTCTTCATTTCAGAAATAGGCCTTATACATTGAGCAACTAAAAATATTTTTTTTAAAGATTTTATTCATTTATTCATGAGAGGCAGAGACACAGGCAGAGGGAGAAGCAGGCTCCATGCAAGGACTCCATCAATCCGGGACTCCAGGATCATGCCCTGGGCCAAAGGCAGACGCTCAACCACTGAGCCACCCAGGCGTCCCAAAAATATTTTTTTTAAGATTTTATTTATTTATTCATGAGAGACACAGAGACACATGTCTCTCTCTCTGGGAGAGACAGAGACACAGACAGAGGGAGAAGCAGGTTCTGTGCAGGAGCCCAACGGGGGACTCGATCCCAGATCACCAGGATCAGGCCCTGGGCCAAAGGCAGTGCTAAAGAGCAACTAAAAATCTTCAGAGAGAATGAGCTAGGAAAGGAAAATTGAAAAATCAAAATAAATAAATAAAACCCTAACATTGCATCTTATATGATTATATTACTGGAAGCCCTCTATGTTGGTTGGATGTTTTGGGAAGCAGATCCTCAGAGAGGGTTAGGAAGGCAATAAGTCTATTAGAAGGAATAGCCTATGAAAGGTCAAAGGGAAAAAAAGGGAATTGGGAAGAGAAAGCCTTCAGACTGCAATCTTAGGGAGGAAGCAGGATTGGGAAGAGAGAGCCTCAGACCACAGTGCGGACCCAACAAAGGCTTGGTCAACCCAAATGGAAGCTCCAGAGGAAAAGGCATCTAGTAGAAAAGCCCCACATTGGGCAGAATCAGCCAGGACCTGGCATTCTGACCATGCTCTATCATTTGCTGGGAGCTGCTTGGGAAGAGCCAGCATAGTGGCCTCTGCTAGAGAGCTTGGGTGTGGCCTAAAGGCACTCATAGCTGGAAACTGTCAGCTAACTGGGCTCAAGAGTTCTTTCTTGAAGGAAGTTCTGAACAACACCTTCATGGCTACTACAGCCCTCAAAAGGTAAAATAGTAACCTGGTTTTTTGAGAGGCTTCTTAAAGTCAAGCAATTTCTTTACTCTTTTTTTTCTTTCAAGATTTGATTAAAATTATAGTTATTTATTTATTTATTTATTTATTTATTTATTTATTTATTTATGATAGAGAGAGAGAGAGAGAGGCAGAGACACAGGCAGAGGGAGAAGCAGGCTCCATGAACCGGAAGCCCGACGTGGGATTTGATCCCGGGTCTCCAGGATCGCGCCCTCAGCCAAAGGCAGGCACCAAACCGCTACGCCACCCAGGGATCCCCAAAATTATAGTTTTTTAACATATAGTGTAGTATTAATTTCAGGGGTAGCATTTCATGATTCGTCACTTGCACATACCACCCAGTGCTCATTATAACAACTCCTCTCTTTAATGCCCATCACCCAGTTATCCTATCCCCATACCTCCTCCCCTCCAACAACCCTCAGTTTGTTCTCTATTGTCGGGAGTCTCATAATTTGCCTCTCTCTGTTTTTATCTTATTTTGTTTTTCCTTTCCTTCCCATTATGTTTATCTGTTTCTTAAATTCCATATATGAGTGAATCGTATGGTATCTATCCTTCTCTGACTTTTTTACTTAGTATAATATACCCTAGTTCTATCCATGTTGTTGCAAATGGCAAGATTTAAGTCTTTTTAATGGCTGGGTAATATTCCAGTGTGTGTGTGTGTGTGTGTGTGTGTGTGTGTGTGTTTGTGTACACCCCACATCTTCTTTATCCATTCATCAGTCAATGTACATTTGGGCTCTATTATTGATAATCCTGCTATAAACATTTGGATGCACATGCTCCTTTGAATTATTATGTTTGTATCCTTTGGATAAAAACCTAGTAGTGCAATTGGTGAGTCAATCAGTAGCTCTATTTTTAACTTTTTGAGGAACAGTCATACTGTTTTTTAGAGTGACTGTACCAGTTTGCATTCCCACCAGCAGTCTAAGAAGGTTCCCCTTTCTCTACATCCTTGCTAACATCTACTGTTTCTTGCTCTTAAAACATAAGAATGTCTCTCAATAAACATTTTAATAGCCCAAATCAAGGTCTTTAAGGAAATATATTTTTAATATCCAATATAAACTGCCAAATACTTATATAATGGGAAGATTTATTTTTTTTTAATTTTTATTTATTTATGATAGTCACACAGAGAGAGAGAGAGAGAGAGAGAGGCAGAGACACAGGCAGAGGGAGAAGCAGGCTCCATGCACCAGGAGCCCGATGTGGGATTCGATCCAGGGTCTCCCGGAGCGTTCCCTGGGCCAAAGGCAGGCGCCAAACTGCTGCGCCACCCAGGGATCCCACTGCTGCGCCACCCAGGGATCCCTAATGGGAAGATTTAAATTTTAAATTTCTGTTGGAGTGTGATATAACCTCTATGCACAAGCAGCAATTGCCCCCCAACCCAAAGAGTTATGCTTTGAATTCAACATTAGAATTTAGAATCGAAGGAAGTCAAATATTTGAATTATGGCTTTTATTCACTAATTCATTCCATTACTACAGCCAGGTGCTGTGCTAGGTGCTGAGCACAGCAAGAAATACATAGCCCCTGCTCCTGTGGACCTAGAATAGGTTTAACCATTAAACAAATATCCAAGGCAAAAAATGCATATTTATGAGGTGACCTTAGTGCTCTAAAAGAAACAAAAGAAGCCGACCTAAACTGACTTAGACCCAGGTCAGGGGAGAAGTCCCTAACAACCTGTTAACTGTGCTGGTATCTTAAGGATGAGTGTGTTTGGAGAGGATAAAAGGTACAGGAGATGATAGCATGAAGGCTACACGCAAAGACCTTGGGATAGGAACAAGTTAGCAAGACCATGGCTAGATCTCCAAGGCAAGGGGGAGAAGTGGTGCCAGATGAGGCTAGAAGTCAAGACAGGGTTCAGACCTACCTGAATGAGGACATCTCATAAGGCACATCAGGGATCTTTGATCTTTGCTCTAAGAGCAATGAAGAGTGTTTTAAAGCAGGGATTGGTTTGTGTTTTGCATTGATAACTGGCTGCAGTGTGGAGAAAAAAGTAAAATGAGACTGGTTTGGGAAGACCACTTAGCCAGAGATGATGAGAGATGATGATGATGATGATGGTCGCAGTCACAGATCAGTGTTTCTTTAACCTCTACAAAGTACATTCCAAAATGCGCACTGTGGAAAGGACACCATGGACTAGGAGACAGTACCTTGTCCATCACTGGAATGAAAAGGTCATGGGGGCTACAAAATAGACACAGATTTACTTGTCAAAGTTTTAGTGTTCCACTGTCATTTCAAACCCAGTATGTCCAAAACAAACAAAACATAAGGTCCTCTATAAACTAAGTCCAAGCCACCTTTCCCCATCTGCCATACCATCTTGTCTCCTCATTATTTACTTGTGAAAACTGGATATCACCTATAGTACTTCCCTCTCCTTCATCCCTGTGTCTAGTCTTTTGCTTAGTGACTTGTTCAGGACAGGATTATACTTATGTCTCCTTCTACTATGTCCTGTGTCCCTGCTCCAGAGACAGGGCCACCCCTAGGTCTCTGTCCAGAAGAACTACAGTTTATAGGAAGAGAGACAATTGAACTTTGTTTACTCATTGTATTTCATAAATACATTGGCCATTAGGTTTAAATGTCTTCTCTTTCATGTAGATTTCTGTACTGCTCTGGTTGGCTTCTTCCCACATTCTTAAATCCAACAGTTTACACTATGCAATTTACTTCTGCATCCACTGTCTTATTCTTTAATTGGCTGCAATTTCCTGGTAAGTGAATTGAGAGATTTAGACAAGATTTATAATAAAATCAATCTTCAAACAAAATACTGTAATTGTTCTGATTATACAAGGGGTGGTAGGCTGGAAAGCCTTCCTTATGCTCCCCCACTCTCTAACCACCCATGAAGTATCTTATTTGAAGGATATAAGAAGCCTAACTTGAGAATCACAAGACTTGAGCCCTCTCAGGTCTCTTCCAGCCCTAAAATTCTATGATCTGTCATTTCTTAATTATGACCAATTGTCTCAATCTTATACTTTCCTCTGATTCTCAATGCAACACAGGTCAAGTCTTTTTTACCTCCAGCCTAGAATATCACAAATTGGTTTCCTATATCTCTAGTACACTGGTTAAATAGTGACTCCCCAAAAACTCACGTCTAACTGGAGCCTCAGAATGTGACTCTACTTGCAAACAGGGTCTTCGTAGATGTAATTAGTTACAGTGAGGCCACATTGGAATAAAGTAGGCCATAAATCTAATATGACTGCTGTCCTTAAGAGAAGAGATATAAAGAAAGATACGCCCTGAAAGAGTCCCATGGGGCAACAGAGGCAGGATTCAAGTGATGCGGCCACAAACCTAGGAACTCCCAAGGATTGCTGGAAGCTACAAGAGGCAAGAAAAGATCCTCCCTAGAGACTAGGCCCTGCTGATATCTTGCTTTCAGACTTCTGTCCTCCACAAGTATGAGAGAATGAATGTCTATTGTTTTAAGGCCCTTGTAGTTATTTATTATAGTAGCTCTGGGAAACTAATACAGTCAGTCTCTCTCCAACCAAAATCCACTTTACATACTTCGCCTAGGTAAATTCTCCTTAATCTCTGCACTATCATATTTCTCTCCTACGTATTTCACTTCAGGAAGCATTTGATTTATTGAGCAACCTAGTAGGTAAAAAGCACCATTATAATGCTAGGTGTGTGGAGGTAAACAGCATCAGCATGGCCCCCACCTCCAGAGGGCTTCCGGTCTGTAGGGAAGAACAGACATCCCACAAACAGAGCCTCCATCTAATGTATAATTATAAATTATGATGTACTATAGTTGAAAAGAATAAGTTGTTATGAAGTACAAGTGGAGGGCTAAGCAAGGGGTGAAGCTGACACCTGCAGGATGAGTAGGAGCCAACCTGACAAAGAATTGAAGGAGAGACCTTCCTATACAGACAACATGTGAGCAGAGGTATGAGGTGGGGAACAGTTTAGACTGTTTGAGGAACTGAAATGGACAGAAGATCCCTTTTATTAAAAGGAGATTGGTGAGCGAGGAAAAAGTATACCAGATGAGGTTAGGGGAAAAAAGCAGAAACCTGGTCATAGAGGGTTAAGTTCAGGACTTAGGACTTTATCTTAATAAAATGAGAAGGCATCGAGAGGCTTCAAACAGGAATATGACATAATGTATTATGCTTTAAAAGCTATCTCTGATTACAGTCAAGAGAAGGGGTATATGGGATCAAAAACAAAGCAAGGAGATCAATTTGGAGGTAAGGTTGTAGCTATGAATGAATTTGAATTGTGGGTGGATTTGAGGTATATATTTTTTTAGGTACAATCAACAGGACTTAATGATAAATTGGATTTGAAGAAAATGAGGAATTAACATGTTTCTGGCTCAGGAAATCAAATGAAAGAAGATCCATTTGCTTAGATGGGGATGATTGGGTGGATTGGTTAGGGGTACAGTCTAAGCTGCTATACAAAATGGTTCCTGAGCATAGTGGCTCAAAGAATATGGAACAATTTCTCTTTCATATAATAGGCCATAGGTAGAGAGTTCATGGCTGGTTGGATAGCTTTGCCATCCTAAATGCAATGTTTCCATTTTCTTAATTTTTATTTTTTAATGTTTCTGTTTCTTGATCTAGGTTAGCTATTCTGGCTTCAGCCTTTCTAACTGCATCCCGGCCCACAAGGAAAGCACAATTTTGAAGCCACCATCTCTTAGGCAGTTTACAGTCAATGCAGATTTCTTTTTTCTTTCCTTTTTTTTTTTAAGATTTTATTTATTTATTAGAGACAGAGACAGAGAGAGAGACAGAGAGAAAGAGGCAGAGACACAGGCAGAGGGAGAAGCAGGCTCTGTGCGGGGAGCCTGATATGGGACTTGATTCCGGGTCTCCAGGATCACGCCCTGGGCTGAAGGCGGCACCAAACTGCTAAGCCACTGGGGCTGCCCCTTTTTTTTTTTTTTTTTAAGATTTTACTACATCTTGTTTAAAGTCCCATGAATGTATGTGTGTGTTATTAAAAAGACTTTTTCTCCGTTTGGAATAAATAAAAAGGACTTCTGTTGGTGTCTCATTGGTGAGAGCCTAGCCACATGACCACACTTAACTGAAATGGAGTCCATGAAATATAGCCTTTGGCTGGCTAGCTGTATTTAAGCTAAAATTAAAAGGTTATTTTATTAAAAGAAAAAGAGCAGAAATGATGTTGGTGTACACCAGCAGCCTCAGCCACACAGGGGAATGATCAATATATAAGTGGGAATGATGACTATGAAATGGGGGAGTTCCTATGGGGTACCTAAATGGAGGTGTCAAGTATGGAGGTGGAAATATGGATCTGAGGAGCTCAAGGGGTAAGATGAGGTCAGAGATATGTATTGAGGAGTCAGCTACCTCCACACAGATGGCATATAAAGTTATGAGGATAGATTAAATCAAGTACAGTAGATAGAGAAGAGGGCTAAGGACTGGACCCTGAGGGCCTCCAACACTTAGAGGTTAGGTAGAGGGGGATGAGCTTGCAAAGAAGACTGAGAAGATCAGTGAGGTAGAAGAAAGCCAAAACATACGTGATCTATGGAAACTAAGAGAAGAGAGCACTTCCAGAAGGATGGCCCATTGTTTAACATATTAATCAGAAGCTTGGTAAGATGAAGAGATGGGCAATGATGATGCATCTCTATTACCTTTCCTACCTTTAACATATGTTTTTAGCCTATCTATCCAAATGTATTTCTCTCTACTTCCCTTTTTTTTTAAAGATTTTATTTATTTATTCCATGATAGTCACACAGAGAGAGAGAAAGAGAGGCAGAGACATAGGCAGAGGGAGAAGCAGGCTCCATGCAGGGAGCCCATCGTGGGATTCGATCCCGAGTCTCCAGGATTGCGCCCTGGGCCAAAGGCAGGGGCTAAACCACTGCGCCACCCAGGGATCCCTCTACTTCCCTCCTAAAATCACGTCTATATTCTCAGAGTCCCCAAACATGTCAACTGGTTCCCACCTTTGATCACACTCTTCCTTCAACCTGGATTGATATTTCTCCCTATTATCTAGTTAATCAAGTTGTCCTCCTTCTTCAAGACTCCTCACTCATAGACATCTTTAGAGCCCATAGCTGAATAGTAAACTGTTTTCTCATTACATTTTATGTGATATATTTTTTCTCTAACTCCTAAGGATGAAGACCATAGAACATTTATTCCATATCCCCAACAAACTAATAGGGTTAGCCAGATACCCAAGCTAATGAGTACTCAATATTTATTTACTGAGTGCAGTAATTGGGAATAAATTCTTAGTATGCTATATATGGTAGGACCTTTGAGCCAAATCTTCTCCTCACACATGAAAAATCTAAAGTCAAAGAAACATGAAAATGTTTTCTCTTTATTTAAAACAGAATGCAAGTTAATATTTAATCACCATCCTCATCAATGAGCACTGAAAGACCATGCCCCACTAACTGCACTTTTCACTAACATCATCCCTTGCTTCACTTCCCTTTATATAGTTCCCTATCAAGCATCTATTAAGCACCTGGTAAGTGTCAGACTCTGTGATTATGAACAAGATGAAGTCTTGCCCTTGGGGACTCTGTAGATAGAGAAGCTGGAGACTGCATCGATTTCTCCCTTCCTAATGTCCGGTTGTGTTCCAGTTTTCCAAGGAACAGTGAAGCATAGGCATAGACATAAAGCAAAGCCTCATTTTGTCTAATTCAGTTAACAAAGACAACAAGTTCACTTACATGAGCTTTTACCTACCTCACTACCATCCCTCCACTCATATGCTATAAAGTATATTGAATTTCACATGAACTATATTGAGTAAATAAATATATTTAATATTCGGAGGTATCAAATTCTTCTCTTTTCTTTTTAAAGATTTATTTATTTATTTATTTATTTATGAGAGAGAGAGAGAGGAGGGGGCGGGGCAGAGGCAGAGGGAGAGAAGCAGACCACTGCTTAGTGCAGAGCCCAACAAGGGACAAGGGGCTCAATCCCTGTACCCTGAGCCAAAATCAAGAGTTGGTTGCTTAACTATTAAGTTACTCACATCCCCTCATCAAGTTCTCTAATTCAAATACCCCTCTATGAATCATCCATAGGGTGATTTACACAAAAATATTTGTTGTGAAACAGAGATGTTCTTAACCAGCTTTTAATCTTTCTATATTTGTTTTCAGCACTATGGAAGGGCCACTGATGGGTAGGTGCAGCTCAGAGATGAGAGAAAACTCATTAAACACTGAAAAGGTGCCAAGAAAGCATCAAGGAACCTCCCTTTCAAGAAAACATTTATGAACACTTTAAGAAGCTATAACACTGTAATGCCAACCTATGCTGATCTGGCTGTGTAGTTCACAGAAAGTAGACAGAACACACTTTTACTCAAACCCCCAAAGGTCATGGGTAGGCAGTTCAAACTCTATAAAAGGAGCTACATTATAAAAACTCCTCCTGCTCCATGATACATGACTCCACATGACTAAGTCTCCATGGCGTTTCTCCATCAGGTAACAGTCACAGCAGAGAGTCTGCCAAGGAAGGGGCATCTTGAGATTCATCACTTTGCTACCTCGTAATTAGCGGGGTCCAAAGGAGATTCTCTGGCTTGGAAGAATTGGGGATGCAGGCTCCAGGTTGCACATTAGTCTTTGTATCTACTCAGCCCTGCCCAACAAACACAAACCCCCCAATGGCAAAAAAGTCTCTGAATGGGCTGGTCAAAGACTGCAAATGTGCAAAGAGCAATGCTGTATCTTGAAAGGCTACAAGCTCACTACTTCTCATCTCAACAATGCGTTTAGATTTTTGTGTAGTAGATTGTTGTTTGAATGTTTGTTTATCTGACATTTTTTTAATTCAAGTTTTAGAATTTAAATTAGGTGTTCAAATCCTTAGTTTCAAAACGAATTTAAATTTTGGCCAAGCTGCTTATTCTGTTATAGTTGAGGGTAGCATGCTATATTTTGCCCTTAAAGGAAGGTGCAGTAATTGCTCCACCAAAATAACAGTAATAATTTTAATAATGATTATTATAACTATTATTATTATCTAAAAATGACCACCTATTTGTTTCTTTGTTCTTCCTCCATCCTTCTCCCTCATTTCCTTTCATCCACTGACTCCATACAAGTGGCTAGAGTGCACATGCTAATGAGTTGCTCAGACACTTAAGGATCTTAATCCCAAATCATAAAGACCCTAAGAAGGACCTCAGCTGCCATCCATAAATTTTTATTTAAAAGCAAGATAAAAGTGGAATTAATTCAGCACAGAGCCAGTGCACTGAGGGGAAAAAAATTAAGTGTCAATTCAAAATACTTATGTGTGTCCCTACCCTTTCTGAGCTCATAACTTCAGCACATGCTTAATAGGTCATGTCATAGTTAATGCATCTTCCTTCTAAGAACAGCTTCATAAACCCCCCTTAAATCCAGTTATCACAGATGATTGGGGAATCGAAACACGGAGGCAACTCCCTACTTTCTCTAATTGGAATGGCTAATTCAGCCATAACAGCACTTCCATCCAGATGCTCAGATTGGTTCAGAGTATGGAAATCTGTGGTGAGGGGATTTACTCATGATGCTGAACAAAGAAAGCCATCATTATCTGTGGTCAGGAAAAAAGTATTCTAATTAGTGTTAATATCCTCCTGCTGAGCTTCCTGTCATCCACATTTTGATCCCCATTCTTGGGCTTTTCATGATCTGATGTCCTGGCTATGTGTAAGCAAGGGTCAGGGCACTGATAGGGGAAAATGGGAAGCATAGACTGAGTATATGCTGTCCAGAGCAAAAGAATTAGCTTAAACATGACACCTACGTTGACTTTCTAGATTAGATCTTTAGAAAAATTTGCTCAGCAAGTCTAAGTCTAGTACAATCAATTTATAAACCCATAATAACAAGTAGTAATTGAATAAAAGCATGAGAAGAATTTGTGGAACATTGTCTTCAAACATTTGAATTGCCATTAAGGCTCATCTGCAATTGAATCCTAAACACTTGGATACCCATTAAAGTCTGAGATTTCTCAACAATAAATTTAGACTCCAGGGGAGATTAGGCACAAGTCAGTGCTTTAATAAATCCCTTCTGACGATGTCAATGACAAGCAGAGATGCAGGTGGGCCTTCCTCTGGATTCCTTTCTTTTCACTCACCCCCTGAAGTCAGTGCCCTGATGGGCTGATTTGAAAGCCAAATAAATAGCCCAAAAAAACGACTAAGGAAGAGGAAAGATGTGAAAGCCCCACATGGAAAAGAGGAGTGAAAAGAAAGATCCTGACAAAGCAAACATTTGGAAGCAGAAAGAGAACCCACACACACTGTCTGAAAAATTGAGAGATTTAACCAACCCAGTTGAATCCCTCCATAAAAATGTTTTCTGAGTGTTGGGCACTCAGCCAGGCACATATTTTGTGTCACATTTGACATGTGTGGCTCATGGTCTGAGCCAGGCTTGAAGAGAAACAATGTGGGCAGTTATCTGGGAGGGGTAATCTAAGTGGCAAAAAGAAGCTTCTCCTCCATCTCCCTTTCCCTGCTCCCCAAGTACAAATGACTATAATCTGTGACAATACCCAAAGTGTCTGAAATGTCTAATGGTGGGGTTCAACACACAATACCCCAAAATATGATACCTTGGCTTACTGAATATTTTAAGCTGCAGAAGTTTGAGGAAACAGCAGAAGTAGGAAGGTCACTCTGATCTCCACTTCCTCTTCTCCCCTCAAGCAGGTCCTAAAACCCTCACATGAGAGATGCTTTCCTTATTCCCAGGAGAAAGAGCATCCTTGTTTCCAAAGACAAAGGGACACTGAGAAGAAGCCAAGCAAGGAGGCCTTGCTAAATTGCCCCCACTTTATTCCACTTACCTCAAAAGCTAACCTATCATGTTCTGATCACGGTTCCCCCTTTCATCAAATCTAACATAAAAATACTCAGGTTTACTTGTCTCTTTGGGTCCTCATTTCCTTAGGAAGATTCCCATGTCATGTAAAATTCATATTAAATAAATCTGTATGCTTTTCTTCTATTAATCTCTTTGTAAATATAATTTTCAGAATTAGCCAGGCCAAAAGAGGATCCAAGAAAACTTTTCCTCCCGACTTTACACTAGAAAGTAATCCATTCCTTGACTCTTACATTTTTTTTTTCAACCCTAGAGGTGGAAGACTACAGATTTAAATAGCACTACAACTTTCTGGGAGAATCAATCATCTCTTCGTTCCAAGTTATGTGGGCACCCTGACCACAAAGGCAAAAGGAAATCTACCATGTGTTTGGCCACTTTGTAATAAGACTCATACCTGAGTGCAAATCTACTCATTTATTGTGCTATACTTTTTTCAAAATGAAGCTGTATAATAAAATACTAATTACACCTTTTGTTCCTTCCCAAAACTATAGATTAGCTCACTAACAGCTGATGAGAAATAAGAAAAAGACTTCTTTTGGTGTATGTTGTATGCTAAGAGTGCATTGCAATTTTATTATTGATTAACAAGTGAATAAGTGAAATTCAGATTTTAAAGTTCAGATCATGTCTGCATTTTCTTCTGTGTCATTTCTCTGTCCACTTACATCTAAGGTAGAAAACAAAATGACTAAATAAAGGATATCTTTATTTCCTCTAGGAAGGTAAATGCCAAGAGGCCGAGATAAATATCTGAGGTAGGAGCAGGGTAAGAATGAGACAGAAAATTTTAGAACCAAAATTTCATTGTTGCTCTGTTGTTGATAATGGTACTGATGGTGGTGGTACTTTTTAAAATAGTTTTCATTTTTTAATGGCTAAGGATGTATTTGTTAATACCGTGAGTGGGTTCCCACTCTCAGGCTCTGATCATAGCCAAAGAACTAATTTTAAGAATCACAAAAACTGCCACCATTCTCTTCTCTTTTTTTTTTTTAATTTTTATTTATTTATTTATGATACTCACAGAGAGAGAGAGAGGCAGAGACACAGGCAGAGGGAGAAGCAGGCTCCATGCACCGGGAGCTGGACGTGGGACTCGATCCCGGGTCTCCAGGATCATGCCCTGGGCCAAAGGCAGGCGCCAAACCACTGCACCACGCAGGGATCCCCCATTCTCTTCTTAATATCATCTTTACCTACTTCTCTCCTAGCTTCTCTGGCTGGGGCCCCTGTAAATTGGGCTGACCAAAGACAGATTAACAAGAGAAAAGCAAACACATTTATTTAACTTTCATATTATACTGTATCCTTCATAAGGAAATGAAGACCTGAAGAAACAGTTCAACATGAGTATTTTTTTTATACTAGTTTTGATGGTAAGTAGAAAGTCAAGGAAAAATGTGAGAGGACAAAAGGGTATGAGGTAAGTGTGGTAAACTGGGGAAAACTTAGCAGAGCCTGTTGGTTCAGTTTGCTCCTGGTGGACCTTTGTCTTCAGAGATATGGATGCTCTGAACTCTGCCCATCCAGATAAATTACAGTCATATTACATTCCTTTTTAAAAAAGCTGTAGTAAGAACACGTAACAAGAGATCTACTCTCTTAACAAATCTTTAAGTGTACAAAACAGTATTGTTAAGGATAGGTACAATTTTATACAATTTTGTACAGCAGATCTCTAGAACTTATTCTTCTTGCTTAACAGAAACTATAACCTGTTGAGTAGCAACTTTCCACCGGTGGTGCTTTCAGTGGAGAAAATCCAAGCAAATCATCCAAACACAGATAATTAAAAATTACTAGAGAAGGGAAATCAGAGCCTAAGAATTGACATAGAATAAAAGAAATATAACAATATCTTCACAAAAGTAAAGTTCTTTACTTTTACCTGCCAGGCTTTACTACATGCTGATTTATAAAGAAAAAAATAAGGATGGTGGGGTTCAGAACACACTATCCCAAAATATGGCATCTTGGCATACTGAATATTCTGAGCTGAAGGAGTTTGAGAAAAAAGTAGAAGAATGGTCGCTCCTCCCTCCCTCTTTGCAGAGGGAGGAATCTGAACAAACAGGCCTTTTTACCTTTCCCCAACTTTATTACATTTACTGTAATAAAGTAAATGGTTTTTGGCCCTATCATTTTTGTATGACTGTCTGCCTTTCATCAAACCTAGCACAAAAAATACTCAGGTCTAACCATTCCCCCAGATCTTCATTTCCTTATGAAGGATCCCATGTAATATAAAACTTACATTAAGGAAATTTGCTTCTCTCCTATTAATCTGTCTTTGTCAGTTTAATTTTCAGACCCAGCCAAGAACCCTAAGAGGGTCCAGGAAAATATAGAGTAAAACATACCTTGGCAATACATGTGATACTCATTTCCCAGGCTCCTTGCTCATCTAGCCTCATTATAAGTGATATTAATGAAATCCATTCACTCTTCATTCATAAATATTTATTGATAGCCCATTATGTACCCAACTCTTTCATTCAATAAATATTTAGAGAGCCCACAATGTGCAAAGAACTGCTCCAGACTATAGGAATTGAAAGATGAGTAAAATAGGCATGATATCCTCCTATCCTCATGGAGCTTACATATTTGAAAAGGAGACAGTAAATAAATAAACACACCAGTAAGGGAATAAGATAATTCTGCTTGTGGTATTAGAAAAAAAGGAAAATGATAATATAAAACAGTGTATCTGGGCAAGCCAAGACTGGTTGATTTTTAATCAATAATCCATTCATCTTTCAGCAAATATGCATCAGGTGGTTAATCAATTAGCTTTTATAGCATAACAAACCACCCCAAACTTAGTGGCTTAAAACAACCACCATTTCCTTAGTTCATATTTCTTGCATGACCTTTTGGGTTGGGCCTAGTTGGATAATCCTTCTGGCTTCAGCTGGACACACTCTTGTATCTGTGGTCAGCTACCGATCATCAAGGTCGGTATACTTCTAGGTATACATCATCACTATACTTCTAGGTCTTGGCTTGCTATTACTTGGAGTGATAATAGTGAGTGGGCCTATACATCCTTTGTTCTTCGGTAGGCCAGCCTGACCTTGTTCACACAGAGGCTCTGTAGAGCTCAAGAAGGAGAAAAGTGTGCAAGGCTTCTTAAAGCCTAGGTCCAGAACTGAGACCATGTAACTCCTGTCATATTGTACAGCCAAATCAAGTCCCAAGGCCAGGAACTATAAAGTCATATTGCAACAGGCAAGAATGGGGGGGGGGCGTGGAAATTACTGGGTTTTTTACAATCCAATACAAGTGTTAGGGGTAAGCCAGGTAGCTGAGAATATAGTGGAAAACAAAACAAGACTGATCCCTGTCTTCTTGGAGCTTACAGTCTATTTATCTATGATCTGTGCTACTGGGGGAAATGCCTGCCTACAGCTCCAAGAGAATGGTTATAGAATGGTTGCACCTGTGGGACTTGAATGTTGATTTCATTAATTGGCGCTTGGCACCTGAGGCAGGGGATTCTGCTGCTCAACATGGGACCTATTAACATGCCTTATTGTGAATAGAACTAATTACTAAAATTGGATTCTAACCAAGCCCCCCTCAGTTGTTTCTCTACAGAGTGCCAATCCTATTGAGCAAAGGACACTCACAGCTCTGTTGAAATCTTATTTTCTTTTAAGACAAAGTCGTTTGCTCATTTGTTCATTGCCTCAGACTCCCTATTGCATCTGGTGCCCCTGGACCTGAATTATTTGTCCAGAAGGTGACCTTCACTGCCATAGCGCTCTCCTGAAAAATGGCTTCCAACAAACATGCGGCAAGCTGAAGGGCCAGGAGGCCCAGCCAAGGCCTGTTGGTCGTCCACCTTCCAGATGTCAAAGCCCAGAGACAGAAGGTGATTGTCTCCAAATGGCCTCATCCTTTGGCACTGCAGGGGAGCAACCATGTGGTAGACATGACAGGCCCCACTCTGCCAAGGCCATGCAGAGCTCGCCACAGGGCCACAATTCAGAGGAGAAACTTGTCAAATTCTGGCAGAAAGACTAAGCACAGCTCTTCATGCACTTTGTCTCAATTTGTCTTCCTGGAAAATGGGGCTGCTACCTTTTTATTCTTATTTCCAGATTTTTCAGAATACCTACCCTATGTGTCTGTTCATTTAGTACTGTTGGTCAACGAACTTTTACAAAGCACTGTATTAGGGTTATAAGAATAAACAGGACACAGTGCCTGTCTTCAAGTCACTTGTTGACCTATAGAAGTATACAGTGAAATCCTTAAGGTCTGTGCTGTAATTGTAAAAATTTTTTTTTTTTTTTTTTAGTGTCATACAGAAAGAGCAGGCTGGTAAAAAACAAAACAAAACAAAACATAGATGTTGCTAATTATGATATTAATGCTTTCTGTACCTTAAAAGGAAAGACCCTCTTTGAACTGTTGGTATTAATGTTTCCATTTTCATCTTTTTATGCCAAAATTCTTCAGCAAGTGGGTTAGAGTTTCAGAAGAGCCCAACCATACAGAATTATTCCTATAGAACCAGAAGAGGAAGTGAAGGTTTTATGCTAAGAAATGGAATTCTCACAGCTGAGTGAGATTTTATCTATCCCCTGTGAGACACAGGAGAGACAGGTGATTGTCTCCAAGGTGGGCTGGGTTCTGCCCACTCTGGTGCCTTACCCTCCACTGCACTTAGTCCCCACTTCTAGGCCCCTAGAAGTTTGGGCCATTCCTTCCACTTTCTCCGTGTATATCTAGACTCTAGCTCTACTACAAAACTCAGGAGTAAAAAAAAAGTTCACATGGAGCCTTACCAAGAGAGCCCCATGAACTTAGACCTGATCATCTTGCCTCGTAGTGACAACTCTCTGAAAGTTCCAGAGTATTCACTTAAAATTTGGGGCAGCACTTTCCATTTGTTTTCCCCGCAATGCCAGAAGCACAATAGATTCTCAATAAATATTTGTTGAGAATGGAAAGGAGGGGAGAGGAAGGAGGAAATAAAAAGGAGAAGAATCAGAGGGAAAGAGAGAAACTGAGAGAGAATGAACCTACTACTCTATGCAAGGATCCCTAGGGAAGAACCAGCACCACCCCTACAGAAGAGCAGAAGAAGCAGACTCCCTGACAATTTTAGGGAACTACCAAATCACATCTCTGGTAGCTCTGCCTTCCTGAGTATGCAGATTTGAAATATGGCTGTGCAAGGAGGAGCTTCACCCTTTCCCTTTTATTCTGAAATGTGTGGTGACTCAGGGACTGGGGCCAATGGGAGATGCCACTGACATAAAAGAATCCAGCTTCAACAGCTGCAAACTAAACATCAATGCTACCAGCCCCAAAACCCCCCAGTCTAAGTCCAGACAGTACCCAGGCTTGTGAATTTCAAAATAATAGGGACTGGGCTCCTCAACTGCAATACAATTTCCTCTCGGTCATAAAACATGGTGACTTCAGAAGGTCACCCCCAGAGCTAAAGCCAGGCAGGGAAAGGAGGGCAGATTATAATGTGGAAGCTAAGAATCTCCCACACAGACCCATTTTATCCCCATATCAGCCTTTTTGTCCTTTTTTTTTTTTTTTTTGAGTGATATACACCACAAAATAGCTGCTAGGCTCAGCGGAAGGGAGAAGTAGCAACCTCACCCAAGACACAAGGGAATTGTCATCCAATTGGCCTCAGGCCTTGCTAAACTATTAATCATTAAATCAAAGCTTCTACTTCCCGCCGGTTTTACTAGGTTAAGTCCATAAGCCCCTGATAGCTCTTCCCAGGTGCCAAAAGCATTTCTATACTCTGTCTCAATATGATCTGCGAAAATCACAACCTGCTTTAGAAGAAAGGGTTGGTAGTGTTATTTCCATTTTATAGATGGGGAACTGAGAGGCTGAGCTAGTGAGTGACTGGCTCAAGGTCATGAGCAAGTAAGTAGGACCAGAACAAGGACCCAGAACCTTCAGGACACGGTTTCTAAAGTTCTGTGTCCCCTTAATAGCTCTCTCCCAAACACTGTCTCCTGCTCCCTCACATTCCCACAGCACCCTGTGATAACCTCCCTGGTAGTTTTCAGTCTGTCTCATAGGCCAATGAAATAGCAACTGACTTACAAAAGGCATTCAATAAATATATTATTCAAGATTTTATTTATTTATTTATTTATTTATTTATTTATTTATTTATTTATTCATGAGAGACACACAGAGAGAGGCAGAGACACAGGCAGAGGGAGAAGCAGGCTCCCAGCAAGGACCCCGATGTGGGACTCCGTCTTGGACCCCGGGATCACACCCTGGGCCAAAGGCAGACTCTCAACCTTTGAGGCACCCAGGCATCCCTCAATAAATATTTATTGAACTAAACTATACTAAACCTGAGACTTCCAACTCCAAATTCCTAACACTGCAATCCATTCCTGGCTAAACATGTAATTCACTGGCTGCAAGAACTACACACTCATTGCCCAGGAAAATGGTAACAAATATTAAAAGAAGACTAATCGCATACCCTAGAGATAATTGCAAGTTACATTTTGATTTTCCCAACTTTTCTTCTTATGAATATATGTATTTTGTAGGTTGAAATTATAAACAATTTAACACAAATTATAAAATTTTTTCCTCATTATCATATTTGGGGGAAATCTCTTCCAATTTTTATCCCAATATTCCAACATTCTAATATTTTAATATTCAAGCATACAAGTGTCTGAATTTATTTAGGCATTCTTACTGTTGATTATTTAAATTGTTTCTGACTTTTTAATTATTATTAATAAATCTAAGATGACTAAAATTGTGAATAAATCTCTTCAAATTTATGACTATTTAAGATACATTTTAGAAGTGAAAGTATTTTTAAAGTCTTTTATAAATTATTGTTAAATTACTTTTCAGAAAAAGTATAACCTAAGGGGACAGCTGGGTGGCTCAGTGGTTGAGCATCTGCCTTTGGCTCAGGGCATGATCCCAGGATCTGGGATCAAGTCCCTCATTGGGCTACCTGCAAGAGCCTGCTTCTTCCTCTGCCTATGTCTCTGCCTCTCTCTCTCTCTCTGTGTCTCTCATGAATAAATAAATAAATCTTTAAAAAAAAATAAAAGAGTATAACCTAAGGTTCTTTGAAGTGACATCAGGCAATTAGAAATATAATGCTGAGAGAAAGAAAGTACAAATTCTCTACCAAAACTCAAATTGCTTTATGGATAGGGAAAGCAAGGCCCATGAATGGTTTGTCCAAAGTCATACTGATGTAGGGTTAACATCTTTGAGAGGAAATTAGCAAAACGGTTAAGAGAAACTGACATTCTTAAGGTATAGGTAGAGCCACAAAATATGAAGGAAATTAGTTTAAAATATGGGCCATGCCTAGTTTTCCAGAGGCAAAAAACCCATTCAACAAAGATGTCCACTCCTACCTGTCCATCCCACTAATGGCAATTGGTTTTTCCTCTGCCTCTGACTGACTCTTTAGGGAGTCTGTTTTGGTCCTAATATCCTCATTCTGACTCGTGGCCATTTGTTAGTCAAGAAACATTTTAGGTCAAGAAGCCTTAATTAAGCACTTACTACATGCCAAACTTTGTATTAAGTACTGAGTGGTGAGTAAGAGAAACAGAACTACCTCCAAGGAGCCTATATGCCAGAAAACAGACCATAAAAAGTAAATAAATAAAAAAAGTTCAATTACTAATAAATGTCATGAATAAAATAAAATAAATAGGGCAAGATACATTATTAGTGTGTGAAGAGGAGGGCTGCTGAATCGTGGTCAAGGCATGGTCAAGGATGACTTTCCTGAGGTGATACTTGAGTTAAGACCCAAATGATGACAAGTATCAGCCATTGAAAAAATCTGAAAGAGAGCAGTTTAATCCAAACATCCCAAGCCAGGAGCAAACAACCTGGACAAAGGACAGAGAGAAAACCAGCAGAGATAAAACAGAGGGAAAGGAAGGCAGAGGCCTGGAAGGCCACAGAAGGGACCCTGAATTTTATTATGGTTGCAGTGGAAAGCCATTGCAGGGCTTCGGCCCAGGAGCTGAGTGCTTGCTTTCTGCTCTCTGGCTATTGAGATCACCCATGGAGAGTATGTCAATATCTAAAACAGATGATCTGAGGAGTGAGCTCCTGGGACCCCATAATAAGAGGTCTTGTTGTGGGAGGACAGGGTGTAAAGAAGACTGCCACATGTCCCATTTAGGTAGGAGGGGAACCAAGACGGTGTGGTCTTCCAGAAGTTCAGAGAAGGAAGTCTATGAAGAGGAAGGTTGTGACCCACAGCATCCCACACAGCTGACAGGATGGACCAGATGAGGACGCTGACCACAGCCTTGGGCAAATATGGATTATTAATGACTCTGGAAAGAGAGTTTTTGGTGAAGTGGTTGATATGAAAGGTCTGAATGGAGTGAACTGAGGAGGGAAAGGGAGGTGGGGAAGCAGAGATAACAACTTGAGCCCACACCTTCAAGAGGGTCACAGTGAAGAGCAGCAAGAAATGAGGTGGTAACTGGCATGCAGCATGGGTCAAGGGAGGTTTTGTAGCAGTGCTGTCCAACAGAACTTTCTGCAATGATGGAAATGTTCTGTATCAGTTACTGGTCACTTGAAAAGTGTCTGAGAGAACTGAAATACTGAATTTTACATTTTATTTAAATGTGAAATTTAAATGTAAATGGCTACATCTTACAATGGCTACTGTTTCGGGGGCAGCACAGTTTGTGGTTTTTCCTTTAAGGAGTGATATGCTAAAGAGGAATCATTACAAATATTAATTTAAATGGGTATCTGAGTAACTCTGCATTTTAGGTACTCTTAGGTAGCCACCACTACCCCATGTCCTTAAATTTGTTGGTGTTGGACACATGGCTTGTCTTTCATAATAAAAAAAAAAAAATTCTATCCCTTATGGTCAATTCTATGAACCATATCGGTTCCAGCTGACTTACTTTTACTTCTATGTACCTCTGCCTCTCCATCTACAACTGAAGTTTCAAATGAAAAACTCAGTTCCCATTGTCTAAGGAAAAGGGAGATAATGTTCTTGGTGGGTCTAGTTAAAATGGCAGTGTGATAAGTAATTAAGAGCACAGGCTTTGGATAGAGCGAGCCAGAGAGGTTTATCTCCCAGCTCTATGTATTAGCTGTGTAACATTAAATAGACTACATGAACTTCTCAGGGTCACAGCTCCTACATCTGTAAAATGGGGATGATCAGAGTCTGGGGTGTGGTGAGGATCAAATGAGATCATTTGGCACAACGCCTACCTGGCACATGGGAGGCATTCAATAAATGTTACCTATTGCCATTAAAGACAGACATCATAGAAGCCAGCCCCAAGTACCACCATGCCCCAGTCTAGTGCTGATTTGAGGAAGTCAATGCCTCTCTGCATTTGTTTATCATCTTAAAAGTGGATACAAAGCTTATGTGACACCAGGATTGCTCAATTTCCTAAATCACAGATCCAGGATTAGGAAAGTTTGTAGCTTGTGGCTCCTTCCTGGACGTAGGTGCAAGGACAGAGGGTTTGGAGGACTTCCCCAATAAACATTACCTACTACATGATTTGTTATTTTTTCCCAGACACTTATCTACCAGTGCTGCCCACTTAACCCAAGAGACTTACTGATAATTCCTAGCCCAGCTGCCAGGCCAGCGGTCATCTGTTTAGAACTTCAAATGAATGCCCTGAGACCCGCCTACTTTCTCCACATAATGCTGCAAGATAAGTCTCCCCTGGCTCCTGATATATGCTTTGAAGAACATCTTGCCTGTTAACAAACAGCTTTTGATTGTGCCTGGGTTTGATCTTTATTTTGTCCTTATTCATCAGACCCCTTTAAATGGGTTCTTTCACACTCCTCAGATTAGCCTAAAGGAAACCCCATGAAACAATGAGTCCAATTCTCCCTGGGTGCAAGGAGTGGGCTGTCAAAAGACCACATACAGCTTCCTGTAGGGCTGTGAGCAAAAAGAGCGGTGGTGATGTTGCCAGCACTAGTGAAAAGTGAATTAGGTTAGCTTCAAAAGCAGGGAGATAGGGTGGAAAGCAGAAACACAGCACATAGCCGTCTGGCCCAGACAGACAATCTCCACTCATTTCCAGAGAAAGCTTATTTCCTTCAGACACAGGTAGCTTCTTCCTGGAAATGCCCAGGGTCATCACTAGTGTCCAGAACACCAGAGCTGACCTCCCATTGGTAGAACAAGAAACCAGCCAGTGTGATTTGGAGGGCTGGAGAATACACTGCCCACAAAAATCTGGTGTGTTTCTGTACTTACTCTGTTGAGTTTTTCCTTTGGGGAAAGTGGCATTCCCTGACCTAGAGGGCCTGAACTGTGGCCACTTCTCCCACCTTAGCAGCCAGGGCACAGCCCAGGCTGGCCCACTGGAATCCGACCTATCCTTCTGGACACTGATTGGCCCAGTGAAGAACACAAGACTCATCCAGAATCATTCAATTTTGTTGAGAGAGAGAGACAGACAGATACAGAGATAGAGAATGTCTATCTCTTTTTCTTCCAAAGTTCAAGTAGCTAGGATCTATCTTTGGTGACACATGGAGGGAATTGGGAATGAAGAGACACAACCCTAAAAACATAATTTGAGCCTGTGAATGCTGCTATGCCTGAATGCCTAAAGTTTTATCTATCCTTTTGGACTTGATAGCTATGTCAGGCAATAAGTGATAACTGTTTTGCCTATGTTAATTTGAATTACTATTCTTACACTTGCAGCTGAGAGGACAAAATGCTAACATAATAACATTCAAATCTCCCTAAGAATTTGTAGAGAGAGACAGACATAATGAAATCAGTGTTTTAGGAATATTTATTTGACAATGATTCTTAGGATAGAGTATAGGCACCAGGTTGGGAGCCTGTTACCATAACCTAGGCATCAGGATTTTTTATTTCAAGCAGAAGTCAATTCTCAGTGACCAGGTAGAAAGGGAGTTTATGCAAGATAGGGGAGACTACAATTCGGCTCAGCCATTCTAACATGTAGATGATCTCTTGACTTCTGCCACTATTTCTGCACACTATCTTCTCCTCACTAGTTTCTGAGTCAAAGGCTGGTCCCAGTATGACTCATTGGTGGACTCCTAGGGACTGAACTATATTCTACCCCCAAATTCATATGTTGAAGCCTAACCCCAGTATGACTATATCTAGAGATAGGACTTTTAACGAGGTAATTGAGGTTAAATGAGGTCATAAAGGTGGGGCCCTAACCCAGTATGACTGGTGTCCTCATAAGAAGAGAGAAAAATCAAGGTTGCATGTATATAAGAAAAGACATGTGAGAACACAGTGAGAAAGCAGCCATCTGTAAACCAAGGAGAAAAGTCTTTAGGAGAAACCAAACCTGTTAATACCTTGACTGTGAACTTCCAGCATCCAGAACTGTGAGAAAATAAATTTCTGTTGGTTAAGACCTCCAGTTTATGGTATCTAGTTATGACAGCCCTAGCAAATGAATACTGATTCATGTGCTTTTCCCTTGATGCAAGGGAGCCTGGGAAGTGGCAGATAGCAAGTAGCACTAAAGATGAACTCAAGAGACCTCACAGATGAAGATGAAAGAGGATTTGGTGACTAATGTAAGAAGTGAGGATGAATGCAGCGAGTGAGTCAGAGGCCTCTCAGATTTAGAACTTGGTGGGTAGAAAAATGATAGTGACCTAGTAGAGATAGAGAAGTTATACAAAGAATTACCTCCAGATGAAGTTCAACTCCATGTGTTTTGAAAATTAGAGGTATCCAAGGGGAAACTGGAAGAGGGTGTGGGAGGCAGGAAACACAACTTTACTCTAGTGTGTGGAGGTAAAAGCTGAGGCTGTTAGAGGAGATCTACAGGCTTCAGAAAAACTCTAACTGAGAGGTGGGGGAAATATTAGCTAGGCCAGTTAGGATGGTCTCAGTTATGCTCCAGTAACAAACAACCCTAAAATCTTACAGGCAAGTAAGATTTATTTCTTGCCCTAATTCATGTCTACTGAGTTAGCTGGTGGCTTCACTTACCATAATCCCTCAGGGACCCAGACTGACAGAGGCTCCATCTGGACATGTGCTTCAACATTACCAACCATGTCAGGGAGAGGTGAGTGTGGCAAATCAGGCACAGATTTTTAAAAATTATTTATTTGAGAGATAGTACAAGCAGGGGGAGAAGGAGAGGAAGAAGGAGAAGCAGACTCCCTGCCAAGCGGGTTCTCAGGACCCCATGATCATGACCTGAACTGAAGGCAGACACCTAACCAACTGAGCCACCCAGGCACTCCCAGGCACAGATTCTTAAAGCTTCTTCATGGAAGTCACTCAGCCGCAAAGGGATTGAGAAAGTATAATCTAATCATGTACCCAAAAGGAATAAAAATGAAAATATTTGGTGAACAACATTGATGACAACCACAGGAGATTAGAGGAAGAACAGGAATCAGTAGAAGAGACAGGGACAGATAAAATTTTAGAGATCAATCTTTAAAGAGGGTAATGTAGGATCCAACTACTCACTGCTTTGCTTTAGAAAAGTGGTCACAGACGTGTGTGTCTGTGTGTGTGTGTGTGTCTTATATGATTTTGTTTTTCTTTGGTTTTTACTCTACAGCATCTGGCTTCCCTTCCTGTTTAGGGGAAATTTCTCTTTTGCAAATAATCTTAGGAAAAGGGAGAGGCTGAGGCCAGATCTTCCTTCTTGACACTCTCAGGAATCATTTTTCAGGCAAGCAGCCTGGGCAAGTTCATGACCATTAAATCTTGAGTAAGAAGATGTGACTAGAATCTCCAATGGTAATGTACTTCCACACCAAAATCCAGCAGAGCCTGCCCATTCCTGCTGAAACATCAGCTTCTCAGCCCTCAGGGCTGCTTTATTTGCTTCCCACTCCCAAATCCACACTTCTGGCCTCTTTTTGGTTCTATAAATTCCGATATACTCCCAATAAACTGGTTAAGATAGCTAGAATTAGTTTCAGATTCTTAGATCTGGGAGCATCCTCATTTGAGTCCATCCCATAGTGAGGCATACACATGAGGTTGGAATTTAGGCAGCTTTTCTCACAGCCACAGCCCTGACGATGGTTTCATTGTCACTAGCACATAAGAAAATAGAATATAATGATTGTCAAAATCATGGTTTCCAAAACAGCAAGATATGCAATGATAGAAGTAGAGGTGGAGGGAAAGTGACTTAGAATCACCTGGGAAAGATTTTTGCCTCTCTATTCTTACACTCGATCAGATTGAGGATGGAAACATACATAGTGGACTTCTATCATTTGTTCAATATCTGAGTCCCCTTCCTCTGCTGGGGAAATTCCCCATTGTGTGTCTTGGTGGCAAGGAGGGCCTGCCTCCTACCACAAAGCTGAAAATGTCATGTGCTCACTATCTTGACTCTATTAGCCATTGCACATGAACTCAGCTCTGTTCCCTGGATGCTCCTACCCAGGGCCGCTCCTACCCAGGGCCATAGATTCAAGACAAGTGACAGAGAACAGGTTTAGAATTCAGCAGCATCAAGCCTAGAGGCACTACAGCTTTATTCCACTTGGTTCATCCATATGATAATACGTGACAAGATTTCCTTCCTTTTAGAGGCTGAATAATATTCTGAGAAGTGTTCTGTCCACATTTTGTTTATCCATTCATCTGTCAATGGACATGTGGATTACTTCCATCTCTTGGTTATTGTAAATAATGCTGCTACGAACATGGGTGTGCAAATATCTCCTTTCAATTTGTTTGCATAAGTACCCAGAAGTGGGATTGCTCGTTCATATAGCAGTTCTATGCTTAATTTTTTGAGAAAACTCTATCCTTCTTCCATATTGGTCATATCATTTAATTTTTTTAAAATTTTTTTGGTCATATCATTTTATATATTATGCTTGAAACTCTTCTAAGTAGTTTTATATTTATAGGTTTGTCCTTACAACCCTATATGAAATAGGTAGAATGTGGATTATCTATGAAATAGGTAGAATGTGGATTATCTCATCTCTTAGATGGGAAACATTTCCTTTTAATGACAGCTGCTACTGATGAGCCTGTATTATGCAAATAAATGGGATGGAGTGGGGGAAAAAAATGTAGAACGACTGTTGGAGATAACACTTTCTCTTTGTGACTCTGCCTTGCTCAGACATATGTTTATTCATTTTTCACCTAAATGAGGATTGTAATAAACCTAATGGTTTTCAATGAGGACATTTGGAAATGTGATGCCAAAAAAAGATTTTTGGTTTGGTTGTCACAATGGCCGCCACCTCCCCCTTGCCATTCCTTGGCATTTAGTGAGTAGGGCTGGGGACACTAAAAGTTTTGCACCATGGGACCGTCTCACATAAAGAAAAATGGTCCATTCCAAAATTCCAGTTGCACCTACTTTGAGAAACACAAGTTTAGGACAAGATCAGTGGTGATGTCAAGGGGGAGGTTTAAGGGCGTTAGCTTCAAAAGTTTTCCAAGGGGGTGCCTGGGTGGCTCAGTCAGTTAAGCATCTGCCTTCAGCTCAGGTCATGATCTCAGGGTCCTAGCATCGATTCCTGCCTTGTACTCCCTGCTCACCTGGGAGCCTGCTTCTCTGTCTGCCTGCTGCTCACCCTGCTGTGCTCTCTCTCTCTCTCTCTCTCTCTCTGTCAAATAAATAAATAAAATCTTAAAAAAAAAAAAAAAAGTTCTCTAAGCCACTACAAATATTTCTAAGTGACAGTGGTGTGCTTACTACATAAACACAGCTTTAAGCCAAGTCCCCTAATCACCCCTATTCTAACCAATCTTCACCTTTAAGCCCTGCTATAAAGAAATTCTAAAGATTCTACTGAGCATGCTCAGAACTCAATAGCCAGAATTTCTGGAATGCCATTTTGACTACCAAGTTGTGATTTTAGCCTAAAAATCAGTAAAAATAAGATTTTTAAAGAGCAGTTAAAAACAAGAACCACTTAATTTAAATCTGTTTGCTGTTCGAACAGAAACAGAAGATTCCCAGTTTCAAGTACTCTCTTAAGACTAGAGGGACTTCATCTCCTGCCAGGCTTCTCCTTGGCAAGGTACTTTTACAAAGAAAAGACCAATTCCCTAAAGATGTGTGTTTTACAAATAACAATAATTTTGAAGCGATAATAGAGCCCTTTCCTGAAATGTTTGCTCCTGAGCCTGGAGCTGGTATTTGCCCCTACCTCCCTCCTCCAATGCTCAATCTGTATGCACCAAAAGTGACTGTGTATTGTGCCTCTAACCTGAATATTGGTGGCTTTTGGCATCCTGGAGCCTCTAATCTTGAACAGATCTAACTCAAAGGAAGAAAGAAAAAAAAAAGAGGAGCAAGGTGCTTTCATGCTCATTAGCATTTCCAATTTCCTCTTTCACCCTCCTCATCTTCCTGCAAATCTGGCACAATGAACTAATTCTTTGTGGTTGATCATGGCCTATAGATAACAGGCCGTACTTTCTTGTTTTCATATTCCTTTGTCTGTCACACAAAGCAATCTAAAATGCTGCCTACAAGGAAAGTGGGCATAAATCTTCAAAACTTAAATATCCATGGGGTGGGGGGGGAGTGTTTGTCAAGTTACTTTTTCCTCCTTTTCAAAAAGGAGGGAAAATCTGACTACTTCAGGCTTACCCTTTCAGAATGCAGTCAGAAAAAAATGTGAGTCATTTGGAAATGAGCACTCAGCCCGCTCCGATCGTTCTGGAAGCTACAAACATTTTCATTGCACGTACACGGATGATCAATTTCTAAGCACATCTTTGTTTTTCCTAAATAGCCGCATTATTTGTCTGATGTTGAAAATGGCATCTGTACTGTATGTAATTTCCATACTGACTTGGCACCATCAACTGCCTTTGATGACACTCAGGACTATTTCTTTTTTGTCTCCTCCTTCCCTCCAGCTGCAAGACCCAGATGTCAGGTTCAGGAATGCATTTTCTCTGGCAGAGATAGCTGCCTTCTCTCGGCAGTCCCTAAGTTGGTGACTATTGTGGAACTGCCAGCAAAATAGCACAAGATCACACTAAAGACAGGATTCAGATGCTTTTGTGAAAAAGGAAAACAGAGTCTGAAACCAGGAGGAAAAACACATTTCTTATGCCTCTAATTATATAAGCCAGGCAAGTGGCAGGCCGTGCCTGAGCAAATTGCAGTTCTCTCCATTTATCTGCGGCTCATCCATTTTCCCCTCTTGACAGTTTTTTATCTCCCTGGTCGGCATCTGAAATCAGCAGCTGGGTGCGATGAAGGGTTTGCCTAAGTTAATCAAACCTGGGGTAGTGACAGGGTCAGGCCCTATGTAAAATATGTGAATAAGAAAAGAGAAAAACAGAAAGAAAGGAAGGAAGGAAAGAAGGAAGGGAGGGTAGAAGGCAGACAAACTAACAGAATTGGTAAGGTGAAGTAAGGACAGAGGACAGAGGACCACCCAGAACTATCGGGCCCAGGAAGGCAATTTGTAACAGCATTCATGTCACCTGGGTATTGGGACGCCACACTTTGCTTTCTTTTTTTAAGCAACCTTTGTAAATATGAATGGAGATCAAGCTACAACCTGCCCTCTATTATCCCATTCTGGCTTACACTGAGTCTAGCTTCAAAGACATCTTGAATGAGACAGAAACTCAAAGAACCATAGCCCAGAGCACCACATACCAGGGGGGCTGCGTTAGACCAGGAGGTAGAGACTCTTAAGCCATAAGGGAGCCTTGTGGTGTCTAATTATTTTTTGCTTTTCTGAGCAGCTGCTCTGAGCTGAGCAGTTGTGTGCAGGGCAGAGTTTGGAAGCTTCCCACGGTCAAGTCAGTCTACTGAGTGCCCACCAGCTGCCCCTTGCTCGCTGCGTTGGACACTCCCAACAGTTCAAAGCAGTCTGCTAAAACTTTGTCAGTGAGAGTCTGTCTCCCAGGCCCAAATTCAAGTTGTCCAGCACTTTTAGAAGTATAAAACATCGTTGCTTCTTAATGAGATTTGGCTTCCAGAATTCACCCATCCACAGTTGGCATCATGCTCTGCCCGGCTCTGCCATTTCACTGCATGGCTCCTGTAGACCTGGGTTATGTCTTTGTTTAAGGAAGGTCCGCTCAACTGCATGCTGATTCTTCTGCTTCCCTCCACAGGCTAGCTCCCTAGACCATGCTAGCTCCAGGAGCTCAAAGCAATCCGAGTGCAGTGCCTTTCTTTATCCTCCATCCCTGAATCTGGAGAATTCAGTGCTTGAGAATGTCAACCAACTGGCATAAACCATCCCTGCAAATTCCCCTGGAAGCACAGACCCAGCCACAGCTTCTCTGTCCACCTCACCCTCACTGATTCAATACTAGGGTTATTTCAATTCAAATGGATCCAAAGAGAAAGCCAGTTGTAAGGATTTTGAAGGTTGGTCATACACTCTGGAGCACATCTATAACTCTGCAGAGAAAAGCAAATATGGTGAACTTGTTGAAAGAAGGTACATTCAGGAGGATCCCTGGGTGGCTCAGTGGTTTAGTGCCTGCTTTTGGCCCAGGGTATGATCCTGGAGACCCTGGATCGAATCCCACATCGGGCTCCCTGCATGGAGCCTGCTTTTCCCTCTGCCTATGTCTTTGCCTCTCTCTCTCTCTCTCTGTCATAAATAAATAAATAAATACATACATACATACATAAATAAATAAATAAATAAATAAATAAATGTAGGTACATTCATATCACAGAGAATAAGTGCATATACTTTACAGTAAAGTCTTTTTAAAATGTCACAAATTTTAAAAAGATTTCCTTTATTCATTTGAGAGAGGGGAGAGAGAGAAAGCATGAGTGGGGACAGGGGAAGGAAAGATAGGTGGAAAGGGAGAAGCAGATTCCCCACTGAGCAGGGAGCCTGACGGAGAGGGGGTGGGAGGGGGCTAAAAAATCACAAATTTTGAGAATGACTGGATTTTTAAGGAAATTTTCAGAGAATGTAGGACTTCACCCAAATTTGTGTTAATACTGTCCGTCTGCATCATTGCTCTCAGATCAGATGAAACATCACTGTCAAGGCCACACAAGGGGGGATCCCTGGGTGGCGCAGCGGTTTGGCGCCTGCCTTTGGCCCAGGGCGCGATCCTGGAGGCCCGGGATCGAATCCCACATCGGGCTCCCGGTGCATGGAGCCTGCTTCTCCCTCCGCCTGTGTCTCTGCCTCTCTCTCTCTCTGTGACTATCATAAATAAATTTAAAAAATAAAGTTTCCTTTAAAAAAAAAAAAAAAAAAAGGCCACACAAGGGCATGATGACAATATTCTTTCCAACCAGTGTGCTTCCCTAACCTCCTCATTGCCTGTCTCCTCTGGCCTTTAGCTACACTTCCCCTGCTCAGGGCTTCAGCCAGACTTCCCTCTGTCCAATTACTGACTTCTGCTGAGTTCATTTGAGAGACCTTGAGCACTTCTCTCTGCTCTGTGAGCACAAGCTTTTCAGTAACTCAGAGGCTTCATTTGTCTCCCCAACAGGTGAAATGCACTTCAGTCTTATACCACAGCTTCTCAGGTGAATTGTATCTCATACCCCTGGGTGTCCACATACTCCAGACTTTTCCAAGCTGATTCTTCTTATTCACATGCTATCTCCCAGTATGGCCTGTCTCATCTTCACTGCACATTTTGACACAATCTTTTGCTTCCACACTGGTATGGAAGAGAGGCTGAAGACTCTTACAGAGCATTGCCTCTTGCTCTGTTGTACACTTCCTGGCTGGTTTCAGTGTACACAGCTGGTGCCCGAGCTGTACCCGGCATCTGTGCAACAGGCAGCCTAGAGGTCTCAGATGGGGCTGTCCTGCTTCTCAGCACATACATCAGTGCTGACTGGTGAGTTGAGTCTCCCTGCCTTAGGATGTCTGCTTGATGGTACTTGAGGGACTTCTTTCACTTACGATTTAAGAAGGAAGAAAATGAATGAGATGAGAAGGAAGAAGATGAATGACCTCTGTATAGGTTGTTGAACAACCTCTGGTCCTGGATAACATTTTTATGTACATGTAATGAATTAGAGAAAATTCCATTTATAGTCCTCTTGTTGGAAAGACTATGTGAGGACTTGAGAGAAGCATTTTATTTGTTGCTTTGAACTGGGAGTCAGAACCATAAGTAGCCTTCTCTAGGGGCAATAGATATTGCCTAAACTGCCCTCCAAAGAGGGCTTTTGCTTTGTAGACTGAACAGGTATACGAACTGGGGATTGAACTGAGCTGTCAGATGGAAAAGGTAGAGGAGAAGGAGAAGGAAAAAGGAATTTGAGCAAACAAACTTGTCTGGTGACCATATTTGCAGTCATTTGCTGTATAGTGGGCAATAGAAATTACTTCTGTTTTCTCTATGAAATCTTTTTTTAAAATCTATAAACCAAAAATCTATAAACTCTTTCTAAAAATCAAAAAACATGAATATGATTAGAATTTTTGGTATGGAAACGGTAAAGATACCAGGTCTGCCAATAAAGGCTACAGTGCCAAGCCCAGGTAAATGAGGGCAACCCTGTATGCCCCAAGCATGGGTATGCCACAAAAGGGATCCAGTTTATCTGCTTCTTGCTTTTTACACTAATCTTCCTGATGACTACAACAGGACTCTCAGGGTCTCTGTGTTTTTTTTCTTTCTAGTGATTATAATGCAAGAACTTTCTCATTTTGCCAGCAAATTTTCTTTGCTATTGCTGCTGTTGCTGCTGCAGCTGGCAGCTTCTTAGAGTCAGCACATTTGTGTGTCCTACAGAATCCCCAAGTCGGCTCTGTTTGGGGGGTGCCTACTCTGGGCTGTTGTGTCCAGTTTTGACCATTTGCCCTTGCAGAGCACTGTCAGATTTCCTGATTCTCCAAGTAATTTCCCACCCTCAGACATGGTCACAGGGTTCTGACCTCACAGATCACACTTTGCTGCCCACCTCACTACCTGCCACATGCTATCCATTCATTGATTTAAAAATGTTTATGGAGCATCTTCTTTGTGCCTAGCACTGTTTTAGTTCCTGCTTCTACAGGGATAACAGTCTAATGAAAGAAAAACACCATCAACAAATAGATAGTATGTGCTAGACAGTCTCTCTTTGCTACTCTAGGTCTACTCTTTGCTTGTTTTCCACCTTGCACCAAGAAGTTGATCTGTATCTATTGCATCACTTAGGCTTCCTTGACCTCTAGCTTCTGGTTGAGTTTAGCCAATGAGGGGTACCAGCAAGAGATGGGAGGTCAAAACAAGAAGAAAAAGATGGGAGGTCAAAACACCCCTGTTTATTCTCCTGGCCCTCCATCTACCAGGTGGCCACTTGTTTCTCTACCGAAGGCCACTTCTGATGGAAGTCCTCTCCACCAGGGCTACAGCTCTCTCTGGGTTCCAGTATTGGTTTCCTTCCTTTGTCCTTTTAGGGAAACACTAAATGCTTAACCTTCCTTGGTTGGTTCTCTTAACCCTGCCCACATCCTTGAAAACAGTTCTTTCATTAAATTACCCCAATGAACATGTCATCTGTTTCCGACCAGGATGCTGTTCCATACAAATGTCAAATGATAAGTATTTTATATATATATAAAGAAGGGTAAGGGATAGAGGGTAAGAGGGAACAAGTGGAAGAGGGCTAATTAGTATAGTGTGGATGGAAGTCAGGGAAATCATGCCTGAAAAGATGATGTTTGAGCAGACACAAAAGAAGTAGGGAATAAAGCGTATGGATGTCAGGGGAAGAGCACTTCTGGCAGAGGGAACAGCAAATTCAAAGGCCTAAGGAAGAGTCTTCTTAGAGAGTTTAAAGAGCTACAACAGGTCCAGGGCACCTGGAGTGCAGTGAGGATGAAGGCAAGGATAGCAAATGAGATTGGAAAGGCAGCAATAGGACAAATTAGTTAGGGCATTTGTTATGGACTGAGTGTTTGCATTCCCCCAAAATTTATATGTTGAAATCCTAACCCTCAATGTGATGGTATCGGGAAGTGGGGCCTTTAGTAGGTGATCAGGTGATGAGGGGAAGCACTCATGAGAGGGATTAGTGCTCTTATAAAAGAGGTCCCCAAAACTCCTTCATCCTTTCTATCACATGAGAAGCCAGCAGTTTATAATGTAGGAGTGGGCCCTCACTAGAACCTGACCATGCTGGCACTCTGATCTTGGACTTCCAGTCTCCAGAATGGTGAGAAATAAATTACTGTTGTTTGCAAGTCACCTAGTCTATGGTACTTTCTTATAGCTTCCCAAATGGACCAAGACAGCCTTGTAGACCATGATAAGGACTTTAGAATTTATTCTGAAAGAAATGGGACTCCACTGAAGAGTTTGAGCAGAAAAATAACATGACTTTAGTTTTAAATGGATCACTCTAATTACTATGTAGAGAATACATTACGGAGGAGTAAAAGTGAAAGCAGGGAAAATCATTAGTGTGCAATTCTAATTGTGTAGGCAAGAAATGATAGCAGCTTTGACTAAAACATGAAGGCAGTCAGATGTCAGAAGTTTGGTTTTGGAAATGTTGATTTGAGATGCTTATTCTATATCCAAATGTAGATGACATGTAGGTAACAGATTTTCAGCTCTAGAGCCTGGAGGAAAGGTCAAGACCAGAGTTATATGTTAAGGAATTATCAATCTATATGTGGTATGTGTGTATGTATGTATTTTTAAAGATTTTATTTATTCTTTTGAGAGAGAGAGAGAGAGAGGGAGAGATAGCGAGAGAGAGAGAGCACAAGCAGGAGAGGAGAGAGAGAAGCAGGTTCCCCGCTGAGCAGGGAGCCCGATGCAGGGCTCAATCCCAGGGCTTTGGGATCATGACCTGAGCTGAAGCTCAGATGCTTAACTGACTGAGCCACTCAGGTACCCCAATATGTGGTATTTAAAGTCATGGACCTGGGTGACTTATGTTGTGAGGGAATGTCGGTACAGATGAAGAGGTCCAAGGGCAAAGCACAGGGCCCTACCATCAATTAGAGTTCAGTGGATCCATCAAAAGCAACTGAATGAAGTAGGGGGTGGGATTCAGAGAGTGACCTCACTGACCAAGTGCAAAAAGTTTGTCCAAAAAAGAGGGAGTAGGGATCCCTGGGTGGCGCAGCGGTTTGGCGCCTGCCTTTGGCCCGGGGCGCGATCCTGGAGACCCGGGATCGAATCCCGCATCGGGCTCCCGGTGCATGGAGCCTGCTTCTCCCTCTGCCTGTGTCTCTGCCTCTCTCTCTCTCTCTCTGTGACTATCATAAATAAATAATAATAAAAAAAAAATTAAAAAAAAAAAGAGGGAGTAATCAACGGTGTTAACAGCAGATAGGGCTGAGAATTGATCACTGGATTTAGTAATGTAGCACTCATTGGTGACCTTGAAGGGAGATGTTTTGATAGGCAGTGCAGATGAAACCTGGCTTACATGGATCCATGAGAGGGAGTAGGAGGAAAGCAAAAGGAGTTGACATGAAATACAATTCTTTTGAATATTTTGCTATAATAAGAAGCATAAAACCGAGGAGGGGACATGGGGTCAAGGAAGACTCTGTTTTATTTTGATTTGTAAGCTCACAGGAATGATACAGTAGAGAGGGAAAAAAAATAATGTAGGAAAGAGAAAGAGACCAATTATGCAGTCAAGAGGGGGTGGCCTTAAATAGGAGCATAGTCAGTTTATTCTGGGTTATGAGAGGCAAGACAAGGAAGATGGAGTCAGACAGAAACAAATGAGTAGTTATCTTGGAGGAAGCTTGTGGAAATTCTCTTCTGAATGTTTCTATTTTCTCGGTAAGAAATAAAAAGCAGTCATCATCTGAGAATAAGGAAGGGGGAGGAGGTGTTGATGGTTTAGGAGAGAAAAGGTGTAAGACAGACATCTAAGAGAACAAAGAGGGTGCCAACCAGAAATGGATCAGTGCCGGGCACTAAGTGTCCCCTTGAGGTTTGTGGTCACACTGACCAGTGAACTTTGACCACACACCCTTCTGGTATGACCAATCCTCATATAAGGCTCTCTGTCTTATCTGCAGTATTGTCTGACCCTTGGGAAGCAACCATCCCTCTGCTCTCATCTCATGGCATATTGAGAGGCCATTTTCCTAGCATCATGGCTTTAGAAAGGATGGCTTTCGGGCAGGGTGCCACTGAGAAGACTGTCACCCTAAAGAGAACTGTTGTTTAGAGTCTTCTGTATTCTTCCTTTTTCTCTCACTCAAACTGTCTTATCTGAAAGACAGGGATTAATGCCCTACCTCTGATTTTACTCCCTTAGGCACTATGCTTTGTGCTTCAGGAATACAAAGACTAGTAGGGATCCTGACTACACTCAATGAATATATAATCTGTTTAGGAAGCACAGATTTGTACACCAGCTTCTATAGCTACACATACAATAGCTATATCACTTGACTGAGAGCACTTCCACAGCTAAAGCTGCAGACAACTAGTAGGGGTACATGACTCAGATCACTAGAGGGGATCAGAAATTCAAGAGATCAGGAAGGGCTGGCTATCAGGGGAAGCATCTCCTGGAGCAATAGGACTTAAGCACAGTCATTAGGCATGCAGATCATTTTGCGAGGTTTCCAGTGTGTGCACTGGAATACGTTAATGAGCTCAATTTCTCCCAGCACTGAGGCTCTACTCTAAGCCTTTGAACTGACACACCCTGTCAAAATATGTCAAAATTGGGTATCCTAGGTCCAGACCTCACATGGAGAATCTGAAGGGAAGAAAGTGAGAAGTACTCACATGGTTGCCACCACCTCGCTCCTTTCCAGGCAGCTGGGTGTACGAGCTTTGCCCATACTTCTCAGCTCATTTTCTTCTCAAGATGTTTTTAACTTCCATGTTTTTTTTTTAACCAGAACTTATCCATATTTGGGGATGCAGGGACATCAATAAAGATAATATAGTCCCACCCTCTCTGGATGGCCTCCTTCCAATTCCTGGGAGTCTGGGATGTACACATCTCTATTCAGGATGGCAACATTTGGGGCAGGAATTAGCTCATTTGGCCTATTTAAATTAATAAGTTGGAAACGTGCTGTTTCTCTCATAGCCATCGTGTAGCTGAGTGACAGATTGATGCCTTTGCCTAATGCAGAGGCTCCAGGGGAAACGCCATGTATTCTTGCTGAATTCTGATGGAAAGACAAGTGTCACAAACCATTTAAATTTGAGATTGTACCTGTCACATCACCTTTCCATTGCTTCAAAGTGATAAGAAATTCACCTAACATCTGTATTTCAAAGATCCTAAACAAGGCTAGTTCATTTTGTAACCTTAAAAAGATCATAGAAACTGCATTATAGCAAGCAATAAAAATACTGGTACAGAGTGCCCTGAGGTGAGCATTAGAGATTAGTGAGAGTAACTTTAGGCCTATCACAGGGAATAAAATGAGTAGCTAAGATAAGTGCTTAACACTGATATAGTTGAACTTAAAAGGGCCACTGTAGGAACACTTAAAATTGGCAACCTCAAAGACAAAGAACAACAGAAAAGACAAAAATAAATTGAAACAAATCTAGACTATAGAAGGACTTATTTCCTGACTCATGTCAAAAGTTGATTGTCCTCTACGACAAGTGGACAAATAACATCGCCTTTCACCAACACCACCCTTTCTAATTGGTGTTCTCAGGCTGACATCTATTAATGACTATAGCTGGTTACAAGTTTTTAGTGAAGAACCAGCAAGAATTTTGCTCTGGCAACCCAGGGAGAGACTTTTTCACTAGGCAAGGTTATGTCAGAATGGGAGAAATGGTAGTTTCTTAGAAAGACCCATGCTGATTGAGAGAAGGTGGACACCACCAGCCTTGAGGCTCAGGGCTTGGCCAAGAATGCTGCTTGCTCAGGCAAAGTTAGGAGGCAGAACTAGAGCAGAAGGGCTCTTTGGATGAGCTTTGAAGTTCAGGCTGTGGGGGCCCTGCAGAAGGCTCTGCCTGGCCTGGGAGTAGATCAGGAATGGGACCAAACGGAGAAAATAATTTCTGAGCTAGAGAAAAGGGCTAACTGCTCCAGAGTGCTTGTCATCCATACTATCACTTGGCAATTCAACTTTGTGGTGCTATTTCACATCATTTATAGTTAACATCTCCCCAACTAGATGGTCATATTCTAGAGGGCAAGTTTTTTAGGTTAGACATTTAATCTCTATGGCAATGTATGAGATAAGTAATAATACTGACTCTATTTTGCATAGGAGGGAAGTGAGACAGAGAGGGGCTGGATAAGCAGCTAATCCACGATAACACAGTTAGGGAGTGCATCCTGATATTTTTATTGAAGAAAAGAGTAAATCAATGAGGAGCAATATGTACATTTTCAAAATATTCTTTCAACTTTCTTCTCAAGCAAGTTTAAGATGTCATTTGGAATTTACAATTAAAGTATTGGAAGCAAACTATTTGAAGGAAGCAACTCAAAGTGAGTGCACTGAGATAGCAAAACAGTCAAAGGGGAATCTTTAATTAGTTTATTTGACTGTAAAATGCAAAACAGGGAAGCCTGTTATCTAAAGCACGAGATAAAAGACAATGCTGAGTCAAAGATAACAATTTCAGCAGTTATTTCTCTCTCTGGAAATCACAACTGTTTTTGTATCTGCCGACCAAGTAGAACTTGGTTGGCAGATTTATTGATTTATTAAAAGCACACAAGGTCCTGGCAGTGCATACAAGAGCCTGCAGAGGATATGGGCTGTCTCTTTCAGGGCCTCATATTTGAAAGAGGATTCACCATGAGAATTCAAAGGAAATCTGACCTGATGAGTATGACAGGACAAGCTTTGGAGCATGGTCTCACACACCCTAACACTTACACCAGGGAGCATAGCCCCTGGCCACTCTGTACAACAAAGAGGAAACAGGGACACCAAAAAGTCTATATGCACTGAAAGGCTATTATTGCTTTTAATATTTATGATTGAGGGTATATCAGTGTTGATAATGGTCACTCAGTCAACAAGCATTTGGGAGAATCTACTCTGCACTGGGCTCAATGCTTATTAGAAATTTGTCAGCATAGAGACCCCTAGAATCTGTGTAACTCAAGGAACCTCTTTTCCTCTTCATAAACCAACAAGCTCAAGTTGCATGTTGACTCAAGAAAGCATTAGATAGAGGTCCAGCAGGGCTAACAAGTCATCCAACCAGCTCTTATCCAATCAGCAAGTTGTCTTCCTGCTTGTCCTCCATCACCAAGGCAACAGAAGTAGGCCTGAAACTGACTGTCAAAGCCCTCCTCCCATTCCACCCCCCAGCCCCCTGGCCCTTGGGTGACATATCCCTCATCTCACCCCTTGACTGCCTTCCTTCCCCCACACTCTACCCACAGCTGTCCATGGTGTTGATGCTCACACTGATCAAGCCTGCCTTTGAAGTTTCATTTTTAGTAGGTTTCTTATGTCTGCTGCGTCACTGGGGAGTGGATACAGACGTCTTACCCTCAGAATGAAGCCTTGCAAGAGGTTGCTATGAAGAAGGCTAGCTGAGGTGAAAGGAAAAATGGGGTTAGTATTTACCGAAACTGGTCAGGCTGAAGTGGAAATCCCCAAAGAGAAAGATGCAAAAACACTCTACTGTTTCTAGTAGGGATAGAGAGATTTGTGGAACCAAAGTGGGAGTGGGGGGATGGAATATGGCACAAAGTCAGTTATAGGGCAGGAGAAGATGAACTGGGGGCTACTTCTTTGTAGATAAAAGATGAAAGTGTTCCAACATGGTACAGAAATAATCTAATAGTGTCCAGATTAGACAAATGTTAACATTATGCCTTTTTGTTTCAACATCTTTGTTTTAAGAAATAAGATGTTACAGATCTAATTAAAGCCTCTTTTGTAATCCTTCTGATCTTATTTTCCCTCCCTCCCCCAAATGCAGATAATTTTCAAAAAGAATGAGAGCTACTGAGTCATCATATTGGGATCATTTTTGCAGCCTTTCATTGATTTTTGCTTCATGTTAGATATAATAAAGCTTTGTTAAACAACTACCAGTTTGTTAAAAATGTGTGTAACACAAGGCAAATCCTATTTCATATATATTCTACTATGCTCAAATAGATCAGACATTTCTTAACGAAGTTACTCATGGGGCACCTGGGTGGCTCAGTCAGTAAGGCGTCTGCTTTTGGCTCAGGTCATGATCTCAGGGGCCCTGGGACAGAGCCCAGAGTCAGGCTCCCTGCTCAGTGGAGAGTGTGCTTTTCCCTCTCTATCTCCCTCTGTGTGCTCTCTCTCTCTTGCTCTCTCACTCTATCACTCTCTTTCAAATAAATAAATTAAATCTTTAAAAAAAGAAAAGAAAGTTACTCACTTTATAGTCTGAAAGAAATGGAGACTTACCTTATCTTCTCCTAAATATCTCCTGCGAGGCCCTGGAAAGAATCTGTCTGTCTGCCCCATTTCTGAAATTTGCCTCTTTCAACCTACATTTTTCACATGTGGCCTGTATCATTTTTGTAGCTAGCTAGCACGTCTTCCTAAGAACATATCTCCATGTGTATAATATAAATCAACAGGGATTGACTGAACACTTTATGTATATTAATTCATTTAATCTTCACAACAACCCAGTGAGTCAGATATGGATAGTGTCCCCATTTTACAGATGTGAAAACTCATCTGTAAAATGTACTGGTCTTTGTGTACTTCTGTGAAGGAGTGACGTAGCTGTCACGAATTCTTAAGTACAGAGTAAGCTGTAGCCCTTGTCCAATTTTTCAATACTGCACTATGGAATTACTGGATCGTTAATAGCCGAAGGCTTCAATCCCTCCAGTCATTGTGCCAGGGCCTACACACTGTAGCTACTCCCTTGATTTTCTTCAAATACAGAAATTTCCTTTCTTCATGGAGAACTTACCAAAAGACAAATGGCTCCCTGGACCCAAGTCATCTATTTTGCATGTGGGAATATGTTAGCCATCCAGCTTCTTGAGCCTAAGGAAGGTCTGGGACTCCCAAGATGGTAAATCAGAGGTACTCAGCTGCAGCAGGACACACACCACAAACAGATGCAGTGGGAACGCGAAAGATGGTACCCCTTCAGTCCCAGTGCCTTTCTCCCCTCTTCCTTTCTTTCTTTTTTTTTTTTTTTTTTAAATTTTATTTATTTATGATAATCACAGAGAGAGAGAGAGGGAGAGAGAGAGGCAGAGACACAGGCAGAGGGAGAAGCAGGCTCCATGCACCGGGAGCCCGATGTGGGATTCGATCCCGGATCTCCAGGATCGTGCCCTGGGCCAAAGGCAGGCGCCAAACCGCTGCGCCACCCAGGGATCCCTCCCCTCTTCCTTTCATTCTACTTTCTGACATCCTTCCTTGCCCTGATGCCTGGACAAACTATAAAAGTTCTTCAAGGTCCAGAATAATCCTACATCTCCGATGAAGCCATCCTGGACAACTGCAGGCCACACTGGCTCCTCATCATGTTGGCCCTTAGTGTTGTGGAATTGGTTTCTCTCTCTCTTTCTCTCTCTCTCTCTCTCTTTCTCTCTCTGACTGCCCAAGGAACTTCCAAAGGGCAGAAATAATATTTTATACTTACGCATACCTAACAGCAACCACTATCAAACTCAATGGAGTGCTGATTACTTTCTGTTTTAAGGATATAGAGAGGAGAGTGTGGAGGAGATGGGACAGAGACAGGGATATTATTATCATGTTGATTCTACCCAATCCACCCTTAAAAGGCAGATGGTGTTGCTTGGGCATTGCACAATCCTCCAGCAATAGAAGGGGCAATATTCCCTCCTTCTACTCCAAGCAAAAAATAATAACACATCTCAGAGATCTTCAAATGCCTTCTTACCCTGGTTTATAGGAGGCTCTACAGGATCTGTTATTAGATTGTATGTTATAAGAGGAATTAAACACAAGATAAAGATAGCAGAGTGAAGGGGTTAAGAACACAGACTCTAGGGATCCCTGGGTGGCTCAGTGGTTTAGCGCCTGCCTTCGGCCCAGGGCATGATCCTGGAGTCCTGGGACTGAGTCCCACATCAAGCTCCCTGCATGGAGCCTGCTTCTCCCTCTGCCTATGTCTCTGCCTCTCTCTTTCTCTCTCTGTGTCTCTCATGAATAAATAAATAAAATCTTAAAAAAAGAAAGAAAGAAGAAAGAAAGAAAGAAAGAAAGAAAGAAAGAAAGAAAGAAAGAAAGAAAAGAAAAAAAGAAAAGAAAAGAAAAGAAAAGAACACAGACTCTAGAACCAGACTGTCTGGGATCAAATCCTAGCTCTACTATTTACAACCTTGAGTGAGCTACTTAACTTCTCTATATCCCTGTTTCTTAATCTGGAAAACCAAGGTGATAACAATAGCACCTATCCCATAAGGTTTTATGAGTTTTAAATGTATTGATAGTCATAAAGCACTTAGAACAGTGCCTTCTACAAAACGACATCATATATACTTACTGCCATTTTTCACGTCCCTACTCTCTTCTAACAGTTTCTTTTCTACTAAAACAGGGCTTCCATTCAGACTGCTTATCTTATAGCTTTGCATACCACAGCTTGTGCCCAACAGGCCTCCTCAGTGTATATAATATTTTTTCTCAAAAACTATCAAGAAAAATGCCTTTCAGTCTGGCATAATGGGAGGAGTGTGGCAGACCCAAGTTCAAGTGCCAGTGCTACTCCCCAGCATTTCTGAATCTCAATTTCTTTATTTGTACAATGGGTTAATATTACTTTCTTCATATCATTATAAAAACTAGAAATGATGCTGGATATAATAATAAGCTGGCAAACAGTAGGCACTCAATTAATGAAAGCAACTTTCATCATCATAAATTGGGTTTCTGTCATGTCCCATAGAGTAACTTAAGATACTCTTAAGGGATCCCTGGGTGGTGCAGCAGTTTGGCGCCTGCCTTTGGCCCAGGGCTCGATCCTGGAGACCCGGGATCAAATCCCACATCAGGCTCCTGGTGCATGAAGCCTGCTTCTCCCTCTGCCTGTGTCTCTGCCTCTCTCTCTCTCTCTGTGACTATCATAAATAAATAAATTTTAAAAAAAAGATACTCTTAAAATTTGTTTTTAAAAGATAGTTATTATATTCTTAAAGTTCTTAAGATTTCCTACAACAGTTTGCAGGTTCTATTATGAAAGTTAACACAGACTCTGTAAACACATTATCATGTAATTCTAATACTTCCTACCAGTTAACAGAGATGTGTTCAAGAAACCTAAAAATAGGGGGTCCCCGGGTGGCTCAGTGGTTTGGCGCCTGCCTTTGGCCCAGGGCGTGATCCTGGAGTCCTGGGATCGAGTCCTGCGTTGGGCTCCTGGCATGGAGCCTGTTTCTCTCTCTGCCTATGTCTCTGCCTCTCTCTGTCTCTCTCATGAATAAATAAATAAAAATCTTAAAAATAAATAAATAAAAATAAAAACTATCCAGTCAAAACCACATTTTTTTGGTAAGGCCTAAAAGGCTTTGACCACTCTCACCAGAAGGCACACACTGAATATTAGCATCAGGTCAGGCGGGTTACAGGAAGAACACCAAGAGCAGACTTGTTTTAGTCAACCTGATGTATATGGTTATAATGCATGTTTATGGAAAGCCCCAGTATTCACAGCGACTCAAATAGAGCAAAACCTTCACAGATGCTAGTGTACAAATTCTGTTCTCAAGCATACCTACCCCATCCCTCTTGATGCTATTGGACACTGCCTCCCAGAGGAAACTCACCAAGTACCCTACGTGGGCAGCTCAAAATGGCTTTGAACAGGTGCTTCCACATGGCTTTTCAATTCCATGTTCTTGTAAAGGGCTATCAGATACCAGAATTAGAGACACGATGCAAATACAAAACTAGATTTTTTCCCCATTGTCCTGATATGACTCTTCACTGGTTATTCCATCCTATGGAAGCCACCCTCCTCATTGGATTACTTGGGGACAAAAATTGTTGAGGTTAAAATTTGTCACAGGATGGAGAAAGTGACTTGCTAAAATTCTTATTATATCCCTGCTCACAGCACATCCTGAGTCTTCTGGGAACAGGGCAAGGGAAATAGAGATCATCTCTCCAAGGCACTCCAGCTTTCTCATGTATTTTCCTCATGATTATTTTTGAAATATATGAGGGTGAGTTATTTTGAAATCTTTATTTCCTACTTTTTTCCTCCTATTAATTAACTTTATTGTTATTTCGGTGCTTATTAGCACCTCTACTACACAACACAAAAAGGAAATGAAACTCATCTATAATTAGACGACACTGAGTAAACATTTAATTCAGTCAGTATTAGAGGAAAAAGAATCATAGAATGAAGTAACTTCAGAGATCAAGTAATTTGTAGTGATTAAGATGCTTCTAGATATGATATGGGCTGCAAGAAGAAAAAACTTGACTTTGTTTAAGAGCTAAGATATATGACTATATAATAAGAAGTTCATGGATAAACAGTTCAAAGGTTGGTGTAATGGCTCAGCAATGCAGCCAGGGACTTAGCCTCTTTCTGTCTCTAGACCCCACCACCATCAGATTGTTGGCTTTTCATCCTCACACTTGTTTACACATGGAAGAAAGATGGTTGTCACAATTCTAGGCATCTCTTTTCTCCCACAACTGCATTCAAGGCAGGAAGCAGAAGGGAAAGAATGGGCATTCTTCCCATGTCTCTGACACCTTATCTAGGAAATAATGCTTCTCAGAAACCCTCTAACAGCCTGTCCCTTGATTTATATGAGCTAGATCTAGCTGCAAAGGAGGCTGAGCAAGGTCCTATTTCATTTCTCAGGCTCTATTCTATCCTAAGAAGTAGGCAGAAAAGGGTGCGTTGAAATGACTGCAGGGCTAGCCAACCAATAGTGTCTGCCATAAGTGAAAACTGCCTTAGTTATCAGATGAGAAAACTGAGGCCAAGAGAACTTAAGAAACTCATATTTAACATTGGTTGGGCACCCAGTATACACTAGCTGGTCACAAAGCTAAAGCTAAAAGCTGGGTCAGTCTGACATGCACGTTATGTGTATTAGATCACCCTATAGTCTGTTCAGTAGCAGAAGAGAGCAGGGGGCACACTGGAGAGAGAAGCAAACAAGTTCTTTGATTCTTCTTAAATAATATACACACAAACACCTTTCTACTAGATATTAGCATTGGTAGAAAGTTGCATCAAGGAAGGAATTTTGAAACTGGCTACTAGTAGTATGTTGGGATCTACAATCCCTGATTAATTACCACTGTCAACAAGGATACAAGTGATGTGTCCTTAAGATTGGGGGGGAATTGGATATAAATTTCTTCTACATTAGGTATCTACAAAAAATTGAGAATCTACCATCCAAAAGACTAAAATAAATAAATATATATATATATATATATATATATATATATATATATATATATATATATATATAAAACACTCCCCTATTTTAGAAACTTTTTTCATCCCTGACTTCAGGAATGAAGAAACTGAAGCTAAACAAATTTCAGTAACTTATGTTAAGTCTCAAGGAGATTCAATGACACAGTGCAGATCAGCGATCAATGAAATTTTTGTATGACATTAGGCAGCAGAGCTTAAGGTACACATTTAAGTAGAGTATATATTTATTTTTCTGAAGCATGTTAACTCTGTCTAATTTCCCAGACAATTCAGGCAAAGGGAGGGACATTAATATGAATCACCTTTGAAATTCATCCCAAAATTGAGATTATTTCATGAATGACCTAGATAGCTGTAGCTATGGTCCACTATGATCCTATGCATAACTTTACATGGAGACTTCTAATGACAGCTGAAAAACGTTTAGTTGGTAGCTTACACATGGAAATAAGAGTTTCAGAATTATACTCTGGTCTGAATATAAACAACTCCAAATTACCAACACAAGCTTTGCCCAAAATAAATGGTCACAATAAGTCTATCCATCAAGGGCATTGACACTGGTCCCATGGACTAAGAGTATCCCTATATACTCCAAGGAAGGGGTGGGGATGGTGTCACCGGGCTGCAGGCCTAGAAATTAAAGAGGTCCAAATCGGGATCCCTGGGTGGCACAGCGGTTTAGCGCCTGCCTTTGGCCCAGGGCGCGATCCTGGAGACCCGGGATCGAATCCCACATCAGGCTCCCGGTGCATGGAGCCTGCTTCTTCCTCTGCCTGTGTCTCTGCCTCTCTCTCTCTCTCTGTGACTATCATAAATAAATAAATTAAAAAAAAAAAAAAGAGGTCCAAGTCCAGGCCAGTCCAGACTGGGGAAGGAGCATATGGGTGGGTCTCTTTACCTCTGCTCAGACCTCAGGCAGTTCCCAAGATATCTTGCGTGACTGCAAGCAACTATAGTAGCAAAGGCATTGAAGAGTAGCCCTCTACTCTATGGAAAATTTGCTCCTACCTTTGGTAGTGCTTGGAGGGAAGGGGGTTTCACTTTCTTCGTCCTGTTCCCTCATTAAGACATTGTTCTGGTTTAACCAAGCTCACTCCTTTGGAGAAAGACAGATGCCTCTTTGTTATATTCAGGGGAAATCCACATTAGATTTAGCATGGAGGCCCATTTTTACTAATTATGTCACCATGTAATTCTGTGCATGTGTACAGGCCTCAGAAAATATGAATTTGTAATTGTGTTTTTGCCCTATTGTATACACATTTTTTGTTCTCTAATTCAGATTATTTGTTCTAAAGACATACTGAATGCTAGAGACGCAAGAGCTCTAGAGATGATCTATTTAGAGACTTTAGATCCTTGAGACCCTTTTGACCCTTAGTTCCTTTGACAAAACAAAAAAAAGACACCCTGACAGTTCTAAGAAATCAGCCAAAGCAGAAATGCAATCCAGAGCTCCCAACTCCCAATCCAACCTTCTTTGATTCTCTTATGGAAGAAATAAAGTGCTTCCTGCTCTTCTGTGGCTCTATTTCCAATCACCCATCATGGGAGACATGTCCCTTCCTAGAATCCAGAATGTATCTCACTGTGAATAAACAGTTTAATAAATAGCAATTGGTAAAGGTAAAATCATACCATACTTCATGTATGTTATGGTATCTTGCAGATTTACTAGGAAACCTAATTATTACTATGGCTATTGCTATGGAAAAAAATTATTTAGGATTCCAAATAATCAACTTTCATATGCAATTTTGGAATAAAGACAGTTCATAAATAGCCTAAGACTATGAGCCCTATAGTATAGTTCTTGGAAATACTTGCATCATCTTCATGGATTTATGGGCAAATTTTTCTCCCAAATATATATCCTCCCTAATATGATATATATATGATATATATATATATATATCATATATATATCATAAAGGTTCAAGGAGAAAAGAGTTTTCCACACACTTATCTCCCTGTCTACTGAAGACAGTCCCATGATGCATGATACCTGGAATTGCAGCAACCTTAGGCACAAAGCAATCCAGAGGGGCAAATGCTCCTGGATCTTTTATGACATCATCAAGCTACTATAGAATTCTCATCACATAAATAATAAATGCCCTCATGGTTAAGACACTGCCAGTTGGGTTCTCTATGCCTTGCAGCTGAAAGCATTTCTAACATGAACTCACTCAGCTGGCACGAAAAGGGGGTTTATTATAAGGATTCACATGGCTAACAGGGAGAAAGAATCTCATAATGCTTTAATAAAAGGGCCAGGCCTCACAGAGCCTGAGTTGAACAGTAGTTCTAAATTCAAGGCAGGACCTCACTTGCAATTTTAGAGATTTTCATTCAGGTTCTTCACTGTATGTATCTTTTCTCTGCCTCATATCGTCTGCTTGCTCACAAATATAGTGAACTCGCTTAGGGCATTTCAAGTCTCTTTAAATGATATTTCAGCTACAGATATATCTGCTGAAGTCCTTCAGGGATAAAATACAACTGACCAATTGATCAAACACATCTTTTCTGCCAGGCCATACCACAAGCTACTAGTCAATTTACAGATTATCTTTGGCACAAGTGTCCTGTCTTGTTCCAATCAACCATGCTCGGAGCAACAAAGTCACATCATATAAAACTGAGCCACAGAGAGCTGCCCCTTCAACAAGACTTCATGGGACAGTGGGTTGTTTAGTCACAGAGACACATTAAGGTCTAGTACAGCAGTACTTGGGAGCAGAAAGGTGGAGATACCAATGCCCTGTGCTCTTATCCCTTATCTCTGTCCTCCCACCAAATTAGTCTAGTTCTAAGACCTTTTGTCTGTTATTTCTGGAAACATTCCTGTCTCACACAAATAAAAGACAAGATGTCCCCAAATAAACTTTGATTACTGCTACTGGGAAGGAAGGAAGGAAGGAAGGAAGGAAGGAAGGAAGGAAGGAGAAGAGGAGAGGGATGGAGGGATGAAGGGAAGGAGGGAGAAAAGAAGGAAGGAAGAGACAAAGAGAAGGAAGGAAAGAAGGAAGGAAGGAAGGAAGGAAGGAAAGAAAGAAAGAAAGAAAGAAAGAAAGAAAGAAAGAAAGAAAGAAAAAGAAGAAAGAAAGAAAGAGAGGGAGGGAGGGAAGGGGAGGAAAAAAGAAGGAAGGAAGGAAGGGAAAGAGGGAGGGAAGGGGAAGGAAGGATAGAGGGAGGGAGGGAGGAAGAAAGAACAGGGCAAGAGGCTATTGTCTTTGACAGGCACAGGCAGATGTTGATGAGGCACAGACAGGTGTTGATGACAAAGACTTGGCACATTAGTGAGAGAGGAAGACAGAAAGCAAAGCCATGGAGGAGTGAGGTCCAAGCCAGCTCCCAACTCAGCCTAGAACCAATGGGAAACAGAGGTGGTTTCATGCAAGACAGCGGTTTTAATGGATGACATAAACTAGACTAATCCAACAGGCTCCTGTGGTACAATCCTGCCTCAATAGAAAGCATTCCATGGACTCAGCCATACTGTGGGTCTTACCATTCTTCCCACAGGAGTGTCACCTCTTTTCCCTGATATCAGCATTTATAATATATTTTTACTGCACATCTCATCAAATAGGCCTAAATTCATTCCATTCCCAAAAAGGCAAAAATACCCAACTTGCCCCTGGAAGTAAGACAAGCAATGAGGAAAAAAAAAAAAAACACACACACACACAGCCCAATGTATCTAAAAGCACAGAGTGAAACTATGAAAATGGGATTTTACTCCATGACTACCAGAGGTTTCTTGCAAGCATTTGCTTTGCAAAAACCTTGGCTTTCATTCCTCTCTTCATTTTTTTTAAGCTGGTCTTTGAACACTACTCAGTAGGTAGTTGGCCCTTTTGATGTTTGGCACTGGTATAAAAAGGATGAGTTATTTAATTTTCTGCAAAGGCAACCAAGCCTGTTCTGTATGTAAAGAGGCAAGCCGTTCAGGCATATGTGACTGTGCAGGAGTGAAAGCTTTTCTTCTTTGAAGGTTCAAAGTTAACATGTCAACTGATTCCAAGGAATTGTGCATCAGACCCTGAAATGTAGAAACTAAGCTAGGCAGCTTGAAGTGCTGGGTTAAAGCAATTATCAGGGAAATTAAGAGGAACTGAAGAACTGACTGCTCATAGTGGGAAAACACTTCTTTTCTTTTTTGTCTCCAATTACCTAGGTTGGCTCTCTTCTTACCAAATAGAATGTTGGCAATCCAAAGGAAAATCAAAAAGGAGCTTAAGTTGGCTATGTCCATGAAAACAAGACAAATTAGAAATCTTGGCTTGATTATGCAGACAGGTTAGAATACAGGCTAGTGGGAAAGTTCCATTTAGCTTAAATGGTCCAGATTGGTCACTTGCATGGAACTGGTTTGATGTGTTGTGACAGAAGTTTTTAATTTGTGTATAAACAAGGCCTGAGGGAAAGGAACCACATTCAACAAATTTGTTGAATGCCTATATGAGCTAGGCTGTATGCTAAGTGCCAAGAATACAAAACGAAAAAACACAAACATCTAACAAAACTATTTCATGAAATAAATTAAAAATTACAAACTGGAAATAAATTAAAACAGATATCCATAGAGTTAATGGGTTTAGAGGATGATTAAGCACTTTGAGTTTCATGAACTTTGTAAAGCCTCCACTCTACTTCAATCTAATCTCCTTAGCACAGAACCAAAGACGTTCTACAATTTGGCCTCAAATATTTTTCTATTCTTATCTCCTGCCAAAACTCTCCAGCCTCATACCATATACTTTAGCATCAACTCAACAGTTTTCAAATGTACTGTAACTCTATGGTTTTGGTCAAGCTCTCCCTTCAGCCCAGAATATCCTTCCCTCCTGCATTCCTCATATTCCCCATTCTCCCTGCCACCATTCCTTCTACTGTACCACATACAACCATTCAAACCTGGTTTTTTTTTAAGCCTAATTAATGCTAAAGCCTCCATGAAGAACAGCATTGATTCCTCTTGGTCACAATACATTCTTCTGGGCTCCTATTATATTTTGTTTATGCCTCTTGTTTGGTGGACATTGTTTATGTCTGGCATTATAGTTATAAGCATATCTACAGCCTGATTGCTATTACTAGATTGATGTTTTTCTGAAGAAAGTCATAATCTTATTCATTTCCATAGTCCTGCTAGATTTACACATTGTAGGTATTCAACACGTGTTCATTAATGTGTGGAACTGAACTGAAGGACAAACAAGATGCATGAATATATTCTCCTTAAGTAAGCATAGCCAACAAGTGAAGTCTGGATAGTCTATAAAAATTCATTTATGCTTTTTTTTTTAGTATCTTTTGTTGTTTTCTATATCAGCATATTGCTTTTTCCACTGGCTTACCCTCCAGACTTCTGTAATTTTTTATATTTCTCATTTTTAAAATGTGTTTTTAAAATAATACTCTTCCTTTGTGTCTCTATCTCTACAAGGAAGTCAGACCACTTCAGGAAAGCATGGACCAGTATACATTGACAGAATTTTCTTATCAGAACATGCCTTTGCCCAGACATGTCAAGGAAATGTATATTTTGAAAGAATCTTCAGAACACTATCAGAAGAGTTTTCTTTATTCCAGAGCATGTATGCCAGCTATACAAGGAGAGGCATGTGGACAGACAAACCTCAAATAAGGAATTTCCCATTTGCAACCAAAACTAATTAGATCCCTGAGCTAATTTTATCGAATTCTCCCAAAGACTAAAAGAGGAAAGTGAAGCTTAGGCAAAGGATTATTTTGTGTCAAGAACTACAAAAATTGAAGATTGAAGGAAGAGCAAGGAAAAAGGGCAGCAGAGAAGGTGTCCCTTACGTGAATCAAGTTGCTTCTAGTTTTATGGGCTTTAGAGGCTTCAGAGAAAAAGGTGGTCAACGTTGTTAATGACAGCTCAAAGATTGAATCATTCACTTAAGCTATCGTTCAGTAAATATTTGTTGAGTGTCTACTACATGGCAAGACTATTATTAGGACTGAGCAGGGCAGTCATGGTCTCTGCCCTCAAAGAGCTTCCAGCCTAGTAGGGGTCAGATCTTAAATAAACAATTGTACAATTAATGGTGGGAAGTGTTACTTTGGAAAAGTGTATGGTGCTATGAGAATGCATGGTGGGGGTACATAATCTAGTCTGCAGGGTCAAGGAACACTGCTCTGTGGAAATAATATTTAAAGGCCCAGAAAGACAAGGGGAAATTTGCCATGTAGAAAAGTGAAGAGAATTCATTTCAGGCAGAGAGATGTGAACATAGACACAAATTAGGCCTGGAAGTCAAAATAGGAGGACAGACTTAAGGGACTAGAAAAATGGAGTGTGAATTTATGTATAGGTAGGGATCTATCTCTGACTGCCCTCACTAGCCAGGCTTCTGTATAATGTGTTCTTATAGCACCCTGTCTATATCCTCCAGAGTTCACAATTGTGTGTGTGAACAAGAGAGATTAATATCAATCTCCATTACCAAACTGTAAGATCCACAAGGGTGAGAATCATTTTCTGTTTTATTCACTGTTGTAAGCCCAGGGCCTGCCACAGAACTTAGAACATCATATACACTTAATACACTTAATAAATATTTGTGAAATGAGTGAATGATCAAGTGAATAAATGATTGGTAGAGGAGTAAAAACATGCCAAGGTGTTGGGTTCCAATTCTGGTTCTAGCATTAACTTTCTATTGATCTTGGATATTTCATTTAACCTCTTTGGGATCCACTTTTCTCCATGATCAAAATTAAAATAAAAATCCCTAAACTCTTTTCCAATTCAAAATTCAAATGTGTCCTATTCCCACAGATTCAGGGTTTTGTTCCTTTTCTTATTTTTCACTAAGTAGCGTATGTTTCTCCCATTGCTTATTATTTGCCTGTTCACAAAGTCCAGTACTCTAGGTACTGTCATGTAAAGTTAGAATTTGCAAGTTTATCAGATCCTGATCAATGGAAGCAAATCCTGAAGAGCTGGCCTTTCCTCTACCCAAAATTATGTGGGTTATCAAAAGACAAACATCAAAGCTGATTACTTTACCAAGAGGTTCCCAGTCAAGCAGCCCTTTGATTTGCTTTTACTACTTACATGCTAAGATAAAGCTAACTAAAAAACAAAATTCAAAAAGATCTTTTCATTACATTTTTGGCTCTTCCAATAAAACAGATTATCCAAAACTAATTAACCATCAGAGGGGTATGATTCTACAGCCTACACCAACACACATATACACACAGGATAGATTTCCAGCAAGACATATTTTTTTTCCTGAAAAAATCTTGAATTAACATAATTCTATTTCAGTAGTTTATTAATATGTGATCTTTAAAATGCTTGTCTTAAAAAAAAAAATAAAAAAAAAATAAAATGCCTGTCTTAATGAATGTATATAGCACATTATTTATCTTTGTATCCAAAAAAATATTCCAATTAATAACCAAAATATTCCTAGTAACAAGAGTTAAAATAGCTGATGTTTTTCACTATATTGATTATAACAAAAAAAAAAGTATGTTAAGTGCATAGTTTTTTTGCACTAATCAAGGTCATAATGATATCAAAAACATAGATTTACAATATTTTAAATGCCCAATCAATTCTATCATTCTTTGGGCATATAAAGCTTTTCAGCAGGTAAGAAAATTATTTTGAAAGTTGGTTTGGAGTCCTCTGAAAGTTTGTTTCTATTTCTCTGAGGGCCTACATCAGTGAAACTCAAGACATAAATCTACAGCAGTTTGCACAAAGGACATCTAACATATAACTGGGGACCTGAAGGAGTACATGCATATTCTGGAGAGCCTGTCCAGAAAGCAGAGGAAAGTATATCAGATCTAATCTTCAAACCTTCTTCTTAATTATTTTGCCTCATCCACTTGCTCCTTATGTGAGTAAAGCCTGACTTACTTAACTCAGGATGATCATATTATGAATATAGAAAGTAATGACTATTCTTGCTTTTTTGCAAAGACCAAAGACAAGCTTTGGATGCATATTCTAGTAATACAATATAAAATATAATAAAAGAGAATGGTCAGGTGGAACTTTACCAATTTTGTGAAAAGTGGTAACAAGTCAAAGCTTAATAATGTGCCAAAAAGGATGATGTCTTAGCAAAAAAATAAGTGGCATCCATCCTAGCAGAATTCATCTGTTTAGTCTACAGGCAGATTTGTGATAGCCTGAGCAATTTTCTTCTTGCCAAGAAAACTGGCTTTGCCATCCAATTGTTTTCTCATAGAAAAAGACTTCTTTTATCAAGACAGTTTATATATATTGATATTTCCCATGTTACATATTTATCTTTCAAATCAATTAAGATATATCTTTTTAAAATAGTTTTATTGAAATATAATTCACATACAATTTACTCATTTAAAGTGTACAATTTAAAATAGTTTCATTGAAATATAATTCACATACAATTTACTCATTTAAAGTGTACAATTCAGGGATCCCTGGGTGGCGCAGCGGTTCGGCGCCTGCCTTTGGCCCAGGGCGCGATCCTGGAGACCCGGGATCGAATCCCACGTCGGGCTCCCGGTGCATGGAGCCTGCTTCTCCCTCTGCCTGTGTCTCTGCCTCTCTCTCTCTCTCTCTCTGTGACTATCATAAATAAATAAAAATTTAAAAAAAAAATAAAGTGTACAATTCAAAAAAATAAATAAAGTGTACAATTCAATTGCTTTAGCATATTTAGGGTCATGCACTTGTATAAATGGAGTCGTATAATATATGGTCTTTTGTGGCTGGCTTCTTTTATATGTTTTTAAGGATCATCCATATTGTAGTAGATATCAGTACTTTATTTCTTTTAATTGAAAAATAATATTCCATCGTATGGATATACCACATTTTATTTATCCACTTATCAGTTGATGGCATTTGGGAGGATATTATGAATAATGCTGCTACAAACATCTGAATACAAGTTTTTGTGAGGACATGTGTTTCATTTCTCTTGGCTCTGTCTATAGCTAGAAATGGAATTACTAGATTATGTGGTAACTCTATGTTTAACAACTTGAGAAACTGCCAGATGGTTTACCAAAGCAACTGTACCATTTTAAATTCCCATCAGAAGTGTATGAAAGCTCCAATTTCTCTATATCCTTGTCAAGACGTGTTTTATTTTTCCTTTTGATTATAGCCATCCGAGTATGAAGTGGTACCTCACAGTCATTTTGATTAGCATTTCCCTAATGACTGATTATATTAAACATTTTTTCATGTACTTAATGACCATCTGTATCTCTTCTTTCAAGAAATACATATTCAGATCTTTTGCCCATGTTTTATTGCATTATTTGCCTTTTTATTATTGACTTGTAACAGATATACATATATATTTTTAAGAGCTTCAGTATGTGAAAACACAAACAAACAATTCAATAAATACATATTGATCACCTCTTATGTGCAGTTTAGGACAGTGTGCTAAGTGTGCAGAAAGTAAGGGAAAGATGCATCAAGATGCTTGCAATTCCTAACAATGGGAGTGAAACAAACCCACTAGCAGAGGAAAATCATATCAAATTAGAAAATCAGAATGAGAGGCACCTGAGTGGCTCACAGGGTTAAGCATCTGCCTTTGGCTTAGGTCATGATCTTAGGATCCTAGGATCAAGCCACATATGGGGCTCCCTGCCTAGAGAGGAGCCTGCCTTTCCCTCTTCCTTTGCCCCTCCCTGCCATTTATGCTCTCTTTCTTGCTCTTGCTCTCACGCTCTATCTCAAATAAATAAATAAATAAATGAATGAATAATTTTTTAAAAAAAGGAAATTGGAATGGGCTTCATGGAAAAGTTGGTGTTCTTATTAAGTCTTTTAGAGTAGGCAGAGTTTAGGAATAGAGAGAGATAAGGGACAGCATTTCAGCATGAGAGGGCAGAGGAGTGCTGGTGTTCAAGGCATGATAGGGGAATAGCACAAAGTTGTTGGGCTAGAGAGTGGAATGAAATAAGGCTAGATGATGAGGCTTGGAGAGGGTTAGATGAGAATATATCTTAGAGGCTTAAATACCAGGTTGAGGGATCTGCATTCAAATCCCCAAATCAGTGGTTCTCAACCAGAAGCAATTGGCTCCCAATATAACAAATATTATAACAGCATTCCGTATTTCAAAAACTTAAGTAGAGTCATGGAAGATATAATTTAAAAAATAAAACTTCTAGGGATAAAAACTACAACATTTGAAAATTAAAATATACTGGATGGGATCAAAAGATGAAGAGACATAGCAGAAGAAACAATAAACTTGAATAGAACTATAGAAAGTATACAAAATGAAATGCGGAGAGAAAAAGAATCTTCAAAAAAAAAATGAAAAGGTGAGCTCTGGGACAACTTCAAGGGGCATAATATACATGTAATTGGAGTCCCTAAAAATGGTTTAGAGGGAGAGAAACAGAATATTTAAAGAACTTATAGATACAATTTTTCCACATTTGATGAAAAACAATAAAACCACAGATCCAAGACTCAGCAAAACTCAAGCACAAGAAACAAAGAGAACCCTACTAAGACACATGATAATCAGATTGCTCAAATTCAGTGAGGAAGAGACAAACCCTATAAAAACAAAAAAACAAAAACAAATCAGAGGGGAATAAGATGCATTACAGACAGAGAAATAAAGGTAATGATGGCAGATTTTTCATTAAGAAACAACACAAATGAGAAGACAGTGGAGCAACATCTTTAATAAACTGAAAGAAAAAACTGCTACCCAGAGAAAATATCATTTAAATAAAGGCAAAATAAAATTTCTTTCAAACATACAAAAGCTAAAAGAATTCATTACCAATTACGCATTGCATGGAATAGCATTATCTGAAAGTGGACTTAGATTAGTTTTAAATGTATAGTGCATGGATAGAAAAGAATATACCATGGGATGGGATAGGATGGGATGGAAAATGATACACCATTCAGAAAAAAAAATACACCGTGCTTATGGTATAATAATACACCATTCAGAGAAAAAAAAAATGATACACCATGCTTATGGTATATCCAAAAGAGAAACATGGAGTAGCTATGTTAATTTCAGATATAGTAGACTACAGAACAAAGAAAATTTTCAGGAATAAAGAGAAATTTTCAGGGGCACCTGGGTGGCTCAGTTGATTGGTATTTGCCTTCAGCTTGGGTCATGATCTCAGGGTCCTGGAATCGAGCCCCACATCAAGCTCCCTCCTCAGTGGGCAGTCTGCTTCTTCCTCTTCCTCTGCCCCTCCTCCTGGCTTGTTCTCTCTCTCTCTTTCTCAATCAAATAAAAAATAAAATCTTTAAGAAAAAAAGAGGAATTTTCAGGAATAAGATAAATAGGTCAATTCTCCAAGAAAATAAAACAAACTTTAACATGGATACACCCAACAGTAGAGCATCATAATACATAAGGCAAAAACTGATAGAACTGCAAAAAGAAAAAGACAAATATAGTTATAGACTTCAACACCCATCTTACAGTAACTGATCCAATAGGCAAAAAATCAGTAAGAATATAGTTGGACTAAATAGTATCACCAACCTGCTAGATTCAATTAACGTTTATAGAATATTTTCATCCAACAGTAGCAGAATACACATTCTTCTCAAGTTTACATGGAATATTTACCAAGATAGCTATATCCCCAAGAGGAATAAACTACTGATCAATGCTACAATCTGGGTTAATCTCAAAATAATCTCTGAATAAAAGAAGCCATGTAAGAGTGCATATTATATGGTTACTTTATATAACATTTTAGAAAATGCAAACTAATCTATTGTGACAGAAAGCAAATGAATAGCTACCTGGAGATGTTGGAAGGGATAGGCTGGGGGGAGGCAACAACACAAGGAAATTTTGGGAGTAATGAATATGAAATATGTTCATTATCTTGATTTGTAGCAGTGGTTACATGGGTGTATACATATGCCAAAATTTATCAATTGCACATATATGTAAATATGTGCAGCTTATTGTATATCAGTTACATCTCAAGAAAGCTATTTTTAAATGTATATAAGCAAAGATTCAGACAAAAATAATTTATATAATGTAAATATTTCTTTTGCCCTAAACCAAATTAAGGCATTTTCCAATCTGAGTGCCTTTTGTGGGTTAGTTCAGTCAGCTCACAGACCTCTAAAATTCTAAAAGCATGAGTGATAAACTAACTTCATGCAGCCTGTTTCATTTTGTTTTGTTCCATGAATTATTCTTTCAGCAAATATATGCTTGGTTGTGAGTGTAGCAAGGTGAGAGTATATATACAGAGAAAAGCCTCAAGATAAATGATGGTAGGTCAGGAACATCATCTTTTTTTTTTTTTTTTTTTTTTAAGATTTTATTCCTTAAGTAATTGCTTTGGCCAACATGGGTCTTGAACTCACAACCTCAAGATCAAGAGTTGCACGCTCCACTGACTGAGCCAGCCAGGCATCCCAACAGCATTATCTTCTTATATAAAAGACATCACATTATATTTTTACAAGAAAGTATTTTATATCTATACTTTAACTGAGAAGCTCCTTACAAATCTCAGCTCTTAAAGACAGAAATCACATCATTTATGAGGGCTTCATAGAGCATCTGGGACTTAAACATACTATTTGATGAAAACAATGATGTTCAAACCAAGTCTTAATTTTGCTCCAAAAATCTAGTTATTTTGCAGTTGCTTAAAGCAACTATGGTCTTCTAGGGCTCTAAAAAAAGCAAATGAGCAAATACTACTTATTCACTTAGACACTATCTGAATATCATGAGGTTCACTTTGTGTTTTAAATTCTAGGTATGTGGACTTTCGTTTGTTTTTATGTCAGACTTACATACCTTTGAAGACTTCCATTGGAGATCTGTTGATGACTTTTTTAATTATGGTATTCTCAACCAAATTGCAATTCACCTAGCATTTAACTCGCTATCACCTCTAGATATCATTAATGTAATCATACTTTAAGTGTATTCTACTATATTGAGAAGGAGGAGAAGATTAATATATTTTATAAGTAGTAAGTTAGGTGAAGATATTAAGTGAAGCAATGCTTCTGAATATTTCTAGTTTTGTAGATAACACAAATAACTTTTCTCCAGTGAACCAGCTTCTTTATTTCTCTCTTCCATGAGTTGGCTTTTCTTTCTCAGCACCACAGTTAGAACATTGTAGACTCTGCCCAGGACTTTAAAGCACTTTTCACTCTGAACATGTATTTTTTTTTATTTTATTTTTTTATGAACATGTATTTAATATATTGTCAGAACCTCTCGTATGGACCTTAGCAGGATGCATTCAGCATCATTTTTTAATTTTCCATGTATAAATTCTTTCTCCCCAATAAAATTTGTGAGTTCACTGAAGACAGAGACTACATCTGCCTCTTTGAGTCTTATATTGAACATACCTAACTCTTAATATTGTTACCTTTTAAAAAAATCTTTGGAAGCTGAATATGTAAAGGACAGTAGGACTTTAGCAGATTGCACCATCTTCCATCAACATGTATGAAACACTACCCTTGATGCCTAAGTATCATGCTAGACCTGCAGGAAGTACAAGGATATGTCAAGTTGGCACAGAACTCAAATGAGATCAGATTGAAGAGGGCCCCCTGTGCAAGACCAAGGGAACTAATAAAGGTCTCTAAACAGGAAGAGAATACAATGAAAGACAGTTTTAGGAGGATTAGTCTAATGGAATTATACAGGATGCATAAATTCAAGGCAAATTAAAGACAAAAAAAACTAGAGTAGTTAAGGACTAAAGTTATTTGGCTTTGGAATTAAAGCAGAAAGGAAAAAAAAATAAAGCAGAAAGGAGTGGATGTAACTCACGGAGAAGGACAGTCAAAAATGGATGGAAAGTTTGGTAGTGGAACCACAGTATCAATTAGATGAGTCCTAAGTATTTTTCCCTATTATTTCTATTCTTTACTTATATATATCCCTTCTTCCAAAATAAAATTTCAGGGAGTTTACAAAAAACTTCATACAAGAAAACATAAAATTTAAAATAAGTTGGTCACTAAATTGGAACAAAGGAATAATTACGGTTAGAAAATTAGATAAGGGGATCTCTGGGTGGCGCAGCGGTTTGGCGCCGGCCTTTGGCCCAGGGCGCGATCCTGAAGACCCCGGATCGAATCCCACATCAGGCTCCCGGTGCATGGAGCCTGCCTTCTCCCTCTGCCTTCTCCCTCTGCCTGTGTCTCTGCCCCTCTCTCTCTCTCTCTCTCTGTGACTATCATAAATAAATAAAAATTAAAAAAAAAAGTTTAAAAAAAAAAAAAAGAAAATAAGATAAAGCCAAAGGTAAGGTTGTTATATAAAATGCATGCTACAAAAAGTGTACAATCTAACACTTGAATCATTATGTAAGTAAGATAAAACACAAACCAATTTCTCAGGATAAGCCCAATAGTTTCTGATACCAAGAACAGACAGAAAGTTCTCTCTAAGGTCTGCACACAGAAGGATATTGTACTCTTTGGTAAACAGTAACTATCCTCAATAATATTCCTATAGTAAGTGCATCCAGTAATGTAGGCAGGCAGTATAAGCCTGGGGTAAGGGGAGTCAAAATCAGTGAGAATCATGTTAATGAAAGGTTCCAAAGCAACAGGATCTGTTTTTAGCTGGTCTGGCTTCATTTGGAGATGGATTTTCTTTTAAATCTCTAGGTATCATGTTCCTCAAAATGCGATCTATATGTCATCAATACAGACTAAAATACTTAATTTTAAAATGTAGATTCCTGGAATTCCCCTAAGATGTAATGAATCAGAATCATTGAAGAAGGGGCCTCAGAAATTTAGTTTGTGCTTTTTGTTTTAAGTTTGCCAAGCAATTCTAATGCACACTGATGTTTGAGAAACTTTGACTAGAGCTAAGTTTTTCAGTCTATGGATAGAGTTATTATGGGGTATGAAATGAATCCAGTGAGGCACGATGAGCATTTATTTTAATTTTTTGAGAGAGAGCATGTGAGCAGGGGTTGGGGGAAGGACAGAGGGAGAGGTAGAGAGAGAACCTCAAGCAGGCTCCATGCCCAGTGCATGAGCCTGACACAGGGCTCAGTCTCACAACCCCAAGATCATGACCTGAGCCAAAACCAAGAGTTGGAGGCTTAGCTAACTGAGCCAACCCAGGCACTCCATTGATGAGCATTAAGAAATGAAATACAAAACAGAATAGACTAGAATATATGTAGAGCAGACTAGAATGTATATGCCCCAAGTTGCAAGGATATGAAATTAGAGTATTCTTTAATTGTGAATACGTACATATTATTATATGCAATATGTATAATTTAACATTTTAAATGAAATATATTTGTATGTGTGTACACATATATATAAAGCAGAGTAATTATGATATATATATATGGCATCATGACATATGCAAATATATATGTTACAGTCATGATGTATTTTTCCCATGAAAACCACTAGCTAGAGGAATTCTTCAGACAACCACTCAGTTCTCCTTAAACTCTGAGCAGCAAGAAATCTAAACTCATAATTGTGAGAAGAACTCTATCACCAGGTAGGTGTCAGGTGTCCTAAACTGTCAGCCCCACTAGAGCATGAGTAAGTGACATTAGTGAGAAGCTGAGAAGTTAGGAGGAAGCTGGAAACTAAACAGAAGGCCAGAGATCTCAAAGTTAACTCCTTGAAAATGGGCCCAAAGTGTCCCTCAAGACATAATTTGGAGTCCACCTAACACACAGGTAGAATGAGCAGGTCTGGGTTTATCTCTGTGTCTGAACAGCCCTTCTTCCATCTGACCATTTTCTCTTTCCCTTCCTAAGTGCAACCTCCCCTCCTACTCAGGAAAGAGCTGATCTTTATGAACCCAGGGCCTTGAAGTTGAGGCATCTGCTCCCTGCCTTCTCCATCTAAGTACCCATATTTCAAGGCCAAACTGAAGTTCCATCTTCTAGGTGAAAACTACCCAAACCACAGTCAAGTTTCCCTTCTTTGAATCTCTACATTTATTTATTCATTATCACAACTTAACTTTTATGACCTCATGCATTCACTCAAAACAAAAATTTATAAAGCACCTATTATATGTCAGGTTCTATGATGGTAGAACATCGTTAAGGCTTTGAAATCCCCCAGCATCCAGCTAAATGGCTCGCCACTAGTATGTTCTCAATATATACTGTTGACTAATTGGCTATTGATATGCATTTTTGCTTCCTACTTATGTTTTTCTTTTTCTTTCTTTCTTTTTTCAATTGAGGAATAATAGATGCAGAGAAAGAACATGAAAGTTTGGAGCAAACTGAGCAGCAGGTAGCTATGCTTACTTTCTCATACCTTTACAATACAAGGTTGCTCTTATGTAGCATGGCCTCCTCAAATCATATTTAACCAAATTAAAAATATTTATCAGGAATGTAGCTGAATACATTCCAAGCATCACTTATACTTAAAATGCAAGTCAATTGAATGTATAATGAACTCCTTCATTTGTTTCAGTTTGATCCACTTGAGATGCCTAAATGAATACATAATATATTCACATCTCCCTAGGAATATCCTGAACCAAAAGCTGAAAATGACTTGCTTCTTTTTTTGTTAAACAGGCTGTAGGAGTGAAAATATTACCTTTATGCATTTTAAGCAATCAAAATATCTTCATGGGATGAAAAATTTTTATTGAATTTCTGTGGTTTTAATACAGTGTGTGTTTCTGTGGTAAAACAGTTAAAAGCTGGATCCATTAACTCTCTTACAATAAAGCTTTTGAAATACATAATAATACATGCTAATTGCAGAAAACTTTGAAAACACAGGTAAGCACAAATAAAAAGTTCTTTAATAGTTCAACACTTGTAAAACAATCATTGTGATAGATCACATTATAAGAGAAAAAACAAGAACCATATGATCCTCTCAATAGATGCAGAGAAAGCATTTGACAAAATACAGCATCCATTCCTGATTAAAACTCTTCAGAGTGTAGGGATAGAGGGAACATTCCTCTGCATCTTAAAAGCCATTTATGAAAAGCCCACAGAAAATATCATTCTCAATGGGGAAACTCTGGGAGCCTTTCCCCTAAGATCAGGAACACAACAGGGATGTCCACTCTCACCACTGCTATTCAACATAGTACTGGAAGTCCTAGCCTCAGCAAACAGACAACAAAAAGAAATAAAAGGCATTCAAATTGGCAAAGAAGTCAAACCCCTCCTTCTTCACGGATGACATGATACTGTATGTAGAAAACCCAAATGACTCCACCCCAAGATTGCTAGAACTCATACAGCAATTCAGCAATGTGGCAGGATACAAAATCAATGCCCAGAAATCAGTGGCATTTCTATACCATTCTTTCTCCAAAGAGAAATTAAGGAGTCAATCCCATTTACAATTGCTCCCAAAAGCATAAGATACCTAGGAATAAACCTAACCAACGAGGTAAAGGATCTATACCCTAAAAACTACAGAATACTTCTGAAAGAAATTGAGGAAGACACAAAGAAATGGAAACACATTCCAAGCTCAAGGAATTGAAAGAATAAATATGGTGAAAATGTCTATGCTACCCAGAGCAATTTACACGTTCAATGCCATCCCTATCAAAATACCATGGACTTTCTTCACAGAGTTGGAACAAATAATCTTAAGATTTGTGTGGATCAGAAAAGACCCCAAATAGCCAGGGGAATATTGAAAAAGAAAACCAATGCCAGGGGCATCACAATGCCAGATTTCAAGCTGTATTACAAACCTGTTATCATCAAGCCAGTGTGGTACTGGCACAAAAACAGACACATAGACCAATGGAACAGAATACAGAACCCAGAAACGGGCCCTCAACTCTATGGTCAACTAATATTCGACAAAGCAGGACAGACTATCCACTGGAAAAAGCACAGTCTCTTCAATAAATGGTGCTGGGAAAATTGGACAGCCACATGCAGAAGAGTGAAACTGGACGATTCTCTTACACCATACACAAAGATAAACCCAAAATGAATGAAAGACCTAAATGTGAGACAAGAATTCATCAAAATCCTAGAGGAGAACATAAGCAACAAGCTTTTTGAACCTGGCCATGGCAACTTCTTGCAAGATACATCTATGCAGGCAAAGGAAACAAAAGCAAAAATGAACATTGGGACTTCATCAAGATAAAAAGCTTCTGTGCAGCAAAAGGAACAGTCAACAAAAATAAAAGACAACCCACAGAATGGGAGAAGATATTTGCAAATGACATATCAGATAAAGGGCTAGTATCCAAGATCTATAAAGAATTTACCAAACTCAACACCCAAGAAACAAACAATCCAGTCATAAAATGGGCAGAAGACATGAAGAGAAATTTCTCCAAAGAAGACATACACGTGGTCAACAAACACATGAGAAAATGCTCCGCATCACTGGCCATCAGGGAAACACAAATCAAAACCATAATGAGATACCACCTCACACCAGTGAGAATGGTGAAAATGAACAAGACAGGAAACAACAAATGTTGGAGAGGATGTGGAGAAAGGGGAACGCTCTTGCACTGTTGGTGGGAATGTGAACTGATACAGCCACTCTGGAAAACTGTGTGGAGGTTCCCCAAAGAGTTAAAAATAGACCTGCCCTACGACCCAGCAATTGCACTACTGGGGATTTACCCCTAAGATACAGATGTAGTGAAACGCCAGGACACCTGCACCATAGCAGCAATGTCCACAATAGCTAAACTGTGGAAGGAGACACGATGTCCATTGACAGAAGAATGGATAAAGAAGATGTGGTACACATATACAATGGAATATTACTCAGTCATCAGAAAAGACGAATACCCATCATTTGCTTTGATGGGATGGAACTGGAGGGTATTATGCTGAGTGAAATAAGTCAGTTAGAGAAGGACAATCATCATATTGTTTCACTCATATGTGGAATATAAGAAATAGTGAAAGGGATTATAAGGGAAAGGAGGGGAGCTGAGTGGGAAAAATTAGAGAGGGAGACAAACCATGAGAGACTCCTAACTCTGGGAAACAAACAAAGGGTAGTATAAGAGTAGGTGGGTGGGGGGATGGGGTAGCTGGGTGACAGGCACTGAGGAGGGCACTTGATGGGATGAGCACTGAATGTTATACTATATGTTGGCAAACTGAACTTAAATAAAAAATGTAAAAAAAAATTGTCTAACAAATCACCTGTAACCCTATTATCCATGAATAAGCACCTGGAATATATCCTTCTAGGGGCATCTAGCTGACTCAGTAGAGTATGTGACCCTTGCTCTTGAGGTTTGTAAGTTTGAGTTCTGTGTTGGGTATAGAGACTACTTAAAAATAAAATCTTAAAAAAGAATAAAAAGAATATATCCTTCTAGGTCTAACTTACAAAGGCTTTCGTTTATCGATCATTTTATGTGAAACCTTTAGATTTACTAGCCCTGTGGATAGTCATCTTTGTTATCCAGCCTTGGACATAGTAGTAAAATCAGGTAGAAGAAAATAACGTGGATCAGGCCATCTTTGCAGAGAAAATTCATTACACATCTTTCTTAATGCAGCTATTAAAATGGGGGAGAAAAATTGTTAAGAAAAGGTAACTTTATCACCAGGACAAGATATGCTATTATTGCCTTAATAACCAAATTACTCTGCAATATTACTTTCACTCAAAAATGTTATATGCTTAATAAGAAGTGCCAGGATGGGATGCGCTCGGCATTTTCACACTCATTTACTGCAATACCTCAGAGCATTATAGAATGTTCAATTGAAATGTAATTTTCCAGCTAAGTAACAGCTCTGCAAAGAGTTAGGGAAACTCAAACTCTCGATTTTGTTCTAGAGATTTTAAAGTTTAATGTTATTATGACTATCTCACATGCCAAAGTAAACCCAACAGCATTAAGTTACACCCACGAGAATACAGTGAAACTACAATCACTCACTTACAACTGACTTACAACAGAAAACCCACAGGCTTAAACTGCTGCTTTAAAGGAGACATAACTAATGTCAGCATTGGAAAGATGAAAGCAACTTGATCCCTGCATATTAATGTCAATATGTCAATTCATATCCAACTATGATGACAATATACATTTGGAAGAAGGTCGGGATAGCTAAGCATGGCACTAAGATCTAGACCAAATTAAATTTGATCAAAGGCCAAAGGTAAGTTACCAATATTAAAAGCATTCTGTTAAGTTGTATTATAACTGTACCCATAATTTATTTCCAGGTTCTCCAAGATACCCTAGCTAGTACTCTGGAATTTTTACCTAACATTTCAGGGATTGAGATATTTTAAGATTCTAAGCCTATAATAATATATTTGTAGATAATTATATGCTGTGGGATGTATAATATGATTCCCTGATCTTTTGATAATACTGGGACTTGTTGAATGAGAGCCTGAGTGAAAGCAATAATTCAAAATTTCCTTCCTTTGTGATTTTTTTGGTCTGAATCTCAGCATTACTTTTTCATTGTTTGGGCCTTATTGTATTAAAAGGCCGGGCAAGCCTGATAAGAGCAAAGGAAAGGCTTAACACAGTTTGGAGAAGGCAGCATGGATTTCCTCCAGAATCAGCACGGGGACCCACCCTAGGGGCCTGGAACCATGAGAATTTCCTACCGAAGGATGTACCAGTCTATAGTTTAATTTTTACCGTAAGATTAATGGGACCTAGGATATGGAACATTCTCCGACTCTGAGGAAAATCAAATACCACAAGTTAGAAGTTCAGGTGAATTTCTCCTTTTTATGGATACTAGTATATTGTCAAGGAGACCCACAGACTACACGATGGGAGAAAAAAAATGTCTCTCCTACAACTCCCATGAACTGTGAAGAATTGAAATTATATGCTTGAAGACACAGCAACAGCACAAAGCCTCAGAAGAAAAAAAAAACTTTAAAGCTACTTTTGAAAACCGATGAATATCACATATTATGCTCACAGGATATCCTATCCAAAAGGATTTACTTCTCTCAACCATCCTGCAACTCACAGCTGTGACTGTCACATTCTTGAGGTGAAGCTATCCTCCATGTCCACTTAAGCTTGATCTGCCCATGAAAGCTGCCAACCACAAATATGCAGCCACTGGAGCATCTTGCCTTCCCATCACAACCATAAACATTTTGGATACTGCTTGATTTATTAAAGTGGTAAGTGATTCTACTAGAGCAGACATTCTCAACAGGAGCTGATTTTTACCTCCCAGGGCATATTCGGCAATGTCTGGAAACATTTTTGATGGTCACTGCTAGGGATGAGAGGTTGAGGTGCTACTGGCATTTGGTGGGTAGAGGCCAGAGATGCTGCTAAACATCCTACAAGGCTGAGAACAGTCCTCTATAGCAGAAGAATTATCTTGACCAAAATGTCAATAGCATCTAGGTTGAGATACTCTGAGCTGGACCTTTTGGTTGTTGTTGTTGTTTTTATTTTTTCCACAACTGTTCTGTGCAAATGGGCACAGATGTGACTGTGTAAGGATAGGATAGAAATATATTTTTTTGCTCCCTAATTTCTCCACTCCTCAATACCCTCTTCTACCTTAGTATAACTGGTCACCATTCTGCTTTCACCTAAGTCTATGACCTCTTACTATAAGACACAAGGGGTTGCTTTTAGCACAAAATAAATGTTTCTCTCCTCCAGGAGCCAAACAGTCAGTGCTAACTTTTCAGGCATCTTCAACCATTTTTGATGAATTGAGGTTCTTTAGCTGGTGAAGAAAAACACCATAGATAATGGTCCCTGCAGCTGTTGGGAGGTTTCTATGTTATGTACTTTTCTGTCTAGATTAGCTGCCCTGGCCACGTTAATTCACTCACTCGACCAAGCAAAATGCCTCATTCTTAAAATAGGACAGTCAAAGAAACCAGCTCAACCTGGAAGGAAACGTGAAACCGTGGGAAAGAAGATAAGGCTGACAACCCAATCATCTCATTTTCTGAAGAATCAAAGTCTTGCAATGCCAAGGCCACCTGCTGAAGTCCAGGAAAAGAAACAACGGAAGAAGATAGAGATACTGATGAGGATGCAATGATAGGCCAACCTAGAAATGAAGGTTGGAGGGCCAGGGTAGACCACATTCTTTTCTCATAACTACCTCATAGCCATCCCCCCAAACAGAAGCATTACCTGCCTTCTTTTAAAAGCACCAAAGCATAATCCACATCCTCCCTGGGTTACACATCACAGAGGTAACAGCCCAACTCTAATCAAAAAGAGGATCACTCTATTTCCAGGAATGTTTGGGTCTGGAAGCAGAGCAGCCTAAATGACCTGATACACCCTTATCTGCTATTACCCTTTGCCATAGAGCACATTTGCATTCTAGGTATCTGTGTTACAGAGAATATACTAAGAGGGAAAAAAGCCAAGCTTTTATCAAAAACCACATATCCAGGGATGCCTGGGTGGCTCAGCAGTTGGGTGTCTACCTTCAGCTCAGGGCATGATCCTGGAGTTCCAGGATCTAGTCGAGTCCCACATTGGGCTCCCTACATGGAGCCTGCCTCTCCCTCTGCCCATGTCTCTGCCTCTCTTTTTCTGTTTCTCTCTTGAATAAATAAATAAAATCTTTAAAAAAAAAAACCTACATACCCATATTTGGGGGGCAGACTTGAACTTATCATCAGACAGAGTGAAAAAAACCTACATACCCATATTTGGGGGGCAGACTTGAACTTATCATCAGACAGAGTGACATACAGGAGGATCCCTTGCTCAAAGTAAGTTTTCCACTGTCTGTCAAAATGCCTGAAAGTCCACCATTAAACATTCAGTCCTCCTTACTGCTTACACTCTAGCTACATTAGAAGGTGTGGTTTTTCTGCTTCAGAATTTCATTTCCTGCTCTCATTCCCTTTACATGCTATCCCTCACCCTCATCCCCACTCTCATCTTCCCTTTCTTCAAGGTCGGCTCAGATGTCATTTTTAGGGACCTTCCCTTTGACTTCACCCTCATCCCTTTTCTTTTTTTTTTTTAAGTTTTTACTTAAGTCATCTCCATATCCAACATGGGGCTCGAACTCAGGACATGAGATCAAGAGTCACATGCTCTAACAACTGACCAGCCAGGCACCCCCCACTCTCACCCCTCTTCTATGCTTCTAAGATAGCAACAACAACACACTAAGACATTTTCACATCTATCCACATTTCTAGTAGATCTCAAATGTTTAGTGAGCAAAATATACACTTGAAGAATCTGCTTAAAAACAAACAAACAAAACAGAATCCCTTTGCTTTGTACAGAGATTTCTGTGGAACAGGCCCAGGAGGTTGCATTTGTAAATAAAACCCTCCTTAGTGATTCTGATCCTAGTATCCACCAACAACACTGGAGAACTCAGCCTTATCAGTACTCTGTGCCCCTTGACACTTGAGGTTAAAAGCCTTCTTTAATTCATCTTTATACCCTGCCCCCAATCCAGGACCACTCCATGGCACAGGGAAAGTCCATGCTTGAAAAAAAGTTAAATAAAAGAGTCCTGAAACATCTCTGGTTGAAAAAACAAACATCAAATAAAGTGTTAATGTGGAGTAGTTGGGAGTGTGAGGCCAGGAAAAGAAATCAGAAGAAAGGAGCAATGGAAAATCCCTGTCATCAAATTTCCAGTTGCTTCACATTTTGCCAAGAAACAGTATTCCAAGTCTCTCCCTCGCTCTCAGCATCAATTCTCATTACTGAGCTTCCTCTCTGCCCACCATGCCGGTGTTACACCAATCTACTACTCGTCGACTTTTGTATCATCTTTATACTGCATCCCACACCCTTCTAGTATTATAGTCAGAAAGGTGTGCTTTCTACTAAATGCCCTCCTGTACTTTCTCATCATCTATTCTTAATCGGTAGTGCCCAGCCTGAGGTGGAATGTTCTAGAACTCAATCTGAAAGAAGGCAAAAAAGAGGATCTCGTAGTATCATACCATCTTCAGGCAACTAAAAGCAGAGTCTGTGTACAACTAATAATATCAGGAAAGGGATATAGATCCTGGTTTGTAAGGAAAAGTCTTGTATGTACTTTGTTTGCTATAGATGTTACCCAGATTGGGAAAGAAAAAAGGAGTGTGTGCGCACATATGTGGGTGTGTGGTTAAAAATGAGCTTCTGAGAATTCCCTAGTTTCCTATTAGAGCAAAATGGATTTTATTCCTTGTTCTGGTGGCCCTCCTCCTGGTTTCAGTGGGAGCTGAAAATATTCTTCATTCAACCCTCAGGGTCAGAAGTTTTTCTGTATTATTTGGAATGTTTTGTTTTCAGGCTGTTTGATGTTAATGGCTTGATTACCCATACAGTGATGCAGTAGAGTTTCATTTTGGGAGGTCTTAGTACCATATGTCAATAAATACTTAGAAAAACATTCCTTTATGTCTCTAGCACACGCACACATGCACACACGTATACTCACTACATTCTGTCTCAACGTTCTATCTAAAAAGCTTTCCATTTAAATATTTTTAATTAACATTTTATTTTGGAGTAATCTTAGATTGACAGAGAACTTGTAAAGAAAGCACAGAGTTCTTACATACCCTTCATCAGTTTCTCCCTAGTGTTAACATCGTACATAACCTTAGTCCATTTATCTAAACCAGGGGATGACACATGGCAGTAGTTTGCTGGCCAAATCCTGGCTACTGCCTGTTTTCGCAGGGTCTGCAAGGCAAAGAAGAGTTTTTCTGTTTTTAAATGGTTGAAAAAATCTAGAAAGAAGAATATTTCATGACATGTGAAAAGAATATGAATTTCAAACTTCAGTATCCACAGATACAATTTTATTGGAACACAGCTAGCCCAATCCTTTACATACTGCCTGTCGAGGCCTGATCACTATAGCACAAGTACGTAGCTCCAGCAGAGGCCATAAAGCCACAAAGTCTTTACTTTCTGGTCCTTTACAGGAAAAGTTTGCGGACTCCTTATCTAAGCTAAGAAATTAACACTTTAATAGTGCTACTAACTACAGACTTTATATTACTAGTTTTTCCACTAATGTCCCACGATGCAATCCAGGATATCACAGAGCATTTAGAGAACACTTTTGCACGGTTGAACCTGTATTCACCCGCCAGGTGCATGGTCCTCTTTGGGAAATATTCCTGCCTAACCAATGACTTTCTGCAGGCCACTTGGACAGGGCTTGTTTTTTGTTGCTTGCATGTTTTACACAATAGCCAAACAATTTAATACAGCCGGGCCAGGAAGGCCGTGCCCTTGAAAGATGGAGGAAGAGCCCTATTTGTTCAAATAGTCCACACGCTAGGCCAAGGCAGGGCACCAAGCCCAGCCCTTCCGAAGAAACCGCTTCCAAGGGTCCCCCTCGCGCACGGCGAGGCGGTCCCCGGGTCCCACGCGGGCCCCGCCCAGCCCCCGTCCTTTGTTCCCTCTTCCCGCAGCCCGGCCTGTGAACCGCGCGGCTCTCGCTTTCACCCGGCGGCCGCGCCTTTCAGCGGGCTCGGCGGGCACCGGCGGGCGGCGTCCGGTTGCCGGGCAACGGCCTGGGCCCCGCGCACGCCGCCGCCAGGGCCGAGACACATCCGCACCAGCCCGTCTGCGCCGCGAGCCTGTGGCCTGATTCCTTCCCCTCCATTGTTGCAGCTCACACAAAAGGCTGCAACTCCAGTGTGGTCACGGGGCCTGCATTGAATTACGCGCCAGGCCCAGCCTTTGTAGCTCGGTTGCTCCCCTCCCGGTGCGGGTGCCGGGGCTCCGGGCCTGTCGCTCGCTGGCTGCAGCGCTCCGCAAGCGTGGGCGAGTTGTCCCCCCCATCCCCCCTCCATCCCCCCCATCCCCCCATCCCCCCTCCCCCTGCCACATCCACCCACCTACCGCCTTTGTTCCTTTCAGCTGGCGGCCAGGCCCTCGTTTGCCTTTTGGCTGGTATGAGATCACTCCGGCGGCGGTCGCGGGCATTCCTCCCCACTCGCTTCCTTCTCTCTCAAGCGCTGCCCGTGAAACCCCAGGCCTATTCGGTCATCTTTTCTTATCTCTTTCTCAATCATCCCCCCCCCCCCCATTCCCATCCCATCCCGCCCCCCCCCCCCCCATCCCTCTCCCTCAAGTTTCTAAGGCTCCCGTTGCCATGGAACTCAAACAATTTAGAAGATGAAGGGCGCTTTTCTATGCTGTCTGCCAAACTCGCCAAACTTGAGAGACTGAAGTCAGAACTCGGAGTCCTTGGGATTTCCCAAGGCTTCCCTGTCCTCCTGCCTGAAGAGAGTTACATTTAATTCACCACCCTCTATACCCTGACCCCAGTGTGCAACGTTGTGTTTGGATTCGGGGGTGGGTGGTGGGTGGTGGGTGGTGGGTGGTGGGAAGTCGGTGGTGAATTGGGAAGAGAAATTTTAAGTCGTGCTCTGGAGCAATTGCGTGCACAAGCTGGAAGGGATCTCTGTCCAAAGGAAAAGCATGCCAGGATGTGAGCCTGCTTTTCTTCCACAGTGTGACACGGACAAAGAGCGTTACGTCAGCTCTTTGATACCAATAGTACTTGCCCAGGGAGAAGTGCATGAAGGCAACGCTAAGCTACCTGCTTTTTAAAAATATTTTGTTATCAATGAAATGCGTATCGCTCAGCAGGGTTCTCCAGAGCGCCATCCACAGGCCAGGGGCGGAGGTACAGGCACTGGTCCCATAATCTCAGAACACTGGCTACTGCTCACCTGGGGCCGCTCTCTGTTTCTCTAGTTATTCCGGCTCCCTTCCCCCATAATATTCTGTTAAATCCCGGGCACAATGAAATAAAGTGGGCCATGAGAAAGATCCAAGTATACAGTAATAGCTTATGTAAGGTACAGAACTCATATTATGGGGGTGAAAGGGAGAGAGTAAAAGCCTGTGTGCCTTAAATCTATTTTAACTTTTTCAGTTGACCAATGTCAAATAACAGTTACCTTAAATCAATCAAGCGGGGGTGATGTGCGAATATTTGTCAACTGATGTGGCACAAGCACTGACCCATCAGAGCAGACACCTAGCAATGAACATGGACCCTGCATGGGTAGTCTGTATGGGTATAAGCCAGCTAAGCAGTACCACTAACATGCACTGGGATCACAGCCCTGTGTTAGGCAGTGGATTAGAGGGCAAAGAGAGTTCTAAAAAACAAAACATTGTCTTTCCTCGAGGTATTTATTATTTGGTCTTCTTTTAAAGATTTATATATTTATTTTAGAGAGAAAAGGAGAGAGAGTCTCAAGCAGGCTCTGCATTGAGCACAGAGCCCAACATGGGGCTCCATCTGACAATCCCAAGACCATGACCTGAGCCAAAATCAAGAGCCCCCACGCTTAAAGGACTGAGCCACCCAGGTGCCTCTTATTTGTTTTTTTAAAGAATGAAACTAGCATATGTGAAATGATACCAAGTGATAGAAGACAATAAGATTAACTATTCATAGCTTGGAATTTTCCTCAATAATAGTAAGAACTAAACTTTCACAACAACTCTATGAAATTATTGGTACTATTATTATCTCCACTTTACATATGTGGAGACAAAGAATCATTAAGGACTTCTTCCTCCAGCTTTGTATATGTAATACAGAAAAAGAAAGGAGACACTTACTGCCTGCAGTGTTTCAGGTATGGTTCCAGGCAAGATAGATCATGCATACAGATGACCACACTTTAGAAACATGGATTTAGTAGCCATATGTGCAGGACAAGTAGGAGGGAGAAAAAGCTGCATTCAAGGACACTGATTAGGAGAAGTTTATAAGAATCTAGGTTAAAGACTGCAGGAAAAGAGACTAGGGTGATGGTAGTAAACTAGCTTCAGTTAACTAGCAAATTCAGGGGAGCAAAATCCAGGGTATGTTTTGAAGGAAAAGAGAATAGGGATGTTAGGGGTAGCAGGGACCTCTGGAAGAAGGGGCCCCAAACCTCAACCACAGGCTAGAGATGGCAGTTGTGTAACAAGGCCTTCAAGACAAGCAGATGAAGAAAGGAAAGAAGTGATGTAAGAGGCACTTGGGAAAGAACCTTAGCCACTGATTTATGTGGGGGATATGAGACAAAGGAGTAAAACAGCGATGAAGGTTTCAAATTTCAGAAGTTTATTGTAATAAATAGCTCTCAAGTGGACTCAAAGAGTTAACTTAGCAACTTAAAGTGCCTAACTCATCCCAAAGTAGTTTACTGCCAGAAAGTCTGGACCAATAAATAAATATTAAATTACTTTACATTATGTAAAACAGTGCTGGGCACATAGTAGAAGCTAATGGAATATTTATTGATTGACTGACTGCTTAAATAAATTGAAAACCAAGATATGTGTAAATCCTAAGCTTTTCTTCAAATCAATGTGTTTTCAAGTTTCTGCCCTTCGGATGACCTGGAGGCGCCCAAGGCACAGGGGTGCAATAGAAGGGGCCAGGGATTTAGGTTCTGTCTCTAGCTTGGAGGTTCAGAGGTTCAGAGGTTCATTTTGAGCCTCTGCACTTGGGTGTCCTTGCCTGTTAAATGCTGAGATCAGATCAAATAATCTAAAGTATGAAAATCCATATCTCACAAATATATATCCACCTAAAGCATTGGAAAAAAAATAAATGAAGCATTTTGCACTGAGCAGAGCCTGACCATTTTCTTCAAACGCAATGGAAATGCATCTCACTGAATAGTAAAGAAGATAATCATGGTATTTCTAGGCTTTTCTCCTAGCAATCCTGGCGATTTTCACAAGTACAAAGGGACTTTCCCATCAGTTTTGATTCCCATGATTTCACACTCATGGAAATTTCCTCAGAGAAGCAGTTTCTTTGGCAACTTCATGCTCACGATCATCTTAGTATCAATGGGAGCTACGCAGACATGTCAGCAGGGGAATAGGCCTCTTCTGGGCAGTGGGAAAAAGGAGCTGTCTCCTTTTATTACCAAAAATAAATACAGAAGACACAAAAGATTTTTACTATACTTGTCACATATGGTGAAGTGAGTGGAAGATGAAACTAAAATCTCCTCCGTAAAACAAAAGGCTTTGTGTGTGTTTCAAAGGCATTTTATGTTGCATAACATGGAATTAGCTCTAGCTCCAGCCCTTTGAGTTTTGTGTATACTGTATATATAAATATATTGTCTAAAATGAAAGTATATTGAATTCGTATACTTACCCTCCTCAGAAAATAGAACACCACTATAAAAAAGCTGAAAGGAAACATTTGGAGAGAGCTTGTCTATAAACAATAAATGCCTTAAATAGTAAACAGTTCCAGCAAGTTGCACCATTGGTCAAACTCAGCATGCTTTGGCTTAGTATTTGCTCTTTTTCTAAAATCTATAGACTTAGCTTTGATTCATTACTCTCTACTTAGTCCCATGCTCTTCAGAGCATGCTCTATGGATCAGCTGCAAGAGCATCACCTGAGAGTACACATGCAGAATTGTGAACCCCACACAGACCTACTGTGCCAGAATCTGCATTTTAACAATACCCCAGGTGATTTTTATGCACATTACCATTTGAAAAGCACTGCACTAGTCTATAACTTCCATCCGGTAGACATAATGTTTCAAAGTGGCTTGAATATTTTGAATGGCAGTTTTCCTTCCTGGGAAAAAAAAAACTCTGTCAAAAATGGGACTGGACCCTAACCAGTGACAGGAAATAATAAATTATAGCATGGTATCATTTGTATATGAAAATGTCAGCAGAGATCAACTATCAGTGAGAGTAATTTTGGGGCTCCTCTATCCACACTCTCTTGACACAGCCTTCCTGTGACCAAACACGCACTTTTGAAAGATGACTGGGGTTAAGAGTGCAATCTGGCCACAGAAAGGAGAAAAGCTCGCTGACCCATGCTGGCCTCTGACCTTGACCTCATTAGCTAACCAAATGAGCTAACCAGCCATGGACATCAGAGAGCATTATATGTTGATTAAGCCAAAGCACAAAAAAAAAAGCAGCAAAAGATCAGTTATTGAGATGTTTCTACCTTGATCACCCATATTTATTAACATAATATGAGAAGCACATATATAAAAGGGAAATCTAATTAGTCTTTGGAAATATACAAATATACAAAGTTTCTTATCTTTCATAGCTCTCTACTTTCCCTTCAAAGCACTTAAGATAACTATAATTATTAATTTATTTTTATGTTTAGTCTCTTATAGTAATTTTACCACTAAATTCCCCAAGGGCAGAGACCTTCTTCCTTTGGTTCACCCAACATTTGGCAAGATCCCTGGCACCCACTTCAAGGTTCAAGAAACATTTGTTGAATGACTAAGTGAATGAATAGTGAATGTGAATCATCTTTCTAAAACCAAGCCTATCTCAACTACCGTATAACATTCAATAAATACTCAATACTCTATTATGCTAAGGATCGGATATTCAAAATTTTCCTTCACTGTTAGAACCTTACATTTTGGTGGAAAAGATAGATTTATAATAACATTAATAGCTAACATTTCAGTCAGTCTTCTAAGCATGTTATACATGCTAATGCATTTATCCCAACAACTCTAGGAAGTAGATGTTACAATTATCTCCATTCTGTAGATGTGAAAACTGAGGTTCAGAGAGTAACTTGATGAAGGTCACACATCTAGTACAAGGTGCACCTGTAAGTGAACACAGGCAGTTTAGCTCTTAGCCACATTCCTAATAAGCCATTTGGAAACCCACCTTTTACTAAGCCATGAGAAGGAATCACAGAATCTAAGGAAGCAGAGGAGGGCCAACTAGTTTTGAACCCAGCCTGTGTTCTTCAGACAAGCTCTTTCATGCTTTTCTTTTTATGAGAGCAAGCATTTGCTGCCTGCTAAAGGATTTCCTGGGAAGGTCTCTGTGGTGGATGCAGGGTGCAGCTCAGTGCTCCTGTGGGGATGGAGTCAGCCCGGAATCAGGCTCATCTTCCCTCGGCTTGCTCTTTTTGGCCTTGGTAGCGACAGTCCCATAAAAAAATATATTAACCCTCACTGTGAACATGAAGGAATCAAGTGGTGGCTTCAGTGGTTTAATTAATTCAGAAGAAGTGTGAAGGGGCGATCAATGACATCCAGATTCAGAACTCAGGTCACAACAGGATAGACACTCACTCACCCAGGGACAATACATGTAACTGTTGTCACTCTTGATCACCTTTCCACCTTCATTCTCCCTTTCTTTCCACTCTGGGGAAGGACCTATCTTCTCCAGTCTTGACATAAAATTAGGGTCTTTCAAGTGGAATTACTTCCTTTAATTCCTGATAGGTTATGAGTGTGACCTCAGGTTCTGCTTCATGTGTTTCGAGCTGAGATACCATCACAACTCATATTTCCCTTCCAGGGCTTCACAAATTACTCTGTTATGTGGGTTACATAAAAATATAACTCTCAGTTCCTCGAAGTAGTTCAACAGAACTTAGGATTTAGGGGAAATTATGCACTTTGGCGCGATTTTTAAATAACTTCTTAGACCACTTAAAATCCTAAAAGAGAGAATGCCATTTAATTCAAGTCTTCTTGAGGCAGCTATCTATAATTAGTTCCTTGGTCACTGACTCGATAAAACAGGGACCTTTTTTTAAGGGATAAGTCATAAGAAGTAAAAGAAACCTTCTACTACATTAAAGTTACCTGGTATAGTCTTGGTACACTTGGCCTCTTTCTACTTTCTGTCTCCCCTTTTGGATAATTATACTTTTACATGTTTACTTTTGTTTCTCTTTTCTTATTTCTTTTATACTTAAAAGGTATCTGAGTTTTTATTTAAAAGAAAATCTCTTCTAATAGCGATTCCACTTACTCCATGGGATTTGGTTGCATTCCTTCTTCCCTTCTTCCTTACCACCCCTCCCAAATCCTTTCCTTTCTCTACTTCTCCTTATTTGCATTCTTTTCCCACCACCATAATTTGTCTTGTTTCTCCTCCTCCTGTGTACCTGGATGATTAAAAAAAAAAATCAATAGTATAGGGTGAGAGTATTTTTCTACGTGCCATTACATCTATCTCTATTCGTTCCATTGTCACGGAATTTGGTCATTCCTGGGAAAACACAAACATTGGCTTGTAATTCAGTATTAACAATCTCCATGATCCCCATTGTTTTAAAACATAGCATATCAATTTGTAGCCATATGAAATGGAACGAATGACCACAGTGAAGGCCAGATAGTGGTAAATTCAGCATCCCTCCCTGCAGTGGCCTGAATGAAGGGAGCCAATTAAGTTGGGGCACACTGAGTGGGAATGGGCAGGGGAGGCAATGGTAGGAAATGTTCTTATTAGAAACCATTCTGTTTCTCTCATTTGCTCTGCATGGCCTATGAGCAGAACTGGAGAGCAGTAAATTCCATATGAATAACTAACAATTTATCTGTGATTTTCCAGCCATGTCTACTTGTCTGCATACCTGAAATATTATTGTTCTGCTCCTCATTTCAGACAAGAATTACTCTCAGTGTGTCGCTGTCTAAGGAACAAAAATTGAATACGAAAACTCAATGAAATTTGGTAGAAACATAAACCATACAATGGTTTATATTGTTTAAACCATTGTTTATACTGTATGTAGCCATACAGTGTTTCGTTATTAACCTCATGCACATAGTATGGCTTAAATACTTTTAATACTTGGGTGTATCCTCCTAAATTTAACTTTTAACTATGCTTGCTAATAAGAATAATCCTATGTCGACTATACTTCAATAAAAATAAAAAGTAATAAAAATAAATAATTAAATCTACTTAAAAAAAAAAAAAAAAAAGAATCTAAAAAACTACCTTAAGTTTTCATTACCTTCCTAACCAACAGTGCTGTCACCATGGTTCAACTCTTCGGCCTACTGAAGGCATAAACAAGAATATCTGGCAATTTTCCTTTCACTGTTAAATACCAACATTATTTACATCCAAAGAAAGTATGGATGAAATAAGTACAGTTGAGTGGTTGGATCAAGGTAGTATAGCACTGATATATCAAGTTTTCTGCTAGTAGTATATCTAAGTAATATACCTTATTGGTATAAAATAAAATTGATGATTTCCAAAGCATGCTATAACAAAGAGAAATCAAATTGGAAGTTTGTTTCTTCCAAAGGTCTTCTGCATTGTCACTGTTCAAAACAAGGTCTCTTTCAACAAAATGCCCACATCCGATGAGTGATGTTGAAATGCTAAGTGATTTGTAATTCCTAATAATAACTTTCATTTTGTCAATCCCTTTCTGCCCTTTAGCATCCTTCAAAGCTTTAATGATCCATATAATTAAGTTATAACTTAGAATGAGAACTTATTAGAAATATAACATACAATACCAGAAATAAAGGTTTTGGTTTAAATCAAAGCAATGTAATTTAAAGACAAAAGGCTAAAATTGAAATTGGGGGAACCTGAGCCTGAAACAAGAAGTGCTTCTGATAAAGAAGTGAGCTGAAGATGTGTGAGAGGACAGAGAGCCACACCCCTGAGGCCAAGGTCAAGATTAATTCACTTTCTAACCAAGACAGATGAGAATCATTGCACAGCAGCCCACGGAGATGAGGGCCATGCATCAAGCTTTGATGCCTATGGATCTCAAATGCTACAAATGGCTACTGAAAACTCATCAATTCCATTTCAAAGGGGGCAGTCTTAATGAACAGGGTGCAGGGCTCATGCAATCATGTAGTTCAGACTTGGGGGACTTTCTGTCCAAAGAGTAAACCGTGTCAGATTCCTGCTACAAACAGAACTACAAGAGAAAAGAAAAAATAAAACTGGGTTTCATCATCACAAAGTGTGTTGCTATTTTGTCATCTGGAAAGAAATAACAGCACAACTGTCCAGCTGACACATTTGGATAATGTCCTGCTGTCCTTGGAGAAAAAGATTGTCCGATTGAAAAGTGTGGCAAGTTTCAGTCTGGATTCACTACTTTCATATTTTAGAAAAGATACGATACGTGAAGATATGAAGTGAGCATGAGGAGGAGTGTGTGCAAGTGCACGCACCCAACCTGACAGCTAAACATCTACTGAAGATTCTTACTGCTAGACAAAGCAAATTAGCCATGCTGTTCTGGGTGGCCAGAGGACAAAGGAAAGAGCTCACCCTTTCTCCAGCCTACCCTTCATACAGGTGGGGCAGTGTGGGGGGGTGTAGGATATCTTCTAGCTATTACAGTGCAGGAGGCACATTAGAGGTTGATTAGCCTGGTCAGGTCCATTCTAGAATAGCATTTTTTAAAAGATTTTATTTATTTATTCATGAAAGACACAGACACAGAGAGAGAGGCAGAGACACAGGCAGAGGGAGAAGCAGGCTCCCCTTGGGAAGCCTGATGCGGGACTCAATTCTGGATCCTGGGATCAGGACCTGAGCCAAAGGCAGACGCTCAACTGCTGAGCCACCCAGGCATCCCTATAATAGCATTTTAGTAGAGCACATCTGCCAGAATTTCTAGACTGATGCCTCAATGTCTCCTCCCCAGACAATTGAAGACATCTACCAGAGATCAGAATCTCTTGAAATTGCACATTATCCACAGATCAAAATAACTGGTCATATCATAGCTCTAGCTCATAGCTCATAGCTCCATCTAACAGCTTCCACAATAGCTCAGCTCTGACCCATTATCTGTAATGCCAAGAACTTATATCATCTTGAAATTGTAAAGAAATGGCCAAAATTCAGATTAGACAGAGTGCCCCCTAAGTTTTTCTTTCTACCCCTAAGAGACTTTTATCTTTCTTATATCCTTTGAATCACACTTTTTTATAATTATAATACTCCATAGCTCTAGTGCACTTTCAGAAATATGAGGGAGGTTCTCCTAGACACGTTTGCCAAATATGGAGAATCTATACATGGGGGAGTGGGGGGATAACAAAGTACCAACCTCAGTTTTGTTTGGCTCATATTTTTTTTGACTATCTGTTTTTAAGCCATGTGAGGTTACCTTACACTTATGCCCAATGTGAATTGTTGTTTTGCTTTGATAATGACAGTACTATTCACCCACATGGTAAGTAATTACATGATGAGTAATACATTGGACTATGAAGAATTACTGAAAGCCTGGACACCAAAATTCCAGTCCTGTCTGTTGCCTGACCCTCTGGCATCCCAACATTGTTAGTTCCTTTTCCACACTGCCTAGATATTTTTCCTCCCCTTAAATATAAGGAGATATTCAAAAAGAAATGCTGAGAAACAAGAGAGGTGGAGAAAAGCCCAACCGCACGTGCCTGCAGGAACCTGGAAAAGAAGAAAACTCATTCTGTGAAGCAGAATGCCAGTAAAGAGCTTGCACTGTGTTTGGAATGGGTCCTAGGGAAAAGCGTTTTTAAAAATCACATTTTTGTATTTATACAATTACCATGCAATACTTAAAAGTTAGTAGGGAAAAGAGACAAGTGAAAGGCAAATATGCCACATATTCCACATAGTCAAATTACAGATTCCCACTGTAACTTGTTTGTCCTGTATTTTATACACAGGAATTTAGGACAATATAACCCCTTCCTTTAAAAACAAGCAGTTTTCCCTTCTGGCCACCACACTATAATACAATTGTAACCCTGGCGTGCGGGATGGGCCCCACGGAGCCTGCAGCCTCCCCTTCCTCACAGCTCTGGGAGCTTCCTCCACGCACTGTGTATGCTCTAAGAGTTTGCTTTGACTTTGCCTGTTTATAGAACTGAGGGAGGAAGAAACAAAGCAATTGTGAAGCTTGTTAAGAGGCAGTTCATATGATATTAAAGGTGACCTTGCCACTTCCAGTTCTATTTATTCCACTTCCTTCCAAACTGGAGTAAATCCTTCCTTTCAGGGCAAGAGCACCGCTCTGTGGATGCAGTCTGTGGGAACGGAGGAAAGTTCAAGCCCTCAGAGGTTATTCATTACCCAAGTCTAGAATATAGCATTTCCCATTTGCTCACATGTTAGGTCTGTAAATCACTGCTACTTGGCAGAGGGAGCAAACCTCTGCCCGGTGAAAAGCAGTTTTTGTTGTTGTTTACTGATAAAAATAATCTATTCTAGTGAGGCTTACTTTTGTCATGTTAGGGAGCGTTACAAGAAAAAAGTAATGATCCCCCCAAAAATACTATAAACGCATACATATACACATACGCGGATTTATACATACATATATAGAATCTATACTATTTGGATTTGCATATATCTGTGTGTGTGTATATATATATACATACATATATATACATATATATGTTTCTTTTTTTTTAATATAAGAACTTCTTTTGTGAACTTGGCCACAGCACAACCTGCAAACACAAATCACCCAAGTACCTAACCCCGTCAAAGAGATAATTACAGTTTACAGTCTAGTGTCAGCTGGCCATGGTGGTATTTTGTGTTGTAGTTTGTTGCATTCTTCAGGAAGTAAAGGCATTTCCTGAAGACCCACAAAAGCCAGCAGGTGTATTGCTAAGTATAATAGGACATGTAGGTTATACCAGGTGGGGACAGAAAATGCCTTAGCAAGACTTGAGCTTGACTATTTGGGGTTTTTTTGTTTGGTTGGTTGGTTGGTTGGTTGGTTGGTTGGTTGGTTGGTTGGTTTTTTTAAAAAGATTTTATTTATTCGTTTATGATAGACATAGAGAGAGATGGGCAGAGACACAGGCTGAGGGAGAAGCAGGCTCCATGCCCAGAGCCTGGCGTGGGACTCGATCCCGGGACTCCAGGATCGTGCCCTGGACCAAAGGCAGGCGCCAAACCGCTGAGCCACCCAGGGATCCCCCCCCCCCTTTTTTTAAGGAGCTTGACTATTTTGAATAGTTCAGCTGCTCAGCTTATTAACTCCCTCACTGATAGCATCGAGGCATTTTCACCATTAACATGAATGGCATTTATGCTGTCTATTGAATCTGGGAATGTATAAATCAATGTGCATCATCAAAACTCTTTCAAAGTCTTTTCTTCCCCACTGAAAACATTTCATTTTTATTTTGCCTCTCAATTATCCAGCAATCTCATCTCTTCATGACTGTGTTTAAGACCTACTGATTAAAACACATGTGATTGAGATGGTCAAACAACTGATAACTGATCAAAAGTGCTTATTTTCCCTTGCATAGGTCTTCATCAGTGTTCCCTCTTGGTTAAAATTCTAATCTACTGCTATGGCGAACCAAGGCAGAGCCAAGAACAATCTATAGGCAGGAGGAGGAAGCCCCAATATTTGGTAGCCATCTAAAATCTTAACTTAAAAGGCCACAGTGATTTTATTGCTATTCTAATTTTCATCTCTTTGATTACTAATAAGGTTAAACATTTTTATTAAATATTAGTGGCTATGGTGCCAACACATAAAATCCTTCAAATTGGATGTTATTAATAAGAAGTGATCCAAAAAGAATGCATCAGATGCATTTTCATTTTGCTTCTTGAAATGAGATTGTAAAACTATTGATCTTGAAGCTACATTGCCAGGAAAATAAGGGAGAGGGCCCTGATTTTCCCATTGATTGCATCCACCCTCATCTTCTGTCTTCGTCTGACTGGGAACAGCTGGCCTTTGAAAATTGGCCATGCAGTAATGCCCTGCACAAGAAGCCCAGTTCTCTGCCTTATCTTAGGCTCTTTGAACCCTGACCTCCTTTTCTTCCAGCTCTTTGAAGCCTCATTAAAATTTATTCATCTCTGAAGGCATGTATCATATTTTGTTTCAAAAAATCTTTCCCTTCTACTAGGTTTTAAGTTTTCTTGAGAGTCAGTTATTTTGTCAAATTCACATTATCTCCCACCCACAATGCCTAAAATGTGGGAGTGTGTTTTTGAATGGAAATAAATGTAATGGTTTAAAAAGTATTTATTTCCTTTTGAATGGAAATAAATGTAATGGTTTAAAAAGTATTTATTTCCTTTTCTTAAAAACAATTACCTTTTTGTTGTCTGTGGGATCTCTTATTTTTGGGAAAAGTCCCCCACATGAAAAGAAAATCTCAAAAAAAATAACCAAGTTAAATGGCATAATGAATTAAATAATAACATTAATACATAAATAATATCTGAAGAGGATATTTTCTCATTTCTAGAAACTCTCCCCTTCATGGACCAGCTGTCACTGAATCATTAAATCATGTTGTATTCCAGTTGATGTAAATAGGTACACATTTTTAAAGATCCTTATCTTTTGATTCACAAATAAATTCAAATTTTTTATATATTTATGGAATGTTTATTTAAAACTCCATATTTTAAAGTGAATTCCAAACATAATCCATGTTTTATTTCTCCACTGAAAAGCTTCACCTCTGTTGAGAACAGGGTTTGTGAAATGGAACCTTAATAGCATACTTAGCAAAGGAATAGTTGCCAGCTGACGAGCTATTGATTTAATGTTCTATCATTTCCATGGTTCAATCATGCCTACCATGGTGAATCAGTTGGAGCATCCTCAATGAACCAATAAATGAGCAATTTCCCCCACCAAAGGAATATGTTTCCTGTGTGGCAAAGGCACATATAACATATCACAAACAACGTCAGGCTCTAGTACAGCATTGATTTACCTTGGATTAGCTAGCCTTCTGTTTTTGTAATGGTTTATTTTTCTAATTGGCACTTGCTACACACCAGCTTTTTGTTTAAATGTCTGGGTATATGATCTATCTTTGCTTGAGGTCAGGGACCATTTCTTATATGCTTTGTCATTTTCTATCGCATATATTGAGTGGTCAATAAATATCTGTCAAGTGAGAATCATATGTTAACACAGAACAGGGCCAGAATCTGCTATGTGCCTATGGTTCTCAATCCTGGATGCACCATAGAATTACCTGGGGATCTTTTTCAAAAATACCCAGGCTCCATCCCAGAGCCACATTTATTTGGCTCTAAGGTAGGGTTTAAGCATCATACCCAAGACCCTATGTTTAAAAGGTTTCACAGGTACTAATGGACAGTTAGGCTGAGAATCATTGCTGTGAGCCACTATGATATAAGAAGACAGGCAGGAAGATCAACAAATGGCCTACATAGTACCATTTGCTTTCTCTTAGAGCAGTGGTTCTCAAAGCATGACCTCCAGATCAGCAACACCAGCAGCATCATGCAGGCTGTCAGAAATGCAAATTCTCAGCCCCTCCCCAAACCTAGAGAATCAGAAACTCCATAAGTGTCAGATGAATCTGATGTCTATTGAAGTTTGGGAACCACCATAGTAAAGAAATATGTTGAACTAAAAATGACAATGCTGTGAATGTCTTAAAGAAAATGATTTCAAGTATATTCAACTCAAAACCTACTGTAGGTTATGCTTCACAAAACAACTCTCTGGTCCATAGTTTTTCTTTGAGCATATCCATTTTAGCATATACAAAACTACTGTTAAGACCAGACACTGGAGAGGAGTACAGTCAACATTCCCTACACAGAAATACTGAGCCTGGAGGAGGGAGCAGCTGCATCTTATGAGCTCCTGTCCCATTGCTCTATGCTTTCTTTGTGGTGGCCTACTGCTTGGGCAAGAGGTCTGTTACTCAACTTTGGTTTCCACTCATTGTAAAATCAAAGGTGCAGGAACTCCAAACCATGGGCTCAACTTTCTAACCAGGTTTGCAAACTTCTTAAGAATCCAGAGTCAGAAGCAGGTGTTCCTTTGCTCCCCAACATAGGTAGAGTGAAGGTAGAATGAGAACACCCTCATCCTGTCTTCCAAAGTGTGCTTCCTCAAGTGCTCCACAGTGGATCTGACTCAGCCTTGGTGGGTGAGGGGCAAGAGAGGTAGTGGCAGTTGGTGGTGGCAAGGGGGAAGTGACAAAGGGAAACATGGCAAGAGCTGGTGGCAAGAGCAGAAGTGGTGACTGGCAGCACATGATGTGGTGTGGGATGATGCTGTGACTGTCACACCCCACCGTGACATGCTCCTTGTCTGCCACACCTTTATCTCAGATCCATCACAGGAGCAGGCAGATTGGGTCTGTTGGTTTAAAAGTGATTAAAGCTGGGTTGGTAAGGCGGAACTGTGAGCAGATTTCTCCAAGTGCAATCTCTGTACTACCTGCATTGAAATTACCAAGGCACTTGCTAAAGCTGCAGCTTTCTGGACCCCACCCTAAACCTACTGAGTCAGCATTTCTGGGAGTGGGAGGTCCAGAAATCTGCACATTAAACAAATCCTTCAGGTCCTTAAGATCTGATTTTCACAAAACTGCCCAAACGCTGATTCGATATTGACTCTATGTCAGGAACTGCAAGAGGTTCAGAAATGGTCCCTCACAAAGAGGAATTAACCATAACAACAGTAGTAGTAGTAGTAGTAGTAGTAGTAGTAGTAGTAGTAGTAGTAGCAATGATAGATAAACAAATACACATTAAATTGTAACTAGGTAGAATGTAATAGGGAAAATAACAAGGGAGGCCTGTGAGCATTCAATTGAGAAAGAACAAAACTCAGGATTCAGGGGTACCTGGGTGGCTTGGCAGTCGAGCATCTGCCTTTGGTTCAGGGCATGATTCTGGAATCCCAGGATCGAGTCCCGCATCGGGCTACCTGTGGGGAGCCTGCTTCTTCCTCTGCCTATGTCTCTGCCTCTCTCTGGGTCTCTCATGAATAAATAAATAAAATTTAAAAAATAAAACAAAAAACAACTCAGGGGTCAGGAAAGGCATTAGGATGGAGGTGGCATTTCAGATTTTTTTTTTATAACTTTTTCTTCCTAAAACAGGAGCACATATATAACAGTAGGCTCTGTTACTTGTAGATATGTGAGACCATTCTTGGAGGAATGGGCAAGAGTGGGATTCCAGGCAGGGAAAGGAATATAGGCAGGGCGGTGTATTGACCGGTATTTCTGTCTCCTCTGAATTTGCTCTTAGTAAGAATCCTCAAGGACCCTCGAGTTAGGAAGCTGGGTTGCCCTTCTAGCTAATAGACGCTCGCCTACATTTGTTGTGTCCAGTGACTTTTTTTTTTTTTTTGGTAATTTTGTCTGGTTCCAGAATGTATATCAAATAATTAGACAAATACTGATAAAACTTAGTGTTGCTTTTAGGGAAAGAGTATAGATGTCTGAAGTTCACTTTGAAATGCGTCCAAAAAATAAGGTAGAAGGATTGAGGGATGGCTAGATAGATAGATATGTGATAAACAGGCTTAATGAAATGATAACAGTAGACTCTAGATAATGGTGTTCCCTGGGAAAATTCTTTCAACTTTGCTGTGTAAATGAAATTTTTCCTACTAAAATTAGGGGGAAGGGTTTGCTTCTATAGGTCATGCGATCTTGAACCAATTTCTACTTGACTTGCCTGGGCTTCACTGTGCTTAGCTATCAAGGGCCTCAAACTAGTCAATCTCCAAGTTCCCTCTGGTTTCCAGATTCTCTCATTCCCTCTTCCTCTCCGACAGGGACCCCAAGGGTTACTATCAAACAGAGGCAGTCACCTAACCTACCATGACTTAGCTCAGCTAATAAAGGTAGTTAATCTTCCTCATAGCATGGCAGGGATGACCTAACTTGAATCCAGACAGGGTTACACTGCTGTCTGTGGTTCTAGAGCAGGTGCCACACAAGTCAGACCTTGAAATTTGTTTTGAAACTGACCACCTGTTACTGTGATTGTGTGGCTGTTTTCCTGGCTTATGGGATTTTACTTCAGCTGTTGTTCTCAGGCGAGAGTTTATTTCCTCTAGGAATCACCCAGGCCACTTGCCCTAAACTTAGCATTTGTGTGTAGGGATCTTCCGGAGGCTGATTCAACTATGTAGCACTGAATAGTCAGCCAAAGATCTGAAGTCACCCACAGACTTCAGTAACAGATTTTTAAGAGGGAGAAGAATTCTCTTTCAAGTGTTTTGTTACAGATAATCATCTCTTTGAATTTTGCTTCAGGGAGAAGGACCAAAAGGATCAGATTTATAGTTGATCCTGGGTCAGTTTTCCTTCTGCTAACAGACAGCATTGTGCTGAGTCAGCACTTCTATGCATTGGTTGCCTTGCTGAAAATTCTCGTGCCTGTAAAATTTTATTGCAAGTTAAAACTTGTCAGACAAAGATTCAGTTTTTCTTTGATAGTTTGAAGGGAATGATACAATTTTGGAACTAGAATGGACTTTAATGATTTACTAGTACAGCCCTTTGTTTTAAAACTAAGGCAAGAAAAGCTCAGTGTCATTATAAAGTGATTCACTCAAGGTAATAAACCCTGTTAAGGACTGAGCAAGAAATCTACTTATATTGCAGAATGTACTTGTATAAAAGGAAAATAATGGAAAAAAGCTTAAAAAGCTGTGCTTATAAATAGGAGGTTAATTTTCTTTTTAAAAAAATCATGATCTTTTAGTTTCCTATTGATGCCAAACAAACTACCACAAAACTGAGTGGCTTCAAAGAACTATTTATTATTGTCATGGTTCTGTGAGAGAGAATAATATTTGTCTCTTTTAGGCAGTTTCATGCAGGATATTTCATGCAGGAGCAATCAGATGGTGGCTGGCACTAGCCTAAGAAGGCTTTTTTATTCACATGTCTAGTATCTAAGCTGGGATGGCTGGCAAAAATTGTGGGAGGGTCAAATGTCTCTTTCTCTCCATGTGGACAAGTTGGACTTCTCAAAACATGGTGGTCCCAGGAAGTCAGATCTCTTACATGGCAGCTGGCTTTCATCAGAACAAGCATTTCGGTGGACATCATGAGGCTTATGATCCAACTTCCACTTCATTCTATTGCCTAAAAACAATAAGCCTAGACACATGGGAGGAGAATTATAAAAGGGCATGAATACCGGGGGGAGGGCTCATTAGGGACCATCTTTGGAGACTACCTCCTACACATGATATCAAAACTACCCTTTAAAGATGATACGTTTTAATATTTTGCATACTGGGTACAGTCATATTAAGACCTATGGCTTATGCCAAGGTAACACGGGGTGGGGGGCACATGGGATGGAGAGAGGGACACAGAGTTTAGAGTTAGAAAAGCCTGATTTAAACTCCAAGCATTATTACCTATGAACTATGAGACCTCAGGCAAACCATTTAATTACTTGGAGTCTAAGTTTCAACATGCATATAATTAGAATAATATTTACTTCAAAGTATTATTGGTAAAAATCAGATATATAATGGGTGTGAAGCTCTTCACACATAAGAGTTGCTCAGTACATTTCAGGTCCTTATACCCTCAACCATCTCTGGAATCCAGAAATCTAGCCAGGTATTCGCTGAATGCATGTTTGAGTGTGTCTGATGGACCTGGTTCTATGATACAAGGGAGGGATTCAAACATTTTTAAAGACATATTCCTTTCCTTTAAGGAGCTCATGCTCTGTTGAGGGAGAAAAAAGCATAAACACATGTGCGACCTTGTGAGTGAGGTACTATCTTGAAGGCAGATTAGATGTTAGGTTGGCTGCACAGAGGAGGGAATGGTCCACTCTATAAAGGGATCCTCAGGGAAGGCTTCACAGAGAAGAGAGTGCTGAGCAGCATCATGAAAACCAGGTAGGAGTTTGTTATACCTAAGAGGTGGGGAAAGAAAAATCTGCGAAGTAGCAGTAGTACGTGCAGAGGCAAAGAAGTACCAAATCTTATTAAGTAGTGAAAGCAGTTCAGCAGCACTGAAGCAAGGAACGGTGGGAAATGAAGTCGGGTAGAAGCATATCCAGGGGGCTGAAGCATGGGTTATGAAGGCCTGAGGGAGAGCTGGAGTAGAGACGAAGAGGAAGAGAGGGATTAGAGAAAGACTGGAGGAGGAAAATGAAAGGAGTGGTTGGCGATCCAGATTAAGGAAGGAAGAAATCCAGAGATAATACACAGATTTCTGGCCAGGATGATGCAATGGAGGATATAGTTATTAGCTTATAGAGTGTATCCAGGAGGATGAATGGGTGGGGTAGTAATGACTTTGGTTTTGGACACACTTAAGATATCTGCAGGACTTTCAGAAGAGAACTGTTCCACATGCAGTTGAATTTATGAGTCTGGGGTTGTGGGAGTTGCTTGGGCAGGAGAGAGAGACTTGGGAGTTACCTGACAATTTGGAGAAGTCCTTCTAAAAGTTCACTTTTTTTGCAAACTAGCCAGGTAAATAAATGATGTCTGAGGTTGTAATAATTGCTTAAACAGCCGTAGCTTTTAGCTTAGAAGACTTTTTTATTTTTCTAAAAGTTTCTTCTTAACTAGAAGATGTAAGCAAAGGAAAATAAGTACAGCAGTTGGAAAGGACTACAGGAGTACACCAAACAGGTAAAGTATCTTACAACAATTCTCACTGTAGGAAAAAAAATTTTTTTAATTCTTGCATCATAAAGCAGCAATACCTACCAAACCTTAAGGGAGAGTCCGTTTAGTTAATTCCATAATAATCACAACTAACTCATAATAACCAAACAGTCCCTTGTCATGGAGTTTGATTCTCCCTCATTTATAAGGGTAGCAAATAGAGTCAGAGCCTAATAAAAGTGATGGAATTACTGAGACTTTGGCTTAACTATTTTCACCAATGGTCAGTATCATTTGCGCTTACTCTTCTCAAGACCCTGTAAGAGCAGAGCATTAGCAACAAGGGGCTAGGAGTTCTAATTTGCATTCCTTTATTCCCTAGCAGGATTGGCTCTCAAACTTTTGGGAGCTTCCGAATCTCCTAGAAAGCTTGTTTCTTTTTTAAACCCAGATTTTAGAGCCCAACCTCACTAACTCTCATTCAGTAGGTCTGGGATAGAGCCCAGGTATCTACAATTTTAGCAAGTATCTCAGGTGATACTGATAAAACTATATGACCATAGGCAACTGAATCATTTCTTAGGGCTCAGTTTCCTCATCTGTAAAATGAGAATGACACCTGCCTTGGCTACTTCTCAGGGCTTCTTTGAAGTCTGGAACTACATTGATAGATGTGCAAGGGCTTTGAACACTATGGGTTCTCTACACAAGTAAGATGCCAATATTGTCTAGGTTAATGCATCAATCACATCTAAAGTCCTTGTTAAGACATCAGTCCTGGACTTAACAATTTAGGGTAATTATTAAATTTCTGAATCTGAGTTTGTGAGTCAATATGCCTGGGATAAAGTGCCCAAGAATTTGCCTTTCTACCAAGTTCCCAGTGGATGCTGATGCTGCTGGCGTGGAGACTAGTCTTTGTGAACCACTTATCTGGGACTCAAAAGCATTGGTCTCAGGTCAATTAGCTGAAAGCTGTTGAGCTGATTCAGAGGGTTCCTCATCTTACCACATAATTCTCTTGGCATAGGTTTACACTGTTCATGATCCCCAAAATTTTATTCATTGATCCAATAAATATTTTCTGAGTGCCTTCAATGTGCCTGGCATTGCTTTTGACACTGAAAATACAACCCTCAACAAAACAGACCCAAAAATGAATTAACAAAATGATACCAGATAACAAGTGCCATAAAAAAATATGAAACAGAGTAATGGGATAGATGGTGGCTAGCTGGGGGTGGTTCTTCATATAGAATGGTCAGGGAAATCTTCTCTAAGGAAGCAACATTTAAGCCAACACCACAATGAAATAAAGTAGTTAACCACACTAAGAGAGGACAAGAGCACCCCAGGCAGAAGGAATGGGGAATGCAAGAGTTTAGAGGCTGGAATTAGTGAATGAGCAGTAGAGTGTTATGGGATGGGACTGGAGAAGTGGGCAGGGCCAGAGAATATGGGATTCTGCAGGCCTTGGTGGTGTAGATTATGAGTCAAGTCTGTAGTAGGGAATAGACCAGCTCTTCCCAAAATTTATCGTGCATGCAAATCACCGAGGATTCCCTTAAATTCAGTAGTCATAGGGCAGGAACTGACAGTCTGAATTTCTACTAAGTTAGATGCTGTTGCTGCTGGGAACTAGGCACACCTTGAGTAGCAAGAGCACAGAAGAAAATGTTAGGAAGGACATAGGTTCTGTCAACCCTCAATCAGGGAAAAGTGGTATTAAAAGTTAAAGGGAATGGTGAGAGATGGGAACTGGAGGAAAATCATGATATTGGGGAAATTCAGACATTTAAAATTATTATTCAGGAGGAACTATGGTGTTCCTTCGAGGATATAGATAAAAATCATTAAAACAGTGTCACCAAAATAATCTGAACAAAAAAAGAATTATTTTGGTAGTTTATTTAGAAGCAGCTGGAATAGATTTCCCAGGTGATTTTTTCTGCTCACACTTTAGTGCTGCTGCTTCTTCCTTGGCCCTACCAACCCTGCTTTCTCCCTACCTGCAAAAGTAGTGACCATTTCCACCACCTCCCTAGCCTCCTATGGCTCCCTGTGCCTACTGCCCACAACTCAAAGCTGCCTGCCCATTCCTCTCCAGCTCAGCTAACCAATGCTGCTGGCCCTTCTCCCTCCATCCTGCAGGTAAGGGCCTCTGGCTTGGTTGGACAACTAACAAGGGCAGGGACAAGAGGATAGAAGCCCTTAGAAACCCATAAAAGTCCTTTACCTCTACAGCACAGCCTTGGAAACACAGTCAGAACCTGCCTCCCCTCTTCCCTGCTCCTCCCCTCTCTGGGGGTGGGGGTTGGGGAGGGTGGGGGTGGGAACAGAGTCATTTTATGTTATAGGCCATATGGCTTTTTCTTTTAAGGAATAATCTTCCTAGAATGCATCCAGAAGCACAGGAGTCAAAAAAAAAAAAAACTTAAAATCGGATGCCTCCTTGCATAAACTTCTATACCACACTCCAGATCCCTTGTTTGTTACCATCAGCACGTGTTTCCCCCAAATTTCCTGTTTTTTAGATGATTTGTGAATTAGAAATTTTGTCTGTGGAAGGAAAGCCACATTATTGAAGCTGTAAACAATAGAATGACTATGGCTTTAATCCTTTGAATAAGACTTTGTTTCCCATTGACTGAAAACTTCCTAAAGGAAGGAAAGCTAGGACCATTCAGGAAGGATTTGTATTTTATTTTACAGCAGCTTTGTGAAGGGGGGAAAATCATTTGAAAACCTTAGATTCCCTTTCCTGGTTGATGGACATCAGAACACACAGCCGTGCTGGGCTCTGGCTGCAGACAGTAGCTCCCCGCCCACCAAAGACTTCCTGACCCCCGGTGCCAGCTTTGTTTTGTTATTGTCATACTGACACCAACAGACGTTCATCCTGTGCCAGACTTTCGTATATTCCTGAGACAGGCTAGGAACAGGTGCACCCATCGTGTATCTCAATTTATTTACATAGATTAAAAATGTTTCCCTTATATAGTCCATACATTTTACATTGTATACTCCATAATTCACAAATTATCTGTTCATTAAAGAGATGTAATAACAATTGCAAAATTAGTCATCATCCATTGAACTTTTAAATTACTTTAAATCCCCTCCCCAAGAACTGTATTTTCATTTATTTGATATACCAACAATCATTTTCCTTAAAAATAAAATAAAATTATTTAGCCAAACAATCTCCATTTTGCGGGGAGAGGATTTGTGGAAAAAAGAGGCTGGCCTTAAATCCCAAAATGCTGATGTGGCCACTCCTGCTTTGTGAGAATTATATGCCTGAGGCATAAATTATGGAGCCCAGTGTACAGGCTGTTAGGCCCCACTGCAGAAGCCAAAAGGGCCTCCTGAACACCTGTCCCTTTAGAAATTCTGAGTGATATCATCCTCATTTATTAATCCCCATAGAATGAAGAATACCACACACAACCCCACTTAGAGCTCTGCCTCAGGTATGTGTCTAGGGACATAATTTAGATATTCATCATCCTGAGAATTATATTTCAGGTAGCAAATCCTAATTATGCTCTGCTCCATAAGTGACTTCGCGGAGACAGAAAGTACAGCTGAGGCCAGGCTTTCGTCTTTGTGAGATGTAATTACAGAAGGCAACGCCTCTTCATCCACAGAATACTGTCTTTATGGCATTTACCTGTGCCAATGGGAAGAGCCAGCCTCCCACTCTACTAGAGACACACTGGGGGAAAAGAGACTGGGCTTTGGCTGAAAGACAGGATCAATTCCCAGTATTTCCCAAAATTGTGCCTGCTTTGTCTTAAGTCAGGGAAGCCCTCCAAGTTACTTTCAGGAGAAGAAGATTTAAAAGGCTGTTTCTATATTAGAGTTTTTTAGTCTTTTGTCCAAACATGGATCCTTTTGAGAATCTGTTGATAATTATGAATCATCGCTTCCTCCAAAAATGCACATACAAAATGTTGACACACAAAATGTTGCACTACATTTCAAGGGGTCATGGGCTCCTGGAGACCAGTAACAGTAAACCTCAGGTTAAGAACATGCAAGCAAGACTTAAATACCTTTTGAAACTAGAGAAGTCAGTTTTATACCACACACCTCTAGAGCATTTAGGGGATGAAAGTAAAAGGGAAAGGCCTAAAAAATAGTACTTTTCTTTTTTTAAAAATTTTTATTTATTTATGATAGTCACACAGAGAGAGAGAGAGAGAGAGAGGTAGAGACACAGGCAGAGGGAGAAGCAGGTTCCATGCACTGGGAGCCCGATGTGGGATTAGATCCCAGGTCTCCAGGATCGCGCTCTGGGCCAAAGGCAGGCGCTAAACCGCTGCGCCACCCCGGGATCCCAAAATAGTACTTTTCTAAAACCAATTGTGGCAGGTGCCTTTTTCCTGAGCAGCCAATAATATAGCAGAGCCTGAAACATCAGCTTACACTCTAAGGCTGAATGGTATCTCATGGTTCTATAGATGTCCAATATATCTGTCTATGGCATAATCGGCACCCTCATGGTTGCTTGGTATATATGAATCCAAGAGTTCTGCCCACAGTACTTATTTATTCCTCACAGCCACACAAGGTAAAAATCACTAACCCATTCTACTGCTAAGGACATTGAGGTGGAAGGAAGAAAGCGACTTTCCCAAAATCACACAGTGATTCAGCAGCAAAAATGGAGCTCGGATCCCAAAACCGTCTGTCTCCAAAGGCCCTGCTCTGAATACAGCATGAGAATACAGACCTATTGAATACTGTAATTAGGTTTTTTATGTCCCTTCAAATTCTTGCAGCAATTAGGCAGAATAGGAAGCAGGAGGACTTTAAGACTACTTGACACAGAATGCCCTGTGGTGACAGCTCTGGAATGGCTGCCTAGAAGAGACCTGAAGGCAGCAGTCCAGCTGGAAGGTGGCACTGGGAGCCCGTCAAGGCTGCAACTGCTTAATAGGCACAAAGGCTTCCCTCCACTGCAAATCTGAGTGGCATGGCTTTGGCCCCTATTATTGGAAGTAGCAGTCATTCCTTCCTTCAGTCTGCTAGGTGCTGAGAGGCTTTGTGCAGCAATCCTGGCCGAAGGCTCTTGTGGTCTAGAGGAATAAAGGCTCTGCCCCAGACCAGCACTGCTTCTCTGCTCCCTCCTCCTGGTCGCTGCCTGCCTGTCACTCTGCTGCCCTCTGTGGAGGAGGAGGAATGGAGATGAGGAACCTGTGCTTCTATCCTACCCAGAACTGTGAATGTAAAAATAGTCAAGCATTCTGACTTTCCTAAAATTAGGGTTTTCTAAATATAAATGGAGACACAGTTCAGAATCTACTATACATGAATGAAACAATCAAACCTTTAAAGGACTTGCTTAACCAAAGTAAGAGGATCAGGTAACATAAGTCACTTACCTCAGTCACTTTAGGATTAATCCGGTGAACTTGAGGCATTTTTTATGGGAGGCAGTACCTTGTAGTGGCTCAGTGTGTGGCTCTGGAACCTAATGCTTGGGTTCCACATGCTGTTGGACTTTGTACAAGTTACTCCATCTCTCTGTGCCTTGGTTTTCTTATCGATAAAATGGAGATAATAGTACCTAGCTAAAAAAAAAATGTTCTAAAGATTAGATATATTTATAAATATAGTTAAAACACTACCTGGCACATCATAAGCATTCAAAAAGTATCCATTGGTATTATGATTATCAGTTGGCCATTTTCACTGAAGCATGAGCTATTTTGGCCCTAGAGCTAAAAGGAGATTGTGAAGACCCAGAAAGTAAGTTATACTTATTTCCTTGCAGAGGTCTAAGGGTGGAGAGTTAAGCTGGTAAGCTTGGCACAAGGCCTTGAAAATAAGATTAGTGAAGGGGTATCTGGGTGGCACAGTTGGCTAAGCATCTGACTCTTGGTTTCAGCTCAGGTCGTGATCTCAGGGCCATCAGATTAAGTCCCACTCAAGCTCTGACCTCAGCATGGAGTCTGCTGGAGATTCTCTCTCCCTCTTCTGCCCCTCTCACTAGTGCTCACTCTCACTCTCTCTCTAAAATAAATGAATGAATAAATCTAAAATAAATAAAAAATAAATAAAAGATTAGTGGAGTCCCAGTGGTTCAGGTAGGCATGGCTGCATTACAAACCACCTCAAAATATAGTAGCTTAAAACAGAAGCAATTTCTTATTTCCTATATTTCTATACGTTGATTAGGCAGTTCTAGCTTATAGAGTATTGGCTAGGGTATCTGAGGTATCTGGAACAACCAAAATAGCCTAATTCACATCCTAGCTGGAGACTTAGCTGGGGTTGTTGGCCAAGGTCTTTGGTTTTTCTTGATGAGATCTGTTCACGTGGTTTTTAGGGCTCCCTCCCAGTATGACCAGCTGGTTCCAAAAAAAGAACATTCGAAGACATCAAGGTGGAAGGTACAGACCTCTTAAAGCCCAGCCTTGGAGTTTATACAGCACATTTCTAATGCATTTTATTGGTCAAAATAGGTCATTGACCAGCCTAGACTCAAAGGGAGTGACAACAGGGGTACCTGGCTGGCTCAGTTAAGTATATGACCCTTGATCTTAGTTCAGAACTCTCACAGCCATGAGTTAAAGCCCCACTTTGGGCTCCACACTGAGCATAAAACCTACTTTAAAACAAAAAACAAAAGGAGTGACAATAAACTCTACTTCTTGATCAGGGAATAGCTAGCACACTGCAAAACATACGAGACAGGAGATATTATTGCAGCCATCTTTAGAAACATGATCTAACAACAGCCCAGGGAATAGCAAATTAGATTTTCTTAACAGTGTTTGGGGTGAGTGACTCAATGATGAAGACCAATCTGAGTTTGGATCACCAGTTTACCTACTAAAATGAAGTAACTGGAATTTAATGTTTTAATTTAGCATAACTTATGTATATAGAACTTATGAAGGCTTATTCTTCAGAATATGGAAAATAGTTCCTTTGGGTTAAAGTCATATTCAGAAGCATAAATGAGAATAGATAAAGGACATTAGGTTGGAGAAAACAGTGTTCAGTAAAGAGCATTTCTAAAAGTAAAAGCTTTTTCTTAAAGAAATGGCAGGTGGTAAAACCACATACTCCCTGAATAGACATAGGTAAGCTTACAGTGAAAAATTAAAAGGTATTATGTTGAAGTAAACAGAAGAGAAGACAATAAAAAGCATCAAAATAATCAGTAGGAAAAGTCACACAAGAGGTCCACAAGAGTCCTATAATTGCCATTACTGAAATTTTTATTTTTCCCCACCTCCTGCTCATATACAATTCTTTTAAAAATGTGGGAAACTTTACACTTACTTTGTATTTTACATTTCAATTTATTGGTGGATGGGAGTCCAAAAGTCTTTATAGAATTTCTGGATATGGCTATAGTAATGCATGGAATTACAAAATTAGATTGGAGGGGATCCCTGGGTGGCTCAGTAGTTTAGCATCTGTCTTTGGCTCAGGGCGTGATCCTGGAGTCCCAGGATCGAGTCCCACATCAGGCTCCCTGCATGAAGCCTGCTTCTCCCTCTGCCTGTCTCTGCCTCTCTCTGTCTCTCATGAATAAATAAATAAAATCTTTTAAAAAAATAATAAGATTGGAGATAACCTAACCACAATTATAGAAAGTCTGGTCTTTGAGATAAGTTAGAGATGGATAATGTTAGAAACACAATAGCAGAAAGATTTTGGTAGATATTTCAATGTTAGGGAGAAGAGAATGCAATAAGAAATCAAACACACACACACACACAAAATGACACCAAGATTTGGGGCCTGGATGATAAATAAATGGTTCTGTTTCCCAGAGTGATTAAGAAGCTAAGAAGAGGGGAAAGTGAATTGTGTATTGCAGGGGAAAACAAGTTTGTGACTAAAAAAATATTTTAAAGCAAAGTAGCAGCTAGCCGGTAGTTTTCTGAACATACTGAAATCCCTGGCTTACTTCTATTTGGGAGAGGGGCCCCACTCATTCTCCTTTTATGAGACTATAACTTTTTATTATTCATTTTACTGTTTGTCATTTATTGAGTTGTTTCTACCCAGTGTGTTTACAACTCACATAAAATACTGAAGACAATCAAATATACAGAAACAAGCCTGGGAAATGCAACTTGCCCAGTGAAAATGCCATTAGTATCTAGTAGCAGCTGCACACTGTAAAACAATTGGAATCACCTCAGATAGAAGGCAAATGAATAACAAGGGAAATGAGTATACAGATGCCTCAATGGAAAACTTGTTTTTTGATAGGAGGTGGTTCGAAATGGGCAGTTGGGAAAAGAGGGTAAGTTGTCTAGATGAGAAACGAGACAATCCATCAAGAATGGAATGCAGAGAAGAAAATGGTAAAGTTCTCATGGGAACAGGATATAAAATTGATGACAATGGGGCCTTCGTAGAAAATGAAGAGCAACATAACAATGCGTGCTATGTATTATTTGCATGAACTCCAAAGAACTTGGCACCTTCTACATTTTCCACATTACAATCATAAACCAGGAAGTAAGAAAAAAAGGGTTTTGAGCAGCCAAAATAGGGGCTGGAGTATTCAACCTTATTTAAGAGAGTCCCCAGGACCTCACTCTACAAATTATTCCAATAAGCTTGGCTACTATCTCTTTTTCCAAAGTCAACCATTTAAAATGAGATTCAGATTCGAGATTTATCTACTACAGTGTAGTATATGCTTGTTGAGCATTAACTATGCACCAAACATCGTTCTAAATTCCATAAGAATCAACTCATTTACCACCAGGTAGGCCTAAGAGATAAGGACTAGGACTATCTTCATTTTACAGATGAGATTGGAACACAAAGAGGTTTGTGAAAGTACCCAGAATCATACAGCCGATTAAGTGGTAGAGCTGGGATATGAAGCTAGTCAAGTTCCTCCATCCTTTAACAATCAGGCTAGCTTTTCTCAAACTTGAGTGTGCATTAAAGTAATCTAAAAGGGGTTTTTTGTTTTGTTTTGTTTTGTTTTTTACCGAGTAGGCTCCACATCCAACACAGGGCTTGAACTCACGACCCATTAAGAGTCCCATGCTCCACCAACCTAGCCAGCCAGGAACCTCCTAAAGAGCTTTTAAAACACAGGATGCTAAGCTCCACCCTGAGAGTTTCTGATTCAGTCTGTCTAGGATGGGGCCAGAGATTTTATATTTCTAACAAGTTCCCTGATAATGTTAGTTTGCTACAGCTGCCATAACAAAGTACAACAGACTGGGTGGCTTAAATAACAGAAACTTATTTTCTCATGGTTCTGGAAGTTTGGAGTCTGAGATCAAGGCATAGGTGGAGTTGGTTTCTTTCAGGGCTTCTGTCCTTGGTGTATATATCAAGAACTGTCTTTTCTCTGTGTCTGCACATGGTCATCCTTCTGTGTGTGTCTGTGTCCTAATTTCTTCTTCCAAGGACACCAATCATAATAGATTAGGGCCAATGGTATTGACCTCATTTTAATTTAATTACCTCTTTATAAACCCTATCTTCAAATACAATCATATTCCAAGGTACCTATAGTTAGGACCTCAACATATGAATTCGGCCCATAACACCAGGTGATGCTGACGTTGACGCTGTTGGTCCAGGGACCATAATTTCAGAACTAATTAACCAGGCAATACTGTGTCATGGCCTGTCCTGGGCGGTTGTACATATGTTCTCTACATATGTAAATTATTATATAATTTAATCATCACATGAGCAAAATAGCATTATTCTTATTTTCTCAAGAAAATTGAGAATCAGAGATGTTTAATGACTTTCCTCAAATCATACAGCCGGTGTAGTGACACCATTGGCTGTATTATTACTACAATCACCTGTTTCTATTCACAACACTTCTGAAACTAAATGTATGGATTTTCTAGACTTTGTAATTCTCTAATTCCCCACAGACACCAACTGGGTGTCCTGCAATTTTTTTTTTTTTTATGATAGTCACACAGAGAGAGAGAGAGAGAGAGAGGCAGAGACACAGGCAGAGGGAGAAGCAGGCTCCATGCACCGGGAGCCCGACATGGGATTCGATCCCGGGTCTCCAGGATCGCGCCTTGGGCCAAAGGCAGGCGCCAAACCGCTGCACCACCCAGGGATCCCCTGTCCTGCAATTTTAATTCAATTCTGACACTACCTGCAGTTGGCAGAGACACCAAAAGTTAAGGGCTCAGTTCCACAAGACTGCCCCACTTCAGACACCAGTTCAAAGTAGTGGGTGCTCAGATTACCCACACTCTGTCTGACTAGGCGACAAGTCAGAAGTTCCCATAACCCCCTCTTCAGTTTTGATAATTTACTATAATGGATTACAGAACTCAGAAAAGCATTTTACTTACTATTACTGTTATATTATAAAGGATACAATTGAATAGCCAGATGAATACATAGGGCAAGATTCCACAAGGATCATAAGCACAGGAGTTTCTGTTCCTCTGTAACCTGGGCTGCACTACCCTCCTGGTATACGGATGTGTTCACCAAGCTAGAAGTTGTCCTGACCCTTTCACTTAGGTGTTTTATGGAGGTTGTATTATGTAGGTATGATTGACTAAATGATTGGCCATTGGTGTTTAACTCAATGCCTCACTTCTCTCTCCCGGAGGTTTAGGGATGGGAGTAGAGCTGAAAACTGCAACCCTCTAATCACATGGTTGCTTCCTCTGGCAAACAATACCTTCATCCTAGAGCTATCTAGGGCTTTCAGCTGCCCATTATTTCAATAACACAAATTCAGGTGTGGTTTAAAAGAATAACAAAAGACACTCCTATCATCTCTACCACTCAGAAGATTCCAAGGGTTTAGAAGTCCTGTTCCTGGAGTGCCAGGGTGGCTCTTTCAGTTGAGTGTCTGCCCTGGGCGTGGGTCATGGTCCTGGGGTCTTGGGATGGAACCCCCCCTGATTCCCTTGGGAATCAGGCTCCCTGCTCAGTGATGAGTCTGCTTCTCCCTTTACCTCTGCTGCTCCCCCTGCTTGCGTTGTCTCCCAATCTCTCTCAAATAAATAAATAAAATCTTAAAAAAAAAAAAAAGTCCTGTTCCAGGAACCAGAGATGAATACCAAATGTATACATCTTATATCACAATGCCACAGCTGTGTACTCAGCATCCTTCTCTCCTTCCTCTTTCCTAACAGAACCAATTTTATATAGGTATCCACTTCTCTCCCATGCATTCATGTGCTTCTATGGGGGCAAGAGACCCAAACCATCCCAGTAACTGTTTCAGACACAGGCATGTGATAGAATCCTGGCCAATCCAATGTGAAGGAAAGCCTCATGAAAGGACTTTGAGTAAAGACTCCCGTGTCTAAGAGACAGGAACAAGAAAGTAGGTCTCTTTCCTTCTCTGATGTTCTCATGACTTAGCTGCAACTTTCTTGCTACCAGCCTGAGGATGAAACCTGCAGAACTGAGAAAAAGAAAAAAAACAAAAAACTCCTCAGTCCTTGATGACATTGCTGAAGGGCTGCATAGAACAAACTTGAACTCCCTTTCTCTAAACTTTATACTATGTGAGCAATTCATTCCTTTACTGTTCCTTTACAGTCTGATTCAGGGTTTCTCTTTCTTGCAGCCAAGGCATTTCATCTGAGTCAGCTGGTAAATAGGGGTGTTAAGGTTTGACTTACATGCACGCAGGAGAGAAATGATAGCTAAAAGTAGAGCAAGACTGGAATACATTTGCAATACAAGAACTCAAAAAGCTTGGGAAATGCTTTCACAAAAGGACAGATAGTGTGTGATCCCACTTATATGAGATATCTAGAGTAGTCAAAATGAAAACAGAGAGTAGAATAATGGTTGCCAGGGGCTGGGTGAGGGGGATATGGGGAGTTGTTTGATAAGCACAGAGTTTCAGTTTTGTAAGATGAAAAAGTTCTACTTATCTGTTATGCAACATTGTGAATAAACATTACTAAACAGTATACTTGAAAAAGAAGGTATATTTTATATTAAATGCATTTTTAATACAATTAAAAAATAGCTCAGCAAACTGGAGTCAATAAGTCTTACATTTCAAAAGCCCTAAAACATTATTATATAGATCACTGTCCTTGTTCCTACCATCTTAAAGCCTTCCCACTGGCTGTTCCCCTGCCTGGAATGATTTTCCCCCACGTATGTACATTGCCATATCTCTCACTGCTTTCAAATCTTCAAATATCACTTTTTCAACAAAGCTCTGACCACCATATTAAATATTGCAACTCTGCCCTCCTGTCCCCCAGCATTCTTCATTCCCCTTATCTTGCTCTTTTTCTTAAAAAAAAAAAAAAAGATTTTTTAAATTTATTCATGAGATACACACAGAGAGACGCAGAGATGGGGCAAAGGGAGAAGCAGGCTCCCCACAAGGAGCCTGATATGGAACTCGATCCCAGGACCCTGGGATCACAACCTGAACCCAAGGCAGATGCTCAACCACTGAGCCACCTAGGTGCCCTAACAATTTATTCATTTTGTCTTTTTTTTTAATTTTTTTATTTATTTATGATAGTCACACACAGAGAGAGAGAGAGGCAGAGACACAGGCAGAGGGAGAAGCAGGCTCCAGGCACCGGGAGCCCGACGTGGGATTCGATCCTGGGTCTCCAGGATCGCGCCCTGGGCCAAAGGCAGGCGCCAAACCGCTGCACCACCCAAGGATCCCCAATTTATTCGTTTTGTTTATTATTTATTGTCTACGTCCTCCCTCTAAAAGATAAGATCCACAAGAGCTAGGATATTTAGGGCCTCTGGGTGGCTCAGTTGGTTAAACATCTGCCTTTGGCTCAGGTTGTGATTCTGGGATCAAGCAGATCCAGTTTTGCTCCTGCCCCTAATCAAAGACTACAATCAAGAAAATGGGAGAACAGAATAGGAGACAATACCCGCAAAATGTGGGAAGCTAGAGTCAGACAGACCAGTGGTAAACAACTTTGCAGATATGAAAAACTGAATCCTAAGGTATCACTAAGAATCAACCTAATATATACCATAGAAACCTCAAAAGACTGAGAACAAGCAGCACTAAGTACCTCTGAAAATGGAAGTGGGGCCTGGGAGTTATAAAAAGGAACATTTAAGGGAAAGCCACCTGAAAAGTCTGATCCCTGAATCCCTCCATACTCTACTCTCTTGGCAAGAGTCCTCTCCTACCCTGTCATGATGTAGTCTCTAGAGAGGGTAAATGGGTGAATTCTTGGACTATAGGAACTAGATACTGGGACACAATGACAAAAGGCATGTTGAATGCTGAATATTCCCAGAACACTGTCAGACTTTTACTCTCCAAGAAGAAGATTAGAAGAATTTTTTCTTGAACAATCTGACCAGCCAAGGGGAAATATCTAAAGATCTTCACATCTGGGCTTGCCTATCAAATGGCCCAATGAGATCACTGTATGGTAAAACCCAAAACTGACAAACCCCATCCAAGTGCTCAGAGATTCTAATTATATTTTTAGTTCCCATCTTTAAAATAAGCAGACAATCAAGAATTCACAAAGAAAAGATGTTAAGATATCACAATTACAGAAAGTTAAATAAACATTCACCAGACAGCTGGGGTAGGTCTCTAACATGGAAGATAGAAGCCAGAAATGAACAAATAAAAAACAACTTGTAAGAAATGGGCTATGTAGAGAGAATACTTTAAAAATTACCCATTTCAAAAAAAAAAAATTACCCATTTCCAAAATCACCTTATTCATATGCTCAGAAAGATATGATGTTGCCTTCATGTAAAAAGATCACGAAAAAAAAATAAAAAATAAAAAAATAAATAAAAAGATCACGATGTTATTCTTTTAAAAGATTATTCAAAGAACAAAAACGTACTTTGGGAAATAATAAACACGGTGGCAGAAATGAGATTCTCAACTGAAAGATCAGAAGATAAAGTTGAAGGAATCTCCCAAAAGCAGTTCAAAAAGACAAGGAGATGGAAAAATGGAGAAAAATGATAAGAAAATTAGAAGACCAACTCACAAATGCCAATATTTGAATAATAAGAATTCAAGAAAGAGAACAGAGAGAAAATGAAAGGAAGAGAATCATTGAAGAAAGTTTTCAAGAAAATGCCTCAACATTAGGTTACATGATTTTCCAGGTTGCCTGCTGAGTATCCAGCACAATGGTAAATTTAGACCCCCATGATGGCACACATTGTGAAATTGCAGAGCATTAGGAACAAAGAGAAGGATGAGTAGTAACCTACTATCTGCAAACTTCTTTTCTCAGGGAAAAAAGAATCACAAAGGATTAGAAATCACAATGGTGCTTCAAACCTCTCAACAGCAACACCTAGAATGGGGGGGGGGGGGACTATCCATAGGTATGGGGGCCTACCCATAGTCATTATCCTGATCTCTAATTGTATAGTTTGGAATGGACACAATTGGTAATTGGAAGAACCCCACATTGGTTTCTGTCAAGACAGGAACACACAAGACAAGCAAGGCCAAGGTCAAGCCCTGACTGATCCGATCAGTAAAGATATAACAAGCCACTTTTAGATTTAGATAGCTTGTTAGTTACATAGTGAAAAGAAGGATAAGCCAAAGATGCTAGCTCTCCATGATCCTTGCCCTGCACACCAGAAAGGATAACAATGAAACAAAAGGAGCCAGATAACTACAATATGAGTTATAGACACCCTGTTCTGAGGAGCCATTTCTAGGCTCCATCTATGCAGCTCACATTGTGTGGCTCCACTGGTGGGAAGAGCATGGCAGAGGCCCATATCTCATCAGACAGCATCCCAGGGGAAACAGGGAAGCAAGTGGGAGATCACAGCCCTTTCTGTTCTAAAATGATCACATGGCATTTTTCCAAGACTCAGATTAGCTGCAGTGCAAGCCAGCCTTTGCCTATAAGGTTTATGTGGATACCTGCCAGGTTGTTGGGTTACACACTGGAGTTGTTCCCTTATAGTCCCCTAGTCTGTGGAAAAGGGCTATCATATTGCAGAAAACTAATAAGAAACATCTAAATATGCTTCCCCAGTCCTCAACTATGAGAGTGAATCATAAATAATATCATAGCTCCAGGGAAAATGGCAGAGATTAGTGTAACACTTAGAGACCTCATGGTTGACCATCCCCATCATATTTCTATTTTCACCAATCTGGCTCCTGCAAAAAGCAGACAGATCCAGGAAGCTGATGGCAAATTCAAGGAAGTAGTTGCAGATGTGGTATCTTTAGAGTACATTCACAAGATCTCAGGCACATGGTACACAGTCACTGTTCTGCCAAATTCTTCTTTTCCATCACTATTGAGAAAGCCAGAAGCAAGAGTTTATATTTATAGTCTTCCCCCAGGGCTATGTCTTAATTAAGAATAATCTATTGAAAAAAAAAAAAAGAATAATCTATTGAGATAAGGGGAGTAAAGTAAGGAAGCATCTGTAGAGGCCTCATGAGCAATGGAAAGATTTAAAAAAAAAAAAAAAAAAAGAAAGAAAGAAAGAAAGAAAGAAAGAAAGAAAAAGATCCCTACTCTAGCAAAGGGACAATAATGTGTGTTCAGATTTCTGACCATCAGTTCCTATACTAGGACTATAATTAACTGAGGGGGAAAAAGCACCAACCAACCATGGTCTGGAGGAGTCTCACTTCCCTGAAATTCATGATTCCTTACCAAGTGAGTCCTTACAATCCCCAGAAATAATACCAAATAACTTCCAGAACTTTTTTTTTTTATCTTTCCTGTTCTCAAATCACCAATCTCTCTTTCCTCCTTCCCCTACAACCCAAATCAACATTCATGACTTAGCCCTTTTAGAGAAAACAGAATTTATCAAATGGGAGTTCTCTCCTTTTCCTGAAACCAAACATCTATAACTATTTTAGCCTTCTCTCCTCCAGTTGTGATAGAGGAATTGTCATACTCTTGCTTGTCCCACCTCCTGTGTTTTGAATTTTATATCTTTCTTATACAGAGAATCTTACACTCTCAATCCTTCTTTGTCTTGCATATTCATCTTTTTCACGAATCCTTCCTATAGTTTTTCAATGCACTCCCATCTATCTCTTAAAAAAAAAAAAAGTTTCAGGGCACCAGGTGGTACAGTCAGTTGTGCATCCAACTCTTGGTTTCAGCTTAGGTCATAATCTTAGGGTTCACGCTCAGCACAGTGTCTGCTTGAGATTCACTCTCCCTCCCTGTCTGACTCTCCTGCTCATGCTCTCTCTATATATATAAATCAATCAATCAATCTTAAAAATAAAAGAAGTTTCACTTGCCTTATTCCCCATTAGCTATCACCTATATTTTCTTTCCCATCATATCCAATCTTCTCATTGTCTCCCAAAGACAAGAAAGGCAGTAAGTTACCTCAGTTATGAACATGGATTCTGGCACCATATTCCCTGAATTGAAATATATCATTTAATGGTTCTGTAATCATAGGTAAGTTACTTCACATCTCTTTGCCTCAATTTTCCCACATGTAAAAAGACTGTAATGTTATCTCTCTGATAATATTGGTGTAACAATTAAGTGAGTTATAGAGGCAAGGGGAACATGGCAGAGTAGGAAGTATTGAGCTCATCTCCGCACATGGACACACCAAGGATGCAACTAAATATAGAGCAACTTTCTGAAAATCACCTGAAGACTAACATAACAGCTCTTCCACAACTGAAAATATAAAGAAAAAGCCACATCCAGAAGGGTAGGAAGGAGGGAGAGAGATGTAGTGTGGTCAGGAACCAAACCCTAAAATAATTTAGAGCATATGTAGAGAAGCAGGTATCTGTAAGAACTTTGTCCAGGAACAGAAGTGCTGGTGGGCCCCATTTCTCTTCCCCTCCTTTACCTTAGCTGACCCAACAGTGGTGGGTGCCAGTTCTGATACTTTCCATCTACCTTGCAAGGACCACTCAACCTACCCTGATGTTCCCCTGAAGACCTACCCCACCCAACCCACATGTTTCAGCAGGCACTACTTCCCTAAAGTGGCTGCCACCCTGACACACCCAATAGACAGCCTTGGCCAGGACCAGTGCTCGTCTAAAAATTTCCACCCAAGGAAAAGGAGGAAGGCCAGACCCATCCACCAGCACATCTATAACAGTCACAGCCCAGACATAAAAGAAGAGTGCATACAGCCCACACAGAGAACACCCTTGTTCTGGTGACAAGGGTGGATTGGGCTTCTGAGCCCCATAAGACACCTACTATATATGGCCACTACTTTCAAGACAAGGAGACATAGCAGACCTTCCTAACATAGAGAACAATATACCAAAAGAAAGAATAAGACAAAATCTCAGAAAAAGAACTGAATGAAGGGCACCTGCCTGGGTTAGTCAGAAGAGCATGTTGACTCTTGATCTTGGGGTCATGAGTTTCAGCCCCACATGGGATGTAGAGATTATGTAAAATATAAAACAAGAAAGGAAGAAAGGAAGAAAGAAAAGAAAGAAAGAAAGAAAGAAAGAAAAAAGAAAAGAAAAAGAAAGAAAGAAAATAAGAAAGAAAAGAAAAGAAAGAAAGAAAATAAGAAAGAAAAGAAAATAAGAAAGAAAAGAAAAGAAGAAAGAAAGAAAGAACTAAGTGAAACAGAGATAAGCAATCTACCTAATGAAGAAGTCAAAGTAATGGTCATAAGGATGTTCAACAAATTTGGGAGAAGAGGGATGAATTCAATGAGAACCTCAGCAAAGATATAGTAGATGTAAAAAAGAACCAATCAGTTCTAAAAAAATACAATAACTGAAATGAAAAATATATTAGAGGGAATTAATAGGAGATTAGAGGATGAAGAACAGATAAGGAATCTGGAAGATGGACTAATGAAAATCAACCAAGCCAAACAGAAGAAGAATTTTTAAAAATGAACATCAGTTAAGGGACCTCTGGAAAAACATCAAGCATACTAATATTCACATTATAGGGATCCTATAGAGAGAACAGAGAGAGAAAAGAGAAGAAAACTTATTGAAGAAATCATAGCTGAAAATTTCCCTAACCTGGGGAAGAAAACAGACATCCAAATCCAGGAAGCACAGAAAGCCCCAGACAAGATGAACCCAAGAGGCCACACCAAGACACATAATAACTAAAATGTTAAAAATTCAAGATAAAGACGGAATCTTAAAAGCAGCAAGAGAGAAACAACTAGTTATCTAGAAGAGAAATCCCATAAGACTATCAGCTGATTTTTCAGGAGAAATTTTGCAGGCCAGAAGAGAGTGGCATATATATTCTAAGTGCTAAATGGAAAAAAAAAAACAAGAATACCCTACCTGATAAACTTATCATTCAGAATTGTGGGAGAGACAAAGAATTTCCAAAGGAGTTCATCACTACAAAGCCAGACTTAAAGAAATGTTAAAGAGACTTATTTATGCAGAAAAGAAAAAATCATGACTATAAGTAAAAAAATTATGAAAGAAAAATTTCACTGGTAAAAGCAAAATATAGTAAAGGTAATAGATCAATTATTTATATAGCTATTATGAAAGTTGAAAAAGCAGAAGTAGTAAAAATCAACTACATCTACAGTAATTAGTTAAGGGATACACAAAATGAAAGATGTAAAATATAACATCAAAAACATAAAATGTGGAAAGGGGTGTAAAAATGTAGTGTACCTTTAGAATGTGTTTGAACTTAAGCAACCATCAACTTAAAATAGACTGCTATGCACATGGGGTGTTATATATGAACCACGTGGTAACCACAAACTAAAAATCTATAACAGATATACAAAAAATAAAGAGAAAGTAACCCAAGCATAACACTAAAAAAATTCATTAAATCACCAGAGAGCAATGTAAGAAGAAAGGAACAAAGAAGAACTACAAAAACAACCATTTAACAAAATGGCAGTAAATATACATCTAGCAATAATAACTTTATAGGTAAGTGGACTAAATACTATAATCAAAACCCAAAGGAGGACTAAATGGATAAAGAACAAGACCCAACTATATGCTGCTTACAAGAGATTCATTTCAGATCTCAAGTCACATACAGACCAAAAGTGAAAGGATGGAAAAAGATATTCCACGCAAATGGAAGTGAAGAAAAAACTGGGGTAGTAATACTTATATCAGACAAAATAGATTTTAAAACAAAAACTAGGGATGCCTGGATGGCTCAGCAATTGTGTGCCTGTCTTTGGCCCAGGGCGTGATCCTTGAGTTCTGGGATCAAGTCCCACATCGGGCTCCCTGCATGGAGTCTGCTTCTCCCTCTGCCTATGTCCCTGCCTCTCTCTCATTTGTAAATACTGTTACATCCACAAAGGAGCACCTAACTATGTAAAGCAAATGTTGACATACTTAAAGGGAGCAACTGACAAGCAATACGATAATGGTAGGAGACTTTAATACCCCACTTAAACCAATGGATAGATAATCCAAACAGAAAATTAACAAGGAAACAGTGGCTTTAAATGATACATTTGACCAGATGGACTTAACAGATATATATATAAATATATATAGAACATTTCTTGATCCAAAAAGACACATTTTTTTCAAATGTACATGAAACACTCTCCAAGACAGATCACATGTTAAGCCACAAAACAAGTCTCAGTCAATTTAAGAAGACTACAGTCAGGAATGCCTGGGTGGCTCAGCAGTTGAGCATCTGCCTTCAGCTCAGGGCGTGATCCCAGAGTCCTGGAATCGAGTCCCATGTTGGGCTTACTGTGGGGAGCTTGCTTCTTCGTCTGCCTGCGTCTCTGCCTCTCTCTGTGTGTCTCTTGTGAATAAATAAATAAAATCTTTAAAAAAAAAAAAGACTACAATCATATCAAACATCCTTTCCAACCACAATAGTATAAAACTAGAAATCGGTAACAAGAAAAAGCTAGAAAAAACCTCCACAAACATGGAGAATAAACAACAAACTACCAAACAACCATGGGTCCACAAAGAAATCAAAGAAAAAAATTTAAAAATACTTTGAAACAAATATAAATGGAAACAAAATGGTCCAAAAATTTGGGGATACAGGAAGCAGTGCTAAGAAGAAAGATTACAGCAATTCAGGCCCACCTCAAGAACAAGAAAAATCTCAAAAAAGCAATCTAACTTCATGACTAAAGGAGCTAGAAAAGTAAGAATAACCAAAGTCTAAAGTTAGAAGAAATGAAACAATAAAGATGAGAGTGGAAATAAATAAAACAAACAAAAAAATATAAAAGATGAATGAAACTTAGAACCATTCTTTGAAAAGATAAATGAAATTGATAAACTTTTATCCATACGCTCAAAAAAAAAAATAAAAGCAAGAACTAAAAGAAATAAAACAAATCTCATGAAAGACAACCTACAACTGACACCACAAATACAATTATACAAGAAAATTATGCCAACAAATTGGACAACAAAAAAGAAATAACACAATCTCCCAAGATTGAATTATAAAGAAATTATAAATTTCTTTATAAATTATATTTGTGTGTTCCTAGTAACACACAATCTCCCAAGATTGAATTATAAAGAAATTAAAAATCTGAACAGACTGATTACTAGCAATGAAACTGAATCAATACAAAAACTCCCAACAAAGAGAAGTCCAGGACCAGATGACGTAACAAGTGAATTCTGCCAAATATTTTAAAAGTTAATACCCATCTTTCTCAACCTATTCCAAAAAATAGAAGAGGAAAGAATAATTTCAAATTCATTCTATGAAGCCAACATTACCTGATACCAAAACCAAACAAAAACACTACAAAAAAAGAAAATTATAGGCCAATATCCCTGATGAACATACATTCAAAAATCTTCAACAAATATTAGCAGACTTAATTCAATAACACATTAAAAGGATGATCAAGTGGGATTTATTCTAGGGATGCAAGGGATGGTTCAACATCCACAAATCAATCAATGTGATATACCACATCAACAAAATGAAGGAAAAAACAATATAATCATTTCAATAGATACAGAAAAAGCATTTGACAAAATTCAACATCCATTCATGCAACTTTCAGCAAAATTGGTATGGAGGGGATATACCTCAACATAATAAAGATCATTTATGACAAATCCATACTCAATGGTGAAAAGCTAAATGCTTTTCCTGTAAGATCAGAAACAAGACAAGGATGCCCACTGCCACAATATTTATTCAACTGGAAGTCCTACACACAGCAATCACACAATAAAAAGAAATAAGAGCCATCCAAATTGGTAAGAAAGACATAAAATTTTCATTATTTGCAGATGACATAATACTATTTATAGAAAACCCTAGACTCCACCAAAGAATGATCACAACTGATAAGTAAATTCAGTAAAGTTGCAGGGTACAAAATTAAGATATAGAAATATGTTACATTTCTATACACCAATAACAAACTAGCAGAAAGAGAAATAAAGAGAACAATCCCATTTATAATTACATCAAAAAGAATAAAATACCTAGGAATAAATTTGACCAAGGTGGTGAAAGACCTATATTCTGAAAACTATAAGACAGTGATAAAAGAAATTAAAGATAACACAAATAAATAGAAAGATGCTCACAGATTAAAAGAACTGATATTGTTAAAATGTCTATACTACCTGGGCAGCCCGGGTGACTCAGCAGTTTGGCACCTGCCTTTTTGGCTCAAGGCCTGATCCTGGAGACTCAGGATCAAGTCCCACATCAGGCTCCCTGTGTGGAGCCTGCTTCTCCCTCTGCCTGTGTCTCTACCTCTCTCTCTCTCATAAATAAATGAATAAAATCTTTAAAAAAAAATGTCTATACTACTCAAAAAGAAATCTACAGATTCAGTGAAACCCCCATCAATATATCAATAGCACTTTTCACAGAACTAAAATCAATAATCCTAAAATTTGTATAGTACCAAAAAATATGCCAAATAGCCAAAGCAGTCTTGAAAAAAGCAAAGCTGGAGGTATCACATTCCTAGATTTCAAACTATAGTACAAAGCTATAGTAATCAGAGTATGGCACTGGCACAGAAACTGGACAGCTACTTGAAAAAGAATAAAACCGGACTGCTTTCTTACACCACAGGCAAAAAACAACTCAAAGTGGATTAAAGCTCTAGATGTGGGTCCTGAAACCATAAAAATCCTAGAAGAAAACATAGGCAGTAATCTCTTTAACATCAGCCTTAGTAACATTCTTCTAGATATTTCTCCTCAGACAAGGGAAACAAAAAGCAAAAATAAACTATTGGGACTACACCAAAAAAAAGCTTGAACACAGCAAAGGAAACCAACAACAAAACAAAAAGGCAGCCTACTGAATAGAAGGTATTTGCAAATGATGTATCTGATGAGGGGTTAATATCTGAAGTATATAAAGAATTTATACAACTCAACATCCCCCCAAAATCTGATTAAAACAGGCAGAGGACCTGAATATTTTTCCAAAGACATACAAATGACCAACAGACACATGAAAAGATTCTCAACATCACTAATCATCAGGAAAATGCAAATTAAAGCCACAATAAGATATCATCTCACACCTGTCAGAATGGCTAGTATCAAAAAGACAAGAAATAACAAGTGTTAGCACAGATGTGGGAAAAAAAGGAACCTTTGTGCACTGTTGGTGGGACTGTAAATTGGTGCAACCATGATGGAAAACAGTACAGAGGTTCCTCAAAAAATAAAAAACTATCATATATTTCAGTAATTCTACTTCTGGATATTGACCCAAAGAAAATACAAACCCTAATTTAAAAAAAAAAAGAAGAAGAAGAAGAGACACCTGGGTGGCTCAGCAGTTGAGCATCTGACTTTCGCTCAGGGCTATGATCATAGAGTCCCGGGATTGAGTCCCACATCGGGCTCCCTGCATGGAGGCTGCTTCTCCCTCTGCCTGTGTCTCTCATGAATAAATAAATAAATAAAATCTTTTAAAAAATAATAATAAATAAAAAAGAAAACCCGAATTTAAAAAGACATGCACCTCTATATTCATTGCAGCATATTTACCATAGCCAAGACATGGAAGCAATATAAATGTCCATTGACAGATGAGTGGATAAAGACAATGTGGTATATACACAATGGAATATTACTTAGCCATAAAACGAGTGAAATTTTGCCATCTAGGGCAACAAGGGTGGACCTAGAGGGCATTATGCTAAGTGAAAAAAGTCAGACAAAGGAACACAAATATTGTATGATTTTACTTATATATAGAATCTAAAAAAGAAAAGAACAAAATATAGAGTCATAAATACAGAGAACAAACTGCTGGTTACCAGAAGGGAGAGGGTGAGAGGATGGGCAAAACAGATAAAAAGAATTAAAAGGTACAAACTTCCCGTTATAAGTCATGGGGCTAGGGGTCGGGGAGTGTCTGGGTGGCTCAGTTAAGTGTGTGCCAGGGTCCTGGGATCCAGCCTGCCATTGGGCTCTCTGCTCAGTGGGGAGTCTGCTTCTCCCTCTCCTTCTGATTTCTTGCTCTCTCTCAAATAAATAACTAAACAAAATCTTAAAAAATGAAAAAATAAGTCACGGGGATATAAAGTACAGCATAAGGAATATAACCAATACTATTGTAATAAAATTATATGGTGATAGATGGTAACTGCACTTAATGTGGTGAGCATTTCATAACGGATATAAACGTTGAATTCCTATGTTGTACACTTAATATTGTTTCACCTATACTTAGAATTTTTTAAAAATTTAAGAATTGAGTGAGTTAGTATATGGAAAACACTGACCACAGTTGGCACATAGTAAGCACCATATAAAGGTTTGTTATCACTTTCCCAGTACTTTCATTTCTTCACTGTCACTCACTTCTCAGCCAATTCTGACCCCATCACTTTACCATAAACAGTGTTTATTATGCATGCCAATGGCCTCGATGTTGCTAAATCCAACTAGTATTTTTCAGTCATCATCTTAATTGAGGTTTATGCAGTAAGTGACAATCAGTGCTAATACTCTTTTCTAGTAATATTCCCTTTCCTAGTCCAGGACTTTAATTACTACCTATCTCTCCAGTCTTACCCATCCTTACGGGTAGCCCAGACCTCTCTTCCATGCTCCCAACCCCACAAGGCGAGTGATTACCTGGGCATCTCCCCTTGGATATCTCAAAAGCATCCCATGCCCATAACCTCCAAACCTGACCATGATCTTTCTCTCTATCCCCTCATCTTGAATATGCTATTTTTTCAGTCCCTCTTGACCTAGCTGATCCCTATGCCTACTTTAGATTTTAGCTGAAGCATCACTTCCTCAGGGAACACGAGGTGAATGCCCTCAAAGAAAAGCTTCACAGATACAATAAGCAGGGCAACAACTCTGCAGGGGCGGGGATGACTGTGTTCTGTCTGTATCCCAGAACCTAAAGGGGTTGGGTTGGCCTCCAGAGCTCTTCTATTTGCACCGGGGTCTCTGCAGTTTTTTGTTTTTTTTTAAGATTTCATTTATTTATGAGACAGAGAGAGAGAGAGAGAGAGAGACAAAGACAAAGAGAGAAGCAGGCTGCATGCAGGGAGCTCGACGTGGGACTCGACGTGGGACTCGACGTGGGACTCGACGTGGGACTCGACGTGGGACCCCGGGACGCCCTGGGCGGAAGGCAGGCGCTAAACCGCTGAGCCAGCCCGGGTTCCCCTCTCTGCGCTCTTTCAACGAGTGTTACCTGTGCCAGGGTGAGACATTAGATGGTTACAACTTGACAGAGTGCAAAGAAGTGTAGCAGGTGAGAAAGTCATCTAACCCCCAAATTACTTTCAATTGCGATAAAAGGCTCGTGGATCACACATTTTTTTTTTTTTAAAGCCAGAAGGTTTGTCCCTTGACCAACCAACACCAGGCACGCCGTGAAGCAATGCTACGGGTCCCGGGGGTTCCTATCCTTACGTTTACAGCTCACTTAGGGCTTGGGGAGTGGTGCCCGGTCCTACCCCAGCACGCCCGCTGCTTTTAACCCAGCACTGCGGGCCCCGTACAGAGAGCGGCTTGCGTAACTGCAGGCAGCCCTAGGGCCGCAGCGGGGAGGGGAGGCAGGAGAGCCGACACCTGAGCTTGGCCAGGGGTCTCAGGGGACGGTCCGCAGTCATAGCCTGTAGGCTTAAATAAGGCGGAGGGAACCGAGCAGGAGCTGCAGCTGGGAGCAGCGCACAACGACCGAGGCTCGCACCCCGCCGCCCAGGGATCCAGCCGCTCCGGGCCAGTCCCGCGAGACCACAGCGAACTTCCAGGGATGCCCTCAAACTCCAGGTGAGCCCCGAAGGGGCGGGGCCGAGCGGAGACGGCGTCGCCGGGCGCTCGCCCCGCCGGCATCTCAGTTCTCGCGATCTTTCCGGAGCCGCCCCTCCACCGAGAGTCGGAGCGCGCGTGCCGGCTGGAGGCCCGGGAGGGCGGGGACTGAGTGACCGGGAGAAGCCCCTGGTGCCTGCTCTACGGAAGCCCGCGAGGGAGGGTGGTGACCGCCGTCCCGTCCTGTCGTCCCGATGCCCAGCGCCAGCGCCAGCCGCAAGAGTCAGGAGAAGCCGCGGGAGATCATGGACGCGGCGGAAGTGGGTGTCCTCCTTCCCCGGGCCTGGGAGAAGAGACCCCTGGGCCGCAACGCGCTGAGGGAGGGAGGGGGGAGGCGGGTGAGCAGGGGCGCGGCCTGCGGCGACACGGCCCCGGGCTTGCGGGCCGCGGGGCCTGGGGCTGGGGTGCCCGGCGGCCTCCCTGGGCGTCCGGGGCCCTCGCGAGCCGCTCGGGACCGCGGTTCTCACAGGGGCGCTCGGGAGGCCTGGCGCGCCCCGGGGCGGGTGGCCGTGCGGCGCCCGCGGCCCCGGAAGTAGGAGCGCCGGCCTCACGCTTGCGCCTCCCGGTGAGGCACGGCCTCCGCGTCCTCCGCCCTTGCGCCTCGCCCCTGGTCGCTAGCCATCGATTTTATTTTTTCTTTTCTTCTTATTTTTTTAAAGCGGCTCTCGTGTTCCTCATGTTTTTTGCAAGTAATGACGGGACTTGGTTAAAAAAACGGTCTGCCGGTAGGTTTGAGGACCATGCACCACGTGACAGCCTTAGAGCCCGCTCGCCACGTTCGCGGTCTCCCTTCTCGCGATCCCCGGGAGCTCAGGGGGGCGAGTTTGCAGGGCAAGCATCTGAGGTGAAGTGATGGCAGAATCCTGCCGGTCATTCGTAATAACCACCCCTTCGGGCGCCTTCGGTGCTCTTCGGGAATGAACGTTTGAAGCCGCCCTGCCGCAACGTGTGTCCTGCAGGATAGCCCAGGCCTTCATCCCTACCCGGCTCTTAACCGCCCCTCCCCCTCCTTGAGAAATTACAGATTTGTGATAAGCTGCGTAAGGAATGGGTCATCGTAATAATATTGGGTGGAATGAAAAGCTGCTGAAATGTGAACAGTACTGATAAGTGACCCTGTATTCCACACGTTGTGATCGATTTATGCTGGCCTCGTGCTGCATTGTGTGATCGTCTCTCTCCCCACGAAGGCTGGGTGATCTTGGTCTTTCGATGTGTTTTTTATTTGAAAAAAAAAATGTTCAGTATGCACCTTAACACGTCTGGTTTATTTCCGTGTGAACACAAACTCCACTATCTGCCAGATCTAAAGGAGAGGATGCCACGCAAATAGCTACGGAGCGACCGAAACTAACTGCTTCGTGTATGTCTTACGTTACCTTGTAAAATCGAAGGAAATTCTTTTTGCTCGCTCTTGATCTGATTGGTTAATTAAACTGTGCTCCCTTGCAGATAGCATAGGTCTAGATAGAAGGTCGACGTAATGGTGGGACTGTGTCGTTTTATAGCTAGAAGAATCTTAAGATACCACTTTAGAAGTAAAGCGAGATTAAAATAAAAAGGCCACTTACCTATTCTGTCAGTAGAGTTTGTTGTTAATCGTCTGCACCGTAGAGATCTCCTGTTTCCTGTTCCCTGACTTTAAAATGTAACAAGAAATTAGTGTGCATTTCCAACTGCCTGCAGCCCTGTATACTGAAGGTAGTTTTAGAAACAGGAAGCTGGTGAATATTTTTTTGCCTTTTTTACAAAGTTTGTAGTAGCTTATATCCAACATCTCCGATGTCTAAATACTGAGGACATCTGGTGCTCAGAGAGCTTACACAGAAATGTTGGTTCTCTTTGAACATCTCTTCCTGTAATAGGAAGTTAATAAAACTGTGGTATTTCATCCTACTCCCTTCATAAAGGAAATTTATATCCCTGCTTTGAAGTCATTTAGTGTCCTTTTTTTGCAGAAGGTACTTAAGATGTATACGTGAAAATTTTATCTTTGAGTGCTGTTGTGTATGGTCTATCCATCCAGGAATGATGATCCTCAAAACAAATTAACCAGAAACTTTTTCATATATAGGTAAATGATCCGGCAGATTTCCACACTTTACAACTCCTGGCTCTCTAAATTCCGGAAAGTTAAAATGAATTCATTTTTATATTGTTGTTTGTAGGTATGTGTATACTGCGTTATTCGTGTTTAAAAAGTTGTAATCCAAGACCATTTTCTTGTAGGATTATGCTAAAGAAAGATACGGAGTATCTTCAATGATACAGTCACAAGACAAACCAGGTTAGTAGCTATATGATAATACAGCCTTTTTTTTTTTTTTCTTTGTAATTCCAGGAAACCCTTCATGAAGTTAAGTAAGTTTGGCATATCTCTGAAGGCGTAACTCTGAAAGGTTAAGTGATTAATCCAGGCAGGCGCCGTAACTCTGCATAATCATGGTCAGTCTAGGGCTACCAATCTTGAAAGAGAAGAAGAATATGTTAGAGTTTACTTTAAATGGTAAATCATATTTAAAAAGATGAGGTAAAAGATTTAAAATTTATCTCTAGCCTAGGAGACAAGAATGGTTAATATTAACTGCTTTCGTTATAAGCAACCTTCTTGTGTGTTTTATGAAGCCATCTCCTTTCCTTTTCCCCCTTGACTCTGTTATATTTATTTAAAATTTACTTGTCACATGCTATTTCTCTCAGATCTGTACGTTTTCTATTTCTAATTATTTCTTCCTTTTGTTTGTATTTTTATATGTATGTATGGAGTTTCAGCAGATTTATCTTACTCTCAGCTATTTAACACTTTTCCTTTGGTAGACACCCCAGATCCTTCAATCTTTGGTACAATTGCAGACCTTTAAGTTCTGGCTCATTGGAAGTACTAAATACATCTCCCTCCCTCCCTCCTTCCTTCCAAGCCTACCTGTGAATTTTATGCTTTGAAAATAAACCTCCAGGTCAGTTTTATTGTACTTTTCGAATTTGATTTATTGCATTGCCGCAATATCACTTATTTCCCAACTTTCTTGGAAAAATGTACAATATAAGACCAAAATGGTTTGCTAAAAATAAACTACTTCCAAAAGCAAAGAGGGTGGAGTGAAATAATTTAGTATAAAGTGGAATATAAACTGTATAGTATAGAAGAGGACATTCGTCTGCCAGGACAAGCAGGAGGGGTGATTTGAGACTTTTTTCCAGCTTTAGTATCCTGAATTGGACTTCCTTGAACTATGACAAAGAAGCGCACTGGAGTGTTGATCTCTTAACATGAGCCCCAGTCACTTGCCTTACTATTCCCATTTGGCTGGCAAAGCCAGACTAGTGTCTTCCACTTACAATTTTATTCTCACAAAGGGGAAAAATAACTATATATGTCACCTAATTAAAGTATTAGAAAAATTCTGCCCTTGGTTTATCTCTGCTAAAATCCTAATAGTTGAACGTGAAGTTTGCTTCCTATGTGCTTCGAATTCTCCAAATTCCTTTGTTCTAATACTAGTGACTTACAAGTATGGAAGAGGAGGCACCTGTGTGGCTCAGTTGGTTAAGCATCAAGCTCATGTCAGGAACCCAGGATACTGGGATCAAGCCCTGCATCGGGCTCCCTGCTTCCTTTTCCATCTGCCTCTCCCTTGGCTCATGTTCCCACTTGCTCTCTATGAATAAATAAATTTATTTATAAATTTATAAATAATAAATAAATAAAATCTTAAACCACACAAAAAATATGGAAGAGGCAATAGATTTTCAAACTAAAACCCTGCTGGCCCTGATCATTGTCTCAGCCAGTCATACTGGTGAGAGTGTGACATGCGCCTCAAGTATGTATGGATGTGAAGGTTGAGAATCCCTATGCTAATTAGTTGGAATGCCACACAAAAGAAAGAATGATACTTTTTGCTTTCAAAAGCACTATTAAGGGGCAGCCCCGGTGAGCGCTGCTTTCAGCCCAGGGCGTGATCCGTGCCAGGATCGAGTCCTACATCAGGTTTCCTGCATGGAGCCTGCTTCTCCCTCTGCCTGTGTCTCTGTCTCTTTATCTCTGTGTGTGTGTGTGTGTCTCATGGATAAATAAAATCTTAAAAAAAAAAAAACAACACTATTAAAATAGGGTCGCCTGGGGGGCTCAGTGGTTGAGCATCTGCCTTTGGCTCAGGGTGTAATCCTGGAGTACTGGGATCAAGTCCTGCATTGGGCTCCCCGCAGGGAACTTGCTTTCCCTCTGCCTCTGTCTCTCTTCATGAATAAATAAATAAAATCTTTTTGAAAAAAATTATTATTAAAATTAATCATGCTGTTTATTTACAAGCTTATTCTTTCAGATTTACGTTACTCTGGTTTGGTTTGGTTTTGACTGACTAGTTAATAAGTCATTTGCTTTTTTAATCTTGGCATTTTCAAATTTGTCTTTTAAAATTTTTTGCTGCTTTGTCTGTCTTTTCTCTTTCACACTTTCTTTTGCCTGAGTTTACACAGCAGATTTGGAAGTTTGTTTAATTCATAAGATCTGTTGGCAATGTTTTGCAGAAATTTTCTTGTGATACCTCATGGCTTAAAAATTCCCCATTCTCTCTCTTTGTTTCTGGCAATGAGATCTATGGCTTTCTGTAAATCAAATTCTCTCTAAGCTGCGTCTTTGCTTCAAGAGACAAGTCATAAATACATTTAGCAAAGTAGGTAAAATAAATTTATAATTTGATTATATTATAATATCCTCCCAAAAGTATTTTTAATAATGTAACTAGGTTTTGCTGCATGCGATATTGACAGATTTGGTTACAGTTAGGCAATGTAACTCTTGAGGATAGAGAGCTTTTATTACTTTTAATGTTATGATGTCATCTATTACTGTTTTTAATTAATACTAAAAATTTTTCTTTGAAGTTACTGTATAATTAAAATAATAAAATGATTTCTGGATCATGATTGCCCTATTACTATCTTGACATAATAGTTGTTTTTTCCACAGTTTTCCTGTTTTGGGGACTCTGAATATAGCATTTTGTAATAGGAAACCCAAGTATGAGATATTATACAGCATGATTGAATCTAGAGGCTCAAGCAGCATCTGCAGTTTCTGTCTTTACTTTTTGGCTCTGTTTCCTTTAGGTTATTGGCCTTATCCTCTCATCCTACCATCTCAGGTACTGGGAAAGGTAGTGGCTGCAGCCTAGGCCTACACCATCTCAGCTCAGGAACCCCAGGAAAGAGAGTTTCATTTCCATGTGTTTATAATAAGTCCCACAGAAGGATTTGATTAGCTCATTTTGAGTAACATGCCTCCTCTGGATCATTCTCTGTGTCCTGGTACTGTGACTCTCCAGGCCTTACAGAAGAGCGTCCCGTGTGGTTGACTTACATACTATGGCAGGCAAGGGGAAATACCATGTCCCTTAGGCAAAGGCAGGTGAAGACAGGCTGTATTTGGCTCTATAAGTTATTGAAATGTTCAAGAGATTTGCATTTTGGAACTATCTCTTTGACTCCGATGTAGAGTGAATTAGGGGATCAGGGGAATGCCAGTTTTAAGGCTGTTGCTGCAGTTTAGGCAAAATAAATGGTACTTTGGTTTGAGATGGTAGCAATGAAGATGAAAGAGAATTGGATAGATTTTAGAGATATACTTAGTGTAATTCATAAACCTTAAAGCAAATTGTATATGGAGAATGATAGGAAAGAATATGTCAGAGATTGAAGATTACTTGAGATAATAACAAGTACTTATGCTAGCTGTTAAACCAAAATGATTATGACTTTGTACATTCTGAATTAGAAAATTGTTTCACTTATTTACTGCAGATCGAGTTTTGGTTCGAGTTAGTGACTTGACAGTGCACAAAGCTGATGAAGTTGTTTGGGTGCGTGCAAGGGTTCATACAAGTAGAGCTAAAGGTAAGATTGATTTAATGATTACAGCCCTTTTGATAAGGACTCTGATTTTTTTGTTTTGCAGATTCCTCACAAATCAAAATAAATCTTTAAAAACAAAGCAAAAACATCTGTTTTCTTTCTTGAATTACTGTGAAGCATTAGTTAATTAAGCATGGTTAATTACTTTTAGATTCTTGCAAGATATCCTTGGGATGCCTGAATAACTCAGTCATTTAAGCTGACTCTTGACTCAGCTCAAGTAATGATCTCAAGGTCGTGAGTTCAAATCCCAGGTTGGACTTCACCCTGGGTGTAGAGCCTATTTAGAAAAAGAAAAAAAGGCATCCTTAAAAATAATTTGACCTTAAAGACTCAGATTAAATCTAACATTTTAAGTAAGGTACTTTTCTAGCATCTCTCAAAGGTTCAATTTATTTATTTATTGAGTGATTGATTGATTGATTGATTGAGTTGGGGAAGAAGAAGAGAGAGAATCCCAAACAAGCTCCACACCCAGGGTGGAGCCCAACACAGGGCTCTATCTCACAACCCCAAGCCACCCAGGGACCCCAAAAGTTTAATTCTTTTAAGTGAAGAGTATATTTGAAAAGCTTTTCATATTTGATATTCTTATATTTGTCATATTTAGATAGCCAGATAGGTGATAGAGAAATAAGGCTAAGATCAAGTTGTCCGATACAGTGGCCACTGGCTACATTTAACTATTTAAATTTGGGCAACCTGGGTGGCTCAGCGGTTTAGCACTCCCTTCAGCTCAGGTCGCAATCCTGGAGACCCAGGATCAAGTCCCACGTCGGGCTCCCGGCATGGAGCCTGCTTCTCCCTCTGCCTGTGTCCCTGCCTCTTTCTCTCTGTCTCTCATGAATAAATAAATAAAATCTTTTAAAAATAAAAAAAATAAAATAACTATTTCAATTTAATTCAGTAGTTCAGATGTCACTAGCTGTATTTTGAGTGCTTAATAGCTGCAATGGCTAGTGGCTCCCAAGTACAGCAAAAATACAGAATATTTTTGTTACTGTAGAAAACTATGTCAGACAGTACTAAGAATTTAGCATTAACAACAAAGAAAAAAGGTTGGGGTAGTTTAGACAGACCTGTTCCTTCTAGAAAATTGTCCTAGCCTAGTGTTCAGAATTGTCTAAACATATTAATGACACTTAACATTAGTTTATAATTTTATACTTTCACACACTTTTTTGAAACATTTGATCATCCCTACAAATTTGTGAAGTAAGCAGAACAGGCTTTGTTATTCTACTTTGTAATCAGAATACTAAGACTTCAAATGGTAAAGCCACTCACCCAAGTTCTCATGGTAATTGGTATGTAGAATATGAACAGAATGTGGTAGTTTTCTAAGGCACTTAATATCCCCAGCAAAGCTAGTTAGCTGGTTACTTCTGTGATATCTAATGTATTCTATGTTACATTATTTCTTACTTTAAGATGTTTTATTAGAGAGTTAATGTAGGCCCATCACTTTTAAAATTCTAACATTTTATATATATATCTCACTCTCAAGATCACTACTACTAGAAGTTTGTCTGTTCTTCCAGTATACTCCACCCAAATAGCTGAATGCTGTTGGACTTTGAGAAGAATACTGGTGGAATTTTAATTTTTTATAAAATGGTGATTTCCCTTTCTGAAAGTTTGGGCTGTTTATTCTACCAAAAGATAATCACATTGTATTGTAATCATTCATTTAGTTGTCTTTTTCCCATTAGACTGGGAGCCTTTGTGTGTTCCCTAAACATAGTTATTTAGCAAATTAAAAGATAGAATGTATGCTACATGTGGGCCTGAACCAAGAATATTTCCCTTTGCACCCATCCCCCAAATGGAACAGTTTGATAATTGCAGTGAATTGAAACACATCAGATACTTTTAAATTCATAAATTTATAACATTTCTAAGACAGGCAAACAAAACCTGGTTGGTAACCAATGAAACAGGCTCATTATTTTGAAAACTGATAAATAAAGAGAAAATACCATTTCTGTATGGAAACAAAATGGTAGATGGGAGAAAGTAACAATGAGGATGCAGTCAGCAAAATCTAGACTATAGGAAACTACTGGGCAAAAAATGACCTGATCTCTCCAATAAATAAATTGAAGGGAATATTAGAATTAAGAATTTTATCCGTCAGCCAGTTACTTATTTGGATTCGAAGTTAAATAAATGAAGGAAGGAAAGACACTTGAGACTCTTGGAAATTTGCACATTGGCTGGATGTTTGATGTTAATAAATGTTCTATTTTTTAAGTTGAGATAATAGTACTGTGGTAATGTTATTTTTAAAAAGATCTTATCTTAGGATCTATACTGAATTATGTATGGATGAAATAATGTGGCTGAAATTTGCTTCACAGTAGTACAGGAATCAAGGGATATGAGGATTGGGATAAAGCTGAAACAGGAATGGCCATGAGTTAATATCCATGGGGATTATAGGTAGACAGAGATTGTTATCATTTACAAATAATGATCTTTTTGTCCTTTTCTTTCAAATGTTTATCTCATTTCTTGTTTCTCTTTGCAATGATTAGTAGATTCTCCAGTACTACGGGGATTCCCTCAATGAAGAATTTTTCAAACTGCAGAGATTTAAACTCCTGATGAGTTATTTCATGACTTTGGGTATTCTGCATAAAGTGTCATTAGAAAATGCCACAGTTCAAAGACTAGATTAAAAGAAGTTTTCTTCTAGTCCAGATTTTCTGTTACCAGGAATAGATGTTAAGTTTTACTAGACCTTTCTCCATCAGTTTTTTTCCCTCAAAATATAATTGTGTTGAGTGTATTTATATAGAAGCTCATATACTATTCTCTCTGCTTTTGTGTTTGAAATTTTCCATATAATAAAAAATTAAAATGCAGTTGATCCTCTTTATTTGTGGACTGTGTATTTGCAAATTTTCCTGCTTGGTAAAATATAGTGGTAACCCCAAAATCAGTACTCGTAGCACTTTCACTGTCATTCACAGAAATGCCAGACATGTGCATGTGCAGAGAGGCCAAAAACAAATCACCCAATGCACATATTCCCAGCTGAGGTCAAACAGTGAAGCTCTGCCTTCTTCTACCAGCTCTCATTTAACAAGTGTTCCTTTCACAGTCTAATGCCACATTCTTCACACAGTTTTGTGCTTTCTGTTGGTGATGAGGTGGTTTACAATGGTCACCAACCATAGTGCTAAAATTTTTTCTAGTGTTCCTAAGTGCAAAAGGGCGCATGCCTTGCAGAGAAAATACATGTGTTAGATAAGCTTCATTCAAGTGTGAGTTGCAGGGCTGTTGGCCATAGTTCAATGTTAATGAATCAGCAATATAGTGTGCCTTCAAACGGAAACACATACATAATAAGGTTATGTATTGATGGACTGATGAAAATATTGTGACCAGAGGCTCACGGGAACCTAAAGTTGTATTTCCCCTAGGATCTGGTTCAATGTCTGTAAATTCTTTGTTCCTGGTGACTTTATAAAATATAACTACCACAAATAACAAGAATCAACTCTGTAATTGCAATGATTTACAATAGTTGGATTTCTTAATGTTGAACCATTTTTTGGATTCTTGGAATAAACTGAATTTGGCAAAGGTGTGGGTAGTATTCTTTTTAGTATAGTACTAGGTTAAGTTCAGTATTTATTCCTTGGAATTCTTTTTTTTTTTTTTTTTAAGATTTTATTTATTTATTAAGGACAGAGAGAGAGAGAGAGACAGGCAGAGGGAGAAGCAGGCTCCATGCAGGGAGCCTGACTAGGGACTTGATCCCAGGTCTCCAGGATCATGTTCTGGGCTGAAGGCAGTGCTAAACTGCTAAGCCACTAATGGCTGCCCTATTCCTTGAAATTCTACATTAATCTGGTTTTCGTAATTTTTTATTGGGAAATACTATTATTTTGTTTGTAAGTTTGTATATTTGTGTGTATCTGTGTTTAAGCTGTAAGTTACCCAAGTAATACATTAATATCTTTATATGAATTTTTCAGAGAATATAGAAGTGATACCCCCTTTTTTCTTCTCTACACTCTATCCTCTGCCTCATTCTCTGTTCTCAATAATTTGTTCAGTGTCTTTCTAAAAATCTTTCTTTTTAATGCACATATGCACACATTCATATATACAGGTTTTCATTTGTGTGATTTTGAACTTGTCTTATTTTACATAGATGATATATTTTACATGTTATTCAACTTTTTTTTACTTTCAATTAACTGTTTCTTGGAGACCTATCTGTGATATTAGTTCTAGACCTACATATGACAGTTATTTCTTCAAGGTAGATATCTAGAAGTGAAATTGTTGGATTGAAGGGTATACATATGCATATTTAAAATTTCTTATACCAGATTACCCTTAAAAAAGCTATGTTCAGTTATACTTCCAGAAATATGTGACATTACCACTTTCCCTATATTGATCATTGTTTTTTGATCATTGTTTTTTATTTCCAATATGATCATTGTTTTTTATTTCTGCTAAAGTAGATTATCTAAATAAATAAAATCTTATGGTTTGATTTTGCAGAATCCTGATTGCTACTACTCCCTTCTTACATAGGAAAAAGTGCCAATAAATATGACTGACTTGGAAGCATTCAGGGGCTTTATCTCCAAAATTAGTAACACATTAAAACTGGACCTGTGGAAATAACCCATGCTGGCAGTTTCAAGTAGAGCAAAGCTCTAGAAAACCACGAATAAGGAAATGGAAGTGTCAAAATCATAGTGTCAAATGTTTGCCAACTAGAATACTGTCATGTGAAGAAAAAAATGCAACTTTTTATAACAAATACTGTTTTGTGGTTTGTTTTTTAAGATTTTATTTATTTATTTATTCATGAGAGAGAGACAGAGAGAGAGAGAGATAGGCAGAGGCACATGCAAAGGGAGAAACAGGCTCCATTCAGAGAGCCCAATGTGGGACTCCATCCCAGGTCTTCAGGATCACGCCCTGGGCAGAAGGAGGCAACTAAACCACCGAGCCACTGGGGCTGCCCTATAACAAATATTCTTAAGGATAGTGTTTCATACATTTTTGAAAATTAAATCAGATTTCTTACTATGTTTATGTATCCTATCCCTAAAATCAGGTGGTTTATACTGGAGCAAGGAGAAATTTCTAACTCTTAATGATACACTTAAAGTTCATTTCTTTCGATTGTGAAAGCTTTTGAGTTTAAGCCTGCATATTGAAAGATTCATTCAAATATCTGTGGCTGCTTTCAAATTTTATATATACCATATTGAAGTCAATGGCACAAATTAATTCTGCTTCAATACTATTCTTTCTAAAATCTCATATTTCCAAAATACTTTATTTTGGTTGTCAGATAGCTTAGAACCTCATGAATGTGTTGGGAAATAAATGGAAAGTACTTTAAAACATTTAGGTCTTTGCTGTTTTATTGGGTAATGAATCAAAATAAATGATGAAGGAAAATGTTAATGTTTTAGTATGAGGAAGCGAAGGTACATTATCTAAATAATATTCAGGAGCATGGCAAACTAAAAGACAGTAGGAAAAGATGAAAGCGTAAGATTGCCTCACATCTTAGATAATGTAGTTCTTCCACAAAAGCCCACTTTGTTACTGAGCTATCACCATTAAGAGAGATGAGGGGAAGCCTTTTTGTCCTGACTGTGACCATGTTTGTTCTTCAGCTTAGAAATAAAGAATGCACCGAATACTTTAGAAAAGGGATCAGACTACATTGTTCTTAAACATGACTCGTATGTAACTGCCTCTTCTAAAAACTGGAGAACCAAAATACAACACAAATTCCTGTTAAGGAGCTAAATTTAAAATATCTAAAAGTAGCTAATTCATTCAGCTATTTTCAACATTGACTTTATTCTCCTTTCTCTAAACTGTCTCCTGGTAGTGTTCGCTTCTGCAGCACATATACTAAACTCTCCTGGTTGGCAGGTTCCAAGATGAAAGATGCGTCCTATTTAGCAGTTGATTAATCTTAGAAAGTTCTAGTACTAACTTATGCAGTGAGGACTTTTTGCTAAAGTGAGAAATTATGTATTTGCTTCTTACAATATATATGGACATAGTAAAAATTAAAACTCCAAAAAGTGCAAAAAGAAAAGGAAAAATTGAAGTCTCACAATTCTATCTTCTCCATCTCATCACAATCTCTTCTCCCAAAAATAACCACTGTTGTTTCTTGTATATCCTTCCAGGAAAAAACAATGCATTTACAAACATGGGTATATTTGTTTTTTAAATTTACATAAAAGGAATGGCAATTCATATGCTGCTCCCTGTTATCAATCACCAGTGTCTATGAGATAGGGCCTTGCAAAACATGGAACATAGCAGATCATGCAGCACAATGTATCCCCAACCAGAACCAAGGAAGTTTACTAAGAGCCAAGAATTTGACCTCTAAAGTACTTGATAAAAGTAGTCAGAGCAGACAGGCCTACTTACCTGGAAACCAGTACTGGGCTTTTTTGAGTCTTTTAAAAATCTTTTTGAGTGGACCATTAAGGTTCTAGTATTTGAATATCGAAAACCTGGGAACCATAGCATTAAAGTCACTTGTAGATCATTCCACTAGTAAAGACTGCCTAAGTGTGAAGTGAGTGATAATAGAGCTTCAGTGCTTTTAGAGAAATAATACTGCTATGAACATCTTTGTCACTGTGGCTCTTTCAGTACTCCGTTTTCTTAATACATTCTAAGAAATAGATTTCTTGAAGCAAAGAGAATGATTTTAAGCCTCTAAATGCCCACTGCCAAATGGTTCTCTGAGAGTATATGCAAGTTTACCTTGCCATAAGCTTATGAAGGAATGATTTTCACTTAATTCTCTCAAGCATTAGATAACATTCCATATTTTTAAATCTGCAAATTTAAGAGGTAAATTATGTGTCATCATTGTTTGCTTCAACTTGCATTACCTTCATTTTTTTCCTTATATTTACTAGGGTTTTTTCTTTTCCTTTCAAATGATTTGTTCTAGCTTATTGCCCATTTACCTATTGGAATCTCAGTGTCCTTATAAATCTTTATGGTCTCTATGTATTAAAGATGTTAACTCATATTGATTATAAGTCGTTCAGCAAATAATTTTTCCCAGTGTTTCAATTTTTTGTGTATTGATATTCTGTAACTTTTTAAGCTTGGAAAGGTCTCTTCCTCTTGTACAGTTTAATATTCAGCTTTATTTTTTTACTGTTTTTTTATCTATTGGGTTTCTTTTTTTTAATTTCCTGAATTCCATCTAGAATTAGAATTTCTTTTCTCTAATAGGGTTATTTTGAGTCTGTTCTTCTGTTCCATTGATCTGGTTGTTTTTGTGTTGGTTTTACTTGTAGGTTTATATAATATCTCATGGTGCTAGTTTTACTACTTCACTCCCTTCTGTTTCCTTTCTTAAAAAATAAAAGGTTTAATAATTAGAATTACATACAGTAAACACATTGAACATTAAAAGAGAAGAATGAACATTCTTCCTTCTACCCTTTGCCATTGATTTCTTGATTTGTTTCCCTAGTAGTCATCAAACTTTAGGGAGTGCATTTGCATCTATACTTAGCTTCGTAGAACTTCTCAGGTTCTATGTACCTAAATCTTCAAGATTGCCAAGATTTCCTTCAAACCCTTACCTTCTATTCATACCTCCCCAATTGTATTTTTCTCTTAAAAAGTTTTTTTTTCTGATTAGAAAAGTACTAAATGCCTATTGTAGAAAGTTTAGAAAAAAACAAAAAAAATTTTTTTTAATTTTTATTTATGACAGTCACAGAGAGAGAGAGAGAGGCAGAGACACAGGCAGAGGGAGAAGCAGGCTCCATGCACCAGGAGCCCGATGTGGGATTCGATCCCGGGTCTCCAGGATCGCGCCCTGGGCCAAAGGCAGGCGCCAAACCGCTGCGCCACCCAGGGATCCCAGAAAAAAACAAAATTCGGAAGAACAGCATAATTTCTTATAATTTCACATCTGTTAGCAGCCACATTTTGGTGTTTTTTTTACTATACAATCAATTTTAATGTACTTAAACAAAATTGGGATTATACTTTACCTGATTTTATCACTTTCTTCACATAATAGTCTATCATGATTGTCTATCAAATATTTATTTTGTGTTCCCAGCACTTGGCATGGTTGTTGCACATAGCAGTCCAATGTGAAATAGGAATAGTAATCAATCCTCAAGCTGCCAGTGGCAGTGGCCCTATTAATAATAATTAACATTAATAACATTCATTCATACTTAACATTAATTGGGTGTGTCACAACATATAACCTGTGTAATCCTCAAGATTGTATGAGAAAACCCCAAGAGTAACAACACTATTATTTTCTCATTTAACCAATGAAGAACTGTAGCATCAAGTAGTTTAATTTCCCTCAGGCTCCTTCATAGGAAGTGATAGGATATGGTCCTAGGCTTTTTACTCTTTACCAATCCTTACACTAAATTACCCCTTAGTGTGCTGACCCAGAGACATTTCGTGCACTAACCCTTTTTGTGAATCCTGTAGGGCTCTATTCTCTCGCAAGGTCTTTTGTGTACTATCGGAGTTCATCAAAGCATGGCTTTGTAGTACAGCTATGTCTGTGCTGCCTATCTGCACTAATAGAGCAGCTAAAACACATACTAAATCACATTCCATTCCATTTTACAAAAACATTCTGTTCAAGGTTTCTCAAACATTCTGTGGTTTCAATCATTCTCAGGATAATGTCATTTTGATCCATCTGCAGATTTCTCCATGGTAACAATCTTTATCCATTCAGTATCTTAAAATCCCCTTGAATGTGTTTAGTATGTATAACTTTCTTTTTTTAAGATTTTACTTTGTGACTGGATCATACTCCAAAGGAAAGGGAAAATAAGTGCATATTTAGTGGTTAAAAATATGTTAGTGATATATTATTCTGAAGTCCACAGATTATGTCTGTCTTGGCACTTTGTTTGCAACCTGTCTTTTTTTTTTTTCTTTGACTCACGATTGTGGTCTGATTTGCGTTTCAAAATACTATATGTTGAAAGCAAGGACTATAAATCTGCTTGCATTTTTGTCGTGTTTTTTTTTTTTTTTGCAAGGATTTTAAAACTGAAATCTTCTTTTGAAGTTTTATAAAACAATCTGATGAGAAAACTGGTCTTGAAAAGATTTAACTTGTTTTATGAGGAAATAATTTCCCAAAACTTGATCAGAGACTTAAAAAGAATCTGCTTTATAGGAAAGGGATGTCACAAGGATAAATAGTTGCTGAATCTATTATGAATAATATTTTTCAAAAGGTTAAGAATAGAGAATGACAGTTCCTTATGAAAGGAGAGGGGTTGGGGTGCTCATGAGGCCCAGAATATATAAAAATAAAACCAGTTATAGAGTATAAAGGGAATGACTTTTATAGACAAAGTAAGCTCTTTGGAGTAAAGAGGAAAATGTAACTCTTAAAAAGGATGAAGGATGAGGAAGATGATAGAGGAAAATAGAACAAGGAAGAAACTAGCCTGTCATTCTCAGTGCCCTTTAAAATGTATTTTGGAAAAAAAACAAAAACAAAAACAAAAAAAAATGTATTTTGGTAGGAAGTAAAATGGACCACCAGCACAGAATCCTTGTGCCCTCTATACTTAGCACTTTATTAGCACTTCTGTGGTTACATCATTGAAGATCTTGGAGTAGTTAGCACAGTGCCTTTGCCTGGAGAATATACTTGTTATTGAATGAATGTTGAAAGAGATCTGAAGTTACTTGAAATTTGTTTAATCAGTGCAATGACAAAATAATTATCTATAATATTTTTTTGATTTTCCTATGTTCGCATGTTAAAAGCCTTTTTGTTACTCGTAGTGGGAACTTAGGTTTCTTTAAAGCTTGTCAACAGTATGAGTATTTGGGCTGCGGAAGCTGGATACGCATGTGTACGTGCCTGATAAGTATAGTAAATTTTGGCTCAATTTTAAAGTAGAGCAACATTTTTCTTCTTTGTAAAACCTGAAGTAGCATGTCCTGAATACACTTGTGTTCTTTTGTCTTCTTCAGGGAAGCAGTGTTTCTTAGTCCTACGTCAACAACAGTTTAATGTCCAGGCGCTCGTGGCAGTGGGAGACCATGCAAGCAAGCAGATGGTTAAATTTGCTGCCAAGTAAGTAAGCAATTATATCCTGTTGTCAGAATAAACAATGGTGGGAACCAAGACTCCCAGGGGTTTGGACCATTTTCATACATTAACATCAATGCTTCGTTTGTTTAAAAATGTAGTTATTTAAATTGTCAGTTCAGTATTGCTGAATACATTAAACTTACAAAAGAGAAAATATGGAACACAGGCTTGAAATTCATTTGGAACTGCTGAAGCAGCACTCTCTACAGACAAGTCACATTTACTTTCAAGTAGAGTAACAAAAAGCCTGGCAGCCTCAACATAGCAAAGCAACTTTATTTTGTTGTGTGTGTTGAGCTTCATGTCCTCTCTCCCTCCCCCAGTTTGAGATTTGCATATTAAGCAACAAGTTTTCTAACTGAAAAATAAAAGCACATAAAATAAGGGTGTCATTTTGCAAATGATTCCCCCCTAAAGGAAGTAAAAGAAATGTCATACCGTGTTTCAGCTTTTAACTTTGACATCAAAAGGGTTAAAAAAAAAAAAAGTAAAATCACCTCTCACCACCCCCAAAGTCTTGCTGTCTGGCTCAGAGTTCCTGTAGAAATGCATTGTTTTGTTAAGTTTGCAAGAGGCAGGATATAGAGATAGTGTAGTGCTTGTGCATGCTGTAGCTGTAAGGTAATGATAGTTGGTAATGTGACTAGTTCTGTTTGTTTTTCTCATTTTAATCAATTTTATTTCCATGATAATCAAAGAAGACTTGGAAAAATGGACAATCTATATTTTAAGTAATAGCATACTTCATAAGCATAAATGTTTTTTAAAAGAAATTAAATTTGGGATAAATACATTTTTCTATTGATTCTTGTCTGTTCTTTAAATGATACTTTCAAAGATGAGTGAATATAAATAGAATTATCAATTTTAGAACTAAAAGACAATCTGATTTAACATCCTAATTTATATTTGGGCCCTCCCTGACTTCCTTATATAGTGTTTTACATGTAGTAGATGCTCAGTAACTTGGGGAGGGTTTAGAGATTTATTTATCAAATTTAGTTTTATTATATCACAGCAATATCTGTACTCTGGTTTAAAAATTGCAGTGCCACTAATTATATCAGTATACTGATGACTCACTAGGATTTGTATTATTGGTACAGTAGCCCCACCTCACCCTTTCTCCCAGTCCCACTACTCAGAAACTTCCATCTCTTCTATCTATATCTTTTAGTGATCAGGTTTGCTCTTTTCTTTTAAGATTTTATGTATTTGAGAGAGAGAGAGAAGGAGAAAGAGACAAGTTGGGGGAGAACATGAGCAGCAAGGAGAGGTAGAGGGAAAAGCAGACTCCTCACTTAGCTGGGAGCCTGACTTGGGCTCAGCACGGGATTCCATCCCAGGACCTTCAGATCATGACCTGAGCCAAAGGCAGACACTTGACCGACTGAGCCACCCAGGTGCCTCTAGGTTTACTGTTTTCATCTCATGGTCTATAAGGGTATGTTCTTGTGGGGTACATTGTCAGCTAGCTTTTTAAGGTCAGTCTGTATCCTGTGAAGTGGGACGTAAATAACCTTGATCCCTAGAAATAAACTTTCCACACAGCCTTCTATAAATAGAGCCCCTGGAAATCGTAGATATATAGGCCAAATTATATATATTTTTTTTTATAATAAATTTATTTTTTATTGGTGTTCAATTTGCCAACATACAGAATAACACCCAGTGCTCATCCCGTCAAGTCCCCCCCTCAGTGCCCATCACCCAGTCACCCCCACCCCCCGCCCTCCTCCCCTTCCACCACCCCTAGTTTGTTTCCCAGAGTTAGGAGTCTTTATGTTCTGTCTCCCTTTCTGATATTTCCCACACATTTCTTCTCCCTTCCCTTATATTCCCTTTCACTATTATATTCCCCAAATGAATGAGAACATATAATGTTTGTCCTCCTCCGATTGACTTACTTCACTCAGCATAACACCTTCCAGTTCCATCCACGTTGAAGCAAATGGTGTGTATTTGTCGTTTCTAATGGCTGAGAAATATTCCATTGTATACATAAACCACATCTTCTTTATCCATTCATCTTTCGATGGACACCGAGGCTCCTTCCACAGTTTGGCTATTGTGGACATTGCTGCTATAAACATCGGGGTGCAGGTGTCCCGGCGTTTCATTGCATCTGTATCTTTGGGGTAAATCCCCAGCAGTGCAATTAATTGCTGGGTCGTAGGGCAGGTCTATTTTTAACTCTTTGAGGAACCTCCACACAGTTTTCCAGAGTGGCTGCACCAGTTCACATTCCCACCAACAGTGTAAGAGGGTTCCCTTTTCTCCGCATCCTCTCCAACATTTGTTGTTTCCTGCCTTGTTAATTTTCCCCATTCTCACTGGTGTGAGGTGGTATCTCATTGTGGTTTTGATTTGTATTTCCCTGATGGCAAGTGATGCAGAGCATTTTCTCATGTGCATGTTGGCCATGTCTATGTCTTCCTCTGTGAGATTTCTCTTCATGTCTTTTGCCAAATTATATTTAATATACTGAAGAATACTGGGAAAAAGTCCACTTCAAATCAACAAATAACCTTTATGGCTTTTGTCTTTTATGTATTAAATTGGTTCTGAAAACTAATATATGAAGCTGACAGTTTTTATATAGAATGTGTGTTTCCATTAAATTGCATTATAACCTTAGTCTTAAATTCCTAAAGAAAATAATCTAGTCTAAAAATCTTTTGAAATTCCCACTTACCCTTAATATTTACTGAGAGACATTCTACTGACAGAAGGACAATGAGTTCATTTGATGTCTTCAGAAGTAAACACTTTGAAGTAGTCCACAAATAGTTATTTCTTATATTTTGGATCTTCTCAAACTTCTGGCACTTAACTAATATCAATTGACCATATCAGAGATCAACCAAAGCTTACTAAGCTAGCAGAGCTACTTGCAAATGGTCTCCCAAATAGAACTTAGTTCACTAATGTCCTCCTCATAATATATAAATTAGAGTTTTGTATAAATGATATAGATGTGATCTTTTTTTTAGACAAGGCAAGAATTTAGCCTGGATTTCATAATCCTGAAGTAGGTAGAACTCAAGATCTAGATGTAATTCAGCTTAACAATTAAATTGTGGCTTGGATTTTTGTTTTGTTTTGTTTTTGTTTTTTAAGCAAAGAACATGTATCTATTTTTAGTCTCCTCCTCAAAAAATGGACTTTATATAATTAGTAATGTGTGGGAAAAGATGGTTTCATAATAGAGCTTTTGCAAATTATAAAGCCTTTGACTGGCTATATACAAGTGAACGAAGCCAACTTTTTACAATAGGCTTAACATGTGGTACTTAGGTTAATTATTTAACTTTTGGCACTACTCATACGTTAAGGTATCTAGCCTGAGTAATTAAGAGTGTGTTAATAACTTTGCTACCTTGTGAAAGAGGAAAATTCTCATGACTAAGACTCTCTGTGGTAAAATACGATGTTTTTTTTTAAATTGAAGTATGGTTGGCACACAATGTTACATTAGTTTCAGGTGTACAACATGGTGATTCAGGAACTCTATATAATTATACTATGCTCACCACCAAGTGTAGCTACCATCTGTCACCATACAGTGCTACTACAATACCGTTGACTATATTCCCTATGGTGTACTTTTCATCTCTGTGACTTATTTATTCCATAACTGGAACCTGTATCTCTTTCATCTTTTTTTGCCCATCCTCCCATTCACCCTCCCCTTGGCAACTACCAGCTTGTTCTCTGTACTTGGGGATCTATCTCTGCTTCTTTTCTTTAATCATTTGTTTTGTTTTTAGATTCCATGTTATAAGTGAAATCATACGGTATTTGTCTTTGACTTACTTCACTTAAGCATAATAACCCCTCTAACGTTCATCCATGTAAAAATGATGATTTTTAAAATTTTTGTGGTTCGTTGATAATTTTCTTAGGAACATAATTTCATGCCCCTGATAGGTCAGTCCGCTTGTCTTTTTTATGTGCCTTTAGACTGTACTTCTCAGGTAGTACTGAAATCCTGATGTTTCTCGGTAATAGAAATCTAAGGCACATGTTGTTTCTGACAGAAAGCCAGTAGTATGATCTTATATTCAAAGTGCCAATTTTTAAAAAGGAAAATCAAGAACAGAAAAATTTTACTTTGAGATTACCTGCTCTTTTCATGTAATAAATCCAATAAGGTTGTAGTATGAATTCTAAAGAACTTTCAGGATTTTTTTAGAAAAAAGTTGTAATTTTTTTCCTTCATCTTTTAAAATCCTTTTCTTAAAAATTATCTTTATGCCTAGAATCTTTATGGCTAAAATAAACTTTTATTTAAAATGAGTTCATTGGCTCTATTATGAAAACAAAGATTAAGGTAGCTGTCATACATTAATCTTTAAGGTTACTTGTTCTGGCAGTGCTGTCTGGTGAGCTGGCATTTCTGTAAAACAGGAATCTAACGTGTGAGGTTATTGTTAAATCATAAATAACGTTAAAAAGAAATTACTTGACATTAACAGCTGATAAGTAAGAATTTTTATAACTTGCTGTGATCTAATTATACTCATATTATTTTTATACCATACTGCAAAAACCTTAACTTAAGCTCACATAGACTTTTTATGTTCTTAAGCACGAAGAATAATTTTCAGATATGTCACTAGAATGATAGTAATCATATAGTTATTTTACAAAAATTTTGGGGGGAGTAAAGTTTTCTTTTTTGTCTCTCCAGATGAGTTTTCTAAGGCATTTGGCTTGTTTTTTGTTGTTACTCTCTTTTAAGTGTTGTTCTTTGTAATTTCTGCCATATGTTGAGTTGGAACAAAATAGTCCAATCATTTATTAAACTTCGTATTTATTGAGAGATACAAGCTGTTTTTGCTTCTCCTTAAGTCTATATTTGCCAGAAGTTTATTTTCAAGTGGTATTTTTAACTAAAATCTTTAATGGATTTCTATTTCCAACCATGTGCAAGATTACTTCTGCCTACTGATTGCCTCACCATAATATTATTTCCCACTACTTTGCCATATACACTCTTCATATTGGGCACATTCTCTGTCTGCTCTGACCTCTCTTCCTCTTACTTTAAAGGTTTTGCTTTTATTCGTTGAATCTTCATTCTTCATCATTTAGCTTAAGCCCATGTCACTGATCATCCTCATTCACTGATTTCTCTTTTCATTTCTTTGAGTTCCATAGACATGTTCTTAGGAGGCTGAAAGTTTTTTGTTTTTTTTTTTTAATTTAGTATACATTTTGATGATTATCTTGAAGTTATAAAAGGTATTTTTCCATGTTATTTTAAAGGCCTAACTTCTAACAGAGAACTGCTGTGTACTTTTCATGCAGCATTTACCGTCATATTTACAGTTGTGTTCATGCCAGCTGAAGGCAGACGACCGCCATCTTCTGTACTAATGATGATTTCCCTGTAGTTTGAATAGCAACACATGCTGAGAACAATTTGGGTTACTAGTTGGCATTTGATATTAAGAGGCATCGTTGGGCAGCCTGGGTGGCTCAGCAGTTTAGCGCCGCCTTCTGCCCAGGGTGTGGTCCTGGAGACCTGGGATCAGGTCCCACATCGGGCTCCCTTCATGGAATGGAGCCTGCTTCTCCCTCTGCCTGTGTCTCTGCCTCTCTCTCTCTGGGTCACTCATGAATAAATAAATAAAATCTTAAAAAAAATAAAATAAAAAGGCCTCCTGAACTTTTAAAAGCCTGTGCTATTCCAGCAGATTTATTGAATCCTATTTTTTGTCTCTATAGGAGCAGCACATCACTAATAATATAATAGTTCCCATGCAAGGAAAAAATGTTTCTGTTTCTATTTCTAGTAGTTCTCAGATTAGATACCTGTTTGACTCAAATTTCAGTTAACAGTGCTATATCATTAACTTTCACATGAACAAGATAGTTTTAAAAATAATCAACTGAAACCTTATATAAATTGTCATTCTTGGATTGCTGTTTGCAGTATTTGGGTCAATTAGAGGTCTAATTGTCCTAAATTAACCTCAGACTTAACATTTTATGTAATTGTGAGCAGACAGTCTTCACATTACTGGTAATAAAGTAAAAATACGTAAACATTAAATATAGAACTGGATCTGAGAATATAACTATACAGTAAACCAAATGACAGCAATTTAGTTTTAGCAGACTTTAATATCTTTGAATTTTGTTATTTTTAGTATTTGCTTTCATTTTCCTTTAAAATTCATTTTGATTTAAAATTAAGGGCTGTACACAATGGAAAACAGTATAGAGGTTCCTCGAAAAGTTAAATATAGAACTACCCCATAATCTAGCAATTGCACTAGTAGGTATTTACTCAAAGAATACAAAAATACTAATTCAAAAGGATACTTGTGCCCTAATATTTATAGCAGCATTATCTACAATAGCCAAATTATGGAAACAAACTAAGTGTCCATTGATTGGTGAATGGATAAAGAAGATAATAGTGTGTGTGTGTGTGTGTGTATGTGTGTGTGTATATACATATACATACACACAGGCATGTGTATATATGTATATATAATGTACATATTTTATATATTTATACATACAATGGAATATTACTCAGCCATAAATAAAGAATGAACTCTTGCCGTTTGCAACAATATGGTTGGAGCTAGATAGTATTTTGCTAATTGAAATAAGTCAGAGAAAGACAAATATTATTTCATTCATGTGGAATTTAAGAAACAAACCAGCAAAGGGAAGAAAAGGGGAAGGGAGCAAAACAAGAAACAGACTCTTATCTATAGAGAACAGAGTGATGGTTACCAGAGAGTAGGTGAGTAGGGGGGATGAATGAAATAAGTGATAGTGGATTAAGGAGTACACTTGTGATGAGCATTGGATGATTTATGGAAATGTTGAATCACTATATTGTATTCCTGAAACTAATATTGTGCTGTAAACTAACTAGAATTTAAATTAAAATTTAAAACAAATAGAATAAAGTTAAGGGCTATAAGCCTATGGCATTCATACTACTTTTATATTTGTAGGTATTTAAGTAACATGATAACACCAGTTAAAGTGGGTCCTTGACATTATTTATACCATGTAAAAGTTTGAGAACCAGTGGTCTGTGCCATATTGAGCTTAATTTTTTACTAAGCTTATTTTGAATTCATTATTGGAGTTTTGGTGAAGACAAAGGAGTTCACAAAACAAGTCATCATACAACTACTAGAATGATTTAAACCATTCATTTTTACAAAACAAAAACAAAACGAAATACAGATTTTTATTATCAAAAGGTGGCTTATTTTTTTAGCTACTTATATAATTAATACTTTTTGGATACTATTTTGATTTAACTGGCAAATATAGGTTTTCTTATGTTTGGGAATTTTGAATTCTTTGCCTCAATGAATTCTATATTTAATTTGCATCGTTGATGCACTTTGTGTTGGTGTATTACTTGAAAAAATAGTGTGTAGCAACTTTTTAACCTATCCTTTTTTTTTTTAACTAATTCTTTATTACACCTTTCCCAAGATGTACAGATTATTCATTTGAATATGGGTGGTTATGTAGATCTATGGGCCACACTTCTTATTGAGTATATTAAGAGTCAACACATAATTTTTGACAACCAGAAAGCTAACAAATTTGCTGCCGGTTTTGCCGTAAACCTTTAATACTCAAGTTTCTAGAAGTATTAAAATTGTAATAGTTTTTGTTGATACTAGAATATGTAAACATGCCCCCAAGAAAGCTTCAAATAGTGTCTGTTTCACCATTATTGATTTTACGGGGGAGGAATGAGGGTAAATAGGAATAAAATGGGAGTAGTTTTTTAAAATTTGAGCTGATGACTACCTAATATTGTAATGAGTCTTTACCTAGCTTTCACCAATTCCTAGGTTTATCCCTACTATTAACAAATAACAGTCAACATATATTCATATATAGGATTTTTTGACATATTTTAGGCCTTACTATGACAAGCTAGTTTGATAGAAGCACTTTGAGGGGCTTGAGTATGTGGTACCTAAAATGTGAAATAAAAGGTAAAACCACTGTTCACACAAAGGTTATATAGCTAACCTTCCATCATTATCTTGGATGTGTTGAGTAGATTATATGAGTAATGATTGCGTACTCTTCAGTGGCCTCTGTTACCTGGTGACATATATTTCCTAGATGAAAGGTCTGGGGATCGAGTCCTACACCAAGCTCCTGCAGGGAGCCTGCTTCTTTCTCTGCCTATGTCTCTGCCTCTCTCTTTCTCTCTCATGAATAAACGAATAAAATCTTTTTTAAAAAATTACTTCAGAGTTTCTAGTTTGAGATATTATGTGGAAATGACACCATCAATCTGGACTAAATTCCCAGGAGGGGCTGGGACTAAACACAATCCACTCTCTGGAGCTGTGACGGGCTCACCTTCTCTTAGAGCAGATAAAGTGGATCCTGAATGGGGGTGGGGCTCTGTTAGCCATGAAGAAAAGGAAAGTGAATTTGAATAGGCAGCTGTCAGTATCACCTAAGTTCATCTATGCTAAGCAAATTGGAGAGAAGTTCAGCCTTTGGAATTATGAAGAGTCTAAAGACTGAATGAAATAGGTTGTTTTACTCAAAGCCATTTTATTTTTCTGGCTGACATTATTCCTCTCATTTCAAGTCATCTCACTCTAAATGTTTTTTGGTGTTCATTTGGAATAGATTGGCCTTAAAATTCCTTACTTCTCCTCCAATAGCTTCACTATTAATTTTAATAACTCACTCCTCTGGCTACCACTTGGATTTTTTTTGCTTCTTAGAACTTAATTTTAAACTCCAGTGGCAATTTTCTCTAACCGTAATTTCCAGCTTTTTGCCTATCATATGCCTCCTAATATTCTATTGGACCTTATCAAGACTTCTGGTCTTTTTACCAGTCTCCCCTTTTGCCCTACTTTTCTGTCCTCTTCTGACCTCATGCAACCCAGTTCCATTCTCAGAACTACTCTCACGCATCCCTGCCCACTGTTCCCCTTCTCTTTGTTACTTTTGCCCTGCAAATACTCTGCAAACTATCCAGCCTCATAGACTCCTGATCCTAAAATCTAACTCCAAGATTAAGGAGTATATTGTATATTTGTGGCACAAGAATTGATTTTTATTCCTAAACCAGGCCTAGTGAAATGTATTCTACTTTATAATAAAAATAGAGATTTGTAGGCTGCCCTTGTTTTTATTGTTTGACTGAACTCTTCAGTATCTCATTCCTCTTGATCCTTTGGTTTCTAACTATGATTGTACTTAGAAAAGAAAAATTTAGAAAACACTATGACTTCTATTGTTTCATATATCATTAGCCTTGTATTCTGACTAAAAATAGCACATGAACAACAACATATAAATTCTGGTGGATTTTGTTACTTACTTAAATGAAGCAAAAATCCTTACTTATAGATGTTTTTAGCTTACTTTAGAAATATGAGGACCAGCGAAGCATGAGGTAATTCAAATGCATATTTACTAATACATTCACTTTGGGAAGGTAGTAGCTCAGTTAGTAAGTCAGCTAACCACCCCTTCTGCTAGAGTCTTTGGTTTGGAAAATAGCATGCTTAGAAATATGTCCATGAGAAAAAGGCCATTTCTGATCCACAGTTAATTTTCATTCTGTCTCAGATCAGTTCTTGTATGTGAAATGCTTGCAATTATCTTTAGTACTGGAGGAGTGCCTAAGGACTACTAATTTATTCTCAAGGTGTTTCCATTTTGAATAGTGCTACCCTAAGAGACTGGACATTTAAAACATGTGAACTCCTACACAACAAAGTGGCAGAAATAATGGTATTTATATGTTAATTCCATGAGGCCCTACATTTAACTCTATTCCCTCTGGCCATATACCAGGTGGAAAAAAGCAAAGACTCCACTATTAAAAATATCAAATCAGATAGTCCCAGCTGAGGTTTCCCAATCATTTAAAAGGCAAAATATGAGGTCAGTTTTAATATCTTAAGTGGATAACTATCTTAGCATTTACTTTAGATATTAAATCTGAGGTGCTTATCTTTGCTTTACTAACTAGATTGTACCGCTAGCAGTTTCTAGCTTTTGAGTGTATTCTTAAGAGCAACATTTGCACTTAATGTGGGGTCAGTTGTTTTCCCCACTTATCTTTCCTAGGAATTTCCAATTCATCAATATACTAATCTGAAAAGTTGACTCACTAATTGGATTTAAGTGCCACAGGACTCAACACATTATTTTAATCAATTTGTTGGAAAGATCAATTTTCTCATGGTTGAATGCATATAAAAATGAAGCAACTAAATGAGTTACATAGAAAGGTTGGCACATCTCATTCCCTAGAGATCTTTAAGAAGAGGTTCTTAATTGAGTATCCAAAATGGTTTGTGGTCCTTAAATGAAATTTGTCTGGAAGCAGGAAGATGGGATACCTATCCAGGCCTGTGTTTCTGGATCTCCATCTTATGTTGACATTAACTTTCCAATATTTAGTAGCTAGTGTTGGAGTTGAGGCAAGAAGTCATCTCTTCTTTTTAAAATTATTTTTTATTTAGTGCCATATTAAAGAAGTGAACAGAGGGCACCTGGGTGCCTCAGTTGGTTAAGCATCTATCTGCCTTCTACTAGTCTGCTTTCTACTGGGGTCATGATCCCAGGGTCCTCTCCTTCTCCCTTTGCCTGCTGCTCCCCCTGCATGTGCTTGCACTCTCTGTCAAATAAATAAATGAAATCTTAATTAAAAAAAAAAAAAAGTAATGAACAGAGTAGTCCTGTGTTAGTTAGGGTTGAGTTTTGTAAAGACAAAATTATTTTAAAGGTAACCCGTAGAGGCCTTTTTGTATTGACTACTATTAAGGACTACAGTGAATGTAAACAGTGTATAAAGTTTCAAGCTATGTTGAGGGGGAGGAGCAGCAAGTTTAAGGTACAAGTGGCTAAGTGATCTGTAATATTTCCTTCAATGGTCTTAGTTCCATTTTTTTCTGGTTTAAAAATTTTGAGAAAAAAATAAAGTTTCGAGCTAAAGTTATAGTGACTACTATAAAATGCTACAGTTAATTTGAATATTTTGTTATTTGTGCTATTGTAACATCCCTCTTCCAACCCAGCATAAAGATGTTTGGATCCTGAGAAAAAAGACTCTTTCAGACTGTTGGTTGTATACATACATGTTTTATTTTCTTTTTCTTCATATTAGTCATTGTGGTTAAGTGATTTATTGGTAGCTATTGAGTTACCAGTATATTTTTCATTCTGTAATGAGTCACCTAGCTACATACAAGTCTGTGCATTTTCTTTCCTTTCTAGATCTTTCATCTAAAAATAGGTATTTTATTTAGTTGGTAAGTTGAAATTTCAGTTTGTTAAATTAACTTTTGAAATTGTAAAATATCACAATAATACTCAGAAGAAATCTCACTGATTTAGAAAACTTGTTTAGCACCTCCTCTGGTCCAGACACTCTGCTGAGCTTGGGTATACCATGACACATGTATCACATAAGAAACTTAATTTGGGGAGAAAGCAAAATAGATTAACAACTGTGTGCAAAGACATGCTACAAGTGCTGTGGTAGAAGTGTCTCTGTATCATGTATAGTCGAGGCCCAGAGGGAATGGGCATTGGGTGCTTCTTGAGCATGAGCATGATGTGGATAATAAGTTGGTGAATATTGTATTGCCGTGATTTGCAACTCTTTGAAAAACTAACTGTACATAGATGATTTATACTTCTTTGTTGGAGTAAGATACTTATCTATTGGAGGAGAAACAGAACTTCTATATTTGATCCTGTCCAGTTCAACATTTGTATTGAAAACTTTTATAAAGATGTGCTTTTTTTTTTTTTTAAAGATTTTGTTTATTTATTCATGAGAGACAGAGAGAGAGAGAGAAGCAGAGACACAGGCAGAGGGAGAGAAGCAGAGAGAGAGAGAGAGGCAGAGACATAGGCAGAGGGAGAAGCAGGCTCCATACAGGGAGCCTGATATGGGACCCGATCACAGGACTCCAGGATCATGTTCTGGGTCGAAGGCAGGCGCTAAGCCACTGAGCCACCCAGGGATCCCCCAAGATGTGCTTTTAAAGGTAGGTCTAAAATCTGTCAGAAATTCTCAGGCAGTTTATGGGATTTTTTTTTAAGCTTTACTTCTTTATTATTAGAGACAGAGAAGAGTGAAGGGGGAGGGACAAAGGGAGAGGAAGAGAGAAAAAAAATCTCAAGTAGATTCCCTGCTGAGCATTGGGGAGCATCTCCCCAATGCGGGCTCAATCTCACAATGCTGAGATCATGACCTAAACCAAAATCAAAAGTCCGATGCTTAACTGACTGAGCTACTCAGGTACCCTGGGATTAATTTCTAAGTTAAATATAACTTTAACAACATCATATTGTTTTATACAAAGATTCTGAGGAACTTCTATTGAGGGTGGCATTAAAAGCAGGACATTGGGGATCCCTGGGTGGCTCAGCGGTTTAGCGCCTGCCTTCGGCCCAGGGCATAATCCCAGAGACCCGGAATCAAGTCCCACATCAGTCTCCCTGCATGGAACCTGCTTCTCTCCCTGCCTGTGTCTCTGCGCCTCTCTCTCTCTCTCTCTCTCTCTTGAATAAATAAATAAATAAAATCTTTAAAAAAAAAAAAAGGACATCAAGATGCATCGTTGTTACAGGAAGATAGTATGATGCTTGAGCCTTTGAAAACTATTTGTGAAGGGCCTGTTATTTCCAGTTGCTTTCACATAAACTGCAAAGGAGTCTGGCAGGTCATGAGCTTCTAAGAATGAGAATGTATTTCAGAGTGAACTGATGATGCATTCTGGAGTATTTAAAATTCGGTGCTAATTTGTGAGTGTAACAGAACAGTCTAGTACAGTAATCAATACATGATCTTACTACTGTATGACCTTAGGCTACTTACTTGACCTCTTACAGAGTCTCAATTTTCTCAACCATAAAATGGTGGACATATCAATCTTGTAGGCCTTTGAGAAGTTTAAGTGAAATGGTATATGTGTAAAGCACCTCATACAAGAACTGGAACATAAAAGGAAATTGGTAAGTCATATGGGAATAATAATACTTCGGGTATTTATATATATTAAGATCATTTTTGTTTGAGCTGTAAACCTAAAACTCTTGCTTCAACATTAAAAAAATACAGAGGAAAGTGAACAAAACTACTGTAGAAGGACAACCCAAATTTACGAAGCATTCTCTATTTTTTACAAAGAAAAAATCTGGAGGAGTATAGACAGTGCTTATAGGAAGAAGGGGTTGGGCATGTGATGGGAGAGTTTTAAATGATTAATTAACATTAGAATTTATAATAATAAATATATTTTGTAATAAAAAAATAAGTTCTTGAAACAATATATTAAAAAACAGTGTTTCAAAAATAACTTTATAGCAACCCTGCCATTTTCCATCCCTCACTAACAAGGTGCAGTTGCTGAGTATAAATTGGAGGTAATTCTTTATTCTCCAAGAGAACTTGGCCAGAGTCAACAGTTGCCACTGGGACTCAGCAACAAGAGGTGGATAAAGTACTTCTTTCCCAGATCCATTTCTCTACCATTTATATGCAAGATAGTAATCTCTTTGGAGTCATGTACTGTTAAATATTTTTTCACTTATGTGTTCTACAGAAATGAAACTTTCACTGGTGGCCTATAAATCACCTATTCCAACAACCTTTTCTCAGTGTTTATGATTCTTAGTCCCTATTCCAGTGTTCTTCACAGTGCAGTTTTGCTCAAGACTAACCATTGAGGGAAAGAAAGTAATTAAATTGCTATTTATTTCCCTTCCTTCCTTCCTTCCTTCCTTCCTTCCTTCCTTCCTTCCTTCCTTCCTTCCTTTTATTTAAAAAAGTGGGAAAGATTTTGAGTTTTTTGGTTGACCTTATGGTTCAATGGTTCAATGTTTATAGATAAACCCTGAGCCTATCACTTGGATTGCATCTCAGAAGGCCACATGTCATCTATTATATATGAGGTTTCTGAAGCAAGACTGCAGGATTCTAGTAACAAAAAGCTAACACTGGTACCCAAACTTACTCCCTTTGGCATATTGTAACCAATTGCAGTTTATTGTGCTTCATTTTGCTTTTTGGGACATTATATTTATATGTATTAAGATAAACTAAAAAGGAACAAGCAGCTTAACGGACTTTCTACTAAGAGACCACAGATTGAGGATATAATTTAAAATGTAAGGGACACCTGGGTGGCTCATTGGTTGAGTGTCTGCCTTTGGCTCAGGTCATGATCCCAGGGTCCTGGGATTGAGTCCTGCATCGGGCTCCCCAGAGGGAGCCTGCTTCTCCCTCTACCTATGTCTCTGCCTCTCTGTCTCTCATGAATAAATAAATAAAATCTTTAAAAAGTAAAACATAAGCACATATGAGAAAATGTTAATACTGACACTTCTACTCTTTTAGATCTTTGGATCAGCCACATTGTGCATGCTGTGTGTATGTGTGTGGGTGTGTATGTGAGAGAGAGAGATATATAATCTGATCATCTTGAGCAAGGTATCAATGTTCTTGAATTAGGAATTACCAGGAAGACTATAAAGTATGAATCTGCATTCGCTATTGCTAATTATGATGAACCTTATCCTCAGTTTATGTTTGCCTAAGGGTTATAATTATGTTTAGGATGTATATAATTTTAAAATAAATAAAATAGGGGTACCTGGGTGGCCTAGTCAATTAAACATCTGCCTTTGGCTCAGGTCATGATCTCAGGGTCCTGGGATCAAGCCCCACATCCCTGTTAAGCAGGGAGTCTGCTTCTCCTTCTCCCGTTGCTAGTACACACACATGCTCTCTCTCTCTCTCTCAAAATCTAAAGAATAAATATATACATATTGGGATATATACCCTCCAATTTTTTTTTACTGATAGAGTATATCAAATTATCAGAAATGTTTGGAGATAGTTTTCAACCTGTAGTTAATATATTAATTATATTTATCTGTATTAATCCTATATGTAAGATTAATCTCTATATGAACCCTATAACTGATATATTATTCTCTCCTTTTTGTTTTTTGGGTTTTTTTTTTTTAAGATTTTATTTATCTGACAGAACACAAGCAGGGGGAGCAGCAGGCAGAGGGAGAGGGAGAAGCAGGCTCCCCACTGAGCAGGGAACCCAATGTGGGAAGCTACCCAGGCATCCCTTTTCTCTCCTTTTTGAAACATGTGACTTTCTTGCATCTCTAATGCCACTCTCTCTTAATTTTTTGGGGTGGAGGAAGGTGTCTTCTTTTATTCTCTATACAGAGTTCTGTCATGGTCTTCCGCATTTCTTTTTTTTTTAATATTTTATTTATTTATTCATAGAGACAGAGAGAGAGGCAGACACACAAGCAGAGGGAGAGAAGCAGGCTCCATGCAGGGAGCCTCGCGTAAGACTCAATCCCGGGACCCCAAGATCATGCCCTGGGCCGAAGGCAGACGCTAAACTGCTGAGCCACCCAGGGATCCCCAGTCTTCAGCATTTCTGACAGGTAGTAAACAATAGTTATAAATGAGATTGACCCCTCAAAAGCTGTTTTATGTGACAAAACAGAGGTAATTTCAGATAAGTTGTTTGAAGATTGTTTTAGGCAGTGCTAATTTTGAAATGTATTTATAGTTCCTACCGTCTTTCCCTAAACACTTTAAAGAGTACAATAAATAAATAAATAGATAGATAGATAGATAGATAGATAGTACAGTATTCATTTGAATAGATAAATTCTGCTGTGTTTAACATTAAATCAAGCCTAATATTTTATAGTCAAATTTTGTATATCTTCTTAAAAATCTCTTCACAATGCATAATATACACTGGAGGTTTGCAAGTATGGTATGTAACAAATCTACTTTCACTTATTTCAGAGCCCTTCTTTAGGGTCAGATGATAGCTTTGAGCTCAAGCATTTTTTTTTTTTTTTTAAGTTTTTAAACTTAAAATTGTATTACTAGTCAGCTGTTGCAAAAAAAACTGTAACAGGCCATCTTAAATTCTGCAGTGTGGTAAGACTATCCACAGCCATCTACAGATTCAGTGCAATCTCTGCCAAAAATCCCAATGGTATTTTTTGCAGAAATAGAAAAATCCATCTTAAAACTCATATGGAATCTAGGGGGCCTGGAACAGCCAAAACGGTTGTGAAAAAAAGAACAGGGCAGCCCGGGTGGCTCAGCGGTTTAGCGCCGCCTTCAGTCCAGGGTGTGATCCTGGAGACCCAGGATCAAGTTCTACGTTGGGCTCCCTACATGGAGCCTGCTTCTCCCTCTGCCTGTGTCTGTGCCTCTCTCTCTGTGTTGTTCATGAATAAATAAATAAAAATCTTAAAAAAAAAAAAAAAAGTAACAAATGGACTCACACTCCCTGATTCCAAAACTTCCTACAAAGCTACAGTAATCAAAAGTATATGGTATTAGTATAAGGATAGACATATAAACTGACAGAATAAAAGAGAGAGCCTATAAATACACCCTGGCATAAATGGCCAATGAATTTTTGACAAGGGTACCAAGACCTTCTAATGGCCCAAAAGATGGTCTTTTCAACAAATGGTGCTGAGAAAACTGGATATCTGTATACCAAAGAATTTACCATACACCACATACATATAAAAATTAACTCAGGGGCACCTGGGTGGCTCAGTCGGTTAAGCATCTGCTTTTGGTTCAGGTCATGATCTGAGGGTACTGGGATCAAGCCCCACATCTTGGCTGCTTGCTCAGCAGGGAGCCTGTTTCTCCCTCTCCCTCTGCCTGCCACTCTCCTTTTGCTTGTGTGTGCTCTTCTCTCTCTCTCTCTCTCTCTCTCTCTCTCTCAAACAATTTTTTTAAAAAGGAAATTACCTCAAAATGAATCAATTACCTAAACATAAAAGCTGAAACCATAAAACTCTTGGAAGAAAACTACACCAGAAGCTTTAGACATTGGATTTCGCAGTGATTTGTTAGATATTAACACCAAAAGTAGAGGTGACAAAAGTAAAACTAGATTACTTTGACTTTTTTGAAAGTAAAACTCAAAGGGCAGTATTTAAGAGAGTGAAAAGAAAGACATGGAATAGGAGAAAATAATTGCAAATCATATATCTGATAAAGGATTAATATTTAGAATATATAAAAACTCTGATAACTTATAACAACAACCCAATTCTAAAATGGGCAAGGGACTTGAATAGACATTTCTCTAAAGAAGATATACAAATGGCCAATAAGCACATGAAAAGATGTTCAATATCATTAGTCATTTGGGAAATGCAGACCAAAACCACAATGAGAGGTCACTCCATGTCCATTAGGATGACTATTATCCCCTCTCCTAAAAAAAGGAAAAATAATGAGTGTTGGTGATGTAGAGAAATTGGGACCCTCATGTATTGCTGGTAGGAATGTAAAATGGTACTGCTGCTGTGGAAAACAGTATGGCAGTTCCTCAAAAAGTTAAACAAGAATCCTCATATGATGCAACAATTCCACATCTAGATAGATACCCAAAAGAATTGAAAGCAGGGGCTCAAATAGATACTTGCCTGCTATTGTTCATAGCATTATTCACAATAACCTAAATAAAAAAACAACCCAAATGTTCATCAGCAGATGAATGGATAAACAAAATGTATTATGTGTTTATAATGAAATACTATTCAGCCTTAAAAAAGGAATGAAGTTCTGATACATGCTGTAATATAGATGAACCTTGAAAACTTTATGCCAGGTGAAGTAAGTCTGACAAATGTTACAAAGGACAAATATTACAGTTCCACATACCTGAGGTACCTAGAATAGTTAAGATCATAGAGACAGAAAGTAGAATAGAGGTCACCAGGAGTTGAGGCGGAAGTGGGGAGCAGTTGGAATGAGTGGAGAGTTAATTGTTTAATGAGTACAGAGTTTCTGGGATAATGAAGAAGTTCTTGAAATGGATAGTGGTGGTGGTTGCACATTGTGAATGCCCCTGAATTGAGCATCTAAGAGTGGTTAAAATGTTTAGTTGTATGTATTATATACTTTACCAATAGTTAAAGCTCAGCAGTATACAGTAATAATCCTTGATCTCTTGCTCCTAAATCTGTGGGTCTGCTAGAATTCAGCTCATCTAGGCTTGTTTTGAAGTTGTGGTTTGTATCGTGGTCTGCTGCTTGTGTTTCTCAGCTTCCTTGGACCAATCGCTACTTTAGACATCATCTTATGGAGAAAAGTAGGAATGCTGAAGAACAAGTTCAGCTGCACAAGCACATTTCAAGCCTTTACTGGTGCCACATCCACTGATACATCGTTGATAAAGCAAGTCATATGGCCAAACCCAAAGTCCAGAGGCCAAAAAGTACCTTCGGTCTACCTTGAGGCTATGGCAAAGTGTGGATGAATACTACTACCATAGGGGAGCAAAAACTTGAGAGCAAGAATTCATTGCACCTCAGAGATAAGCTAAGAACTTAGAGAATTGGCAACATTGAAGAATAAGGCAGTACTCATTAGTACATTGTTTGAGGCTATGAAGCTTACCTCCTTTAAGTACTGAAACTATTTTGACAATTTTAACAGAATCTTTGAAGTCTATTTTATATATTCTTCCTTTTTAAAGTTTTGGTTTTTTGTTTTTTGCTTTTTGGGTTTTTTTTGTTTTTTGTTTTTTTAGTGAGAGAGCCATCCTGTGAACATCTATTACTATGCCAAGTTACTCTGTGGTTATTTGTCATTTTCCTGTTTGTTTTTTAATATATATTTCTTAGCAATCAACTCTTTTTTTTTTTTTTTTCAAACACACTCAGCTTTTTAAAATTTATTCATGAGAGACACAGAGAGAGGCAGAGACATAGGGAGAGGGAGAAGCAGGCTCCCTGCGTGGAACCTGATGTGGGACTCGATCCCAGGACCCCAGGATCACAACCTGACCCAAAGGCAGACACTCAGCCACTGAGCCGCCCAGCTCTCCCAGCAATCAACTCTTAATAGAATAGTTGTGCCTACTTCTAATAGTTCTTATACTTCTTATTTTAATTTGTTGCTCCTAAGGTAGTGTAGATACGAACATTTATAATCAAGATTGATAAAACTGCAGATACTGAGAGTGTCCCTGAGGTTACTGGTGAGGCCCTGAGTAGTAAACTATATGGCACTCACATTGGAAAGATGGAATTTTATTCCTTCAGATAACAGAGTAGTTTGTGTTTATCCCAAGTTGCATGTTTTATAATGGAGTTATTCATACATTATATCATTTGTTTTTTTAAAAAATTGTAGCAAACTCAAAATATTTTTATAAAATACTTTATATAGGGATCCCTGGGTGGCGCAGCGGTTTAGCGCCTGCCTTTGGCCCAGGGCGTGATCCTGGAGACCCAGGATCGAATCCCACGTCAGGCTCCTGGTGCATGGAGCCTGCTTCTCCCTCTGCCTGTGTCTCTGCCTCTCTCCCTCTCTCTCTCTCTCTGTGACTATCATAAATAAATAAAAATTAAAAAAAAAAACGTTTAAAAAAAAATACTTTATATAAAGAATGATGCTTTTTACAATTTTATTATTTTAAGATTTTATTTATTTGTTTGAGGGAGAGAGAGAGCAAGAGAGAGCATGAGCCGGGGAAAGGGCAGAGGGAGAGGAGGAAAAAAATCTTAAAGAGACCCCTAGCTGAGTGTGGAGCTCAATGCAGGGCCCGATCTTATGACCCTAAGGTCATAACCTGAGCTGAAATCAAGAGTCAGATGCCCGACCGACTGAGCCTGGCACCCTTACAGTTTCATTTTCTAAAGATAGTAAGTTAGAAATAAACAATAAGTTGATTGTTGACTGTTCCTAGTGGATGACATATGACATAGGATGGCCTATTAGGACATTTTTAATATCAAATCTATAATTTATCTTATTTGTAGAGTGATTAGTTATATATAGGGTGGAAAGTGGAAAACTTGTAATACACAATGCAGTAATAGTGTGTTTTAGGAGGTAGTAGTAATAATAAAGATAGTTGACTTAGTTCTTGGAAGAATGTGTTTCATCCATTTCTTCTATGATCAGATAGTTCCCATGCTTTCCACCATGGATTTTTTTTTTCCTGCTATCGCCTCTAAAAACCCAAGGCTTTTAGTTGTCTGTTTGACATAACCTTCTTTCAAAATACGGATATAATGGCATATTAGTTTCAAACTGTAAAACCAAAACTTTAATAGTCTCTTTATGAGAGCAGTCAAACTACAGTATACACACTCTAAAGTATTAAGCCATCATAACATACTATATCAGTTAAAATCATATTAGGTTTTTTCTAAAAAGTAGAATTTCATCCTTCTACTAGCAGTAGCTTATTCAAATATTCCTGTCCCTCTCTTGCATTGACTCTAATTATGCACACACATACATAAAACCCTCATTAACCCTTTAGTAAAACTGACTAGCAAGTTCTAGTCTGACTCTTTTTTACAAATTTGACTCTTATTTTAATATTATTTATACTGAATCCATATCTACAGATAAATAACATTAGCTGGATACAGATATGGATGTAAATATAGAGATATTAGAGTAAATTATCCAAGGTTTAAAAAAAATCATGGAATGGTGTTACTAAAATCTAAAAAGACTTCTGTTAACAGTGTATAGCTATTAGGTATAATGAGATTATACTGAGATTGGAAGGGCAAAAAAATAATTATGAGCATCCTCTGTATCTGGTTAATTCTACCTTCTTTCTAATTGATTCAGTAGACTAATATATGATAGAAGCCTATCTTTGGCTCTATTTTAAGAAATAAGTTGGGCAGCCTGGGTGGCTCAGCACTTGGGCGCCCACGGCGTGATCCTGGAGTCCCAGGATTGAGTCCCACATCAGGCTTCCTGCATGGAGCCTACTTTTCCCTCTGCCTGTGTCTCTGCCTCTCTCTCTCTCTCTCTCTCTCTCTCTCTCATGAATAAATAAATACAATCTTAAAAAAAAAAAGTTGGGTTTTCAGAAGTTCCTTTTGTGAGTTGTTTGGTATTAGAAATGATGTTTAAAATAGTTATTTTTTTTTTTTTTTTTGGTCTAGCTGCAAGTATTTTATCACATAATGTTACTTAATTAAATATATTAAAAATAAACTTAGTTATAAGTTTCAGGTCCTGGATAAAGGAAGGAAGTCATCTGGTACTTTTGTGGAAAAAAGAGACTTTTATTTTATTTAATTGGACCTTTAGGGCAGAGTGTCAGATTACATCCCAGCTTTTTTTTTTTTTTTTTTTTTTTTTTAGAAGGATATTAACTTAGTGCTCAATCCTTGAGAGTAGGTATGTTTAACTTGAGTTGGCTTGAAGATTTTCTGATAATGAAAGGCTTCTTACTAAGGGGATGACCTGAGAGGGATAGGGTCATAGCAGAAATGTAGCCGAATGGAGCTCTAATTGGGGTAGGACAGGTTACTTGATGAAACACACTGATCAATAAGGAAGAGAAAGCCTTCCTCATGGCAAGGTGAAAGTAAGCTAAGCAATAGAATTCTCATATAGCTTGAATCATATACTCAGGTATCAAGTTTACTCTTCCAATTAGGAGAGGTAACTAATAGGTGGAAATCACACTGAAGAAAGATTCAATGACACTAGATTACAAGTATTAGAAAGCTTTAAGCAGTACACCACAATAAATAAATTCTAAGTTTCTTCAGTGCACAAAATTTTAGCTAGATACTAGGCAATGGCTCTAGTGCAGGAGACTTATGAGAGTGCAAGAAATATGTATACTGTTGGGTTCTTTTTTAGGTTGGTATCAGTCATGTAGAGTTCTAGACAGTGTAGTAAAATGAAATGAAAATTTTTCTTCCTTTTTTCACCACTTCTCATCTCTTGTCCTCATTTTGATCCTTTTCTAACCATGAGCAAATGTTTTTTGAAATGGATTGTGATGTTCTCTTTGGTAAAAGAAACATTGTTGGATTTCTGAAATCTTCTCAAATCTTCTCAATGAAGAAATCTTCTCAAATGGCACCCCAACTACTAGGGACCCAATTCCTCATCAGAATATATAGAACTAACTTTTCTTGTGCAGGTTAAATCTTTCTTTTCTTCTTCTTCTTCTTCTTCTTTTTTTTTTTTTTTTTTTTTTTTGGTGGGGGGTTTGTTTTGTTTTGTTTTGTTTAATTCTTGTCTTTTAAGACAAGATTCTGGGTTGGGACATAAGCCATGAAAGATTAAAAGCTAACTGGGGCTTATGACATAGCAGATAAACAGCGAGTCCAGAACACATTTTATGATCCATGTTTGCCCTTTCTGTTATGCCAGCTGTGTCAGGAACTCCGCTCTCTCCCAGTTACCACTCTTACATTTTTTCTTCCTTATCTTTTCACCTCACTTCTACAGCTCCAGTTACCACCTGACAGTTTTGGGTTTGTTTTTTTTTTAAGATTTTATTTATTTATTCATGAGAGGCACAGAGAGAGAGGTAGAGACACAGAGGGAGAAGCAGGCTCCATGCAGGGAGCCCAATGCAGGACTTGATCCCGGGTCCCCAGGATCAGGCCCTGGGCTGAAGGCAGGCGCTAAACTGCTGAACCACTCAGGGATCCCCCACCTGACAGTTTTGATTGGTAGTCTTACATTGATAGTTTTGGCCAGTTGAGCTGCTGTGATGCTGTGACATCACTCTCCAAGCAAGATCTGAAAGTTAAATCTTAATTTTTTCCACAAATATATTATGATATATTCTGTTAGTACAATATTACACACAAAAATAAAACTGGTATATTTTGTATGGGAACCACCATTTTGGATTATAACCTGTCTTCCTTGGTTAGGTACTAGAGATCAACAAATAAACACTTGGTGAGCTTAATAAGGTACTTCATAAATTTTATATTTCAGAATTTGAGTGTTGTATGTTCACAATTCAAGTTTGTTATAAGGTTAAAATGCCCAGGTGACCTGTTGAGTGTATTTTGAGCTTCATGTAGACATTCTTAAATGGGATTGCACAATCCCTATAGACTGTCTGCCATAAATCCAATGACAGAGTACTCAGAAACTATAGGCAAGGAGGGCTTAATTGCAGCCACCTAATGTCCTTTTATTACCTTGAAATCTTTTCAGTTGACCTTCTTCTATTATTTAATTCCATTACATACCAGTAATTGCATTTATTGAAGCCCATGCTTCTCCTTATAGGAAATGCTGATCTTTGTAAATTTCAACTCTAAGAAGGAAAATGTTCTTTAATAAATAATTGAAAGACTTTTTTTCTGCATTTCACAATTCAGTGCCTGTCTGTTGCCATTTATGTTCAGAGTATTTTATGAATGGTAACTAAATTATGGCATCTAGAAAATCATCTCTTTGAGGAATCTCACAAGGTGTGCTACATAATAGCTTATTGTAAGTAGGTTAAATAGACTGGCTTTATCTCAAGTGGCTTACTGTATTAAAAAAGAGTTTAGTATTTCAGCTTTACTGTTGAAACACCAAATGATTTCTGACACCTCTGATGAGATGATTAAAGTTGGGAATTTTTTCTTTTGACAGCATTAACAAAGAGAGCATCGTAGATGTAGAAGGTGTAGTGCGAAAAGTGAATCAGAAAATTGGAAGCTGTACACAGCAAGATGTAGAGTTACATGTTCAAAAGGTAACTTTTTAAAACAAAATTGTGTACATAGATTCAAGTGGCTCTTATAACCATTCATATGAAATCTTTATGTTCTTAGAGTTGATATAAAATACTGAGATTTGTAAATTGATTACTGAATCAATTAGCTCTTGTCTTAGAAGAAACCACCCTAATACTTAAAACATTTATTGGCTCATGTTCCTGTGCGTGGGGCAGTTAGAGTCCGCCTATCTGGGATGACTCATCTGCTCTGCATGACATCACCTGGGCCTACTGATGTTTCTGGGATATTTCTCCCTGTAGCCTCTATTCATCCAGCAGGCTAGCCCAGGCTTGTTGACATGGTGCCAGATGGGTTCCCAGCAGCAAGAGAGAGAAGCCCTAGTGTGCAAGCACTTTTCAAGCTTCTCCTTGTGTCACGTTTGCCAAATGTGTCATTGGTCAGAGCAAGTCACATGAACTAACTTAGATTTAAGGGATGGAGAAATAGATTCCACCTCTTGATGGGAAGAGAGGCAACGTCATTGAAAAGAGACATGTATATAGAAGCCTGAGGAATTATTAGAGCCGTTTTCTACAAAACAATGTTGACACATTTAAAAGCTTTGTTCATTATTATGAATAAGTTTTGCTGTGAACTTTGTTCTGACAATGTACTTCTAAATGTTGATTAATTATACTATTTCTTAACGATTATATTTCCTTATAATCATTATATTTCCTGTACTTTATAGAGAAATCAAAAGAGACAAAACTGTGGGTCTTACAGTCTAGCAATAACTGCCTTTCGTACAAGATTTATCCCACATCTATTTTCTTCTCAGACATAAAAAACTATAAATGCTCATTATCTTTGACAATACTTTTTAAATACTGTAAGTGAACTCTCACATATTTAGTACTTCTGAAATATTCAGTTCAGCTTTGAACCTGCAGTTGTCCAGTCCAGGCCTAGTAGTTTTTATCTACAATATGCATCATTATATTTCTCTTAAGGAGTAGTCACTTCCTACCCTTATCCCTATATGTGTATTTACATGTGTGTGAGCATAAGTAAGATAGAGCCGTTCAGCAGATTGACAGATGCAGAAAGATAGACTTATACACACTAGTTTGGGAGTAAGGTTGTATTTAACTAAAATCATCATAGGAACTCTTCAAGACAGAAAATCTTGCATTTTTTTACTGAGTTAACTTGCCAAATTAATTTCTTTTCTTTTTGTAAATTCATTTGAAACCAACTGCACCAAGAAGGTTAACCTAAGGTAACCTAATAAAGGCAAACCAACCTGAGGTTTTGCTGGCCAAGTAAAACAACTCCCTATTTTTCAAGGAACAAATCTTTTTCAATACTTCAGTAAGTAAAATTTTAGTAAATTGAGCAAGCAAATATACTTCTAAAACATTCTAATTATTTAGCATTCAGTACAACCTTAATAAATGTAAATGATAAATATACAGCCTAAAGAGCTTACAAATCTTGCCTTAATGGAAATAATTATGAAGTATCTCACACAAAGTATAAAGTATCTTATAAAGGATCTGATAGTAAGCACTGACTCTTATCAGTTATTTATTTATTCAGCCAGCAGTTACTAAGTACATTTGTGCCAGCACTGTGTAAAGTTACAGGGGTTCTCACAACCTAATGAAATGAATATCCACTAGTTACAAAAATAGAAGAAGTAGCTGTTCCATTCTCCAACTTTGCATTGGAAATCAAGTTTCTATTAACTCATCAAAGAGAAACAACGCCATACTTGAGCATAGAAGATGGTAACAAATAATTCTGTTTCATTCTGAGGAGGACTAGAGTGTCCTTCTGACACTTTTTCTTAAAGAGCCTGAGCTGAATGCTAAATATGATCTACCAACTGGAAGAATATAATTTCCTTTCCTGAATTAACTAAATAAGCTCTGTTTCCCTTTTGTGCTTTAACAGGTTTTTCCAAGCATAGTTGGAAGTAACTGATAGGGTAACATGTTTTTTTAAGAGTAGCCAAAAAACTCTAGCTCATTTTTTATTACCTAACTGCTTTTTAGCACTAAAATGTGCAATTAGTATGGGTGAATTTAACAAATTAAAAGGAATTTTAACACCAGAGAGGAATACCTTCGATGGTAGCTCCCAACCAGGAGAACAGCAGGAAGTGAGATATAATATGTTTGATAAAAGATGGCAAGGAAGGGATATTTGAGGGAAAAATGAGAAAAGGGAGTTGATGCACAGCAGAGTTGGACTGACTTTGGTCTTAGTGGTAAAAATGGCCAAATGCTGTGAACCTTGATAGTAACACATTTGTTTAATGGCCTCTTCAAAAGAGCAAGTGTTTTGCTTATGAAGTGTTTTCATATTCATTACTCCATTTGATTCATACCTCAGACCTTATTTTACAGAGTAGAATATTGAAGCTCTGAGGTTAAATGATTCGCCTAACAACAGCTTTTATGTGACAAAGCAAGGCCTTAAGCTTAGACCCCTTGACTCCAATTAGTACTTATTTGTCACACTGGTATGCACATTAGAGTTTACAAAATATTTGTATGTATGTTATCTCATTCGACTTCCAAAAACCTATGGAGGTTGGCAAGAAATACTATGATTCCCATTTTATAATAAGTGAAAAAACATGTGTATCTTTGTTTGATTTTAGCAAGTAGTTTCGGTTAAGATATATGCAAACATAGCTTCATATATAAGTCAACTGTAGATTTTTTTTAAGTAAAAGATAACAGGTTTTGTGTGCTTCATGATATTTTTGGTAATCTCTCACTTTCAGATTTATGTGATCAGTTTGGCTGAACCCCGCCTACCCCTGCAGCTGGATGATGCTGTTCGGCCTGAGGTGGAAGAAGAGGTTAAAATTACATTTTTGAAATATTGTTCTTCCTCTGTATCTTTAATTTATAAAACATTGAAAACCTGATGCCCTACTTTTGTATGAAGGGTGCCTGTGAAGTGATTTGAGCTTCATTTTTTTATCTAAATTTACTCTTACATTGATAGTTCCCAAACTTTTTGGTCTCAGGATCCCTTTACACTCTTAAAAATAATTGCCCCCACAAACTTTTGTTTTTGTATATCTTTATCAATATTTACATTAGAAATCAAAATAGAAAAATTTTAGTGTGTGTTAATAAAAGAATCAGTAATCTAGAAATATTTTGGTGTTTATATATATTAATCTTATATGAATGACAAAAATAACATTTTTGAAAAATATTTTCAAAAACAAAAAATAATTCAGTGCCACGAGTGACATTGTCTTAAATATCTACAAATCTTTGTAATGTCTGCCTTAATAGACAACAATTAGATTCTCATACCTGCCTCTGCATTCATTCTGTTGTGATAGCACACATCATGAAGCCTTGGGAAAACTCAGTGCAGAGTGAAAATGTATCATTGTGAAAAATAGGTTTGACTTCATGGACTCCCTGAAAGTGTCTTTGGGACCTTCAGTGGTGCCCAGAACATACTTTGAGAACCACTACTCTGTCAGCTTTTATCTGTTCCTTCAGTCTTTAACTAGCAGGTAAAATCCAGGAATCAATAAAGGGGCAAGCGGTTGATTCTTCAGTCGTCCCTGTAATGAGGCAAGGCTTTGATGGGGATGGGAGATGGAAAGAAAGCATTAACCTCTATTCATTTGCATTTCTCTTCTTTCCATCTCTCTTTTAACAATAGCTTCTCAAAAAAAAAAAAAAAAAAACAATAGCTTCTCTCTGGCCCTGGTTCTTGTTTCTTGGATCTCTGATTTGGGGGTGTAATATTAATATACATAAGCACACTTATTCTCACTTAAAAGTAAACATGGCTCCTTAAATGTTTTTGTGTTCTTAAAAAAAATAAGTAAAATCTATTTTTTTGTTTTTTGTTTTTTTTTTAGGAAGGAAGAGCTACTGTTAACCAGGATACAAGATTAGACAACAGAGTCATTGATCTTAGGGTATGCCTCATTTATTTATTAAGTGACATGATTGTGCCAAAATCAGGATGGGCAGGGATACCACACTTGTCTCAGGCTTATAGAACTGATTGGCATTTACCTATTGTATGATGATACAGAAGCAATTTACCTTTCTGACTGACTTTTCCCCTAAAAATAATTGGAGGCAACAAGGGCAGTCAAGTAATAATTCACAGGATATTATCTTACTTTGTTTTATAATGACAAAGGAACCTGAAACCAATAAATGGGCTTGCTGTCAAATGATACCTGTTTTAGACAAGTTAGTAAGGAAAAACATAACCATTAATATCACTAAAAAATTGTGAAAGAAATTATATGCACATTTTAGATTGTGGACCAGGTATAGATCAGTAATTAATGCCTCAGTCCTTTGAATTTGAACTGAGCACAGAATTAATAATAAAGGAGTAGTTGGCCCTGGTGGTTTATTTAGTAATCTCATAGGTCTTCTGTTTCCCTTTCTGGTTTGGTTGCAAGTGAAAGAGTTCAGTGGTTTCATCATTGTAGTAAAACCAGTGTCATCTTTCTTTCTTAATGTTTTGACCACATCTTCCTCCTTAAATATTCTACCTAAAGCATAAATTCTTTGTCACCTTAAGAGTTCTTTCCAACTTTTCTGCAATCATATGGGTGTACCTTTATTATACACTCATGTTTCTCTTGATTATTTGCTTTTTTATCCCTTTTCGTTTTCTATTTTAATTTGTAGTTCATAGAAAAAGCTATAACAATAATCAAAAGTCCTCTTGATACTGCTTAGAAACCTCAGGTTTTTCCTAATTTTGGCCACAGTAGGTAGACATCCTACTCTCTTCACACAAGTTATTGGTTGTGCCTGTAGAATTTGGCCTCAAGATAGTTTTCTTTGGCATCTTTTTTTTTTTTTTTTAACTTAAATTCATTGCCACCTTTGAAAAGTAGGGATTCCCACATTAAATCTAGATAGATGGCTTTTCTTAAAAATTTGGTGGTGAATCTGGCAATACTGTGACATGGCAACATTAGCTAGCACTCTAGATGGGGCATTATGTCCTCTGCTATGCCCTGCACCACCCAGAAAGTTTCATTCATTTATTCCATTTATGTTATTTTTCTGACCCTTGCAAGCATTCACTTTTTTTATTTTTTATTTTTTTTTATTTTTTGCATTCACTTTTTTAAAGATTTATTTATTTGAGAGAGAGAGAGAGAGCATGTGCCTGCAAGCAGAGGGGAAAGGGGCAGAAGGAGAGGGAGAGAGAAAAATCTCAAGAAGACTCCCCGCTGAGCACAGAGCCAGATGGGAGGCTTGATCTCATGACTCTGAGGTCATGACTAGATAGGAAATCAAGAGTCCCACGCTTAACCAGCTGAGCCAGCTGACCCACCAGTCGCCCCTAAGCATTCACATTTTTAACCCCTACTTTGACTTTACATTTGGGGAAACACTGTATACTTAAAATCCTTTAAGCATCTTAATTTATGTCTAAACTACTCTCTAATCTTTTATAGACTCTCAGCAAAGTCAAGAGTTGGAGAAGTTGGGATCCCTGGGTGGCGCAGCGGTTTGGCGCCTGCCTTTGGCCCAGGGCGCGATCCTGGAGACCCGGGATCGAATCCCACATCAGGCTCCCAGTGCATGGAGCCTGCTTCTCCCTCTGCCTGTGTCTCTGCCTCTCTCTCTCTCTCTCTGTGACTATCATAAATAAATAAAAAATAAAAAAAAATTAAAAAAACGAGTTGGAGAAGTTGGAGATTTTAAAGATTTTATTTATTTACTTGAGACAGAGCACAAGTGGAGAGATGAGTCAAAGGGAGGAAAAGAAGCAGACTCCTCACTGAGCTGGGAGTCTGACACAGGGTTCAATCCCAGGACTCCAAGATCATACCCAAGCAAGGCAGATGCTGAACTGACTGAACCACCTAGGCAACCCTGTGTTGGAGATTTTAAAGGGCAAAATTGCCATACTCTTATAATAGAAAACAAGAAAAAGGTTAATTTCATTTAAAGTTAGGTTAAAGTTAGGCTAATTGTCATATAACCTAACTTTTCTGTCATATAATGAATTGTTTTTTCTGTGAATCTTCTATGCAGGTGGCCTGATTAGAAAATACTCCATTTCAGCTAAAGTGTCAGATGGATTTCATTAGATTTTTATTATTGTCTTTTAGACATCAACTAGTCAGGCAGTTTTCCGTCTTCAGTCTGGCATCTGCCATCTTTTCCGAGAAACTTTAATTAACAAAGGTTTTGTGGAGATCCAAACTCCTAAAATTATCTCAGGTATGCTTTAAGACATTTCTCTTAATTTTTAAAAGTAAAATTGCTTTCTCCCAAGTTGCTTAATATTAACTTTGAGAACCCCAACTGTCTTTTAAGATTTATTGCCATGAGACTTTTTATTTTGAAGTCTGCTATATAGCAGCAGTCACTTACAATTGACATCAATAACACAACATCTCCTGTTTCAAAAGTCATTATGTGATAGTGATTATAAAATGAGGCAGTAACACATGAAGCAAGATTGTTATTAGGTAAGTTGCACCAGAACTACTTTCATTATGTAGGTTTCTTTCTAAATTGATATTGCAATTTTGTTTTGTATAAACTGCATTGTAATATTATTAAATGCTACAAATAGAAATATCTCATTAATTCTCATTCTTACATAAGGACCTTATTTTAATCATTTTACCTTTTTTGGAGTTGCTTAAGTAACACTAAAAAGTATGTTACAAATGACATTTAGTTATAAAGTCAAGAATTGAGTATTGCATTCTTGATACATAGAAAAATCAATAAGAATATCTTTTTCTTTTAAAAAAAATTTTTTACAACCCCAGAGTAGCTTTAGTTGATTTGAAATTGATGCAGAAAGGGAGTATGTAAATCTGAAGAAGTAAAATGAAGGTATAGCCAAAGAAGTAAATCTGTCCTAAATATAAACAGTTTATAATCAGGTAAAAGACATATATAGACTATGGTTTCTCTGAAATTTTTTTTTTAAGTGAAATGCTTAAAAGTATAAACTTTTTATTAGAAGTATGCATTGATAAGCTTGCAGCTGCTTATAATGACATACATGTTTACATTTCAGCTGCCAGTGAAGGAGGAGCCAATGTATTTACTGTGTCATATTTTAAAAATAATGCATACCTGGCGCAGTCCCCACAGCTGTACAAGCAAATGTGTATTTGTGCTGACTTTGAGAAGGTTTTCTGTATTGGACCAGGTAAGGTTTTGGTGGTTATGGTTTTCTCAAAATTTATTAATCATATCATAGTTACAGTTTTAGGAACACATTTTACATACAGACATTTTCAAAGCTTAAATCCTTTTGTAAGTTGGCTGTATAAACACTAGACTTTTAGGTAAAAATGACACTGTGCTTGGGTAGACATTTCCTAAAAAAATTGTATGCTCTTTAAGTAGTTGAACATCATTTATGTGAATAGAGTCATAAGCATTTTATATTCCTACATAAGATTGCTGAAGAAAATGTTTGCCTTGGGAATATCTCATTTTAAAAATGCATACTTTGAAAATATATACCCTCTAAAATACACTTGAGTATATTACTTATTATTTCAGTGTAATTAGAACAGAATTAGCTCCTGTTTGGGCTCTCAACTCTCCATGAACATGAAAGAACAAGTAGTAGCAATCTTCTAAATAATGTATTTTTTTGTCCTTGATAGCCTTTTACTACTCTTGTAAGTTTATAAATGTACCTCTGTATACTTTGCTACCGACTTTATTTCAAGCTGTTCTGTTTTACTATTAACTGTTTGTACTGTTCTTAGTGTTGAGAATATGCTAAAGTCCATCAGAAATATTAACAAATGTCTGATTAGGATATGTTAACATGATTTTTAAGAAATATTAACCGAAAGTTAAAGCATGGACACATAATCATGTAGCATATCCTTTAATGAAGCTAATTGATTATAAGCAAAAACGAGCTTTGCTTCATTCTGTAAAATTTATCTGATTATTTTATATATGTAAGTTTTTTGATAGCTAAAAGAGAAATTGAATGCCTCTGTTAGAGAAACTGGGAAAAACAGTAATTGAATTTATTAACTAATTTGTTGTATGCCTGCTGCATACATAGCCTTGTGCTAGATAACATGTACATGAAAGAAGAATCAACCAGCATTTCTCAAATGTTAATGTGCATGAATCACTTGAGGATCTTGTTAAAATGCAGATTCTGACCAGTAGGTCTGGAGGGAGGCTTGAGATTCTGTAATTCTCACAAGCTTCCAGGTACTGTTGATGCTGCTGATTTGTAGACCATGTTTTGAGTGACAAGGGAATAAACATTGTCCATGCTCCCAAGACAGAATAAGACGTGCATACATATAGCAGTCGCAGGGAATATTCAACTGATTTTCACAGCGAATAATCAGATTGTGCTGTACAATCAGCAGATTGGTGTTAATTATGTAGTATATCTATACTACATAGTGTAAAAAGAGGGAGAAGATGGAGTTTGCTAGAGTTACCATAAAGGAAAATGCAAACTGAAGTGGGCTTTAAGAACAGAGAAAGAAATACAGACTACAGAAATGGCATTCTAGTAAGCAGAAGCAGAATTCATAAAGAACATTGGAGAAAATATAAGTAAGACTAGTTAGTGTTAAGAAGAAATAGAAAATATAGGGTAGGATTAAATATGAAAGCATAACGGTTTTAGTTTTTTGTCATTTTATATTCTATTACAGTGCCATCTGGGAGCAATTTATGATCAGTGGTTAATTAATTAATTACTGAGCAAGAATGTGTTGTAGGAATATTAATCTTAAAGTGATGTGAAAGATGAAGCAGAGATTAGAGTCAGGAAGACTGGAAAAGGAGGAAAGTGCAGTGAGGACAATAACAGCTGGACGGAAGTAATGGCTGGAATATATATAATGTTACCTCACTAGTACAGATTTCATTTAGCTTGAGTCAAGTTTTAATAAAATTGAGAAGAACTCAATATATTGAACATATTTTTAATTATTGAGAAGGCATTCAGGACCTTGCATTCCCTCAGGATTATCTGGAGCCTCCTTTATTAATTTACATTTGTTACAGCTTTTACTACATGACTGTAGGAGTTGGTAATGTACTTGATGACCAAGAGAATGCTGAAATATATGGCTTATCACAAGTCTTTCTAGAACCCTGTAATGATCATGAAAATAATAGTACGAGTAAATAAAATTTTGTTTAAATCTTAATTTATCCAAAACCTGAAACACTGTTTACTATTTATTTCTTTTAATAATGTTACAGTATTCAGAGCTGAAGACTCGAATACCCACAGACATCTAACTGAATTTGTTGGTTTGGACATTGAAATGGCTTTTAATTACCATTATCATGAAGTTGTTGAAGAAATTGCTGATACCTTAGTACAAATATTCAAAGGACTCCAAAAAAGGTAAAAACAAATATTGCATATCTCTAGATGGACTTAATGTCTGATCAGTTTGGGTTCTTCAGATAAAGCAATTCTTGAATTAAAACATGTAAACTAAGTTTATATAGTAAACATACATATATATATGGGGAGAGAGGACTTGCCACTTAGATGATCAATAGTTAATTAGAGAAAAAATGAACACTCAAAATAGTACTTCTGCAGAATCTAAATCAGTTGGGACTTCAGCTAGTTAACCTCATTTTGGTAGTGAAGTTTACCCTGTTGTGAACCAGCCTAGCTATAGTGTTTTCCTTTATATTGTATCCCGAATGTCTAAAAGAAATAAAGCCTATGTTATTTTTATACCAGTTTATTATTAAACTGGTAGTGGTAATAATAATAATAATGTGAGTAAAATTTTACAAAAAATTATTAGACATGTTTGGGATATGCAGAAATCTGAATTATGTAAAATATTCACATTAGGTACACCCTCTAAACTGGCAAATAGTTTCTTCCTTAAAGGTCATTGAAAATTGTTTACTTGTGATAATGTTTAACACAGAGAAAATAGGAAAAGAAAATGGAAGAACAAGTTAAGTAGGATCAAGAGAATCTTTTTTTTTCCTTTTTCCATACTTGAGACAGTACTTCTATAATAAGTAGGCTATAGTAGACTTATAGCACTTTGATAACTGACCAAAGTCTGTATTGAAATTTTTACTTAAAGACTGCTGATTTAACGGTTAATTGTTGATTTATTTGGATATGCTTCATTGATACTTAAAAAGAGTTCAAAAATACTATTCATCTTATTTACTCCATTGCAAGTCTAATGAGTAATTTCAAGGACACAGAAATTTTGATTTTACAAAAATCTTGTAGGATAAGCACCAATATTTTCTAGGCATTCTCTGCATTGCATTAGAACATTGATGACAGCCTTTTCTTAAATCTTTGTTCTCTGAAACATTTCAATACAGTTTATTTTAAGCAACTTTCGTTTAGATATAGTCTATGGAACAACTAATGTTTCCTTATAAAATACACTTTGAAACCCAGTGAAGGAACATTTTTCTCATTTTTTTCCACATTTATAATTCAAGAAAGTTTCTTAAGCCCATTTATTTTGGATATTGATATTTTCGCTCTTTAATATCAGGAAATGAAAGTTCCCACTTTGTTTTTTTTTTAATAACAGAGCAAGTATGAATCGGGTCCTTGGGATTAATCAAATCTCTGTTTATAAATTAGAGATTCAGACACCATCATCACTGGACTTTTTCAAGTAGTTTAAGATGGCAACCTTTATAGAAATAAAAGCCTTCTTTTTATATTATATAAGTCATTTAGGAATTTTAAGTTTTTCAGTCAGTTGTAAGTTGGGCTACCTAACTTGTGTCATGTCCCTCTCACGTATATCCTTAGTACTTATCGCTTATAGAAGAATAATATACAAATATATTTTCAAATATTGATAGACATGCATGGGTTAATATCCAAAGCAAAGAAAGGCAATTTAAAAATCAATTATTGGGATCTTCTTAACCCTTCTTACATAGAGATTTGAATAAATCAGTGACAAGGTCTTATTGCTCCCATGAAAATCTTTAATCAGAAAATGATAATGTTTTCATTTCTACTGTTTTCATGGAATATAAGCATGCTTTTTCAATTTTATAAATTATGAAAATTTCATGACACTTTTTAAATCTTACTAAAATATGATCTTCCACAATTCAATATGGTGAATATTTGTCATATGCCTGCTATTTAAAGACCAGACACTGTACTATAGTGGCTATTTTTTTTTTTTTTTATAGTGGCTATTTTTTTTTTTTTTTATAGTGGCTATTAAAATGAGAAATTGGCACTCACACACTTACAGTATAATGGGAATGGGGAAAGATAAGACCAAGTATTCACTAATTTGGTCTGCCTTGAGGATAACAAGTGTTAAAGGATTAAAAAGTCTGTTATTTTTAATGCCTTATAAAATGGATACTTTATATCACTAGCAGTATTAGCTGATACGAGTTATAAAGTTTTTAATCCTTTAATGCCACTGTAGTGACAAATTAAGAGGAGACTAAGAAAGGTGTAAATATTTTGAGTATTTAAATTTCATCTTTAATGTAAATAATTCCTTGTTAATACTTTTTCCTGGTACATACACTGATTCAAATAATGATTTTATGTGACAGGTACTCAATACCTACCATATATTTTTTCTTAGATGTTACTACTACTACAGAAGAGCCTGAAAGTCTCCAAGGCAATTTTTGTATTGAGGCTGATCTTACATAAGACAACTTTCTCTAAAAGTATTTCCTTTAAGGGGTGCCTGAGTGGCTCAGTAGGTTAAGCGTTCAACTCTTGATTTTAGGTCAGATCATGATCTCAGGATTGTTAGATCAAGCTTGCTTCGGGCTCAGCACTGAGCATGGAGCTTGCTTAAGATTCTTTTTCTCCCCTTGCCTCTGCCCATCCCCTTTATAAAAAGTTAATTATGCTATAATTAATTTAAAATGCTATAAAACTATTTCCTTTTGAGTTACCTCTGAATTTCAAAATCATTATCAGTGGAACAGATAGAACTAATAATATGTAGAGTAGACTCTTTGGGTCCATATCAGCCAGCCATTAGGTAATGGTTCCCCAGATAGGAGAGTCTGTAAGGCTGAGTGGTTCAGCTAGAGAAGGCACTTGGCTGACCATGGAGCTGCTACCACCCCTGAACCTACTCAGATTGCCCTTTCTTCATCGTCGCACATACGGTGACCCCCGTGAAATGTTAAAAATGTTTCTTTGTTTAAAAAAATATGTATGTATCAAGTTGTAGAAGAATAAAGCTATATGCTCTTTATTTCACTTGTATTAGTAAAATTTTTCTTAAAAATTATGTTTATGTATTGTCACAGTGACCTCTTGTGGAGAGAACATGACACATTTTTTTTATTCTATCATTGTACAAATAGGTTTCAAACTGAAATTCAGACAGTGAATAAACAATTCCCGTGTGAGCCATTCAAATTTTTGGAACCAACATTAAGACTTGAGTATTGTGAAGCATTGGCTATGCTTAGGGAAGCTGGAATCGAAATGGGAGATGAAGAAGATCTGAGGTTTGACTTTGTGATTTTTTAAACTTTAGTAATTAGGTTTAAGATACAAAAGAATGAGTATATTAAAAAATGATTTTTTTTTTCCACCTAGCTGATAAACTTCAGTTTTATTACCTTTGGTGTATAATATGATGTTTTGTTTAATGTATGATCTGAAATAAAACATTATGTTTAATATGGTCTGCCCAAAAAAAAAAAAAAATATGGTCTGCCCAAAAAAAAAAAAAAATATGGTCTGCCCAAGCTTCAGTAGTTTTGTTTATACATCCCATTTTTTGACCCTACACCACCCTCATGTTTGTAACACTTTAAAGAATAGATAGGGACGTATGCCTGTGATTTTATCATCTGATATGTTACTCTCTTTCTAAATCAGTGGTGTTAGAGTAGACAGCAGTTTTAATCCATCCCCACACAGGATTAGGGCACAAAATTAATATCTCCAAAAGTTATAAAAATATCTGTTCTTTATTTGGTAACATAGTATTATGTTATCTAAATTCAGGTCATGTAACTTATAATTTTGAATAAATTATGTAGTTTAATAAATACTATCTACCATACTTACATTTTTCTCAAGGGTTCTTAAAATATTTAAGCCCTTACAATAATTGGTATGGATAAAAAAAATAATAATTGGTATGGATAAAGGAATAAAACGACGGTTGTTGTCTTTTTTTTTAGGGCTTTTTAAAAGCATATTTTGCTCAAAACCCTTTATTTTTGTTTGTCAGGAATATACATTTATGGTTTTAAGCATCTCCTTCATTGCTAAATTACATTTTTAAGACAAACTATAAATTCTTTAATTATTTTAAGCTGAGCAGAATTTTCTTAAGTATTTTGGCAGTTGTTCTTACCTAGGATGGAAGTTAAGTAATAGCCTCTTAGCTATAGTAACACTATTAAATTTTAAAGACTTGGAATGCCTGGGTGGCTCAGCAGTTGAGCGTCTGCCTTCGGCTCAGGGCATGATCCTGGAATCCGAGATGAGCCTGCTTCTCCCTCTGCCTAGGTCTCTGCTTCTCTATATGTCTCTGATGAATAAATCTTTTTTAAAATTTTTTTTAAAAAACTTGAAAATGTTGATTTTTGTTTTATAAACTTTTGATGATAAAGTAACAAAATGGGAGACCATCTTGAAGTGGAGCCACTTAAGATGGCAAGAATAGCCTATGTTGCTATAGTAAACTTTTATTATATATAATTGTAGGATATTATTTCATCCTTGTTATTTCTGAATCTATAAATTGTTATATCTGTTTATTTTATTTAAATATTTTTGAGCAGCACCTACTAAGTGTTGTCACTATACTTCTTTTTTAAAAGGAGCAGGATAGGGATGCCTGGGTGGCTCAGCGGTTGAGCATCTGCCTTAGGCTCAGGGCGTGATCCTGGAGTCCCAGGATCGAGTCCCACCTCGGGCTCCCTGCATGGAGCCTGCTTCTCCTTCTGCCTATGTCTCTGTCTCTTTCTGTGTCTCTCATGAATAAATAAATAAAAATCTTTAAAAAAAAAAAAAAGGAGCAGGATAGACAACTATGTATTTTGACCAATTTTTTTATCCTTTGAGAACTTCAAGTGGGAGAGGGGCCTTATTAACTTAAAACTCTTTAAGTTGCTACTTGATATTCAAACACCTGATTTCCTGGGGGGGGGGTTGTTTTTGTTTTTCAGTACACCAAATGAAAAACTGTTGGGTCGTTTGGTGAAGGAAAAGGTAGGACTCTTGTACATGGTAGATTTCTTTTTCTAAATCTGAAACATATTCTGGTACTAAAGAACAGTTGCAGGGTAAACAGTCTTCCAGAACAGTAAGATCCAATAATAAAAAATACTCAGACAGGCTTTGCTCAGTCAGTTTGATTAGCTCAGTGTCTAATTTTTGTACTAGGTTGTACTGAGGTACCTCTAAAAGTGATATCTATATGAGACTGTCAGATTAACCAGAAACAACCTCAAGATGGCTTAAAATTATTTAGAAATGGCCTTCCCTCCTACCCTTGATGACTCATGGTACTCGAAGGCAAATAAGTTTCTTTTTTGCCTCTTTTGTGAAAGCTGCTTTCCTATCTCATTTTCTAAAACTCCAGAGATAAAAGCTGAACTTAATGTAGTCTTTCAAGAAATTAGAATTGTGTATAAATGAAAACAGTCCTTGAGCTCCTCCTACTGGTTGCACTCAAAACTGACTGGAGAGCTCACCTATTTCTGAAACTGCAGTGTTGAATGTATACCTTTAAAATGCTGTTCAGGGCAGCCTGGGTGGCTCAGCCGTTTAGCGCAGCCTTCAGCCCAGGGTGTGATCCTGGAGACCCGGGATCGAGTCCCACATTGGGCTCCCTGCATGGAGCTGCTTCTCCCTCTGCCTGTGTCTCTGCCTCTCTCTGTGTGTCTCTCATGAATAAATAAATAAAATCTTTAAAAAAAATAAAATGCTATTTCAGCAGAGTAGATTCCAGTTTGTCCGCTCTTGACCTTCCTCTACACTTGAGTTTTAGTAAAAATGTTTAATGTAAAAACAGTTGAAATGTGGTTGGTTTCTTTTTAACTAAATTTAGGTTATGAAGTAACTATTCTTTGTAACAAAAATATCATAATTTCATGTTAATGTTACTTATTTCACTTATACTTTTCATATGAAGAAAACTACCAAATTTCTTTTTAGATGTCTGCACAAAAATTTAAATTGCTGGTAAAATAAGGTTTTTTTTGAAGATGAATATTGTAAAAGATGTCAGGTTTTCCTAAAGTAATTTATAGATTTAATGTAGTTTTTGTAAAACCCAAAGAGATTTGGGATAATTTAACAAAAAGTTAATAAATTGCATCTGAAAGAATAAATGAATTAGATTAGCAAAGAAAGAAATGAAATTCAAAGAATTGTATTGTAGCCTAATTTTCATTGGGAAAGAGATTACGTGTCAAAAAAGAAGAAAACAATTTTTGAAATAGTAAATAAATAGTAGCTCCTACAATTTAAGTATTGGAGGAATTTATAACGTGATGGCAAAATACTATAGGATACAGATGACACTTGAAAGAAGTAGAATACTTACTGCATACATAGTATAATTACAGTAATTTTGAAAGACAAAACATTTTTTAAAGGACAGTTAATTATCAAAATGTTAACCTTTTTTACTTCTGTTAAATTTTTTATGTTTTTTTTTTTAATAGTATGATACAGACTTTTATATTCTTGATAAATATCCATTGGCTGTAAGACCTTTCTATACCATGCCTGACCCAAGAAATCCTGTAAGTAATTTTATTTTAAGTAATTTGTTTTGGGGAAGAAGGAAAAATCTTATTGTGACTATGTTAAATTGTATACTGGGAATAATGGTTTTTATCAGTAATTTGCAATTTTAATGGGCCATCATTATATGTATTACTACTAGTTTCTGTCAATTCAGGTCAAAATGATACTGTGAAATATAAGTATTCTAGAAAATTAGTCCCAAAACCTACATTAAAAATTATTTTCATGTATAATTTTTTGAAGATTTATGAGGAAGAAATGCCATATAAATAATAAGTAGTATCATTAGACTTGCAGACTTTAACATATCATATTACCATTGACTTTGAACTAAGAAACAGCATTCTGTCTTGAGAGTTCATCTAATTTGTGTTTTGTGGCCTTTTACTGTTTTTCCATTGTAGTGGTTCCCAAACCTCAGTGTGCATCAGAATCGCTAGGAGGGCATTTTAAAAGACAGATAATTGGGCCCCATCACCAGACCGTCTGATTAGTTGGTCTTAGGGGATCTTGATAATTTGTATTACTGAGGCTAATGATCTAGGACTCATACTTTGAAAACTATTGGTTTATCAAAAGACAGGGAAAGTAAGTTAAAACCTGATACAGGAATAAGTTAAACTATGGTAAATTGATGTTCTATTTACTTTTATTAAAATAAAAAAAAATTTTGGATTAAAAAGACAGTTGTTGATAATTTGAAGTTCTAAAAATGACCCCAAATCATATCACACTTAAAAACATTTCTGATGATGAAATGAGAATCAGCACTACATCTTACAAGCCAGATTATGGTGCTCTGATCTGTTATCCAAAAGTGTAGAAGACGGGGATCATAAAATCTGATAAAGGGAAGGAAGAAGTTATTATACAGCTCTCACTAGTTTAATCTTGTGTTAGAGAAACAAATTGTGCTCGTTAGAGCAGATTGCATCATTAATAGAGGGGAAAATGGACTTGCTCTTTGTGCAAGAGATTTTTTTTCTCATGAGTAATGGAAGTGGAATGACAGTTGAAAAGTGGTCTTTTCTTGTGTGTTTGTTTTTCCCTGAAGAAACAGTCCAACTCTTACGATATGTTCATGAGAGGAGAAGAAATACTATCAGGAGCTCAAAGAATACATGATCCTCAGCTGCTAACAGAGCGAGCCTTACATCATGGAATTGGTAAATAACTTAAAGATATGCAGGAGATTAATGTATATTGTGAAAGCAACACATTTTAAACCTTTTAAAGACTTCTCAGAAACATCATCATTTGTTTTAATCTTTACTGAACAATAATTGCTAAAAGTCACTAAATGAGATGATAAGTTACATTTGGTTTTTGAGTTTTTTTCTATTTTTTTCTAGATTTGGAGAAAATTAAGGCATACATTGATTCCTTCCGCTTTGGAGCCCCTCCTCATGCCGGCGGAGGCATTGGTAATATTATTTTAATATTATGACAATGTATTTCCAACCCAGATTTCATTTGGCAAAGTGTTCATTCACTTCTAGCTAAATTTCTTCAGCATTGGATCCAAAAACTAAATTTTGTTTATTGTGATTGCTTACAAATAAGCCCATACGTGCTAAGTATAGTACAAATTTGAATTATAACAAATTTTATAATTTTATAACAAATTTATAATTTTTTTTTTTAATTTTTATTTATTTATGATAGTCACAGAGAGAGAGAGGCAGATACATAGGCAGAGGGAGAAGCAAGCTCCATGCACCGGAAGCCTGATGTGGGATTCGATCCCGGGTCTCCAGGATCGCGCCCCAGGCCAAAGGCAGGTGCCAAACCGCTGCGCCACCCAGGGATCCCCTCAAATTTATAATTTGTTAACAAATTTTATAATTTGTTATAATTCAATGAATAATTCATTCATTTGCAACTGAATGAATGAATTGCAACTGAATGAATATTTGATTTCCAAGGAACAAAACAAACAGGTAATTTGTATGTTCTAAAATACTATAATTTCTAGCCATTGTTATTCTCTGAAGAGTTTAGAAGCAAAATTTCTTATAAATTGAGTATCCTACTTTATGCATCCATGAGTTCATTTGGACCACCCCAAATTAAAGCTCTCCCACAAGTTAGCTCAGATTGCTCCCAAATTTTTTTGTAATGTAACATTTCATTGACTTTTCAGACCACTTCTAAAATACATGTAAGATACCACTCTGATTTAAAAAGGGTAAGGGGTGACTGGCTGGCTTAGTCAGTGGAGCATGCAGCTCTTGACCTCAGGGTTGTGAGTTTGAGCCCTATAATTGGGTGTACAGATCACTTAAAAAAATAAATAAGAAGAGTAAGTGTTTAGCTCAATTTTGGATGTCCGTATCAAAGACTCTGAATTCTGAATGTATAGATTTGTTAAAATTTTTGTTTGTTGTTTTTTGGAGGGGGTTGGTGAATCGGTACTATATTTTAAAATTTTTTTGGAAAGTATAGAAGAATGTGAATTCATCTCCCTATAAAAAACTTGTTTCTAGTTTTTTCTTTTTACTTTTGTAAAGATAATCTTTGCATATGTAAAAATACACTTTTAAAAATATTTTTACACAAATTGTAGCATACTGTATAAATTATTCAATACCTTGCATTTCTCACTATATTTTGTAACTTATCAATTTTTTTTTAAAGATTTGTTTTATTTATTCATGAAAGACACACAGAGAGAGGCAGAGAAACAGGCAGAGGGAGAAACAGGCTCCATGCAGGGAGCCTGACATGGGACTCAATTCCGGATCTCCAGGATCAGGCCCTGAGCTGAAGGCCGCACTAAACCGCTGAGCTACCTGGGCTGCTCTGTTCCTTATCAATTCTTAAAGACTTTTTCAGTCTTTTTAACACTACATAGAATCAATCCATTGAAAGGGTACGCCATAATCTTGTTACCACCTTCTTAACTGATGGACATGTAGATTGATACCAACCTTTTTTTGTATTACAAACAGTGCTACATTGGAAATATAGTTTAATTTTTAGTGGGAGATTGACAGCTATTTTCTCTTAAAGTATTCAGTAATGTGCATTTGTATTTTCCAAATTTTCATGACTGATGGACAATGTAAATTTTAATCATACTTGTGAAGGACATTTGAATGATTATCAAATACTACTCATTTTCTGAGTGGGGACATGGGGGGGTGTTGTTTTTTGTTTTTTAAGATTTTATTTATTCATGAGAGGCATAGAGAGAGAGGCAGAGACACAGGCAGAGGGAGAAGCAGGCTCCATGCAGGGAGCCCGATGTGGGACTCAATCCCAGGCCTTCAGGATCATGTCTTGAGCCAAAGGCAGATGCTTAACCGTTGAGCCACCCTGGCGTCCTGGGATATGGTGTTTTTATTTTAAGATTAATATTAGATTACTATAATACGAGGTTCAAATATCTGCAGGGTTTTTTTTTGTTGTTGTAAGGTATAACAATAAAAATGTTAATTTGGGAGGCACCTTGGTGGCTTAGGCCATGATCCCAGAGTGCTGGGATCAAGTCCCACATTGGGCTTCCAACTCAATGGGGAACCTTCTCCCTCTCCCCTTTTCTCCCTTCTGCCTGTGCTCTGTCTCTCTCTCTCTCTCTCAAATAAATAAAGTCTTTTCTTAAAAATGTTAATTCTCAGGCATCTGGGTGACTCATCATTTAAGCATCTGTCTTTGTCTCAGGTCATGATTCCAGGGTCTGGGATGCTTCTCCCTCTCCCTCTACTCCATCCTGCTCATGCTCGTGCTTGCTGTCTCTCAAATAAATAAATAAACTCTTTAAAAAAAGCATTAGGGCAGCCCGGGTGGTTCAGTGGTTTAGCGCCACCTTCAACCCAGGGCCTGATCCTGGGGTCTCAGGATCAAGTCCCACAGCAGGCTCCCTGCCTGGAGCCTGCTTCTCCCTCTGTCTACGTCTCTGCCTCTGTGTGTGTGTGTGTGTGTCTCCCATGAATAAACAAAATCTTTTTTTAAAAAAAAAAGGCGTTAATTCCTTGAACGCCTGGGTGGCTCAGCAGTTGGGTGTCTGCCTTCAGCATAGGGCGTGATCCTGGAGTCCCACAATCCTTCCTGCATGGAGCCTGCTTCTCCCTCTGCCTGTGTCTCTTCCCCTCTCTCTCTCTCTCTGTGTTTCTCATGAATAAATAAATAAAATCTTTAAAAAACAAAACATTAATTAGAAGTTACTGCTAAATGAAAATACTCTTTGACCTTGCCTTTTTTCTGTAATACATGTCTATACAACTTTGGGAAAATAAATTGTACACCCACAATTTCATTTACTAGTTCTGCTCTGTTTCCTAAGTGGTACTTGGTCTTAATTCTTTCCAGTAATACAATATTTAAGTCAGTGTCAAAATGAGTCTCTTCTGTACTCAAAACATTTACAATAACGTATCCTAGAGTATTTTATACTAGGAACTACCATGTTATATATCTATTGAATTACAGTAAATTTTTGGTATTTCCATTAATAAACTTCCTTGAACAAGTTTATGGCTCTCATCTTATAGTGATGGCCTGGACTATTAAGATTTTGGACCCCCCCCCCAAAAAAAAAAAAAGATTTTGGCCCCATTTGAAAATACATATATATACACCTATATAAATATATATATATAAATATATATATATATATATTTTTTTTTTTTTTAAGAGAGCTCAAGGGAAGGGAGAGAAATAGAGAATATTAAGCAGGCCTATGCCCACTGCTTGAGCCCAGTATGGGGGTCTTATCTCACAACCCCGAGATCATGACCTGAACCGACATCAAGAAGTTGCATGCTTAACCAGCTGAGCCACCCAGATGCCCCAAATATAGATAGGTTTATAAAATGGGTTTTTTGTGTTTGTTTAAATTATAAGTTTTGGACATTTACATGATTTTTGTAGTTCACAGAATCCAGACAACTTAAGGATATCTCATTTAATCCTTCCCACAACCAGCATCATTTCTGTTTTTCCATTTCTGAATCATACCCAATATTTATTTATTTTAGAGCAAAAGTGTGCATGGGGGCACAGGGTGAGGGAGCAAAGGAAGAGTGAGAGAGAATCCTAAATGGGCTCCATGTCCAGTACAGAGCCAAATGGGGCTCAATTCTAAACCCTGAGATCATGAGCTGGGCAGAAATCAAGAATTAGATGCTTGAACCACTAAGCCACTTAGGCACTCCAAATCAGTCCATTTGAAATAAACCCAAAATAATAGTATTTTGTTGAATGATACTGTGATAGTAGTTTCAATAAGTAAGACCCTGAAAGGTTTTCAGAAAATGAGTTAATTATTTTTTTTCCCCCAGGGTTAGAACGAGTGACGATGCTTTTTTTGGGATTGCACAATGTTCGTCAGACGTCAATGTTCCCCCGGGATCCTAAACGACTCACTCCTTAAAGAAGCCTTGCTTTTTTTTATTCTTTCCAGTAACCTGCTATTGATCAGGCTATCCCTTAGCTACTTAAAATATACAATGGAATAAATGTCTTATCTCAAGTGCCACAGTTACTTTGGATTAATGCAATATAGGTCACTTTAAAACAGAAGATTTTTATAACTTTGGACATGCTTCAGTAGGAAATGGTCGAACATTTTAATGAAAAATTCATGTGGTTACGTTAAAAATTCATACTGCATTACTACAGTAAATGTTAATTTTAAACAGATTGTGTAAGGTTTTTTTTTCTATATTATAGTGGCTACAATATTAATGTCTTAAATTTTCAATATTTGAGCTTATTTTTTTAAATTCTAACATTGAAATAAGGGTAATTTTAGGGAAGCATCTAAGATTTTAATGATTGTATAATTGGCATCTCATGGAAAATTAGGCAGAAAGTATCAATTCTTTAAAGTTGTGCCCTAAAATCCTGTAAAGCAGGTGAGAATACTGGTTAGAAGATACCCAATATAATGCTATATTAAATTGTTAAATTCTAACTTGAATTTCAATAAAATTTTAAAGCTAGTCATTGTTGTCTTTGTGTAACTTCATGGCAGTCTGATTTTGTAACTGGTTTTGACATTTATAATTTGGAAAAAGAAAAAGTACTTTAGTTCATGTAAATGCCTAAAAATAAATGAAAGCTGATATATTGATAACATATATCAGGATATAAGTTCAGATGGATATAAGAGGGTAGAATTCCTAAAACTGAAAGCTTGGGTTACTTAATAGTTTATTTCACATAGATTTTAAAATATTGCAGAATTTTGTTTCATTTTTAACTGGTACTAATATTTAGTGAAATTTCATTGAAATGCACTATCATTTTCCCTACCAAAAAGAAACTTTTGTGTACGAATTACAATTAGGAATACTTTCCCACTAGAGTATTAACTATGTTGATGCTAATGTTAATTTTACAGTGAAAAACATGTAATGGACAGAAATAAAGTGGATATTTTCCTACAGGAAAAGAAAAAATGCAGAAAATAATGAAGTCAGAAAGGTAGGACATTACTCCTGGCCCATAAACATCTACCCACTACTTTTGATGAAAATTAATATTTCACAATCTAGATTATAAGCCTCTGAGAAAGTAGAGACTCAATTTTTAGAATATCGCCTTCATATTCTACTAGACTATCCTGAGTATAGTAGGCACTCCAAAACTATTGAATAAGTTTAAGCTACCCCAAGAATAAATGGACTATTAACCATCTTTTTCTGTATTAACTCCCAGGCCCTAAAATAGCCTAAAGCTATTCTCAAATTCATAGAATCATAGTTTCTTTCAAAATAAAGTCTGTAAAGTCTTAAAATGATATGACATTTTTTATTTAATTTTTGTATTATGAAGTATTCCAAACATGTCTAGTATTGTTTTACAGATTTATTTGATATATATATTTTGGGATTTTGATTGCAATTGCCATAAATCTGTAGAACAATTTGAAAGACTTGGAATTTTCTTCTCTTTAGTCTTCCAGTGACTGAACATTGTCTATCCCTTCATTTCTCGTATTTTTCTTTAATTGGAAAATACATTGGTACTCTTTATTTTCCTTCAAAGTTGTTTTTTAATTTTTACTTTACGCCAGAGTATCATACTACTTTTTTTCTATAGGGAATGGGATCTTTTTTCCTATTAGATTTTTAAGTTGTTTGTTACTAAGGCATAAGAACACTATCAGTTACCAGTTTTTATGGGGGTTTTTGTCTGTGCAGCAACATACCTGAACTCTTAGTTGTATACTTCGTACTGAGTGTATTTTCAAAGTAGACTAATGGTAAGGATAGAACAGGAGTAAGTTATGTATTCTTTGTCTATACTGACTGGATTCGCATCCTGATTTTGCTATTCACTAGCTGTATAACCTTGGGTAACTTGCTTATCCTCAACTTTCCTCATCTGCGTAATCCTATTTCATGGGACTATTGTAGGGTTTAAAAAGTGAAACCCTTAGAACAGTGCCTGGCACATAGAATAGTGTCTGGCAGTTAAGGAAAGGAGTTTTAGCTCTTCCTGTCTAACTCTTGTTTCATTTACTTATTGCATTAGGTTGAGTCCTCAAGTAGAATGTTGAATAAAAGCATGGGGCCATGCTTTTCCTGTTTTTATTTAAATACATGTAAAGTCTCAAAACTAAGTGTGATATTTTCTGTAGGTTTTTAATAGATGCCTTTTGTTAAGACTTTGTTATGAATGTTGAATTTGTCAAATACTTTTTCCGTATTCGCTGCAATTTTTTTTCTTTTAGTTTTGAATATGGTAGATTACAGTATAGAAAATCCTGATAATTTTCTGGAACAGATATTCCTTGAACACTACATAATACTTTGTTCGTATGTACTACTGAATTCAACTTTCTAATACCTATAACAAAAACTCACTGAAGTGTATCATTTTGATTAATTTTGGTGATTTTATACAGTGAAGTAACCTGCAGCATAATCAAACTGCAGAACATTTTCATTGCCCCAGCAAGTTCCTAGTCAGTCTCCACCTCTAGCAACTAAAGATCTACTTTCATTATAGTTTTGCCTTTTCTAGCGTTTCATATAAATGGAACAATATAATAGTCTTTCATGCTTCATTCCTTTCTCTAAGCATTATGTTTCTGAGATTCATCCATGTTGCGTGTATTAATAGTGTATTTCCTTTTTGTAGCAGGGGAGGAGGAACAGAGGTAGAGGGAGAATCTTAAGCAGGCTCCACACCCAGTGTGAAGCCCAGCATGGGGCTTAGTTTCACAACTCAAATCATGACCTGAGCCAAATCAAGAGTCAAATGCTCGGGGATCCCTGGGTGGCGCAGCGGTTTGGCGCCTGCCTTTGGCCCAGGGCGCGATCCTGGAGACCCGGGATCGAGTCCCATGTCGGGCTCCTGGTGCATGGAGCCTGCTTCTCCCTCTGCCTTTATCTCTGCCTTGTCTCTGCCTCTCTCTATATATATGACTATCATAAATAAATAATTTTAAAAAAAAAATTAAAAAAAAAAAAAAGAGTCAAATGCTCAACTGACCGAGCCACCCAGATACACTAGTATACTTTTTTATTGATGAATAGTATTCCATAGAATAGATATGCCATAATTTACTTACCCATTCAGTTGATGGGACATATGAGTAGTGTCCAGATTTTAATCTATAATAGTGCCTCTATGAACATTGAATGTCTTTGTGTAGACATGTTTTCTTTCTTTTTTTTATTTTATTTATTCATGAGAGACAGAGAGAGAGGCAGAGAGACATAGACAGAGGGAGAATCAGGGAGCCTTATGTGGGACTCCATCCCAGAACCCTGGGATCATGCCCTGAGCCAAAGACATGCTCAACTGCTGAGCCACCCAGGAGTCTGACATGTTTTCATTTGTATTAGGTAGATACTTAGGAGTGAAATTTCTAATATGAGAAGTGTATGTTTAATTAACTTTGTAAGATACTGCAATACTGTTTGCCAAAGTAGCTATGCCATTTTGTATTTCCACCAGCAGGGACTAAAAATTTAAGCTGTTCCACATTATCGCCAAACTTAGAAATGTCAGGGCTTTTTTCCTTTTAGCTGTTGCAGTGATTGTATAGTTGTATCTCATTGTGGCTCTAATTTGCATTTCCCTCCTGACAGATGATGTTAAGCATCTTTTCATGTGCTTATTGGCCATATCTGTATCTTTGTGGAAGTGTCTTCCTATCTTTTGCCCATTTCTTTTATTGAGTTGATTGTCTTCTTCAGTTGTAAGAGCTCTATATATTCTGAATATGAACTCTCTGACATTGTATTTTTGGCAGCTAGTTTCTTCTAGTCTGTGGCTTGCCTTTTTTTTTTTCTTTAACTGCCTTTTAAAGAGCAAAAGCTTTTAATTTTATGCTTGTGCTTGTGATCTGTTTAATAAATCTCTGCTTCATCAAGTGTCACAAGTGTTTTCTCGTGTGTTTTCTATAATTTTAGTAATTTGAGCTCTTACATTTAGGTCTATGATCCATTTTGAGTTAATCTTTGTAAATGGTATTTGTAGGGGTCAAGGTTCTTTCCCTGTTGAATTATCTTAGCACCTTTGTAGAAAAGAGTTGATCCTATATATATGGATCTATTTCTAAACTCTCTCTTCTATTCCATTGATTTATATTGTCTTTTCTTTGCACCAGTACTACAGTGTCTTGATTTTTGCAGCTTTAAGTAAATCTTGAATCAGGGTATAAATCTTACAGTCCTGTTTCTCTTTCCAGGATTATTCTAAGTCCTGTGACTTCTCATTTAAATTTTTATATCATCATATCAATTTATTTTCAAAAAAGTTTGCTAAGATTTTGACTTGGATTGTATTGATTCTGTAGATCAATTTGAGGAGAATTGGCACATTAAGTTTGAGTCTTCCTTTTTTTTTTTTAAGATTTTATTTATTTATTCATGAGAGACAGAGACACAGGCAGAGGGAGAAGCAGGCTTCCTGTGGGGAGCCTGACGCAGGACTCAATCCCAGGACCCCAGGATCATGACCTGAGCTGAAGGCAGACACTCAACCACTGAGCTACCGAGGCATCCCCAATCTCTACATTTTAATTGGGAAGTTTATCCCAAAAGACTTAATGTAGTTATTTACATGGTTAGGTTTGTATCTACCTTTAATGTTTCCTACTTGCCTCTTCTGTTTTTTGTTCCTCTATTTTTCTTTTCTTGTCTTTTTTTAATGAATATAAATATTTTTTAGTATTTCATTTTCCTATTGGAATTTTTTTTCCTATTGGTATTTTAATTGAACTTCTTTGTATTGTTTTTTAGTGATTGCTCTAGAGACTATAATATATCATTCTTAACTTTTACAGTCCACTTATAGTTACTAATTTTATATTTATGGATTTTCTGTCTCTGTTTATAGCCATTGTTTTCTTTTTTATATTTTTTTTCCAGTTTGAATATCTATGAGATAACATCCTCTGATTTTTTTTTATATTTATTTATTTATTCATGAGAGACACAGAGAGGCAGAGACAGGAGAAGCAGGCTCCTCACAAGGATCCCAATATGGGACTCAATCCGGGACTCCAGGATCACCCCCTGAGTTGAAGACAGACGCTCAACCACTGAGCCACCCAGGTGTCCTAGCCTCTGATTTTTGAAAAGGTTTGTTGAGGGGCACCTGGGTGGCTCAGTCAGTTAAGCATCTGACTCTTGATTTCAGCTTAGGTCATGATGTCAGGCTTCCTATGGGGAGGAACTCTCACATGGGTTGTGAGATGGAGGCCCAGTCAGGCTCTGCGCTCATTGAGAAGTCTGCTTGATATTCTCCTTTCCTCTCCCTCAAGCCTCCCTGCTAACACACAGACTCATGCTCTCTTTCTTTCTAAATAATAAATGTGATCTTAAAAAAAAAAAAAGGTTTGTTTGATTTAGAAAGTTTTATATTTAATAGGATAAGATTCACAGTATTCTCTTAGGATTTTAAAAAGTTTTAACCTCATCTTCTTGTACCTTTTTTTTCTCTTTCATTAATCCTTAAGATCTTATTAAACATTTATGTATTTCCTTTAAATCTCTTCACCTAATATTTAGCTTTTGATCCTATTGATCCTCTTTATGTTTTCTTGTTTGTTTTTTAATTTCTGCTCTTATATCATCTTCCTTATGCTTTCTTTAAGGTTTTTTCCCCTAGTTTGCTAAGACTAAGTTTCAGTTTTCTTTCTTATAGTCTAGTTGATATACTGACTTTTTTTTATCAACTTTTGTGACATTTTTTATCTGTACATTTCATCTGTGTTCATTTTTCTCTCTGTAGTTCCCCCTTTAGTATTTCTTTAAGTTAGAGCCTGTTGATTAATGATTATAAACATGAATGTGTTCTGTCCTCTTGAATGATAGTTGGACTCAGTATAAAATTCCAGGTTGGCAGTTATCTTTCCCTTAGCACCATTAAATTCTCTGCTGTCAGGGTGCCTGAGTGGCTCAGTGGTTGAGCCATCTGCTTTTGGCTCCCAGGGTCCTGGGATCGAGTGCCTCATCAGGCTCCCCACAGGGAGCCTGCTTCTCCCTCTGCATATGTCCCTGCCTCTCCCTCTGTGTCTCTCATGAATAAATAAATGAAATTTTTTAAAATTCTCTTGCTGTTTATGAACAGTTTACTGTCAGTATAGTTGTTTTTCCTTTGTAGATAATCCTCTTTCCTTGGCAGCTTTTAATTTGCCTCTTTATCTTTGATATTCTACCAATTTGTCATCTGTTTGACAGTTATTCATCTTGCTCAGTAATGAATATGCTTTTTGTCAAAGACCCACATCTGTTTTTCAGTATGAAAAATTCTCAGCAAGTGTATCTTCAGTATTGTTTCTTACCATTTGCTCCATTTTTTTTTTAACTCCAATTTGCTAAATTTGGGCCTCTAACTCTTCTGTTGGGTCTCTAACTTTTCTCATATTTTTCATCTTTGTGTTCTGTGTTCTTACTGAGGCTTTCATCATGGTCTTCTAATTTAATTACTCTTCAAATATGCTTAATCTAAAATTAACCCCATTTATTGCATATTTTTAGTGCCTATTTTTCATTTCTAAAATTTCTAATTAGTTCTTACCTCATTTGTGCCCATTTTTGTTCATATATTCTTTGGTGAGAATTATGCCATCATTTATGCTTCCAATAAATGCTTTATCATACTAAACTACAAAATTATTTTTGCCTGATTTTATTTTGGTTTTGTTCTTGACATAAAAGGAGTTATCACATGTAAACCCCATGGACCTTTTTTTTTTTTTTTTTTTTAGATTTATTTATTTATTTGAGAGGGTAGGAGTAGGGGTAGGGAGAAGCAGACTCCCCACTGAGCAGGGAGCCCGATGCAGGGCTTGATCCCAGGACCCCAGGATCATGACCTGAGCCAAAGGCAGATGCTTAATGGACTGAGCCACCCAGGTGCCCTCTCACCATGGACCATCTTGAGGAGGATGATTATAATGTGAAAGAAGAAAATAATATATGAATAATGAGTAAATGCTACCTCCTAGACCAGTAGTTTTCATACTGAATTGTTGGCCAGTTGGCTTTTACAGTGGCTGAGAATAGCTCCATATCCATGAGTTCTGGGATAGAGTCAAATTTGTTTTGAGGCTTTTGCCTTGGACTATCTCTTGGATTGCATAACTTCCTGTACTTTGGATTTCTTTTTCTTTGTAACTTATAGCTAAGAGCACTTTATGAAATAAAACTTTGTTAACTCAGGCTGAAATGTGAGTTCAGGACTTGAATTTTTTTTCCCTTTGAAGTAAATGTTTCTATATAGTATATTACTATATATGAGTCATATGAAACTTATTTTTCAGCAGACAAGCTCCTGCAAGCTCTGGAAGGTGTTTTTTAAGGGGGAAGGGATTTTTAATTCTTCCAGCTTTATTGAGATATAATTGACATATCTGGAAATATTTAGACTGTTAAAATATTCTTTTCTGTTTTTATTTGCATTACTTTCATCTTTGTTGGCCAGTTCCCTCTTTGAATTACCTGCTTTTCTAAAAAGTCACATGGGTTCATTAATGGGGACAAGGAGGCAACACAACTATACACTTTGCTGTCTGTATGAACTGAACAACATATGCAGTAACCACTGGCAAGCTTTGAAAGAAGTGACATGATTGGTTACAAATATGATGAACATCTATTATTTGCAGAGTGATTTGTAGACTGGAAAGCTAACAGTGAAGTTTGTATTTTATGCAATTACTCATTGTTAATATGCCATGATAACTGGAATTTGAACCATGTTGTTCAAAGATGTGTAATTTAACGGAACAGCAGTAACTAAAAGCTGTGTATATCTGAACCATGCAAAGCTAGGACTTCGTGTATGTGTAGTCATTGTTATTGAAAGCTCTGTATGAAAAAAAAAAAAAAAAAAAAAAAAAAAAAAAAGAAAGCTCTGTATGAGAGCGGGGCATTCTTTGTTTTCCCCCTTCTCTGGGAGTCCAACTTCTATAGACTGCATCAATTGCCCTCCCTTCTCAATAGCTTCTAATTGGATTTGGTCTTTGGAAAGCATTAACAGGAGATCGAATGCAAGGAGAAGAGAAAAGTCAGGATATTTATTTTCCTTCTCTGCTGAGCCACATTTTGGGATTTCTGTCCTCTCCTGAAGGCCACACCTTGCACTGAGCAAAAGTCTCAGCTCCTGTATAGCCACAGCTTCTCAAGTTCCAGTTACTACTGTCTTTCTGCCCCTTCAGGTCTAGAGGTGGTAATAGCTTCCTATACTCATTAGTTCTAGTAGGGTACATTACCATCCCTTGTGGTTTTCTTTAAAGCTTCCCAAAGCATTATGACCTCTTCACAAAGCTATCTTCAAGCATAGCACTCCTGAGTGTGCCATGTGTTTCTCACCAGGACCCTAACCTAGACACCATGTCACACTATTCACGGAAAATTACATGTACCTATCCAAATATGTGTATGCACTCAGAGAGGTCTGAACAGATATAAGCAGTACATCATTTTTAACCCTATGCCCTTTTTCCTAATCTGCTTTTAAAAAAGTAGATTAAGGGGCAGCCCAGGTGGCTCAGCGGTTTAGCACCACCTTCAGCCCAGGGCCTGATCAGAGACCCGGGATCAAGTCCCACATCAGGCTTCCTGCATGGAGCCTGCTTCTCCCTCTGCCTGTGTCTCTGCCTCTCTCTCTCTCTCTCTCTCTCTCTCTCTCTCTCTCTCTCTGTCTCATGAATAAATAAATGAAATATTTTTTTAAAAATCATGAAAAATAAAAATAAGATTACATATACTGATGGATTATTTCAGCTTCAAAAGAGTTAATCCATTTTTCTAGTTTAGATCTTTACTGAAATAGTTTTCAAGTTAACTACAGGCATACTTTGGAGATACTACAAATCATTTCGAGACCACCACAATAAAGTGAATATCTAAAAGCAAATCAAATGAGTTTTTTTGGTTTCTCAGTGCATATAGAAGTTGTTTATACTATAGTCTCTTAAGTGTGCAATGCCATAATTTTTTCTTTAAGATTTTATTTATTTACTCATGAGAGACACAGAAAGAGAGAGGCAGAGACACAGGCAGAGGGAGAAACAGGCTCCATGCAGGGAGCCTGACGTGGGACTCAATCCCTGGACTCCAGGATCATTCCCTGGGCTGAAGGCGGTGCTAAACCGCTGAGCCATCTGGGTGTCCCAGCATTATTTTCTTTAAAAAAAAAAAATGTTCATCTCTTAATTTAAAAGTACATCCTTGCTAGGGCCTCTGGGTGGCGCAGTTGGTTAAGCATCCAACTCTTGGTTTCAGCTCAGGTCATGATCTCAAGGTCATCAGATCAAGCCCTGCATCAGGCTGAGCTTAGTGAGGAGTCTACTAAAGTTTTTCTCTCCCTCTGCCCCTCCCCATGCTCTTTCTCTCCCCCTCTCTCTCTCTCTCTTTCTCTAAGATAAATAAATAAATCTTTAAAAATAATAATAAATAAAAGCACTTTGTTGCTAAAGAGTGCTAACCATTATCAGCCAGTCATAATCTTGTTGCTGATAGAGGGTCTTGTCCCAATGTTGAGAGCTGCTGACTGATCACAGTGGTAATTGCTAAAAGTTGGGGTGACTGTGGCAATTTCCTAAAATAAGACCACAATAAAGTTTGCTACATCAATTGACTCCTTCGTGAATGATTTCTCTGTAGCATGTGACACTGGTAGCATTTTATCCGCAATTGAACCTCTTTCGAAATTGAAATCCTCTGGAACCCTGCCATTGCTTTATCAACTAAATTAATGTAATATTTTAAATCCTTTGTTGTCATTTCAACAACCTTCACAGCATCTTCACTGGGCATATTCCATCTCAAAAAACCATTTTCTTTGCTCATCCATAAGAAGGAACTCCTTATCCATTAAATTTTTATCATAAGGTAGAAGCAATAACACAGCTGATAACATAACATTTTCCCCCATCAGATTAACCTTATTGATCTAGCCGAACCATTAGCCAGTGTTTTTTTCTGATGCATTGGAAAGAAAGGGGGGAAAAAAAAGGCAGCAATTCAGCCACCTCCAGGTTCCACTTCTAATTCTAGTTTTCTTACCATTTCCTTTAATGAAGTTTGAGTCTTTCAAAGTCATCCATGAGGGTTGGGATCAACTTCTTCCAAACTTTTGTTCATCATATTTTGATCCCTCCCATGAATCATGGATGTTCTTAATGGCATCTGGAATGGTGAATCCTTTATAGAAGGTTTTCAATTGTCTTTGCCCAGATCCATCAGAGGAATCACTATGTATAGCAGCTGTAGCCTTATGAAAGGTATTTCTTAAATAATAAGACTTGAAAGTCAAAATTACCCATTGATCCATGGGCTATGGAATGGATGTTCTGGTAGCAGACAAAAACATTCATCTCATGGCACATCTCCATCAGAGCTCTTGGGTGACAAGCAGCATTGTCAATGAGCAGTAACATTTTTAAAGGAATCTCTTTTTTTTTTTTTTTTTTTCAGTAAAGGAATCTCTTATTCTGAACAGTTGGTCTCAACAGTGGGCTTAAAATAGTAAGCCATGTTGAAAATAGATGTGCTCTCACCCAGGCTTTGTTGTTTATGGACCACAGACAGAGGTTGAGCATAATTTGTAAGGGTTCTAGGATGGAGCCTATCCTAGTAGCTGCATCACCCAATGCTTTAACTTTAAATCACCAGCTACATTTGCCCCTACCAAGAGAGTCAGCCTGTCCTTTGAAGCTTTGGGGCCAGGCATTGACTTCTCCCTAGCTCTGAAATTCCTAGAGGTGTCTTCTTTCAATAGAAGACTATTTTGTCTACATTGAAAATCTGTTTAGTGTTGTCAATTTCAGCAGTTATCTTAGCTCAATGTTTTATATAACTTGCTGCAGCTTCTACGTCAGTACTTGCTGCTTCACCTTGCTCTTTTATGTTAAAGAGATGGCCTCTTTCCTTACACCTCGTGAATCAACCTCTGCTTGCTCCCAACTTTTCTTCTGTAGCATCCTTACCTCTCTAAGAATTGAAGAGGCCTAGAGCCTTGCCCTTGTTTAAGCTTTGGTTAAGGAAATGTTGTGATTGCTTTGATCTGTCAATACCATTAAAACTTTATCCATATGAGCAATAAGGCTGTTCTGCTTACTTATCATTTAGGTGTTCACCGGAGTAGCACTTTTAATTTCCCTCAATAACTTTTCACATTTACATTTCACATTTAAATTTCATATTTAAATGCATCACATTTACAACTTGACTGTTTGGCACAAGAGGCCTGGCTTTCAGCCTATCTTGACTTTCAGTATGCCCTCCTCACTAAGCTTAAATTGGAGACATGTGGGGTGCCTTGGTAGCTCAGTCAGTTAAGTGTCCAACTCTTGGTTTCAGCTCAGGTCGTGACCTCAGGGTTATGAGAGCAAGCCCTACATCAGGCTCCATGCTGGGCATTGAGCCTGCTGAGCATTGAGCCTGCTGAAGATTCTCTCTCCCTCTGCTCCTCCTCCCACCTTTTAAAATAAATAGGAGCACCTGGGTGGCAGTCATTTGGGTGCCCGACTCTTGGTTTTGGCTCAGGTCATGATCTCAGGGTCATATTGGACTCTACACTAAGTGCAGAGTCTCCTTGAGACTCTTTCTCCCTCTGACCCTGCCCCCCACCTTCTCTCTAAAATGGGTAGGTAAATCTTTAAAAAAAAAAAAAAAAGTGAAAGACATGTGACTCTTCTTTTCACTTGAGTACTTCTTAAAGGCCATTGTAGGGTTATTAATTAGCCTAATTTCAATGTTGTTGTGTCTCAGGAAATAGGCTTGAGGAGAGAGAAAGAGATGGGGGAATGGCTGGTAGAAAAGTCAGAACACACATTTATTAAGTTTGCCATTATATAAGCGTAGTTTGTGGTGCCCCAAGCCAGTTACAATAGTAACTTTAAAGATCACTGATCACAGGTCACCATAACAAATATAATAATGAAAATATTTGAAATATAGCAGGAATTGCCAAAATGTGACATAGAGACATGAAGAGAGCAAATGCTGTTGGAAAAATGATGCTGATAGACTTGCTGAATGCAAAATTGCCACAGACCTTCAATTTGTAAAAGATATAGTATCTGTAAAGCACAATAAAGCAAAGTGCAGTAAATTGAGGGGATGCCTGCACTCTACTTTTTAACATATTCAGGCAGACATATCTCTGTATGAGTGTTCTTTAAATAAGTAACTCAAACATGCTTTATACAGTAACACATCCTGCATCTAGATTGTCACCTGACTGAGTTTGGGATAGGGAACATTTCCAATTTGCAGGAAAACCACTGACATGCGCACACAGCTTTATTGCTGCTCTAACTGGTTATTAGTCCTAGCCTCCATATCTAAATATTTCCTTCAGAACCAGACCTAACTGAATTTTCCAGAAGCATTAAAATACTAATTCCAAAGTTCTTGTGTTTTCTTTTTTCCATCACCAAAATAGTTAACAAGGCAAGCAGTCATGGTAAGGCTAAACATGTACAAAATAGATTTTTAAAATGTGTATGTGACCTTATTATTGAAAATACTAAAGGTTCTGTTTTTGTTTTTTTTTTTTCACTTTTATGTAAGGTGATAGGAAAGAAAGTTGGGATGGCTTTTAAGAAACCTATCATTGAAGAGCATCCTAAAAAATTTGCTCACTGGGATTCTTTCCTTTCACACTGACAATTTCTACAGCAGTATTTGCAGAAAGCACTGTGCTGCGTTCATGATTCTGGATTAAAGAGATTTCCTCCATAACATTTTTATGGTTGCCCCACTTTTTATAAGACATTCAAAAAGTGGAATAATAATATCCTAGTTTATTTTTACCTTCCAAGTCTAGAATATATGGAACTAATATCTCTTAACAGACTACTTCACAGAATACTGCTCTGACCCATCTACATGGAATGCTGTCAGGTGTGAGTAGTGCTTAGAACAGGAGAGGGCTCTTCACCAGGTCCAGGCTATGGTTCAAGCAGCAGAACCTATGGTTTTAATTATATTGGTGGAAAAGGTGCCATGTGGAATTTATAGGAGGCCTCAATAGGAGAATCATAACATGGTCCTCATAGCCATGCCATCTAAAACAGAAAACTATACACCATTCAGTAAATAGCCCCTGGCTTGCTACAGGACCCTGGTGGAGATAAAGCACCTAACTACAGGACACCAAGTGACCATGTGGTCAGCCCTTCCCATTATGTGCTGGGTTTTGTCAGATCCACCAAATTACAAGAGTCAAAAGCAATCTATCATTAGATAGTAGGTGGTACATTTGGAACTGGACATGAATAGAAAAAGGCCCAAGTAAGTTAGATAATCAAGACTCTCAAGAGCCCCTTGTCATCACTACTTGTGCTCCATTGCTCCTCAGCTCAAACTTACGACCATGTATGGGGTAGAGTGGGAAAGCAGATTCCTAAGACCAGTTGGCAGAGGAGGAAAAGGGCCATATTTGATTCATGGTTGGGCTGACTTGACAAGTGACTGCTGTTATACACTACTACCACTCAAGAGTGGACTTGAAAGATTTGAAACCCTCCTAGTGGACAGTGCCTCTGGCTATCTGTTTTGTTTAGTAGGAGAAGTGGTCCTAGGTAAGACTATACATTCATTTGTGGGTGAATAAAATGGCTATGCTGATTCGTCAGAGGCTGGGAAAGAGAAAGATTGGAAATTGGGAATAAGGAGACTTATTAAAAAGGCATATGCACAATATGTAAAGATCTTAATATCACATGTTAATGCCCACGAGAAAATAATCACCATGGGAGAGGCACTGGTAGACAGAGTAGCTGGGCCAGTTGATGTCAGCCAGCCTCTGTCATCAGCCACTGCAAGGCTGGCACAATAGGCTCTTGAAAGAGTAGTCTGGTGGCAAAGATAGTGAATATGGGCCCAGTATGAGTTTCCACACACTAAAGCTGATCTAATTATTTTCACTGCTAAATGTCCTGTCAATGACAGAAATCATCTCTTAAGAAAACCAACCCTTCACTTTTTAGCAAGTTGATTATGTTGGACCCTTCCACCCTAGAAAGGGCAGCAATTCTCCTTGACATACTTAAGGTATAAGTTTTCCTTTCTTTCCTTTTCCTTTTCCTTTTCCTTTTCCTTTTCCTTTTCCTTTTCCTTTCCACAAAAGCTCATCTAGTAGCAGTATCCAGCAGCTTACAAATTTTGATCTGTCACAGGGAATCCGACATTACAATTCATACTAAGAGTCCTACTTTATAGCAGAACAGTAGGCACAGTACCATGGGATCTACTGATTAAGGAGTCTAGTTCCTTGTTAAAAATCTATGTGTGATTTTTCAGGCCTGGCCATAGGTGATTACAAAGACTTACTTGGCAGGCCTCATAAGGGAAAGGTGCCTTCCCCAAACCAGACTGGTGCATGGCCAATACATCATAAATCTGAAGGGAGATGCAATCAAAGACTCAGACCCTTTTAGCTGGTCACACTCTTCACATATTTACATTCCTAACCTTCATTCTTAGGTTTTTCTATCTGAAGCCTTGGGCAAAAGTCTTCTACAGGTCTGCTGAGACCTTGTAGAAGAGAGAAGGGGGACGTGCTCTGCAGGTACATCTTCACTAGAGCAAGCTTGTCTGAGAATCAGCACAACAAGCCACACACACACCCCCACACTCCAGAAGACCAGCACAAAACCCTTGCACCAAGTCTGTTGATCATAGAGTGCTGCAAAGCTTCAGCTCTAGGGGAAATAGGATTTAGTTTTCCTTTTTATTTTATTTTGTTTTATTTTATTTTTGGATCTAGTTTTTTTTTTAACAAGCAGACCAAACACACCTAGGATATAGCTTCCCCTGCCCCCCTCCCCCGCCCCGCAAACAAAATGACAAGAGAGAGACGTTCACCCCAATAGAAAGAACAGGAAGAACTAATGGCAAGGGATTTAATCAATACAGATATAAGTAAGATGTCTGAACTACAATTTAAGACAACAATTATAAACATACTGGCTGGACTTGAAAAAAGCATAAAAGACACTAGAGAATCCCTAACCACAGAGATAAAAGAACTAAAATCTAGTCAGGCTGAAATAAAAAATGCTATAACTAAAAAAAAAAAAAAAAAAAATGCTTTAACTGAGGGACACCTGGGTGGCTCAGCAGTTGAGTATCTGCCTTCAGCTCAGGGTGTGATCACGGGTCCAGGGATTGAGTCCCACTCACATTGGGCTCCCCACAGCGAGCTTGTGTCTTCTGCCTCTCTGTGTATGTCTCTCATAAATGAATGTATAAAATCTTTTTTAAAAAATGCTCTAGGGATCCCTGGGTGGCGCAGTGGTTTGGCACCTGCCTTTGGCCCAGGGCGCGATCCTGGAGACCCGGGATCGAGTCCCATATTGGGCTCCCAGTGCATGGAGCCGGCTTCTCCCTCTGCCTGTGTCTCTGCCTGTCTCTCTCTCTGTGACTATCATACATAAATAAATAAATAAATAAATAAATAAATAAATAAATAAATAAAATTTAAAAAATAAATAAATAAGTTAAAAAAAATTTTTTTTAAATGCTCTACCTGAGATGCAAACCCAAGTGGATACCATAAAAATGAGAATGGACAAAGCAGAGGAATGAATCAGTGATATAGAAGATACAATTATGGAAAATAATGAAGCTGAAGAGGGAAAGAAAGGTATTGGATCACGAAGGTAGACATAGGGAAAGCAGCAACTCCTTAAAGTGAAATAACATTCATATCGCAGGAGTCCCAGAAGATGAAGAGAGAGTTCAAGGGGCAGAAGGCTTAGTTGAGGAAAGTATATATAAAAACTCTCCTAATCTGGGAGAGGAAACAGACATCAAAATCCAAGAAGCACAGAGAATTCCCATTAAATTCAACAAAAGCTGGCCATCACCAAGACTTATCATAGTCAAATTCACAAAATACAAAGACAAGGAAAGAATTCTGAAAGCAGCAAGGGGACAAAAGCCCTTAACCTACAAGGGAAGGTAGATCAAGTTCACAACAGATTTGTCCACAGAAACTTGACAGGCCAGAAGAAAGTGGCAGGATATATTCAACATGCTGCATGGGAAAAATATGCAGCTAACAATACTTGGAAAATATCCAGCAAGGCTATCATTCAGAATAGAAGAGAGGAGAAGGAGTTTCCCAGACAAAAACCAAAGGAGTTCATGACCACTAAACCAGCCTTGCAAGAAATATTAAAGGGGACGCTTTGAGTGGAGAAAAAAATCAAAATCAACAAAGACTAGAAAGGATCAGAGAACATCACCAGAAACACTAACTTTACAGGTAACATAATGAATGGCACTAAATTCATATCTATCAATCACTCTGAATGTAAATGGACTGAATGCTCCCATCAAAAGACACAGGATGTCAGAATGGATTTAAAAAAAAAAAAAAACCAAGATGCATCTACATGCTGCCTACAAGAGACCCATTTTAGACCTAAAGATAACTGCAGAATGAAGTGAGAGAATGGAGAGCCATCTATGATGCTGATGGATATCAAAAGAAAGCTGTAGTCACCATACTTATATCAGAAAAACTAAATTTTCAACAAAAGATTGTAACAAGAGTTACATTAAAATTAAGGGATATATCCATCAAGAAGATCCAACAAATGTAAATATTTATGCCCCAACTTTGGAGCACCAAATATATAAATATATAAATCAATTAATAACAAACATAAAGAAACTTACTGATAATAACACAATAATAGTAGATGACTTTAACGCTTCACTTACAGCAATGTACAGATCATTTAAGCAGGAAATCAACAAGGAAACAAGGGCTTTAAATGACACATTGGACCAGATGGACTTAACAGATATACTCAGAACATTTTATCCTAAAGCAGCAGAAAACACATTCTCTTTACACATGGAACATACTGGGTCACAAATCAGCCCTCAATAAGTACAAAAAGATTGAGATCATATTATGCATATTTTCAGACCACAAACTTGAAGTCAACCATAAAAAAAAATTGGAAAGACTGCAAATACATGGAGTTTAAAGAACATCCTACTAAAGAATGAATTAGGTTAACCAGGAAATTAAAGAAAAAAATTTAAAAGTACATGGAAGCAAAGAAAATGAAAACATGACAGTCCAAAACCTTTGGGATGCAGCAAAGGCAGTCCTAAGAGGGAAGTATATTGCAATACAGGCATACCTCAAGAAGCAAGAAAATTCTCAAATACACAACCTAACCCTACACCTAAAGGAACTAGAAAACTTACAGCAAATAAAGCCTAAAGCCAGCAGAAGAAGGAAAACAATAAAGATTAGAGCAGAAATAAATGATACAGAAACAAAAAAAAAATCCCTATAGAACAAATAAACAAAACAAAGAGCTGGTTCTTTGAAAGAATTAACAAAATTAATAAACCCCTAGCCAAATTTATCAAAAAGGAAAGCGAAAGGACCCAAATAAATAAAATCATGAATGAAAGAGGAGAAATCACAACCAACACAACAGAACAAATAATTAAAAGAGAATATTATGGGGCAGCCCTGGTGGCTCAGCGGTTTAGCGCTGCCTTCAGCCCAGGGTGTGATCCTGGAGTCCCGGGATCAAGTCCCATGCCAGGCTTCCTGCATGGAGCCTGCTTCTCCCTCTGCCTGTGTCTCTGCCTCTCTCTCTCTCTCTCTTTCTCTCTCTCTCTCTCTCTCATGAATAAATAAATAAAATCTTTGAAAAAAAATATTATGAAAAGTTATATGCCAACAAACTGAAAAATCTGAAAGAAATGGACAAATTCCTAGAGACATACAAACTACCAAAGCTGAACAGGAAGAAATAGAAAATTTGAACAGACCCATAACCAGCAAAAAAAAACTTAATCAGTAATCAAAAATCTCCCAATATACAAAAGTCCAGGGCCAGATGGCTTCCCAGGGGGATTTCTACCAGACATTTAAAGAGATAATACCTATGCTTCTCAATAAATAGATAGATAGATAGATAGATAGATAGATAGATAGATAGATAAAATAAAAAAATAAAAAACAAAAACAAACAAAAAAAAATACCTATGCTTCTCAAATTGTTTCAAAAAATAGAAATGGAAGGAAAACTTCCAAACTCTTTCTATGAGACCAGCATTACCATGATTCCAAAACCAAAGACCCTCCTAAAAAGAATTATAAGCCAGCATTCCTGATGAACATGGATTCAAAACCTGGACAGCAACATGTAGAAGAATGAAACTCTATTACTTTCTTCCACTGTACATAAAAATAAATTCAAAATGGATGAAAGATCAAATGTGAGAGAGAAAATCATCAAAATCCTAGACAAGAATACAGGCAGCAACTTCTTTGACCTCAGCCATAGCAACTTCTTAGTATACACTTCCAGAGATGAGGCAAGGGAAACAAAAGCAAAAATGAACTATTGGGGCTTCATCAAGATAAAAAGCTTCTGCACAGTGAAGGAAATAATCAACAAAATTAAAAGTCAGTTTACAGAATGGAAGAAGATAGTGCAAACGACATATCTAATAAAGGGTTAGTATCCAAAATCTATAAAGAACTTATCAAACTCAACACCCAAAAAAAAAAAAAAACAAATAATCCAGTTAAGAAATCAGCAGAAGACATGAATAGACACTTTTACAAAGAAGACATCCAGATGGCTAGCAGACACATGGAAAAGATGCTCAACATTACTCAGCATCAGGGAATATAAACCAAAACCATGATGAGTTACCACCTCACACCTGTCAGAATGGCTAAAATTAACAATACAGGAAACAACAGATGTTGGCAAGGATGCAGAGAAAGGGAACCCTCTTACATTATTGGTGAGAATGCAAACTGGTGCAGCCACTCTGGAAAACAGTATGGAGGTTCCTCAAAAAATTAAAAACAGAACTACTGTATGACCCAGCAATTGAACTAGTAAATATTTAATCAGACAATACAAAAATACAGATTCAAAAGGTGCATGCACCCTGATATTTATAGCAGCATTATCAACAATACCCAAACTATGGAAAGAGTCCAAATGTCCACTGACTGATAAATGAATAAAGAAGATATGGTAAAAAAAAAAAAAAAAAGAAAAGAAAAGAAAAGAAAAGAAAAAAACAAACAAAAAGAAGATGTGGTATATAGATATAATGGAATATTACTCAGCCATCAAAAAGAATGAAATCTTCCCCTTTGCAATGACATGGATGGAGCTAGAGTGTATTATGCTAAGAGAAATTAGAGAAAGACAAATACCGTATGATTTCACTCATGTGGCATTTAAGAAATGAAACCGATGAACACATGGGAGGGGGAAAAAAAGGTGGGAAATAAACCAAACCATAAGAAACTCTTAATAGGAGATAGAGAACAAACAGAGTTGATGGAGGGATGCAGGTGGGGGCTGGGCTAGATGGGTGATGGGTATTAAGGAGGGCACTTGTTATGATGAGGACTAGATGTTGTATATAAGTGATGAACCACTAAACTCTACTCCTGAAACCAACTTATGTTAACTAACTAGAATGTAAATAAAAATTAGGAAAAAAAAAAAAAGAGAGAGAGAGAGAGAGGAGGAAGAAACTTTGAAGACACTTTTCCCACACCAACTCAGTACTTTCCCCCTCCTTCTACCCTCCACCTCCACCATGGAAGTGTCCAAAAAACTTCCATAGCTTTTTTTTTTTTAGATTTATTTATTTATTTGAGAGAGAGCGAGAGCATGAACATGCATATGAGTAGGGGGAGGGGCAAAGGGAAAGGGAGAGAGAATTTTCGAGCAGACTCCCTGCTTAGTGTAGAGCCCAACTTGGGGCTGGATCCCAGGACCCTGAGATCATGGCCTGAGCAGAAATAAAGAGTCAGCTACCCAACCTACTCAGCCACTCAGGTGGCTTTTGTTCAAGCCTACTTCAACAGTGAGGTAGCACTGATTTGCACTGATCTGCCTGAACCCCCACCACTCATCAGTCAATGGAAGAAAGTGCAACAGAGAGGTCTTTGCTTTCTCTGCTTTTAGCATCTTGCTTAATAACATTGTAGTAAATGATTTAAGGCTTTCATTTTGGGCTTGTTGTTTAAATCAGCTATTCAGACACTTGACAGCTCTGCTCTTTATCAACACACTTGAGTTTCCAACACTGATTCTATTACATTCTCCACCACTAAGAAGTGCGAAGCCTTCTGAATGATAGAGAGGCCTTGTGAAGACATGATCAAGGTGCCAATGTGGAAATACTATGCATGGAGGGGGCACCACTCCCAGGACATGGTGTGCATATACCTTGAGTCAACAACTACTGTAAGATGCCCAGTGCCCATCAGGTGGAATACAAGGGTCCAGGATACAGGAGTTGGAAGGAACAGCCCTGCTCATCATCTCTTCTAGTGATCCCCTTGAGAAATTTGTGCTCCCTTCTCCACATCTTGAGACCCTGGATCCAGAGGTCCTGGTTCCAGGAGAGTGACACTTACACCAGGAGACACAATAGAGCTCCAGAAAAGTGAAACTATAGCTACTGTTCTGCCATTTTATAGGCTCCTAATGCCAAAAATTAGGAGGCAAAAAAGTCACAATATGGCAGGTTTATCTGACCTTATTGGCAGTAGCTGTTATGTACTGGGGGTAGAGCAAATCGTTGACACCAGATAATCCAGTAGGGCTTCTTATATGACCACTCACCAGATTTAGCCATGGCCTGAGAAAGGTATGGTGGTGACCAAAGACCTTTATCCCTTTGGATATGGTAGGTGCTCATTAAATATTTGTTGCATGATTGAATAAAGGAATTAATGGAACAAAGTATGAGGATTGCTGAAACTTTTAAGGGCAGCAGGTAGCTTCTACTGCCCAAATTCTTTCTCCATCAGCAGATTAAAACTTATAATTTTAAGGTCAGAACTGAATCCATTTGCCTTAAGGTTCTCATTTCACTTAACATGAAAATGCCCTTGGAGCACAAGGGTGGCTCAGTCAGTTAAGCATCCAGCTCATAATTTCCGCTCAGTTCATGATCTCATGGGTCATGGGATTGGGTCCTGTTTCAGGTTCCCCACTCAACAGGGAGTGTGCCTGAGATTCTCTCCCTCTCCCTCTGCCCCTCCCTCCACTTTGTGCACACTCTCTCTCAAATAAGTAAATTGATCTTTAAAAAAAGAAAGAAAATGCCCTGTGCATTGGTAAGAAAATAAATTGGTACAGCTTTATTGAAAATTAACTTGGCAGTTTATGAAAATGTAGAACATCCATTCCCTTTCATCTAGGGCCAGCCCTTCCAAGAACTTATCCTCAAGAAATACACACACATACGAAGATGCATAATGCACTGTTGTTTCTAATGGGGGACAAGGGGAAGATGAAAGGGGGAAAAAAAACTAACCTAATCTAAATAGCCATTGGTAGGGGATTGATTAAGGGGAATAAATTTAACCATGACTCTCCTCTTCCATCAATCAAAGATTATCTTGGGGCCTTCACTCCATTTCTCCTTCAGGATGTTTCTGAGAGGTATGAGCCAGTTCCTTAATGCAAGAGGGAAGCCTGAGAAGCACAGAGGACAAGAGACACAGTCAAGTGGCTCAGAGCCCACGTGGAACTGGAATGAGAGACAGGTGAGTCTGGGAAAATCTAACCTGATGCATAAGAGCATCTGATATAGTGATACGTATTTTTTAAGAATTCTCATCTGTTAAAGATACATTACATACAAGAATACTTACAAAAGAAATGATATGCTGTCAGAAATTTGTTCTCAAATAATTTGGCATCAGAAGATGGTGGGCTTATAGATCCAACAAGATTGACTCGATGATGGGTGTATGGGGGTGCATAATTCTGTTCTCCCTTTTTTATATACTTGAAATTTTTCCATAATGCAAACCAGAAAATTTTAAGGAAATGTGCTCTTTTGTTTCTTAAATTATTTGAAGTCTTCCCAAGTTCCCAGTTTTAACCACTCAATAGAAATGTTTGGCATCAAGCCAAAAGATAACAACCTGAAAAAAAACCAACCAAATCAAGGCAGAAAACTGCTTGTTCCAACTGGGTGATGTAATGTTTCCAGAATTCAGAGAAAAGAGGGAGAATCATAGGTGGGGAAGTCAGAAAGCTTCACAAAACAGGTGGGACAGTAAGGAGACAGGTATAATAGTTATGAGCACATACCCCACAATGATATGGGGATTATGGATCCACACAAATAGGAGTGCCAGCCAAATGAGCCCGAAATGTGTCCTCCTAGCACAGTCCTTAGGGGAATGCACTCCTGTAATATTAGCATTTGATCTTGGGCTCTTCAAAAATTCCTCAGAACTCCATCGTTTCTCCCAGACACACATCATACCCATTCTTAGTCTCTGCTCTCAGGTGGCAGTGATGTTTGTGATGCCCTTCCTAACATCCGTCTTCTACCAACCTCCAACTGCTAGTCCTAAATAAAGCTGAGGTGCAGAATACACCCACTTCAGCAGATGGTGGTGTGTGGTTTTGCAGTTTGCAGTGTGGCGGGCTAACCAACCCTTACTGGTACAGAGGGCTACAGTGGCCCTCTTTGGCTAAGCACTCATAAGCACACTCAGTGCAAGGTTTCACATATACATACACACATTACATACATACATATAGTACCATAATGAATTTTTATTATATAAATATACTTTTATGGAAAACATTTTAGACAGTTATAATTAATCAGTCCTGAACAGGGTTAAATAATAGGATATGAGTATGATATATGTGCCAGGCATATTTACACATAATATCTCATTTAATTTTTTACAACAACAGCCTTATAAGCAGGTATTATTATTATTATTATCCCACAGATAAAACCCTCTTGAGTAAGTAGCTTACTCAAGATCACTTAAGCGTGGAGTCAGGATTCAAATCCAGAACTCCTGTGTATAACTGTTTAAGCTATACCATTTATTCCGCACACAAAATATCCTTCCTGATATGACCAGATTCTGGTGCAGAGTTCTAAATGAGTACTCCTTTATTACCCATACCTGTAGAGCAAAATACCTCCCCCATATTTGCCTTTGGGGAGGAGAAGTGGGATTAGTTAAGGCCAAGATCCTTGGAGAGAGCGGGGCTATATGCGGGGAAGTGGCTAGCCCATCTGGTAGCACTGTGGAATCTAGAAAAAAGTTCTCCTTCCTCCATGGCGAATGGCTGGAGTCGGACTGGATTCCAACAGGCCTGGACCTTGCCTACCATAGTTGGTGAGCCTGGCCATAAGAGTGGAAGGAGTAGTGAGAAGCCTCCCTGGGGTATGACACACATCTCACCACAAAAGCTGGGGCCCATAGAGTCTCCCCTCTTCTCCTGGGTTGCCAGAGGGAATGAGTAACTGCTGACTTGGCTGGCTCTCTCTCTGCCTGCACTCTTGCTCCAACAGCTAATGGTTTCAAAAGCACCAAAGCTTGTGTCAAGGATCTCAACCCAGGGATCCCTCACAATCCACTCTGTCATTGCAGCCCAATGTAGTAAAGGGTGGCCACCAGTCAGTCAGGTTCCTCACCTCCATTTGCCCCCCTGCAATCCAACTCCCACCCCCTTCCGTGTCCCTGAAACTCTTTCCACCATGTTCAGTTGTTATCCTCTGGGGACTGCTCTGCAGCATTCACTACTGACAAGGATTGTTTCTGGGATCTTCTCTTTTGACTTTTGAGATTCTCCTCCTATTTCTCTGGCTGTTCTTTCTTAGTCTCCCACATGGCATTTTCCTCCTCAGCCTCTCTTTGACTACTGGTCTTCTCTAGGTTTCATCCTTGGATCTGCCTTTTCCCTTTCTTCAGATGCTTCCTGGGTGACTGCATCTATTTCCAAAGCTTCTGAGGATCTCTTCTGAGGATCTCTGAATCTGTTTCTGCTGCCCAAATCTGTCTCTTCTAAACTGAGAAGAAAAAAAAAAAATTAATTTCAACACACCTTTGTTACACATTTTTTAAATGAAGTGCTTTCATTTTTTATAATCTTTTAAAAATAGGTTTTCAGCAAAATCTTGGAGCTGAAGATTTTGGTCATCCAAAATCTGGAAAATGCCCACCATTTAACTCACTAAACAAAGACCATCCTTATTTTAAATCAGCTTAATCATACTTACTGTTTCGTAGTACCCAACTTCATTTTTCAATTCAAACAGATGAGTTAATACTTGTTTCAAGAAATAGTGTAATAACCACGGGGAGACAAAATATGGAAAGCAATTTGTAAAGGTGATGATTAAAAGCAGTCAAGTCAATATTAAAATAACGCAGATACAATGTGACTAATGTATCCATTTTTATAACAGCTATAAAAACCAGAGTAAAGGTACATGTGGTTTCTCATTCTTTTAATTTATAATAATATACTGTAAGGTATAGTTTAAATAAATAATGAAGTAAGAAGTATGATGAAAGGTTTTAAATATTTTTTCAGTAACTGTGTGTATCTATAATTCTGATATTTAGCTTTCAGGAAAATTTAAAAAGTATCATATAAAAATAGATAAAAGCTGTGATCATTCCTACTGCCTTCACCGCTATTTTTGATAGACATTATGATCAAACTTCTCATATGTAGGTAATTGAAAAGAAAAGCAAATGATTAAAAGGCATTTCATCAAGTACTGCTAAAAACTTTGAAAACTAAAAATTCAGTCGCTAGCATAAAATTTTCTTATTTTGTTAATAAACGGTAGGATATATTAAATATTTTTATAAGATGGGGCTGGCTATATCTGGAAAAAATACCTCATAGTATGTTTGATAAATATCTTATTGAATATTGCACCCCAGCTAAAATAAATCATATCAAAGTTTAATCTGCTAGCTTGACGCAAAGTAAGGTAATGTGTTGGTAATTCAGGAAAATATTACAGCTTGATTGACAAGAATCAGCATCATTAATCTGCACTGCTACAGCTGTGTGAAGGAAGATTCTTTCCCAGCCAAAGATACGTCTCTGGGAAAATAGCCCTTTCTTGTTGAAATATAGTTGACGTACAATGTTGTATTAGTTTCAAGTGTTCAACACAGTGACTCAACTCTATATGTTACTCAGTGCTCACCGTGATATGCACAGTCACCATCTGTCATCATGTGTTATTACAATCTCATTGAGTATATTCCCTATGCTGTACGAAAGTTCATCACCATGACCTATTTGTAGCAGAAGTCTGTACCTCTTGATCCCCTTCACTGATTTCGCCCATTCTCCACCTCCTTCCCCTCTGGCAACATCTGTATGATTCTGTTTCTGTTTGTTCATTTGTTTTTTAGATCCCACATATAAGTGAAACCATAGGGTATGTGTCTTTGCTTGACTTATTTTATTTAGGATAAATATTCCCTGGGTTCATTCATGTTGTCACAAATGGCAAGATCTCATTCGTTTTTAAGGACTGAGTAACATTCCAGTAGCCTGTATGTTTTAGAGATTCATTCTGAAATGTTTGAATAGGGAATGATATGATATCTAGGATTTGCTTCGAAATTGTAAGGGAGTGGTAAGAACCATGCTTTACCTGTGTGGTCTTCCTCCCAAAACTCATAACCATTGTTTAATCATGAGAAAAATATCAGACAAATCCCAATTGAGGTATGTTTTGCAAAATACCTGAGCAGTATACCTCAAAATCATCTATGTCATCAAAACCAAAGAAAGTCTAAGTAATTCTTACAGACCAGAGGAGACTAAGGAGACATGACAACGCGACTTAATGTGGTATCCTGGATGGAATCCTGGAAGAGTAAAAGGACATTAGGGGAAAACTACCAAAATCCAAGTCAAGTATGGAGTTTAGCTAATGGTATGTGCCAAAGTTGATTCTTCAGTTGTGATAAATGTCGTATAGTAAGATGCTACTAATAGGGAAAAATGGGCATGCAATATAGAGAACTCTGTATTATCTTGTACAACTTTTAATAAATCTAAGACCATTCTAAAATAGATTTGTTTAAGATAATAGAAATAATGGAGAAGGAAAAGCAGAGAGGTATGTTGTTGGACCAGCAATGGCCATATGTTGAGAGTTACTGGGGCTATATAATGGAAGTTCATTATACTGTTCTGTCTACCTTTGTGTATGTTTAAAATTCTCTTTTTTGTGTGTGTGTATATATAGTGTTGGGGATCCACAAAACCATCCTCAGTTTCTATAATTTGCTACATTCAATAATTTGCTAGGAGGGTTCATAGGACTTAGCATATAACTGTACTCACAGCTATCATTTATTACAGCAAAAGGATAGAAAATAAAATCAGCAAAGAGAAAAGACACATGGTGCAGTCCAAAGGAGACCAAACAAGCAGTCTAGAGTCTTCTTCCTCTGGAGATATATGGAATGCATTTAATTGCACTGAAGCATCTGTGACAACACACATCATGCTATTTATCAGGAAGTGCATTAGAGAAGCCCAGAGTTTTTACTGGGATCTGGTCACATAGGCACCCTCTAACTAGCATATCAAGATTCCAGACTCTTAGAACAAATGAAGCATAAACCACATTGTTTGCACAAACATTTTAGACAGAGTGAGCCATCCTTGTCATTTAGGGAAAGTGTCTTATCAGTGTAGGGAACTTTTACCAGTCAAGTTCCTAAATGCCAGCCAAAGGCCAACCTTGCAAGCAGGCCTTTCTAAGAATAGCAGTCTCAACCCTACACACAAACACACACACATGCACACGTACACAGAGGCATAAGACTCTCTGAGATATAGCAGAGGGAGGCTTCTTAACCCACACCCTCTTCCGGCTATGGAAAGTATCCCCACAACCCTCACTTGGATACCTCATCTACTATGCTGGGCCACAGGTGCATGTCTGAGGGAGGAAGGGAAAACCTGTGAGGTTTGGATTGCTGAGAAGAAGAAATCCCAATTTTCTCCATGGGCATAGCTCCAAACTAGCTTGGAACTCTGTACTTTTTCCTTGCTTTTTCCCTTCTGTGTATGAGACTAAAGTTCTGAGAAATCGACCGTAAGGATAGAAGAGAAAGAGCGCAGGAAGGAAAAATGGGAAAGAAAGATGAGACCTTAGACAGGAAGAGACCAAATCAGGCCAGTAAACTGCTCGTAGGTATCTCCTGGATCCATTTTTTTTTTTTTTTTTTTAGATTTTATTTCTTAATTCATGAGAGACACAGAGAGAGAGGCAGAGACACAGGCAGAGGGAGAAGCAGGCTCTTTGCTGGGAGCATGATGCAGGACTCGATCCTAGGACCCCGGGATCAGGATCATGACCTGAGCCTCAACCACTGAGCTACCCAGGCATCCCTCCTGGATCCATTCTTAGTAGTATGAGGGTTGTGACTGTCCTGTAGCATACTGAGTTTGAGGTTCCAAACAAGTGGTGATATCCAGAATCTGGAGTTTGTGAAGAGCTGAGGAATACAGGGCTACAAGGATTCGCATCCCCTTCAAATAAGGTAATACATACAATCTTAGAATACCGCAGTACATCAGCAATGAGCCTTTTTGTTAAACCTTGTATTCTGTGAAGAGTGTATTTGTGTGTACATAGGGGTGTTAAAGAAATTACTGTAACTTCTGTCACCCTGTTTGGCATTAAGAAAAATTTTTTTTCATGTGCAGAAATCTCAAGAAATGGAAGTGGTCCAAGTTTCTTAATCTCTTGGAGGCCTATGAAAGAGTACTGGTTGGCGATACACAAAGTAGATGTCATCAGCACCTAGAAGCAATGGTGATGAGGGATAAAAGCAGGAGAACTTTCACATTTAGCCCAGAAAGCTGACCTACTGCCTCCTTAATTCTGATAAGGATCAGAGAGATGCAGGTTGCTAGATTCTTAAAAGGATCTCATGACTGCTGATGTGGGAAATAAAGACAGAAGAAAAATTATTCAATTTCCTTAGTACCTACAGCCCATTGACAAGTCCTTGAAACAGGCTCAACTGTAGGGATTCAACTCCCTCAGTGTTAATACTTTGCTAAGAGCAACAGGTAATCTTTCTTTTTTTTTAAGATTTTATTTATTTATTCATAGAGACACAGAGAGAGAATGAAAGGCAAAGACACAGGCAGAGGGAGAAGCAGGCTCCATGCAGGGAGCCTAACGTGGGACTCGATCCCAGGGCTCCAGCATCACACCCCGGGCTGAAGGCAGCACTAAACCGCTGCAATACCGGGGCTGCCCAGCAACAGGTAGTCTTAGCCCAACCCCTAGGATCCTGTAAGTCTACTTTAACATAAAAAAAATTCCTTTGGAAACCTCCTATCTGCCACGATACATGTTGGCAATCATCCCCCCAGGTATATGATCCATCAATATACAACTTGAAGGGTCTCACAACGGAATTTTTTCTGAACAGTAATAAATGACCTTTCCTACGAATAACTAGACCCAGCAGGATCCTGGAAACCTTGTTCCCAAAATACCTGGTAGGGTTACACCACCCCTAACTCCCTACCATCTTGAAGGTATATAATGGGCCACTCCTCATGACCCCAGTGCAGCTTTTTCTGCTCCTGGATCCCATCCCTGTGCCTTGATAAAATCATTTTTTGCACCAAAGGTGTCTCAAGAATTCTTTCATGGCCCTTGGTTTGGAACCCTAAGTCTTTGCTATATCAACTGCCTGTACATCTCGCCAACAGTTAATATTCAAGCTGAGTAAGCACCGGAGAAATCTTGCGAAAGTAGTTTTATGAGCAGAAATTTGAAGAAAATATTTATGATCTAGTACTTCCTGCATGTCCCCTCCCCCTTGAACCTTAAGCTTATAACCACCAGTTTCATACAGCAAAGGTGCAGCTCTTCCAGCCTATGGGTCCTACCCTGGTGCTACTTAAATGCACTTGCTAAGCTGCACCGTAAAACCTCTCGAGAATTCCTTCCTGACCAGGCTAGGTCAGTGATCCCACGACAACAGGAACGAAGAGGGCCCCCCAAGACAGCTTCTTGGGGAGAAAGAAGGGCTCTGGGACCAGACCACTTAAGGGACTCACTGGAGAAGCAGCTCCGGAGGCTACCCAAGAACGGCCAAAGAGGAGAAAGAGCAAGAGGAACGAAGCCGGGGAAAGATGGCCAGAGAGAGTAAAGAAAATCAAGAGGCTTTCTGCCCCTGGACGCCGCCGAGTAAGCATCGTTAAAGTCTCCCCTCCCACCGCCGTCATGTCTAAGTCAGAGTCTCCCAAAGAGCCCGAGCAGCTGCGGAAGCTCTTCATCGGAGGTTTGAGCTTCGAAACGACCGATGAGAGTCTGAGGAGCCATTTCGAGCAATGGGGGACGCTTACGGACTGTGTGGTAATGAGAGACCCCAACACCAAGCGCTCCAGAGGCTTTGGGTTCGTCACGTCCGCCACCGTGGAGGAGGTGGACGCGGCCATGAACGCTGGGCCGCACAAGGTGGACGGAAGAGTCGTGGAACCAAAGAGGGCTGCTCCCGAGAGGATTCTCAGAGACCCGGTGCCCACTTAACTGTGAAAAAGATTTTTGTCGGTGGCATTAAAGAAAACACTGAAGAACATCATCTAAGAGATTATTTTGAACAGTTTGGGAAAATTGAAGTGATTGAGATCATGACTGACCGAGGCAGTGGCAAAAAGAGAGGTTTTGCTTTTGTGACCTTTGACGACCACGACTCTGTAGACAAGATTGTCATTCAAAAATACCATACTGTGAATGGCCACAACTGTGAAGTAAGGAAAGCCCTATCAAAGCAAGAGATGGCTAGTGCTTCGTCCAGCCAAAGAGGCCGAAGTGGTTCTGGAAACTTTGGTGGTGGTCGTGGAGGTGGTTTTGGTGGGAAGGACAACTTTGGTCGTGGAGGGAACTTCAGTGGTCGAGGTGGCTTCGGTGGCAGTCGAGGTGGTGGTGGATACAGTGGCAGTGGGGATGGTTATAACGGATTTGGTAACGACGGTGGTTATGGAGGAGGCGGCCCTGGTTACTCTGGAGGAAGCAGAGGCTATGGAAGTGGTGGACAGGGTTATGGAAACCAGGGCAGTGGCTATGGCGGGAGTGGCAGCTATGACAGCTATGACAGCTATAACAACGGAGGAGGCGGAGGCGGCTATGGTGGTGGTAGTGGAAGCAACTTTGGAGGTGGCGGAAGCTATAACGATTTTGGCAATTACAACAATCAATCCTCAAATTTTGGACCCATGAAAGGAGGAAATTTTGGAGGCAGAAGCTCTGGCCCCTATGGTGACGGAGGCCAATACTTTGCCAAACCACGAAACCAAGGTGGCTATGGCGGTTCCAGCAGCAGCAGCAGCTATGGCAGTGGCAGAAGGTTTTAATTACTGCCAGGAAACAAAGCTTAGCAGGAGAGGAGAGCCAGAGAAGTGACAGGGAAGCTACAGGTTACAACAGATTTGTGAACTCAGCCAAGCACAGTGGTGGCAGGGCCTAGCTGCTACAAAGAAGACATGTTTTAGACAATACTCATGTGTATGGGCAAAAAACTCGAGGACTGTATTTGTGACTAATTGTATAACAGGTTATTTTAGTTTCTGTTCTGTGGAAAGTGTAAAGCATTCCAACAAAGGGTTTTAATGTAGATTTTTTTTTTTTGCACCCATGCTGTTGATTGCTAAATGTAATAGTCTGATCATGACGCTGAATAAATGTGTCTTTTTTAAAAAAAAAAAAAAGAAAAAGAAAAAGAAAATCAAGAGGACCTAAACCAACAGATGCATTCAAGGGAGGAGTCCATCAACGACAGAAACCTCGCTGATTTCCTCGGGCCGGCCCCAACCACAGTGACTCTGCGCCCCCTGCTCCCTGGTGACTTGACACATCTCTTTGGGCTCTTGGACAGTTGCAACCTGTGATTTACGATTTCCTCCAACTACCCAGCTCGGGCAGGTCTGAATCTTACTCATTTTTCTCTCCCATGGAGCCTTATGTCTACTGCTCGATGGGTATCAGTGAAACGACTTGAAGGACACCTGAAAAACCACGTGAATCCCGACGCGACCTCCTAAGCTGCTCCAGAAACCAAGCTGCCGGCCCCCGGCCACACCGCGCAGGCGCAAAGGCAGAGCCCGCGGGGCTTCCTCCCGCTCTTTGCATTTGGCGCGAAATCCCGGCTCCGGGGGCGGGGCCGAGGGAGAAGCCGCGCTCATTGGGCAGGTTTGGCGCGAAACCCGCGAGCTCTCGCGCCACGATTGGTTGCGGCCGCCGCCGGGGGCGCGCGCCGAGCGGCAGCGTCTGCGGGGAAGCGACTGCCGGCTGAGGAGCGTGCGGGCTGAGGCCCCTCGGCGCCGGGCGGCCATGGACCTCGCGGCGGCGGCGGAGCCGGGCGCCGGCAGCCAGCGCCAGGAAGTCCGCGACGAGGTGGCCGAGAAGTGCCAGAAGCTCTTCCTGGATTTCCTGGAGGAGTAAGTCGGCGCGCGCCCCTTCCTCGCGGAACTTCCCCGGGCCGCCCGTCCCCACTTCCGGAGCGGAGCCCCGTTCCCCGGGCGGGCGTGGGGGGGGGGCGCCGCGGCCGACGGGAGTAGAGACCCCCGCCCCCCCCCCCGAGCGCCTGGGTCCCGTCCTTCTGCCGTCCCCGCCCGTAAGGCTGGCGGCCCCGTCGGCCCTGGGGCGCTCGGCGGGCCCTGGGGCACCTCAGAGGACCCACACCTGGGGCGCGCAGGGTTGGGGGCAGGCTCGGTCCCGATGGCACCCGACGGCCAGGCCCCTGCTGCGCTGGGGAACCGTGCGCGGAGACGGACGCTCGCGGGGACCCGGACCCGCCCGAAGCGTCGGGGGCGCGCTCCGTGCTGCCCGTCCCCCTCCCTCTACGCACACGTCCCGCCTCCCAGAGCCTCCCAGGCTCCTGGGCCCTCCTGACCCCCTGCCCGGCTTCCTGCCACTGCCGCCCCTTGGGTTTCTTAGTGCAGATGCATCACTTCTTTTTTCCTAAGACTGTGGACTTCGGAATGTCTTATGACGTCCTCCTTTTTTTTTTTTTTTTTTTTAAATTGTAAGACATGCGTGACGTGGATGTTACATGTTATGTTACATCGACCTACAAAACTTCCCATCTAACTTTTTTTAAGTGTAGAGCTGAGTGGCGTTAAGGGCTTACATGGAGCTTGTGAAGCAGCTCTTGGAGCGGCGCCGTCCCTCGCGGCAACTCCTGGGCTTCCCCAAAGTTGACGCTCTGCGACCCCTAAACCGTCGCTCCCTTCCCCCCGCCCTGCCCGCAGCACCTGGCAGCCTTCCTTCATCCCCCTTAGTTCAGATGAATTCCACTGTTCTGGTCGCCTGGTCTGCTTGGAGTCCTACCGTATTTGTTCTTTTGTGACCAGCTTATTCCACTTACCACTATAACATCCTCAAGATTCATCCCCGTATACAGCATGGGTCAGACTTTCTTTTTAAGGGTGAGTAGTATTTCACTGTGTGCCTGTACCCCTTCCTGTCCGTTCGTTCATGGACGCTTGGGTTTTTTTTTTTTTCCCCCACATTTTTACTGTTGTGAGTAATTCTATCTTAAGAGATCCTGATATATTCATTTATGTATTTTTTTAAAAGTTTTTATTTATTTATTCATGAGAATTGCAAAGAGAGGCAGAAACATAGGCGGAGGGAGAAGCAGGCTCCCATCAGGACTCATGTGGGACTGGATCCTGGGACCCTGGATAATAAACACCCTGAGCTGAAGGCGGACACTCAACCATTGAGCCACCCAGGTGCCCCAAAATTCTGACATATTTAAAACAATAATTTAATTTACGTTCCCTATCTCTGCCTGACAGCCATTTATCTTTCAAAACCTAGCTACAGACTCAGACTTCCTTTGTCAAACCCTATAAGCTTTTTTTTTTTTTTTTTAAGATTTTATTTATTCATGGGAGACACAGAGAGAGGCAGGCTCCATGCAAGAAGCCGACCCAGGACTTGATCCTGTTTCCCCAGGATCACACCCTGGGCTGAAGGCAGTGCTAAACCACTGAGCCACCCGGGCTGTCCCAAATCCTATAAACCTTTAAGGCAACATCAATCCTTTCTTCCCTTGGGCTCCTAAGGCGCCATTTTCCGTTATCTCTGGTGGTGTAACTTGCTGTACCTACCTGTCAGCCTCTTTGTCTTGAATGGAAATCTCATCCTTAACCCCACCTGGCTGTCACACCATACTACATAGGTCCTCAATTAATGTTTCATTTTAACAAAGAATATAATTGTTTTCACTGCCTTGCAGTAAGTACCATACAGCTAGGTGCTAGGGATAATGATAAATAGGACAAATAATCACTGTATTTGGGGAAGGAGGGGAATATTAACTTCCCCTCAAAATTCCAACTTTGATTTGCCCTTGTTTATGGAATAAAGTCCCAAATTCTTCACAGCTCCTCTTCCCAGTTTTATCCCACAACCAGCCTGCCACCATCCTTCTTCCTATACCTTTTCTGACATTGCCACTTATTTATCAACACCTATAGTCAGTCTAGCCACTACTGGGATTTTTTTGGTGATTTTGTTGTTGTATTTTTTTGCTTTCTTTCAAATACTAAATGTCTTTCAAGGCTGAATTCCACTGTCACTTTTTAAATGCTTGAGGCGTTTCTACATGTTCTCCTAGAGCAGAATTAGTTTATAATCCCACAGCACATTTCTTGTACCTCTTCCTTTTTCCCCTTTATTTTATTGTGAAAAACAATAAAATAAATAATCTCACTTAACATGAGATCTACCCTCTTAAATTTTTAGCTGCACGATATATTATCATTGACTTTATTTTTATTTATTTTTTTTATTTTTAATTTTTATTTATTTTTGATAGTCACAGAGAGAGAGAGAGGCAGAGACACAGGCAGAGGGAGAAGCAGGCTCCATGCACCGGGAGCCCGATGTGGGATTCGATCCCTGGTCTCCAGGATTGCGCCCTGGGCCAAAGGCAGGCGCCAAACCGCTGCGCCACCCAGGGATCCCCTATCATTGACTTTAAGTACAATGTTACACAGTGGATCTCTTAAGACTTTTTCGGTCTCATTTGGATGAAACTTTATGCCTATTTATTAGGACCTCCACATCTCCTCCTTTGCTCTAGCCTCAGGCAACTACCATTCTGCTGTCTCTCTGTCGATCTATTTATTTAATGTAAGCTCTGCACCCAACCTGGGGTTTGAACTCCTGACCCTGAGATCAAGAGTCACATGTTCTACCAACTAAGCCAGCCACCTGCCCCCATTCCACTTTGACTATATGAATTTGACTATTTTAGATACCTCATTCAGGTAGGATCATATGGTATTTGTCTTTCTGTGAATGGCTTATTTAGTGTAATATCCTCAGAGTTCATCTTTGTTGACTTTCCCTTTTAAGGCTGAGTACTGTTCCATTGTATGTGTATACATTTTCTTTACCCAGTTGTCATGGACGTTTATTTATTTATTTATTTTAAAGATTTTATGTATTTATTAATGAGAGACAGAGAGAGAGAGGCAGAGACCTAGGAGGAGGGAGAAGCAGGCTCCATGCAAGGAGCCCGATGCGGGACTCAATCCTGGATCCCTCGATCATGCCCTGAGTCAAAGGCAGGTGCTCAACCACTGAGCCACCCAGGCGTCCCGTTATGGACATTTAGATTGTCTTGTTAACCTCTCTGTAGTAGAAATGTCTCTCAAGAGAGTGTCAGTCCTAGGTCAGGAGCGACACCATCATTTTTAGCTTTAAGTATCTAGGGCATAATGCTTTGCAGGTAGATGTCCAGTATATATCTATATTTAAACTGCATTTCTGGCTTTAATATTTTCCAATCTTAATTATACGTAACAATAAGTTTAAAATAGTTGGCATTTTTATTACAAAATATTAAATTAAGAAATGCAGATTAAAACCTGAAGCCTACATTTTTCTGTGTTCTGGGCTTGCTGCAAAGCATTTTACAGACATTCTTCTTTAAACTTCAGAGTAGAGGCACCTGGGTGGCTCAATCAGTTAAGCATAAGCATCTGCCTTTAGTTCAGGTCATAGGCCCAGGGGGCCTGGGGACAAGCCTTGCATCTCTGGCCCTGCATCTGCCCTGCAGTGGGTTCCCTGCTCAGCAGGGGAATCTGCTAGTTCCTCTGCCCCTCCCCCTACTCATGTTCCCTCTCTCTCTCCTTCAAATAAGTAAAATCTTTAAAAAAAAAAAAAAAAAAACTTCACAGTAATCTATTGAGATAAAGCAATGTCCTAATTTATTTTTATTTCTCTAAAAGGGAGGGAACAAATAACTTGCCCCAAGTTATACAATTAGTAAAATTAGCCTGTCTGACCCTAAAACTGATAGTTTTTAACCAATACACTGAATTATGAGGCATTTAGATTATTTTTTTTTTAACCACCTAAAAATTTTTTTTTTTTTTTTAAGAATTGTATTTATTTATTAATGAGAGGAGCAGAGACATAGGCAGAGGGACAAGCAGGCTCCCCGGAGGGAGCCCGATTCGAGATAGGGATCACGCCCTGTGCCAAAGGCAGACACTTAACCACTGAGCCACTCAGGCGTCCCTTTACCACCTAATTCTTAAATTTAATCTGACTTGCATGTATCTGCAGGTTCCAGAACAGTGATGGAGAAATTAAGTACTTGCAGTTAGCAGAGGAGCTCATCCGTCCTGAGAGAAACACATTGGTTGTGAGTTTTGTGGACCTGGAGCAATTTAACCAACAACTTTCTACCACCATTCAAGAAGAGTTCTATAGGTATGGCATATTAATCTTCTTTACTTTAAATAGATATGAAGCCTGTGAATCCAGCTTTTCTTGGACTGGGTTTGTTCATTTGTGAGGCAGAAGGGCAGCTGTCTCAGAGACCCTTTGATAGAACCAGTGGTTGTTTTAGTATTGGCTCTGCACTAATTTAGACCTTTGTGTACCTGAGTATTTTTCACATGCAAATGTTGAAAACCTTTTTTCTATGTAGTTTTCCCAAATTTCCAGAGGATTGCTTACTTTCAGGCATTCAGTGGTATTACTGTGTCATTCATTTGATCCTTTCCTTTGCCCCCAGGAGTAGGTGTTTTGAGAAGGTGTGTGGATCCTGTTCATGATCAGGGGTGTCTTTAAAGTAATGATACCGTTCTTAAAGTTTAATCTTTTTCTGATTATAAAAGTAATGTGTATATTATAGGGAATTTAGAAAGTAGACATAAGTAGAGGGAATACATACATAACTATGGATAGTGGGATTACGTATATATTCCCACCATCCATAGATAACCATCATTAGCAGGTCTGCAAATGTGGAGTTTCCCAAAGATATTCTAGCACATTTCATTGTATTTCTGAGTATATTTAACTATTGAGATCATGCTGTGGATGTAGTCTCTGGTCTTTTCACTTAACAGTATAACATATTGTTCCATGTCATATAAAATCTCTTGAAAACATTTTAATAGCTGGTATTTCTTTTCTTTTTTAAAGATTTTGTTTGTTTATTCATGAGAGACCGAGAGAGAGGCAGAGACATAGGCAGAGAGAGAAGTGGGCTCCATGCAGGGAGCCCGATGTGGGACTCGATCCTGGGACTCCAGGACCATGCCCTGGGCCAAAGGCAGACGCTTAACTGATGAGCCACCCAGGCATCCCGATAGCTGGCATTTCTTTGGGCAGAAACTAGACATTAATAACATAGGCTTTCATTTAATTTTTAATTGCTGTATAAAATAAGAAATATCTTTTTATGCAAATCTTTGTCCGCACTTGGATTAAATAAATGTGACAATCTGTATCAATAAAACCAGGTTAAAATAAACATTATGTACAGTTGTGAAAGAGAAATGAAGACCCAGGAGTAAGGAAAGACAGCCCTATTCCTTTACATAGTGAACTGAGAGATAGAAGACTTGTTTCAATTTTTCTAATCATATCTGATCATCAAGAATGGTTGTGGGATAAGCAGCAGGGTTTATTGAGATAGTACACAGCAGGAAGAGCTGTATTGACAAGTGAGAGGGAGATAGAAAATCCAGGCTGGTGGTAGAAACACCCGTAGCCATACCTCATACACAGGCCATGTAGCAGTTCTGTCTGCTGAAAGTAGCTCATTTTTCAGAAGCTTTCCAAATCCCACTGTTTAAATCAAGCTGCAGCAACTGCTAGGAACTTCTATCAAGACACTTCAGTCTAACCAGTCAATGAAATGTTTCTGCCAATGTGCTCCATGTCTTGAGCACACAAATTTCTCCCCTCATCCATTTCTTATCAGTCAAGAATTAAACCTAAAAGAATATACCAGGCCAGAGACTAGTATGGGAGACTGTCTTGTTGGATCGTAAACCACCTAGATTGTTGAATCTTGGACATAAGAGTGACCTGCAGTGTGGGTGCTAAGTGATTATTTAAAGATAGTAGATTTTTGGGTATAACATTTTATCTTGGTGTTTCTGTTGTCTTAGATCTGTGGGGTAATAGGAGAGGATGGGAAGAGGCTCATAACCCTAGACTAGGCAAATAGAGGTGTCCTGTATAGTTGGTTGTAGCCAGATGAAATTGTTTAGTCTATAAGCATGAAACATAAAGGGGCCTTGGTAGGTCTCTTGAAGATGTCATGTGATTTTTGTTCATTTGTTTGCTTTTCAGAGTTTACCCTTACCTATGTCGGGCCTTAAAAACTTTTGTCAAAGACCGAAAAGAGATTCCTCTTGCCAAGGATTTTTATGTTGCATTCCAAGACCTGCCTACCAGACACAAGTAAGAAAGCCTTCTTTGAAAAAGCAGGAATTCACCAAACAGTATAGGCATCAATTAATGATTAAAAAACTCAGGAGGTTTAGTCTTATATGTGTAAAGAGTTAGGTTCATTTATCTAGAAAGTTTGATTTTGGAGAAATACATTTTTCCAGGGAGATCAAATGGGAAGTTAAATAAAGCCATTTCTGGGGATTGTCAAATTTCAGGACAGCTTTCAGGGGACATTAGGGGAAAAAAATAAAGTGAGAAAATATAAAAACTGAGAACAGTCACAGAAATTGATGAATCTTTGGAAATTTTTGACAGCTTAAATGGCATGACTTTAAAACATTTTTCCTTTCAGCAGTTAGTTAAGATTTTATTTATTTATTCATGAGAGAGAGAGAGAGAGGCAAAGACACAGGCAGAGGGAGGAGGAGGCTCCATGCAGGGAGCCTGATGTAAGACTTGATCCGGGGACTCCAGGATCGCACCCTGGGCCGAAGGCCAACGCTCAACCGCTGAGACATCCAGGCGTCCCTTATTTATTTATTTATTTATTTATTTATTTATTTATTCATTCATTCATTCATTCATTCATTCATTCATTCATTCACACAGAGAGAGAGGCAGAGACATAGGGAGAGGGAGAAGCAGGCTCCCTGCTGGGAGCCTGATGCGGAGCTCTATCCCAGGACCCCGGGATCACGACCTGAGCCAAAGGCAGATGCTCAATCACTGAGCCACCCAAGACACTCTGTCTTTAGCAGTTATTTAAAAAGAACAAATTTGGGGCAAATGGATGGCTCAGTTAGTTAAGCATCTGACTTCGGCTTCGACATGATCAGGGTTCTGGGATTGAGCCCTCCATCAGGCTCTCCACTCAGCGAAGAGTCTGCGCTTGTCCCTCTGCCTCTCCCTGCTTGTGCTGTCTTCTCTCTCAAATAAACTCTTAAAAAAAAAAAAGAAAGCAAGAAAGAAAGAAATTGAAGTGATATTTTAAAGACTTAAACTTCTGAAATTACTTGAAAAATTGCTAAGTTATTTAATATAAAATGAATTTGTGAGGTAAAGGAAATGTTTCCAACTTCTGAGTATGCCATTTCTTTCCTATGATAACTTTGCTATGAAACTAATACGATGATTATTTAGAAATTGTAGGTAAGCAAAAAACGTTTGCATATAGAATAAAATGGGATCATATGTTTTATAATTACAATTTCTTTGGTGCCATTTAGTTTTTCATATTGATGTTTTTTGCTGTGAATGCATATACACTGTGTAATTTAGAAATGGTCGCATTGACTAAATCATTCTTGGAGAAGAGTCCAAAGAGTTCTTTCTCTCTCTCTCTCTCTCTCTTTTTTTTTTTTTTTTTGCTGTTTTTTTGTTTGTTTTAGCATAAATTTATCCTTAAATACCCTCTCATTTAAATGGAAACATTTCTTAAGTTAGAAATGAATATTTACTAATGGGACATCTGTTTTTAAATAGAATTCGAGAACTCACCTCATCCAGAATCGGTTTACTGACTCGAATCAGTGGGCAGGTAGTACGGACGCACCCCGTTCACCCAGAGCTTGTGAGTGGAACATTCCTATGCTTGGACTGTCAGACAGTAATCAAGGATGTAGAACAGCAGTTCAAATACACACAACCAAATATCTGCCGAAATCCAGTTTGTGCCAACAGAAGGAGATTCTTGCTGGACACAAATAAATCAAGATTTGTGGATTTTCAAAAGGTATTTATTTATTTTTAAAGATTTTATTTATTTACTTGAGAGAAAGAGCGTACAAGTGGGGGGAGGGTCAGAGGGAGAAGCAGACTTTCACTGAGCAGGGAACCCAATGCAGTACTCCATCCCAGGACCCTGGGATCATGACCTTAGCTGAAAGCAGATGCTTAACCCACTGAGCAACCCAGGGACCTCTCCAAAGGTTATTAGTTCAGGTTCAGTATATGCTAATAATTCACCTCTAGGCACTTGAAGTTATTATAAGCTTATTTAGGTGATGTTAAGCATGTAAGTTGAGAATCATTATATATATAACTATAGATTTAAGCCCAAAACTCTTAATACAGATTTCAATTATCAATATATAATTGTGTTTTGACCTTTAATAATTTGGATTGGAAGCTCCTTCAGACTGTGACAAAATATATTTATCAGAGAATAAATAATAAACATATGAAGATGATGATGATGGTGAACTAGTGTTAAGAAAACTTCGAAGAAGTGGAAACTTGTTAAGACCTCGTGTTGGTGGTTAGGGAGGAAGGCATGAATAAAAGGACAAGCAGAAATGGACATCTTTGTTTGTTTGTTTGTTTGTTTTAAATATTTTATTTATTTATTCCTGAGAGACACAGAGAGAGGCAGAGACATAGGCAGAGGGAGAAGCAGGCTTCCTGTGGGGAACCTGATATGGTACTCAATCCCAGGACCCCAGGATCATGACCTGAGCAAAAAGCAGATGCTCAACCAGTGAGTCACCCAGGTGCCCCAACATGTTTGTTGATAGCAGTGATGATTATCATGATTGAAATGGAAGATCATCTGAGGGATGATTTGGTGTGAGGTGTGAGGTACTCCAAGCCTTAAAAATGTCAGGCTGGGAAATTTGGATCTATCTTGATAAACAAGGGGAAGGTATTTTCAGGAGATGTGAACTTTTCTTTTTTAAAGGAAGATTAATGGGACATTGGTGTGTAGTGTATAATAAGAGACTAACAATTAGGCACTTGTAGTTACCTAGGCAAGAGTTGGGGAATAGCAGTAAGAATGAAGATTGTGGGTGGAGCCCATCTGAGGTCCCCACAGAACTTAGTAAATCTGTGTTAGGCAAAGGGAAAGAAAAGTTGCAGCAGCTCAAGCATTCAAGTATGGAAGAATGAGTACCAGCTTAAAATAATTAATATTAGCTTTGGTTTTTCATCCTTAGTGTTTTATGTTTTTATTATTATTTTTAACATTTTATTTATTTATTCATGAAAGACACAGAGAGAGAGAAGTAGAGACACAGGCAGAGGGAGAAGCAGGCTCCATGCAGCAGGGAACCTGGTAACGGGACTTGATCCTGGGACTCCAGGATCACGCCCTGGGCTAAAGGCAGGCACTAAACCGCTGCGCTTCCAGGGATCCCTCCTTAGTGTTTTAATATCAATCTGGGACTTAGTTTATATGAATCACATACTCTGCCAACAAGTTTGGGTAAAAGGTGCTTTATATTTGAAAAAAAAAATATAACAACCAAATACGAAGTGTAAATCTAGATTGGGCCTTAGTTTGTAAAAAATACAAAAAACAGTTGTAATGAAGGACACTTCACAATTGAGGAAATTTAAGGATGTACTAGATAGTAGCAGATCTTATTTAATTGTCTTGCTGTGGTAATGATACCATGTTTACATAGCAGATGGTCTTCTAGGAGATGAGTATGAAAATAATTAGAAGTGAAATATCTTGATTTTTATAATATCTTTCAAATATAGTAAAGATATGTGTGTATCTAAGTAATGTTAACAGTAGTGTTGAAGTGGCATGTATAAAGTATGTGAAATTTTCCATAAGATTTCCCTGAAAATTTAGTGGAAGATGGAACAGAATAGATCTTTAGGGATCCCTGGGTGGTTCAGTGGTTTTAGTTTTAGCACCTGCCTTCGGCCCAGGGCGTGATCCTGGAGTCCCGCATTAGGCTCCCTGCATGGAGCCTGCTTCTCCCTCTACCTGTCTCTGTCTCTCTCTCTCTCTCCCCCTCCCTCTGTGTCTCATGAATAAATCTTAAAAAACAAAAAAGAATAGATCTTTACATAGTTTGAGCAAGTAAGCAAGTAAGAAAACATTTCTTTAGTAAAAGTGAAGTTTTTATCTTTTTTATTGATTTCAGTATAGTTAACGTACAGTATTATAGTTTCAGGTGTATAATATAGTGCTCTAGCAGTTCCATATATTAACTCAGTGCTCGATAAATGTACTAAAGGTGAAGGGGGTTTTTTTGTGTTTTTTATTTCAAAGACTTTATTTATTTGAGAGAAGTCGAGTGAAAGTGGGGGGAGGAGCAGAGGATGGGGGACAAGCAGACTCTGGGCTGAGTGCAGAGCCCAGTATGGGGCTCAGTCTCATGACCCTGAGCTGAAATCAAGAGTTAGACACTTAACTGCCTGAGCCACCCATCTACCCCTAAAGGTGAAGTCTTTTAAGTAAGTGTCATCTCTTACCAAATTGGAAGGAGTTTTAGCATAGATAATTTTTAAGATGAAGTTTGGCAATTGTCAAAAGTGCAAATGGTAAGAGTTTGGAATATGTCAATATTTCTGGCATTAATTTAGATTATATGGCATTTGAAAAATAATCTTTTCTCCTTGGCCATTGTTATAGGTTCGTATTCAAGAGACTCAAGCTGAGCTTCCTCGAGGGAGTATCCCCCGAAGTTTAGAAGTGATCTTGAGAGCTGAAGCTGTGGAGTCAGCTCAAGCTGGTGACAAGTGTGACTTTACAGGGACTCTAATTGTTGTGCCTGATGTCTCTAAGCTTAGCATACCAGGTCAGTAATCTTCAGCTCAAATTTAACAAATTCTCATTACCTGAAAACAGAACATTCAGCTTCTAGAATCTTCATTGTCTTGTTTTTGGCTACCCATCAGGGTGAGCAAGGAAAGTATAAGATAGAGACCAATTGATTTTGCTACAAAAAATACTGTTCTGAAAAATTTCAAGGCCTAAATGAAATATTTGGATTTATAGGTTTTGTTTATTTGAACAATTTTGATTCTCAGTACCTTTGGTGTTTGAGCTGTGAAACAAACTATCATTCTTTCAGGAGCACGTGCAGAAACTAATTCCCGTGTAAGTGGTGTTGATGGATATGAGACAGAAGGCATTCGAGGACTCCGGGCTCTTGGTGTTAGGGACCTTTCATACAGGCTGGTCTTTCTTGCCTGTTGTGTTGCACCCACCAACCCAAGGGTGAGTCTTTAGTCCTTAATAGAATGATCTCTGCAACAGTCACAATATAGGCTTCTGAAACTACTGAGTTATCTAGTCAGTGTTAATGGTGGCAGGGTTGGAGGATGGGTTGATTCTTTAGGGTTTGTGTTTTGTGTGTTTTGTTTTTTGTTTTTAAGATTTTATTTATTTGCAAGAAAGAACATGAGCAAAGGGCAGAAGGAGAGGTAGAAGCAGATTCCCCACTGAGCAGGGACTCCATGCCGAGTCCTGAAAATTTAGTGGACCCAGAGATCGTTACCTGAGCTAAAAGCAGACACTTAACCAACTGAGCCACCCAGGCGCCCCTGATTCTTTAATTTTAAAACCAAATCTTTTCGTGTCTTCCTGACCTTGAAGAAAAGCCTGTTTTCATGTTTAAGAGATCAGTGCTTTAAGAGCATTGATATAAATTATCCATGATATAATTTTTTAATTACCACAGTTCTTCTTTCATGCTCCTGGAGAAAATACAAATAGAAAAATTTAGTAATCTGGGAAGTAAACTAATTTGCTCTTTCTGTGAGTGATGGATTCCTGGCATTATAGTTGTATAGAGCTTGTTTCTGCATCCTAATGGGAAAGCAATGAGAAAAAGTTTGGAAAATAGTCCAGTATTGGAAGAAGATGGGTGAATGTAATATTCTGTTACTGCATGTTCATATCAGTGAATAACATTTTCTTATGGCTCATCTCTTGAGCATTCAGATTCATTTAGATAGCAATATAAAACAGTGGTAGCTTTTTTGTTTTTAATTCACTGGAGAGAACAAACTGTAAAGTATCTCGATTAACTTAGGTCTTACTAGTTTAGGGTTTGTTTTTTTTTTTTTTTTCTTAGAAAACCTTTGTAGTCAACAGATTCTGAAGTTGAAATCCCAGGCTGGTTTTTGTTTGTTTGTTTATAATGAAGCTCTGTATCACTTTCCTTTGACTGTTTTCATGCAAGTGTATTTTCCTTTGTCCTCTACCCTTCAGTTTGGAGGGAAAGAACTCCGAGATGAGGAACAGACTGCTGAGAGCATTAAGAACCAAATGACTGTGAAGGAGTGGGAGAAAGTGTTTGAAATGAGTCAGGATAAAAATCTGTACCACAATCTCTGTACCAGCCTGTTCCCTACTATACATGGTAAGAGTTCCTTCCATTTATGGCATAAGATTGAAATCAAAATGATTAAAAAATAGCAATAAATACTTAATGTTCACTATACTAGAACCTCAAATTTTTTTAAAAACAGCAATAAGTGATTTCTTACAGCACATAAAGCAGATCCAAAGGATTTTTAGTGGATTTACAAGGGATATTAAAAAGTCATTTACAATAGGACAGATACTACATGATTCCACTTAAAGTGAAGTACCGAGAATAAGCAAGTTCATAGGGACTCAGAGTAGAAGGAGGTTACCTATAGGGGGAGGGAATAGGGAGTTAGTATTTCATGGATAGTTTCTGTTGGGAATGATGAAAAGTTCTGGAAATGGATAAGAGTGGTGGTTATAAAATATAGTGTACTTAATTCCACTGAACTGTATATTGAAAAATGGTTAGAATGGTAAGTATTTTGTTACGTATATTTTACCCTGGTTTTTTAAAAAGAAAAAAGTCATTTAGGCTTCTTTTTCTAGCTTTAGGGTAGAACCATACTTAAGTACATTATAATGTGCTAGATTAATATCCTGATCTTTTTATCTTTTTTTTTTTTTTTTTAATTTTCAAGAAGGAAATTCTTTGTTTCTTGGCTATATGTACTATGTCTATACCTTCAGTGGTTTCTTTATGGTTTTCTTGGCTCTCGGTTGCTAGTTGCTCACCATTATTTAACCTGTTTGTTGGAGTATGTGACTAAAGTTTCAAGCCTCGTGCGTTAGCCTTGCTTTTCCCATCCTTTCATAGTGAATTGGAGTTAATGACAGGAACTCAGAGGGGTTATGGGTATTTCTCATATATATTTCTTAGCTATTTAAAAAGTTACCTATTTTCTATCTAAATAGGTAAATATTTGGCCAGTGAAATTGAACTGAAATCCTTTATATTAATAATCCTTCATGAATTCTAGAGTATCTTCCCTTAATTAAGTGTTCAAATTTTGATCCAGCTCCACTCCTCACCCAGAAACTTAATCTATTTCTGCATAACAAATTACCCCAAAACTTAGTGGCTTCAAACAGCAGTGTCTCTTACAATCTGTGGGTCAAGATTTGAGAAAAGTTTACTTGAGTGGTTCTGGTTGAGTGGTGCCTACTCAGTCTTTGATGAGGATACAGCTAAGACATTAGATGAGGCTGCAATCATCTGAAAGCTAGACTAGGCTGAAGGATTTACCTGTTAGTGCTGATTATTAACTGGAAACTCATTTTTTCTTGCCACATGAATCTCTTCCGCAGGTCTGTTTTCATGTTCTCACAACACAGCAGCTTCTTCCTCCAGAGTGTGTGTGTCTCCAAGAGAGCAAACCAGAAGGAAATAAAATGCTTCTCAGGACCTAGTCTCAGAAGTTAAACACCCTCACTTTACCATATGCTATTTTTTTAGAAGGAAGTTATAATAAAGTCCAGCTACTCCCTAAGGAGAGGAAAATTAAGCTCTGTTTTCAAGTGAGAAGATTTAAACAATTTGTGGACTATTTAAAAACCATGACACTTCCTGACACATTTATTTCAAAGATCATAAGTCAAAGCTTGTTTGTGAAATGGATTTTTTTCTCTGCCTTTAAGGGATGGTTTGCCCAGCACTTAGTTGATAGAATTCACAAAAAGTCATAATAATTAGCACAGAAAAAAAATTTTAACAGCACATATTTAAAGATCCAGTTTTTTTTACTATACATTTCCTTTTCATGTAGGATTCATAAACAGCTTGTAGAAGAAACCATAGATCACATTCAGTATCTTATCTAATCCATAGCAGTTCATTTAGTGAGTTTTTATATTCAACACTGTTGGTGATACAAAAGAAGTAAATTGTGTATTGTTAACTCAAACTCTTGATAGAACAATAAATTCTGCTATTAGAATTGGCAAATACAGTGTGCTGTGGTGGACATAGTTTATTTATGGAGTTATTTGAGAAGTACTACATCAGGAAAGACTGAGAAAGTAGGACTTACAGACAAGGAATGGCTCTTAGGATGGTGAGCATCAGCATCTGTGCCGTCTGTGGTGTATAGGTGAGGACATTGGGATAGCGGTTAGGTGGCTTTAAGTTTTACGAAGAAGAACCAAGATTAGAAGCCAGGTATTTTTACTTCAGTCTTACGCTTCACTTCAGCTTTCTTGGCTCTACGTCAGTAAACATGCCTTATGGTCGTTTTTGAAATTGTTTAACCTCATGTTGAAAAATAACCTTGCGTTTTCTTTTTAGGCAATGATGAAGTAAAACGGGGTGTCCTGCTGATGCTCTTTGGTGGTGTTCCAAAGACAACAGGGGAAGGAACCTCTCTTCGAGGGGACATAAATGTTTGCATTGTTGGTGACCCAAGTACAGCTAAGAGCCAGTTTCTCAAGTAAGTGTTTGCCAAGGTAGTACATTGGAAAAAACAGAGTATTCATTGTTCAGGCTTTCTGTGCTAACAAGAATGCAGTGTGCCTTTATTAAAGCAGCAGTATAAATTACAACTGTTGAATGTATAACTTTGCTTATATTAAATTACCTTAATTTGGTTTTGGTTTTGTTTTTTAAGATCTTATTTATTTATTCCTAAGAGACACAGGCAGAGGAAGACAAGCAGGCTCCTCACAGGGAGCCCGATGTGGAACTTGATAGAATAGGAAAAAAAAATTTTTAGAATAGGGAAAATTTACCTATAATTCCAATCCCATTTTGAGTTATCTTAATCCTTGTATAATATCTTTGTGTAATCTTTTTAAAAGTTTTTCAATATGTGAATATTTTCATGGTAATAAATCACAACATATTTTAATTTTAATTTACCCTAAATATGTTTCCTTATTTTCACATTTTTTATTGGTGTACTGTAACTTACAAAATTATTTTCCTAGCTTGCCTTCATTTATTTTAATGATTATGGATGTCGGTACAGTGAACATCATGATTTGTATAAAATTTTGTTTTGTTTTGTTTCCTTTGGGAAAATCCCTAAGCATAGGATTGCTGAGACTAAGAATACAAACATTTTTAAGATTCTTATATAGAACATGCTTTCCAATAGTGCAACAAGGATGAGATGTGTTATGCTAACCATCAACATATGTACTACTATGGCAATTTTCACCTATTTTTAGAAGCTATAGCAAATATTTGCTTACTTTCAAACTTAAAAGAAACCTAGAGGTCAAAATAGTAGCAACTGGTTTTGAAATACTTGCTGTGTTCTTGGTACTGTGTGAGTGTATGCATCTTGTGTTAGCAGCACTCAGGCACGTAATATAATCCTCTTTTTTGAGGGAGGCAAACAAAACTTCTCTGAAACTTAGTTCCTTATCCACCTTCTCATAGCTAATAGGTGACTGCTGAACCATGTGTATTAGAACTCATACGTATCTGATTGCAAAGCTGTGCTCCTCATACTATATCAAGCTACTTTTCCTTTGGGAAATTTGTAACATGGCACTGTTCCAGAAACATTTTTAGTTGATTTGGAATTTTAAAACTAAATATTATTTCCTTCACATATACCAAGGACTAGGCTTTAGATTTGAAAATAATAGTCCTATGTTGAAAGAGATTATCCTGGAGCGTCTAGGTGGCTCAGTTGATTAAGCATCTGCCTTCAGCTCAGGTCATGATTCTGGGGTTCTGGGATAGAGCCCCACATCCTCCAGGAAGCCTGCTTCTCCCTCTTCCACTACCCCTGCTTATGCTTGCTTGTTCCTTCTCCTTTATTTATCCTGTCAAATAAATAACATCTTTTAAAAGGTGGGGGAGGGAATTCTCTCTTCGTTTCCTCTGTTCCCACCAACCGCTTCCTATCCACCACCACAAAAAGATATGCTATAATATTGCTGCTAATTCTGGCAACAGAATTGTATTATACATGATTATTTTAGAGAGAAATAGCCTTTTATATCTAGTGGGTCTTTTAGCATCTTTATTGCAATATAATTCCCATATCATAAAATTCACCTCTTTTAAGTATACAATTCAGTGGTTTTAGTATATTCAGAGTTGTATGACCATCAACATACTGGGTTTACAACATTTTCATTACCGAAAAAGAAATCCTGTACCTTCCAGCAGTCCTCATTTTCCTCCCTGACCGTAGGCAACCACTAGTCTACATTAGTGTCTCTATCTTGACATTTCCTATAAATGGAATTACATACTATGTGATTCATTGTGACTGGCTTCTTCTGCTTAACATTATGTATTTAGGATTCAGCCTTGTTGGAGCATACCAGTACTTTCTGTTATTGCCTAGTATTCTATCATATGTATTTACCACATTTCATTATCTATTTGTCAGGGATGCCTGGGTAGCTCAGTAGTTGAGTGGCTGCCTTTGACTCAGGGTGTGGTCCCAGAGTCCCCAGATCGACTCCCGCATCAGGCTCCCCATGAGAGGCTTGCTTCTCCCTCTGCCTATGTCTCTGCTTCTATCTCTGTATCTCTCATGAATAAATAAATAAAATCATTTTTTTAAAAATTATCTATTTATTAGTTAATGGGCATTTGGATTGTTTCTCCTTGGGCTTTTATAAGTAGTGCTATGAACATTAGTAAGTTTTCACCATTTTTTAAAAATTATAAAATACACATCACATTTGCCTTTTTAAACATTTTTATCTATATTTTTCAAGACTAAATAATAATTGATTATGTGTATTTATCACCTTTTGTTTTACCTGTTCATCCATTGATGGACATTTGGGTTTCCACCTTTGGGCTATTAATGAATAATGCTGTTATGAACATTGATGTACGAGTATTTGTTCAAGTCTCTGCATCCAGTTCTTTGGGATAATTTTAGCTCTTAAAATTTAGGTCCTTGATCCATTTTGAGTTAATTTTTGTACATAGTATGAGATAGGGGTCCAACTTTGTTCTTTTTGATTGTAGATAACTAGTTGTTTGAATGCCAAGACTATTCTTTTCCTCTCTTGAATTGTTTTTGACAACTTTGTTGAAAATCAGTTGACTGTAAATGAAAAGGTTTATTTCTGGACTCTCGGTTATATTTCATGTCTCCCGTTAGGCCAATACCACACTATCTTAATTGCTCTATTTTTGTAGTAAGTTTTAAAATCAGAAAGTGAGTCATCCATCTCTTCTTTTTCCAGATTGTTTTGGCTATTCTTTTTTTTTTTTAGATTTTATTTTATTTTATTTTATTTTTTTAATTTTTTTTATTTATGATAGTCACACAGAGAGAGAGCACACATGAGTGATGGGAGGAAGAGGAGAGGGAGGGAGAGAATCCCAAGCAGGCTTCACACCCAGAGTTGAGCCCAGTGCAGGGCTTGATCTTACAACTCTGAGATCATGACCCAAGCTGAAATCAAGAGTTGGACACCAATTGAGCCACCCAGGCCCCCCCCCACATGAATTTTAGGATCAGCTTTGTCAGTTTCTACAAAGAAGCCAATTGTGATATTAATAGAGATGGTATTAATCTATAGATCAACTTGAGATATATTATCTTTTTAATAATTTTTAAGTCTTCAGATCCATGAACATGGAATATCTTTCCATTTATTTAGGTTTTTATTTTTTCTTTCAACAGTATTTTGTTGTTTTCATAGTATAAACTAGTGCTTCTTAAATTTGTTCATAAGGATTTTACCCTTTTTCATGCTGTTGTAAGTAGAATTGTTTTCTAATTTTCATTTTTGAGTTTTTGTTGCCAGGATATAGAAATACAATAGATTGTTGATCCTTTATCTTATAGCCTTACAAGAACTCATTTATTCATTTTTAGTGGATCCCATAGGATTTTCTATCTTATCAGGTCATGTTATTTGCAAATAGTGATAGTTATTCTTCCTTTCAAATATAGGTACCTTTTTGTTTTCTTGTCCTGGCTAGACTTTTCAGTATAATGTTGGATAGAAATGACAAGAGCAAACATCAGTGTCTTATTCCAGAACTTAGGGAGGAAGCGTTCAGCCTATTACCATGAACTATGATGTTACCTATGGGTTTTTTGAAGATTTTATGTATTTATTTATGAGAGACACACAGAGAGAGGCAGAGACATAGGCAGAGGGAGAAGCAGGCTCCATGCAGGAAGCCTGATACGGGACTCGATCCTGGGACTCCAGGATCACACCCTGAGCCAAAGGCAGACGCTCAACTGCTGAACCACCCAGGCGTCCCAAACCAACCTATTTGGGAATAAATCTCACGTCTAGTTTGTCTTGTTTTTTAAGTGCAAGGCCTTCTAATGGATCCATTGTTGCCAAACTATTATTAAAGCCTTCTTTTAAAATGATGTTCTTGTCATGTATGAACTTCATCTTCCAACTTGACAGGAGTGGGTTTAAATTGACTTCAAATCCCAAAGGAAAAAAAATAATAAAAATTTAAAAAAAATTTTTTTAAAGCCCAAAGGAGATAAGACTTTCTATTTAGTCTGTGACATACATCTTTATTAATTACTTATGCCTAATGCCTCTCTCACGTGTTCTTTAAGAAATTTTAATTCTTGATTGACATAAGCCCTATCAGCTAACACTTCTAGAAAGTATGCTTTGTAGTCATGCGTTAATGAATATAATAACCTTGAATAGGCACGTGGAGGAGTTCAGCCCCAGAGCTGTCTACACTAGCGGCAAAGCATCCAGTGCTGCTGGCTTAACAGCAGCTGTTGTGAGAGATGAGGAATCTCATGAATTTGTCATTGAAGCTGGAGCTTTGATGCTGGCTGATAATGTAAGAACATTTTATACTTTTGGTTATAAAGAAATCAGAATAGCCTCTTCTTGATCAGCAAAGGCCTATAAGTTTCTATTAATAAGATATCCTTTTTTAAAAAACCATTTTTAGGAAATAATTCATAGTTTCATTAATCTAGAACGTATTGCCTGCCCAGAGTATGTGTGTTTTTGTGACTAGTAGTTCCCAGCATTTTTTCCTTTCCAGACCATGACACCTCTATGAGTATGTCTGTTGCACTTTACTGTATTTGACATGAGTATGTTAGATCTGTAAAGGCATGTAAGCTGTAGCTATACGTTTATAGATGTTATGTTCCAAATTTACCCTTCATTTCCCCAACCTAAAATCAATGCTGAGGTGACCCAGAGTATTTGACCTAGAGATTTACACAAGGTTTTGATGTTAAATAAAAATGCAGTAAGTAGCTGTATGTTTTTAATCTTGCTCTTGGTTTAAAATGAGCCAACACATATGGTTCCTTCTAGCAATGGAATCTGACGAACTAGCCTACTTTAGTAGAGGAAATTAAGGAATTAAGATTGCTTACTTACCTACCTTAAAGTTGTTTAGAGAAAAGGTCTCTGGTAGTAAACTTAAGTTTATACTTGCCATTTGGCATCTCAAAGGCAGTTTCTTATGCTAATTTTTTGGTTACAAGGGTGTATGTTGTATTGATGAATTTGATAAGATGGATGTGCGGGATCAAGTCGCTATTCATGAGGCTATGGAACAGCAAACCATCTCCATCACTAAAGCAGGAGTGAAGGTATGTGTATTCACTTTTGTTCTGCTGCATCATGCCATAACCTTAAAGATAAGTGTAGCTCTCGAGATGTTCACTTGGATAAAATGCATTATTTCAACATAAAATGCTGATCATTGAAATGGGAAACAGCCCTGAGAATTATTAATCCATATTCTAGGAGCTTTTTAGGGTACTATGAAAATGACAGAAAGTAGAGGAAGTATTGGTAAAACTTTTAGCATTTCACTTCCCAAAATTTCCACAAAGCTTCTATATTCTTTGATAATGTGTACTACCAGTTGTAACAAAAAATAATCAAAGTCAACATTTTTAAAATGAAAATAATAAGTACAGTATTGTAACCAACATTAGAGAGAAACCAAACTTTTTAAATAATGTATTCAAATAGGTAAGGAAAATTTAAGTAGTAGAAGAAAATATATATTAAAAGGTGAAATCTTCTCCTGCAACTCCTATCACCAATAAATTTTGAGAGTGCTGGGGCACCTATGTGGCTCAGTCACTTGTGTCTGCCTTCAGCTCAAGTCATGATCTTTGGGTCCTGGAATCCAGCCCCACATCAGGCTCCCCTGCACAGTGGGGAGTCTGCTTCTCCCGCTCCCTCTTCCCTCCTTCCTGCCACACTGCACCTGTTCTCTCATGCATTCTCTTTCTCTCTCAAGTAAATAAAAATCTTTTTTAAAAACTGTTCAGAGTATCTATTAAAGTTACAGCCCTTTCAGAAGTTTTTCATACGTAAATAAGCATAATGCATGTAGTTTAGTTCTTTGTTCATTTAACTTCATAATTTTATTTTGGCAATCTTTCTATACCAGCACATGTGTTAGATCCATTTTTATTACCACATGGTTTTCGAGTCTGTGTTCCCTGTTTGGCTCATTAGACTCCCATAGAGTGATATTTGGTCATTTTCAGCTTTTTTATTAGAAGGCATATTAACAAAAACATCTTATCACATGCATCTTCTAGCTGCAAGATAAATTCCTAACAAGAAATTGCTGGTAGTATGTCATACCACCACCGTTACATGGGAGTGCCTGTTTGCTTTATGCATTAGGAGACTTTTAATTTTGATGATTCAGTAGATGAAAAATGATGCCTTAATATTTTGGTTTGTGTTTAATTATGAATAAAATCAAGCATTTTGTCCTATGCTTATTTGGTCCGTCCAGATGTCTTTTTAAACCTGTAACAATGATTTCTTTTGTGATCAGGCTACTCTGAATGCCAGGACATCCATTTTGGCAGCAGCAAACCCAATCAGTGGACATTATGACAGATCAAAGTCGTTGAAACAAAATATAAATTTGTCAGCTCCCATCATGTCCCGATTTGATCTCTTCTTTATACTCGTGGATGAATGCAATGAGGTAACTGTGAGCTGTCATGTTGGCTTCCTTTGTTATTTCCAGTTTGAATAACTAAGGGAGACAAGGCTGTAGGATATACTGCTAAACAGCTGGTGCATGTGTTTGCACTGACTTTCATTTCTCTCAGAATGGCACAGGATTAGGCAAAAGGTTTATTAAGCAAATCAGAACAAAGTCACTTGAATAGCTGGTTCCACTTAATTGAGTTGAGGAATATTGAGTTTTTCTTGTTTTCATTACTCTTTTTTAATTCTCAAGAGATAAAAGGAAATACTTTACAGTTAATTCCCAGCCATACTCTTAAAATTTTTATAAGAATTTTTTTAGGGGGAAAAAAATAATTTTTTGGATTTTTTTTTCCAGTAAGCTTGGAAAAAATTGGGATACCAAAGAAATTTTCCCCCCAAATCATGAGTCATTTATATTCCTATATCTTCCTATCCAGTTGATGAATGTATATCACTCTTTTTTCCTAATTATGTAACAGTTTTAAGGTTAACTATGAACTTGTGGATTTACTTGAATTCTAACATGTTAGTTTTTAAAGTTATTTATACCTATACTTAAATATTCAGCGATATTGGAGAGCTCAGATGTACACAGTACAAAATGGCATCATATGGAAGATAACATTCTAGGCTATTCTGTTCATTACTGAGCATGAAAGTCCTACATTATGTTAGGCAAAATGCATACCTCTTGCTTATAGTGAAACTTTATTATCTAAATAAAAGCTGCCTTCCATTTTGTGAATGTTTGTGGGGTTTTCGGGGGTTTTTTTGTTTTTTTCTCTTCACAAATCCATATAAATATACAACCCAGTCCTCTCCTTTCCCCATTTCCACCCTCGTAGCTGGGAGTTGTCTGATTTTCATGTATTCCTGTTTGTACATGATTCTTTCGTTTTTAAGAGTTTTAATTGGTAATAATTTTAAACTTAAAGAAAAATTAAAAGATATCGAATAGTGTATGTAACATTTGTGTACCCTTTATTCACATATTAACATTTCTCCATATATCTGTGGCTTTTTTTGTACCATGGGAGAGTAAATTGCATATTTTTAGTGTGATTTTTTTTTAATGTTAATAATAATTCTCTGATTTTCTTCATATATTGACAAGTGGCAATACAATATTGTGGCTAAGACCATGGACCCTGAAGCTAGGCTGTTCAAATCCTGGCTCAGTTTTGTGTTGTGATGTCAGACAAGATTTTTTACCTCTCTGAGCCTCAATTTAGTTATCTGTAAAATAAGGCTAATATTACCTACCTAATAAGATTTTTGTAAGGGTTACATAAGTTAAATGCTTCTAGACACACTTACGGCAATAGTGCCTGGCATACACTGAGCACCCTAGAAATCTTAATTCTGCTATTCTTATTAGAGTCCGTTAATTCTTTCGAGAATATTCTTAGAGTGAGGCGAAGGTATACATTAAACTTGGTACCCATTGATACATCTTTCAGTGGCATATTAGAGCTTGTTTTTAGCTATAAGTAATTTATTAATGCCAAGGATAATCTGGAGTAGATATCGTTGTGACTGATCAAAGTGATTTTCTTCTTTTAAATTAGGTTACAGATTATGCTATTGCCCGACGTATAGTAGATTTGCATTCAAGAATTGAGGATTCAATTGATCGTGTCTATTCCCTTGATGATATCAGGAGGTATCTTCTCTTTGCAAGACAGTTTAAACCCAAGGTAACTTGCCCTTTTGTCCTGGAATAGGGCACTTAGAGGGCAGTAAAGGATCCTATGAGAATTAACTGAACCTATACTTGTTTAGTGTTTTTTTTTGTTTTTTGTTTTTTGAGGTTGTTTTGAGAAAAAGGTTTCTTTGGAAAGTTAAGAGGGAATTTCCTTAAAAAGTCTGAATAAATTTCTTTTACTTGTTAGGTGCTAATAAAAAGATTTTATGAGTCAAGAATTTTGAATCATCAAATAAAGTAGGACATACTTTTATTTCAGCTGTTATTCCTAAGAATCTTAAAATTGTGTGAGTTCAGATCAGTAGTCTACTGAATGTCCTTGAATCTTTCTCTAAGGAAGATTTGTATTCCTTTAGGTCATTGTGATGAACGTGGCTTAATATTTTATAATAATTGATATAGTTCATTTAATTGAATCTGTACTGGATCCAGGACATTTATTTTTAAAGTAAACTTTGTAATCCATTTGTTCCATTTAACATTTTTCTAAAATAGAATTAAAAAAAATTGATTCTGGGTGAGGTTTTTACACTATTGTCTGGCTCAACTTTTGGATTTTAATTATCTGTCACCTTCACTGATTATCCATAATATTGAGGTTGATTCTCACTGTCCCAAAAGAAGCTTCGAACCCTATTTAAAACTAAGGGCTATTGGTTATGTATGTGTAAGGCGGCTTTCATTCTCTATGACTGTGTACTGGTCCTTCTGTGACCTTGGCATACTTCCCTAATAGGATGAGTTCCTCGTTCTGAAAAAAGAGTATTCTTTTAGTATTCTCCTTTTGTTGTTAGTATTTGACAAATAATAAGGTTTACTGAAATAGCTGTGTGACTGTGTGTGTGTGTGTGTGTGTGGGTGTGTGGACCTCTCTTTTTCCCAAAGACAGCATAAGTTAATTAACTGAGTTTCAAGAATGTTCTGAGCATTAATTTGTTTAATGAGCTTTGGCATCTTGAGTTTAAAAGGCATTACATCGGGCAGCCCGGGTGGCTCAGCGGTTTAGTGCCACCTTCAGTCCGGGGCGTGATCCTGGGGACCCAGGATCGAGTCCCACATTGGGCTCCCTGCATGGAGCCTGCTTCTCCCTCTGCCTCTCTCTCTCTCTCTCTCTCTCTCTCTGTGTCTCTCATGAATAAATAAATAAAATCTTTAAAAAAGCAAACAAATAAATAAATAAAAGGCATTACATCCAGTGCACTGCTTCAGCTTGTTCTGCATCTTTTAGAAGTGGCATTTGCTTAAATACCCTGCTATAGACCTATTGATAAAATTAGTATATGAAATTCACAGGCATCCTCAGTTTAGTTTCTTTGGAAATCCATTTCAGTATTCTTTATTGACTTCAAAGTTTTGATCCTCTTAGTTCCCCAAAGTGTATCTAGAAGGCTCTTAAACTTATGTTTAATGCAGCTCACATCGAGTAGAAAAGCTCTGACTTCTGTAATGTTCTGAAACAGATTTCTAAAGAGTCAGAGGACTTCATTGTGGAACAGTATAAACGTCTCCGCCAGAGGGATGGCTCTGGAGTAACCAAGTCTTCATGGAGGATTACAGTGCGACAACTTGAGAGCATGATCCGTCTCTCTGAAGCGATGGCTCGAATGCACTGCTGTGATGAGGTATCAAAGTCACTTTAATGTAATGAGAGGAAAGAGCAATTGATTTATTGGTTTATAAGTATGTTTTTATCTTGAGTATGACTGTTGAGTGCTCATAGGATACATGATGCTGGGATTTCTCCTTTAAAAGTTACTATCAGGGCAGCCCCGGTGGCGCAGTGGTTGAGTGCCGCCTGCAGCCCAGGGCGTGATCCTGGAGACCCGGATCGAGTCCCACATCCGGCTCTCGGCATGGAGCCTGCTTCTCCGTCTGACTGTATCTCTGCCTCTCTCACTGTGTCTCTAAGAATAAATAAATTTTAAAAATAAATAAATAAAATAAAAGTTACTATCAAGCATTTATTGAACATAGATTAATATAATAAAATAATCATGTCATAGGTCATAGAGAACATAAAGAGGGGTTACCATTAGTAGGTAGATGATCCCCCTGAAGTATTGTCAGAAAGTCAATCATAGCCTAAAGCTACATCATCACATCACAAGAAGGGTAAGTACAATGCAGTAAGTTATTTTGAGAGAGAACACACTAACTTTTATTACAGTATATTGTAAATGTTCCATTTTATTATTGTTGTTAAGCTTTTACTGTACCTAATTTTTAAATTAAACTTTATCATAGGTGTGTATGGATAGGAAAAATACAGTATATGTACGGTTAAGTAATATCTGCAGTTTAGACATCAACTACGGGTCTTGGAACATAATCCCTGAGAATAAGGGGGAGGGTGGATACATTATACCACATTTTATTTATTGTTGATCCATCAGTGGACATTTGGGCTGCTTCCACCTCTTGGCTGTTGTGAATAAAGTGATGAATATGGGTATTTTACTCTATTGATTGTTTACCTTGATGCTCAGAAGTTTTTGAATTGGATATCGTTTCATTTGTCATTTTTCCCTTTTGTTGCCTATGCTTTTGACACCATTATCAAATCCAATGTCCTAAGGTTTTTTCCCCTGTTTTCTTACATATGTTTTTATAGTTTTAGGTCTCCAGACTTTTTTGAGATAATTTTGTATGTGATGTAAGGCAGGAGGAGTCCAACTTCACTCTTTTATGTAAGATACCAAGTTTCCCCAGTACCATTTTTGGAAGAAACTATGATTTCCCCAAGGAGTGGTCTTGACACCCTTGTCAAAAATTATTTGACCATATAAGGATTATAGATAACAGTCATAGAATATATTCCCCCTTGTATCTGGTTTCTTTCACACAGTATTAATACCATAAGATCATCATCCAGGTTTTGTGTAGTGGTAGTTTGTCTGCCTCACTGCTGTATAATATTCTGTCCATATATCACAGTGATTCACCCATTCTTTTTTTTTTTTTTTTTTAAGATTTTATTTATTCATGAGATACAGAGAGAGAGAGAGAGGCAGACATAGGCAAAGGTAGAAGCAGGCTCCCTTCAGGGAGCCTGATGTGGGACTCGATCCTGGGATTCCAGGATCATACCCTGGGTGGAAGGCACCACTGAGCCACCCAGGCATCCCACCCATTCTTCTATTAATGGATATTTGGATAGTTTCCAATTTGGGTTCTTAAAGGATATACATGTCTTTTAGTCTATATGGTGGTATACATTTCTGCTGGGTGTACACCTACAAGTGGAATTGTTGTCATAGGTTTCACATGTGTTCAGTTTAGTGAAGACTGCCAAAATGCTTTTCCATAGTAGTTGTTGTATCAGTTTACATTCCGACCAGCAGTGAATGAAAGTTGTTATACATTCTTTCCAATACTACATATTGTTGGTCCCTTTAAACCATTCTGGTGAATTTATGGTGTTAACTCCTGTTTTATATGTGTGTGAAAAAGCTAAAATGCCACTGTGGTCTGTAATGGAGAAAATCTGAGTGGTGTATCAAGAACACTGACTTTCTGATTTGCTTCATTTTGACTGGTTTAGGTCCAACCTAAACATGTGAAGGAAGCTTTTAGGTTACTGAATAAGTCAATCATCCGTGTAGAAACACCTGATGTTAATCTAGATCAAGAAGAAGAGGCCCAGATGGAGGTAGATGAGGGCCCAGATGGCATCAATGGTGAGACATTCGTTCATTTACTCTTCTGGAGTTACAGACCAAAATGTTCTCTGAGATGTTATGATAAAAGTAAACTTGTTGGGCAGCCCAGGTGGCTCAGCGGTTTAGCGCTGCCTTCAGCCCAGGGCCTGATCCTGGAGACCCAGGATCAAGTCTCACGTTGGGTTCCCTGCATGGAGCCTGCTTCTCCCTCTGCCTGTGTCGCTATCTCTCTCTCTCTCTCTCTCTCTCTCTCTCTCTCTCTCTCTCTCTCTCTGCCTCTCATGAATAAATAAATAAAATCTCTTTTAAAAAAAAGTAAACTTGTTGATGGTTTTGAAATCTGTATAGCAAAAGGGAAAAAAGTGAATATTGGACTATTTAGAAGGTAAAATACAATTAAATAGCTGATATAAAATATATATGCTTGAAAAACTGAAAGAAAATACACTAAAATGGTGAGAGTGGACCTAATTCCCCAGCCTTATTTATTTTTATTTTGCTTCTGAATTAAAAACATGTTCTTGAGTACATTGAAACATAGATATTTAAATTTTGTATATAACATTGCAGTGAACTTTTTAGATCATAAAATCTTTATATCTGCCATCCTTCTCATTCCTACCACATTAGGGTTTTTTGGTTTGTTTTGGTTTTTTTGAGAGAGAGAAAGTACATGCACACAAGGAGGGAGGAAGCACAGGGAGAATCTTAAGCAGGCTCAACATACGGAGCCCAATATTGGGCTCAGTCTCACAACCCTGAGATCATGATCTGAGCCGAAATCAAGAGTCAGACACTTAACGCCTGAGCCCCCTTCCCAATTAGTTTTTGCCTTCATCTGTAGCATTTACAAATTTGCTTCTAATTTATTTGTAAAATTACTAAGTGCTGAGTATATATGCTTATTTAGAAATTAATATTAAAATAGAAGTCATGTACTTAAACATTTGATAGGAAGAGTGTTGGAGGCACAAAAACAAGATTCAGATGATTGATATTTCACTTAGGTCCTGTTGACAGCCCTGCTCTTGTGAATGGAATCAATGGCCACAGTGAAGACATAAACCAAGATTTGGTTCCTAAAGCCTCCTTAAGGCTGAGCTTCCCTGAGTACTGCCGAATATCTAACCTTATTGTGCTTCACCTCAGGAAGATGGAGGAAGGTAAGACTAAACCTAGTGTGCGCACATGCTCAGTCATTCATGTAAGTTGTATTTGCATAAACCACTTCCATTGCTGAAGATTCTATTTTGTCAGAAGAGATAATAAATTGTTACACAAGCCTATTTACATTAAAAAAATCTATGGGATATTAGTCTGACAGTCTGGACATTTACCTAACAAGTTCGTTGTCAGAGGGCATCTGTGTAATGTCCTTGGCGTATTTTAATATTTTTGAGAAGTTGGGATCTGATAATTTGTCGAGAAGCACTTAACAAGTGTTTTTAACAGATGCAAAATCACTGTTCCTTTCAATAGCTTTACTTTGAATGGATGGACTCTAAGTCATTTATATTTCATAGGCAAGTAATTAAACTGAAAAAACCAAATTAGTATAGATACATTTAATACTAAAAATGAAGTAAAATCCTCATTTTTCCATAGGTAAAATGAAATATCTGGGCACTAGTACACTTCCTACCTTTACTGCTTTACTGGCTGTTCTAACATGCCTATAGTCAGCCATGAGGCAGAAGGAAAACTGATGAAATCAGGGGGTCAAACTTAAACTTTAATTTGGTGGTTAGTCATCAGGTAATTCTTATTTAAAAGTCCCAAAATTCTGGCTTCCAGACTTCATCTCAGTGTTGTGTCTGTAATGAAGAAAAGAATAGCAGAAATTGTCTTAGCTTACTAAACATTTGAGCCTATAGTTTTTGCCTGTGTCCTTGGGTATTGTAGACTGGTGGGAGGAAGGAGAGAAAGCAGTAAAGAGGCCACTAGGACAGACAGGTTTTAGCTGACCCTCTTCTCACATAAAACATTTGGGAGCTCACATGTTCTTGTGTTGACATATTTCATTTTACTCTTTCTCTTGCAACTGAATTTTAAACATGGCAAACCATTAATGGAACGGAGATAAGATTAGCACTCAGACACCATCTGCATTCCGCAGGAAATTCTGCTAGGTCTTCCTTAAAAAACAAAACAAAACAAAACAAAAAAAAATACTACTCACCCAGTCAAGTAAGTTATGAATTTTCAGTCTTCAGGTGGCCAGCTGTGCTGTAGTCTAACCTAAGGGTACACACGGGGAGTACAACTTTAAATAAAGAAGGCCACATACCAAGAACATTTAGATAATGAACTTTCAGTACACCCATAATAAAACTTTCCAAAGGCATAGTCAGTAAAGCTAGATTTTCCCATTTTTGATTTTGTATTTTATTAGCTAGAATCAAGACTAAGTATAGAGTTTTATTATACTTTGTTTCTCTGACAGTTGTATTATCCAGGTTCCAACTTTTTTTGTGACTTCATAGAATTCTGCTTTGGACTAAAGTAGACAGTCATTCAGTATAGGTAGACCTTGCTGAAATAAATTGTTAATTTTTAAATTTTGAATGAATGCCCATGGATTTCACTTCTTGGTTGATCTTACCTACCTAAAGTCTTCTTGTTCCAAAGAGGAAGAGTTATTTAAGAAGTTTGCTGTTAATTTATGCTTTTAGTTGCTATTGGCAAGCATTCTCATAGGTGATGAAGCATAGAAGGTGAAGGAAACACATTCATATTTTGAAATCTTAATAAGTTTAAGAAACTTGTTTCTTATAATCTCTTTCTTATTAGATTTTTTTTCCTCAGGATAAAGTGAGGCATACTTTAATACAAGTAATATGACAGGTTATTTCAGGCTTATGCTGGAACATTGCAAATCTTATTTCATCAGATACACTTTCTGACAGGTTGATGGTTATTTACTCTGTACATTATCTTTTTGTGTATGCAAACCCCAAGGATTCGCAATACAATTTGCTAGAAGGAAAATTTAATCCTTTTGAAATGTATTTTTTGTTGCAGAAGAGGATGAGTCGGCATTAAAGAGAAGTGAGCTTGTTAACTGGTACTTGAAGGAAATCGAATCAGAAATAGATTCTGAAGAGGAACTTATAAATAAAAAGAGAATCATAGAGAAAGTCATTCATCGACTCACCCACTATGTATGTATAGAACTACTCTTGCATAATTATTAATGAGGGAAGGAGTCCATGGCTCATATCTGCAGATTCATAAATGTTCATTTATTTTGTATCATTGGGACGTAGTCAGAATTATGAGTTGTAAAATAGAGAATTTACAGCAGCTCATTGACTCATTTCCCCTGCAGAAACAAGCAGAACCTAAGTTCAGTCTGGGAAGGTGGATTTAGGGTCTTACTATCTGAGTGTTTTTAACCTTTGATTTTCCCTCCCTTTGTCATAAACCTGCAAATATTCTCACCCCTATCTCCTGTTTTCTATGTTTGCTCTTCCCCATAGCCTCACCTCTTGCATCATCCAGCTTACAGTCTGGTCTGTCCCAATGATCACTCTTTTCTCATACTGTAAACTGTAATCTCTCTGTTCTACTTGATTGGCAAAACCCCAGCTTTGGTTAAATATAATTCTTTTACTTTACTGCATCCAAGCAGTTAAAAGTATTTTGAGATAGGCATACAACCACAGGCCATGTCCTACTTTAAATACATGACCACTAGTCTTAGGTGGACCATTCCTTTCTGCATCTTACCAACCTCACACTCTTATTGCCTAGTGCTGTGACTTCTCCCACTCTCTTACAGGAGCTTTACGGGCATACCTCCTCCCTACTCACATCAGTTGGTCATTCTCTGTATTCAGCTTGTCCGTAGCATTTGTCACTATTGATTGCTCCGTCTAAGTCACCATATTCTCCTGGGTCTTCTCCTGTCTTGCTGATTACTTCCTCTTAGTCTCTTTTCTCAAGTCTTGTAACTTTTTAAATGGAGTACTGTGCTCAGTCCTCAGACCTCTTTTCTATTTACATTGATTACCTGAATGATCTTATTTGGTTTGGAATTTAAACCCATCCACTGATGACTCCCAGATTTAGCTCTCACCTCTCCTCTAAACTCCAGATGTCTAGCCAGCTGCTTGCTTGTAAACTATAGGCATCTCACGCTTAATTTGTTCAGAATAGTTCCCTTCCCCCCCCCCCCACAGTGTTCCCATTTACTTGTTCTAAGCCAAATCCCTTAGAATCATCCGTGATTCCAATTTCCCTTCACAGCTTCTCCTTTTAGCAGTAAACCCTGTGAGCCCTGCCTTCAGTATGTGTATTCTGTGTTCTGTCCTCCCCACCTTCACGTCTTAAGCTACCATACCCAGACTTTCACAGGACCCTCCTCAAACTGTCCTCTCTTGTACTGGCTCTGTGTCCAGCAGCCAGCCAGATCTTTTAACAAATCAAAAAGATATTTTAAGATTTTATCTACTTATTCTTGAGAGGCAGAGGGAGAAGCAGGCTCCGTGCAGGGAGCCTGATGTGGGGCTCGATCCTAGGACCGTGGGATCACAACCCCAGCCAAAAGCAGATGCTCAACTGCTGAGCCACCCAGGCATCCCACAAATCAAAATGGTTTAGTGCCCTACCTTCCAGTCCTTCCTCACATTTACAATAAAATCCAGTCTCCCTACCATAGCCTGCAGAACTTACACAATCAAATCTCTGTTTCTCTCGTTCACCTCATTGCATAGGACTGTTCCTGTTGCTACTCAGTGGTGCTGGCCTTGTTTCTATTTTTTGGACACCAAACTTGAAGTCGTTTCCACTTGCCCTTTGTCTCTTTACCCAGATCCCCTCTTCCAGTCAGTGTCTGCTCACACGGTCCCTCTCAAAGAGGTAGTTCTTGGCTGGCCTGTCCCAATAAGAGCCTCCTTCTTGGTATCACACACTAACCCTCTTTCCTGTTATTTCATAGTGCTTATCATTGTCTGGCAGCAGATGTTCATCTTGTCTCATTACAATGCAAGCATCACGAGGATGGGGACTTTGTTTTGTTGACCACTGTATCCCCAAGATCTGTAGTGGTGCCTGGTACAGAAAGGTCAAATATTTGTTGAATGAATGATTGAATTTCTCTGTTTAAATGGCAGATTTACCTGTCCTGCAGGTGTTTTGTTTTTTTTTGTTTTTTTTTAAAGATTTATTTATTTATTCATTCAGAGAGAGCGAGAGAGAGGCAGAGACACAGGCAGAGGGAGAAACAGGCTCCACACAGGACGCCCGACGTGGGGACTCGATCCCGGGTCTCCAGGTTTACACCCCGGGCTGCAGGCAGCGCTAAACCGCTGCACCACAAGGGCTGCCCCTGCAGGTGTTAACTATATAAATGTTACAGGTGTCACATATCTTGGTTGTGTTATCTGAAAAATCATTTACATGTGGAAGTAAATGAGTATGATTACAAGTGTTTGTGTGTTGTGGGTGAGGTATTGAGAATAGCTACTTAGATCAGAATTTAATAAATAATACCTATGAAAATAAAGCTGAATTGGGATTGTGTGCATTCAGAGGTCTTTCTGCTGGGCAGTGTGTTTGCATCAGGCCAGTCCTACCCAACCTAGTGTCTCCCGGAATCAGTATAAGATAAAATGACCCACACAGGAAATCCACATTGGGATACGTGGTGAAATTAGCTGATCTAAACTGGGGCTATCTTTTTAAGTTTACATTACCTGAGCCAGCTCACTACAAAAAACTAGAGAAATTATACAGTGCTCATCAAGTGTTCTTTCTATGAGGGTGTGTTAGTACATAAAGTGAGTTCTTGAAAGTGTCCAGCCCCTCTTAGTTTCAATAGTGCTCATACTGTGGGACATTTCTGCCTTTTAGGATTAAATCACTATTTTCTGAGTTCTCTGTAGGCTTGGCTGGGAGTCCCTCACCTTTCTGGGTTTGTTTTGTTTTAGAAAGAGAGCACACATGCCCTGTGGGGTGGGAGGTGGAGAGGGGTGGGAGGAGAGGAAGAGAGAATCTTAAGCAGGCTCCATGCCTGACTTGAGGTTTGATGTCACAACCCTGAGATCGTGACCTGAGCTGAAATCAAGAGTCAGACACCTAACCAACTGAGCCACCCAGGTGCCCTTCATTTGTGTGGGTATTTTAGAATGACTTAAGGTACATTTTAAGCTATGTGCCATATTCTACCTTTTTTTTAACTCCTAGCTCAGAATGAAAATTGTTACATGTTAATTATCTTTAAATTAATACTTTTATCAAGAAAACACCACTTTTACCAGAGTGATAAATAGAATGATAAGCATATTTATCAGAGGATTTTTACAGTTGCATAATCTTAAAATTCATGCGTTTTATCTTATCATTTTTGGAATTATATTTACAAACTGTAGTATACCAGGAAACCTTACTAAAATCACAATGTCTGTTGAGCTTATCTATTTTATAATTTCTCAAAATAGGTTTATGGTATGATAAAGTCTGTATCCTAATGGCAAATGAGTTTAGCAGAACCTTGATAAAGAACCATATATTTTAAGGTATAGTTCTTTTTCATAGTGCTTCTGAAGGGTAAATGGAAGAAAATGGTAGTAGCAAACACTCAGAAGGGTCAAGTTCCCTGGATGGGAGTGTTTTTACAATACTGCTGAAGACCTGAAGACAAATGTTTGTATTTCACAGGATCATGTTCTAATTGAACTCACCCAAGCTGGATTGAAAGGCTCCACAGAAGGAAGTGAGAGCTATGAGGAAGATCCCTACTTGGTAGTTAACCCTAATTACTTGCTTGAAGATTGAAATACTGAAAGTATCTGAGAGACTGTTGCCCCTACCTCCTGGCCTGGAGTCTGGATGTAGCTCTACTAGCAAGAGAAATGTTTCTGGGGCAAGACTTCAGGAAGATTTATTTTGAGGAATAAGAACCTTATTGCTGGTCTTGGTTTCTGCAACTAAGACCTTCATTTCACGTGTATAAGAAAAAGTCCAGTACTTCTTTGGTATGAGAATAGCTTTTTACAATTGCCAGCTACTGCTTTTCTTCATCAAAATAAAATGATGTGTTCTGCAGTTGTCTATTAGATTTATTTCCTCCTTACTCTAATTACTGCTTTCATCTACAGTTGACCCTTGAGTGACATGGAAGTTAGGGGTACCAGGGCCCTCATGCAGTCAAAAATTTGTATGATTTTTGACTTCCCATAAATGTAGTAGCCTACTGTTGACTGGAAGCCTTATTGATAACATAAATAGTTGATTAACACATACTGTGTATGTTATATATACTGTATATTGTATTCTTAAAATAATGCTTTCTTTTTTTCAGTATTTCTAGGCTTTTTAATATTTCTAGGTTTGTCTACAAGTTTTTTCAAATTGTTGCAGATCTCTAAAGAATTTTCCAATATATTGAAAAAAAAAATCAATGTGTAAATGGACCCACACCATTCAAATTTGAATTATTCAGGGGGCAGCTGGACTCACAAACATGAGTCTTTCCCTTTTTGTTTAATGTGGAGCAGATGGGTGAAAGTGTATAGCATTATAAGCCTCTAAGATTGGTTCCTCTGAGGAGTCCTTAGAATTAGTATGAAGGATAAGGAGCTTTAGAGATTACTTTCCAAGATTACAGTTCTGTGTTTTATTTTTTAAGACAGTCTTTAAAAATGAAAAGTTTATTGTACTTTTTTCATTATTAGTAATACAGCAGTTTGCATTGTTGTACCTTTTAACAACAGGTGACATTTGGGGGCCTGCAGGACCAGTTAGGGAATATTTATATGTTGTATGTGAGTTCATTATTAATTTCACATTTCAATGGCTTGAAAACAATAGAGTGAAGAGGACTGGGAATGGATAGAGAAATTGTATGGTTAGCAGATGCAGACTATAAACTCCTCAGTCAAAGGTATGTTCCTAATTAATGACAGTAGGAGAAGCTGGTGGGAAGAGGAAACCTTGGTACAGGATCTCAAACTGTGTTGAGGCAGTTAGGAGATGCTAGCGTAAGGTGAGACATTCAGGGGATAGGAAAAATATTCTAGTGAAAACACAGGAGATAGTAAGAGCGCATCTCTGCACTGACCCCCAACATGATAAAATGAGATAAGGAGGTCCTGGAAAACAGCGTGATAGAAATTTGAACCTTAGAAAAGAGTATTTTGGTGAATCTCTTCTTCCCTGTTTTGCCATCTGAGTGGGGGCTCCAGAGCAAGGTGAGATCATTATTATAAATAAAGCCCCAGTTGAATAAGTAGGCTTATATTTCCACATACCCTTTTCCTCTATATGTTATTTGTCAAGGAGGTGAAGTGGCTAATGGATGATGGTTCATGTATAAAATCCTTAGGAAGAAATTAGACAAGTATTTAATAAGTGGATAATGTTTCTGAATGGGAAGACTTTAATGTTGTAAGTTAACTGATCCATAAATTTAATCTATTTCCCACATAATCCCAACAGATGCCCATCAATAAGGAAATGACTACATAAATTGTGGCTCAGCTCTACCGTAGGATATATAGACAAAATGCAATAAACCTATATGTTTGAAATGGAAATACCTCCAAGACACATGGGGGAAAAAGTACAAATATAGCCATAGGCATACCTAAATATATAAAGCAAGCATTAACATACCTCAAAGGAAAAGTAGATAGTAATATACTGACTTCAGTACCCTCTGATCAATGAATAGATAGTCCAGACAAAATACCAATAAGGAAACATGGACTTACTTATTGGAGAGGGAGACACTGAGACAGGGAGCACAGAGGGAGTAGCAGACTCCCTGCTGAGCAGAGAGCCTGAAGTGGGGCCTGATCTCAGGACCCTGAGATCATGACCTGAGCTGAAGGCAGACGCTTAACCGACTGAGCCACCCATGTGTCCCAGGAAACAAACTTTAAATGACATACTAGACCAGATGGACTTAACAGGCATATACATGACATTTCATCCAAAAGTAACAATACACGTACGGTCTTAAGCACTCAGAACATTCTCCAGGATAGATCATATGTTACACAACAAAATAAGTCAATAAATTTAAGAAGATTAAAATAATTAAGCATCTTTTCTGACCATAATGTAGTGTGAAACTAAAAATCCATTACAAAAGAAAATGGAAATGAGTAAGTATGTGGAGATTAAACATGCTACCAAACAACCAGGCTTTTTTTTAATATTTTATTTTTTCATGAGAGACACAGAGAGAGGCAGAGAGAAAAGCAGGCTCCATGCAGGGAACCCGACGTGGGACTTGATCCTGGATCTCCAGGATCAGGCCCTGGGCTAAAGGCAGCGCTAAACCGCCGAGCCACCTGGGCTGCCCAAACAACCAGTTTCAAAGAAGAAATCAAAAGTTCTAAAATACCTTGAAACAAATGAAAATAGAAATACAACATACAAAAATTTATGTAATGCAGCAAAAGTAACTCAGAAGGGAACTTTATCTTTTTTATTTTTTTCTTTTTAAAAATACTTTATTTTTTAAAACAGATTTTATTTATTTATTCACGAGAGACAACACAGAGAGAGAGGCAGAGACACAGGCAGAGGGAGAAGCAGACTCCATGCAGAGAGCCCAGTGTGCAATCCCAGGTCTCCAGGATCACGCCCTGGGCTGAAGGCAGCACTAAACTGCTGAGCCATCGGGGCTGCCCAAAAATACTTTATTGAAATTCAATTTGCCAACATAAAGTATAACATTCAGTGTTCAGCTCATCAAGTGCCCTCCTTAGTGCCCATCACCCAGTTATCCTGCCCCCCATTTCCCTTCTGCAACCCTTTGTTTCCCAGAGTTAGGGGTCTCATAGTTTGTCTACCCCTAGTTTTTCCCCACTTAGTTTTTTTCTTATTTTATTGATTTAAGTAATCACACCCAACAGGCTGGAATTCATGACCCTGAGATCAGGAGTCACACCCTCTTCCAACTAAACCAGCCAGGGGCCCCAAAGAGGGAAATTTACTAGGAGTAAATAGTTACACCAAGAAACAAAGATCTCAAATAACCTAACTCTTCATCTCAAAGAACTAGAATAAATATTAGTAGAAGGAAGGAAATAACAGGAAATAAAGACTAAAATAACAAAAGCTATGAAACAGCTGGCTTTTGAAAAGAGGAAAAAGAAAAAAGACAAACCTTTAACTACACTCACCAAGAAAAAGAGGACTCAGAATCCAAAGGAAAGAGGAGACTTTACAACTGATAGTACAGGAACACAAAGGATTTTAAGAGACTACTATGAGCAATTGTACACAAATAGAACAACCTAGAAGAAATAAACTCCTAGAAATATACCAACACTGAGTCATAAAGAAATAGAAAATCTGAACAGACTAATTATTAGTGAGGAGTTTGAATCAATAATCAAAACTTCCCAACAAACAAAAGTCTAGGATTAGATGGATTCAATGGTGAATTCTACCAAACATTTAAGGAAAATTAATACCAATCCTCCAATTCTTCCCAAAAAACAAAAGAGGCTGAAACACATAAAATTGTTTTACAAGGCAGGCTTTACCCTAATAACCAAATCAGACAAAGTCACCAATAAAAAAAAAAATTTACTGGCAATGTCTCTGACGAACATTGATGCAAAAATCTTTACTATAATATTGGTATACCAAGGGCACCTGGGTGGCACAGTGGTTGAGCTTCTGCTTTTGGCTCAGGTCGTGATCCCGGGGTCCTGAGATTGAGTCCCACATCAGGTTCCCCACAGGGCGCCTGCTTCTCCCTCTGCCTATGTCTCTGTCTCTCTCTCTCAGTGTCTCTCATGATTAAATAAAATCCTTTAAAAAAATATTGGTACACCAAATTCAAAAATTAAAGGATTATAAGGATTAAAAGGATTATAAACCATCATCAAGTGGGATTTGTTCCAGGGATGCCAGGGTGAATCAACATCTGCAAATCAATCAATGTGATACAACACATTAACAAAATGAAGGACAAAAATCTTATGACCACCTCAGTAGATGAAGAAAAAAGCACTTGACAAAATTCAACATCCTTTTATGATAAAAACTCAGCAAAGTAGATATAGAGGGAACAGATTCAATAAAGGCCATATACAACAAGCCCATAGCTCACATCATGCTCTAAGGTCAGGAAGGAGCTAAGAACGTCCAGTCTCACCACTTTTATTCAATAGAGTATTAGAAGTCCAAGCCAGAGCAATTAGGCAAGACAAAGAAATGAAAGGCATCCAAACCAGAAAGGAAAATGTAAAACTGTCACTATTCACAGATGATATATTACATATAGAAAACTCTAGAGACTCCACCAAAAAAAACTTGGAAGGAATGAACAAATTCAGTAAAGTTGCAGCATACAAAATCAATATGGAAAAATGTGTTGCATTTCTGTACACTAATAATGAACTATTGAAAAGAGAAACTAAGGAAAACAATTTCATGGTTGCATCAGGAATAAAATACCTAGAAATAAATTTAACCAAAGATGTGAAAGATCTGTACACTGAAAACCATAAGACACTGATGAAGTAAATTGTAGAATATACAAATAAATGGGAAGATATTCCATGCTCATGAATTGGAAGAATTAATATTGTTAAAATGTCCATACTACTCAAAGCAATCTATGGATTTAATGTAATCCCTATCAAAATTCCAATGGCATTTTTCATAGAAATAGAACAAACAATTCTAAAATGTGTATGGAAGCACAAAAGGCCCTGAATAGCCAAAGCAATCTTGAGAAAGAAAAACAAAGCTGGAAAAACAAACACTCCCTGATTTCAAACTATTACAAAGTTATAATAATCAAAATCAAAATAGTATGGTATTAGCTTAAAAACAGACACATAGGTCAATGGAACAAAATAGCAAAGAAATAAACTCACAAATATGTTATAGCATGAACAGCTAGCTATCTCCTCTAAGCAAAAGACAAGAAAACAATAAGATAATATTTTCAACTTACAAAGTGTCAAAAATGTGAAGTTTTAAACAGGTGTTAGCAAAGCAGAGATTTAGGTATACTTATAACTTTTTTTAAGATTTTATTTATTTATTCATGAGAGACACAGGCAGAGGGAGAAGCAGGCTCCCTGTAGAGAGCCCAATGGGACTCAATCTGGGGCCCCTGGGATCATGACCTCCTAAGCCAAATGCTCAACCATTGAGCCACCTAGGTGCCCCTACTTCTAACTTTAGGTAGGATTTATATTTGAAGAAGCTTGTTTTGGAAGACCATTTGGATTTCAATCAAACTCTAAATGTATAACACTGAGTCTGGAACTTAATTTCTAAGACTCTGTCTTAAAGAAATGGTCATATATGAAGACAAAGATGTATAGATATTCATTTGCAGCCCATTAAAATTAAGAATCAGCCAGTGTTCTATATGCCAGGGGTTCAATTAGGGTACATCCTTATGTAAAATGCTAAGCATCTGTTAAAAAGAAGTGGTTCTATATATATTTTGATATAGACAGAGTTCCAGGAGCTGTTAAGTGGAAAAAAAGAAATCTGACGAACAATGCATAAGATATAATCCCATATATGTTAACTTATATGTTTAAAATGTATACATTTACATATGTTTTAATTTGTATATATTCACTAATCGCTCTCATTAAGTTGCATTGTTCTAAACATGCTAAAGAATGATCTCATTTCATTCTCACAACTTTAATACACCATTGTTACCAGTGAGGAAACAGAGGCACAGAGAAATTTTTTTGTTAAGATTTTATTTATATATTTGTCAGAGAGAAAGTACACAAGCAACAGGAGCAGCTGGCAAAGGGAGAAGCAGGCTCCTTGCCCAACAAGGAGCCCATTGTGGACTCGATCCCAGAACCGTGGGATCATGACCTGAGCCAACGGCAGACACTTAACTGACCTAGCCACCCAGGCGTCCCAAAGAGGCACAGAGAAATCAAGCGACTTTCACCAGGTAAGATTTAAACCCAGGCATTTGACTCCTGAATAACCATTAAACTACAGAACGAAAGAAAACTGGAAGGAGGCAGTGTTGAGAGTATACCCGAGGAAGGCAAGGGGAGTTGGGGAAGGGGCATTTGAAGGTTTTTCATACATTTCTATATCTGAAACTTTTACACAATGTGTTCATCATTTACTTATATACTTCTTTAAGTTCAGTAATTTTTAAAAAGATTTTATCTATTTATTTTAGAGAGAGAGAGAGCAGAGGAAAGGACAAAGGGAGAGGGAAAGAAACTCAAGCAGACTCCATGCAGAGCGCAGAGCTCGATGCAGGGCTAGATCCCAGGACCTCAAGATCATGACCTGAGCCCAAACCAGAAGTCCAATGCTTAACTGACTAAGCCACCCAAGTGCCCCTACTTACATATTTTTAAGGTGGATAAAGGATTGTCAAGGGGCTCACCTCTGTTCCGTTATGTCAACAAATTTTAAAATAATTCATAATTAAGAAAAAAAACATGGAGAACTTTTCTCCAAACATTTTCCAATTCCATTTGCTTAAATTGTGTGAGATGTTTGAGGTTTTTGTGTTATCTCTGTGGTCTTTAAATTTTTGATATCACATTAGTAAGCCGTATATTGATTTAATTACCATAGATAACCCAGTTAAATATTAAGTGTTAATAATCATTTAGCATTTTATAACCTAGCTGTGGTTATAAAGTAGGGATTCCACATACTTCCTAACAGGTCCTTGAAAATGGAGCTGGCTTGGAACTCATTCTTTATTGTCTTCCTAAGCTTTTCATGCTGGGGCTTGGATTGGGAATCTGATAGAAACTTCATGTCAGCTGCTGGTCCTCTCACCAATGACTTGCTATACAACCTGAGTGGTTCACTGGGAAACAAGACTTCTAATTTTGCAGCAGAAGACAAAAGCATTTATGTTTGTCAACAACCTGTGCCTGCTTTCCTGCTGGAGTATTTCAGCAGTGTTCGTGCCAGTGAGATCACCCATTATAAAGTATTCCTACCGTGGGCACAACTTCTCCCAGCAGGAAGCTCCAAGAACCCAGACAGCAAAACAGTGCAGTGCTACCGGCGATTCCTTGAGACCCTCAAGGCTGCACAGCTTCAGCCCCTGGTCGTTCTGCATCACCAGACTCTCCCTGCCAGCACTGTCCAGAGAAGTGAAGTCTTTGCTCATCTCTTTGCAGACTATGCCACATTCGCCTTCCACTCCTTTGGGGACCTGGTTGAGATCTGGTTCACGTTTAGTGACTTGGAGGAAGTGATAAAAGAGCTACCCCACCAGGAATCAAGATCTTCACGTCTCCAGACCCTCACTGATGCCCACAGAAAAGCCTATGAAATTTACCATGAAAAATATGCTTCTCAAGGTAAGTACACATGACCCCGAAGGCTGACCCACTGGCAGTCCACCCAACTTCCCCAATCCTCCTTAGAACAGGACTTAGCGTTTCTTCCTATTCCCCTTCATATGTATTCTTTAGTGAGAAAAAAACATTGTATTGAAAACTTCCCAATGGAGAGAGGCAGAGGTGGCTTATATTGCATAGTGCCTGGCACTTCCTTTGAAAACTCCTTTTAGGGATCCCTGGGTGGCGCAACGGTTTAGCGCCTGCCTTTGGCCCAGGGCATGATCCTGGAGACCGGGGATCGAATCCCACGTCGGGCTCCTGGTGCATGGAGCCTGCTTCTCCCTCTGCCTATGTCTCTGCCTCTCTCTCTCTCTCTCTGACTATCATAAATAAATAAAAATTTTTTAAAAAAAGAAAACTCCTTTTAAGCTCTCCTGCCCCAAGTCTTGAGTTTGTGCCACCACGAAGTATCTTCCTACCCTTCCTTCTACCGTCCTGCCTCCCTTACTCTCTAAGGCTTTAAGATTGCCCAGCCTCCCTCAGTCTCCTCTTTTACTCATGCAAACCAAGGTATGCATTCTTTAAAAAAAAAAAAAAAAAAAGATTTATTTATTTGAGAGAGAGACAGAGGAAAGACCTGGCCAGGGATGGGGGCAGAGGGAGAGAGGGAATCTCGAGCAGATGCCCAACTGAGTGTGGAACCTGATGTGAGGCTCAATCTCGTGACCCTGAAACCAAGACCTGAGCTGCAATCAAGAGTTGAATGCTTAACTGATTGAGCCACCCAGGCACCCACAGGTTATGCATTCTAACTGAAGTTTACATTCTAACAAAGAAGACAGATAAAATAGTGATATACTGATAGGTAGTGAGAAGAGCAAAATTGCAATGGTTCATATTCTGCTTCAAAGTTGATTCTGATCCAGGGTCTGATTCGGTAGGTTTGGGCAGGATTAGTACATTTGTGATTTTGATAAATTCCTAGTGAATCTGAGATACATCAGTTTTGAGAACCAGTTTTGGATTGTATATGCTTTCTGGCTTTTATTATATACTGCATCTATATTTGTATACATAGTATATAACATATTTGCATACTTGTGTATTCTACTTTTTAAACAAGATATTTTATGAGTATATTCTCATTTTATTAAAAATTCATTGAGAGAGAGTATGGTTTATAATGGTCTTATAGATTCCCATCATATGAAGGGATCACAGAGTTTTAATATTTCTCTCATTTATATATATATTATTTTATACATAAGTTTAATTTTCATCATTATGAATTACATTGCGATAAGCATTTCTATACATAAATCTTTGCCTACCTTCCAATGAATTCTTTCTGATTCTTTGAATTGAAATTACTAGGTCAAAAAATGTACATTCTTTAAAACTCTAAAGCATGTTACCAAATTACCTTCCAGAAAAATTATAATAATGTATACCAACAGTTATAAAACTATTCTGACCCTACTCAGCCTATCCTCAATGATGTAATCATTTTTGTTATTGGTAATTTGACAGCTGAAAACTATTATCTCCTTATATGCTTCATTTGCAATGTATTTGATTATAAGAAGATCAAACATTTTTTCTATGTTAAAAATGAAAGCAGGGGGCACCTGGGTGGCTCCATTGGTTAACTATCTGCCTTCGGCTCAGGTCATGATCCCAGAATCCTAGGATTGAGTCCTGCATCGGGCTCCCTGCTCAGCAGGAAGTCTGTTTCTTCCTCTGCCCTCATGATATCCCTCCCTTTTACTCATGATCTCTTTCTCTCTCTCTTATTCTGTCTCTCTCTCAAATAAATAAACAAAATCTTTTTTTTAAAAAGTGAAACCAGGGGATCCCTGGGTGGCTCAACAGTTTAGTGCCTGCCTTTGGCCCAGGGTGTGATCCCTGAGTCCTGGAATTGAGTCCCATATCAGGCTCCCTGCATGGAGCCTGCTTCTCCCTCTGCCTGAGTCTCTGCCTCTCTCTCTCTCTCTCTCTGTGTCTCTCATGAAAAAATAAATAAAATCTTAAAAAAAAAAAAAAAAGTGAAAGCAGGGCAAGGGAACAAAGAATGTGAGTGTGGACAGAGCCATTTCAGATAGGGGTATCAGAAAGGCTGTGTCCTTAGAGACGACAGCAAGGGAGGGAACAAGCAAATAGATTGGAGCAGAGGATTCTAGACTGGGAGAAAGTACCTGCATGGGGACAGCAACAAGCCCAGCAGTCAGTTTAATGAACTTGGAGGAGATGGGGGTGATGAATAGAAGCTGAATTTGAAAATGGATTCTTTGGAAAACCTGTCTTGGGGAGGGTGAGCAAGTAAATGTTCGCTGTAATTCTACTGAAGAAGCACTGGGTGAATGAACTTTGAGAGAAGGTTTGTTCATCTCAAAGGAAAATCTATCTTGTTTTGAGGACAGTCTCCGTAGACTTATTTTGATTATAAAAATATATAAACATGTTTATTAAAATGTTTGCAGATTCCATTTTTAATCTTTATCAGGTTACTAAAGACTATTTTTTATACTTGTACTTTCCTTTTCTTCTTCTGCTCATTCCTCCCATCCTATATTTTGTGTTTCATCCATATCACTAGATTTTCTACCCCAATATAATGCAGGACACAAAATAAATTTTTTCCAGTCTCCTTCCTACTCCAAAAGGTGGTTTTCCTTCTCTCTTTCTCTCTCTTATCCTCCCTTCCCTTTTTAGTCCAATCCTGTAGCTTTTGTTCTTTTTAAAATATACCACCTAATATACACAAAAAAGTTGTATAAATATGTTTGTTTAAAGCAGAATACTATTAAAAAATTACTGAACTGCTTTTTTTTAGAAGATTTTATTTATTTATTCATGAGAGACACAGAGAGAGAGGCAGAGACACAGGCAGAGGGAGAAGTAGGCTCCATGCAGGGAGCCCGATGTGGGACTCGATCCCGAGTCTCCAGGACCACGCTCCGGGCCGAAGACGGCGCCAAACTGCTGAGCCACCTGGGCTGCCCGATTTTATTTTATTTTTAAAGATTTTTAATCATTATGAGAGAGAGCACAAGCAGGAGGAGGGGCAGAGGGAGAAGCAGACTTCCCGCTGAGCAGGGAGCCTGATGTGGGACTCGATTCCAGGACTCCAGGATCATGACCTGAGCCGAAGGCGGATGCTCCACCAACTGAGACATCCAGGCGCCCAAAGATTTTATTTTTAAGTAGTCTCTGTACCCAACTATTATCCTACTAGCCCCATTCCCCTCTCCCATGTCAGCCCTAAACAACCGCTAATTAACTTCCTGTGTCTATAGATATCCCTGTTCTGAACATTTCATATGAATGGAATAATATGTGTTTTTTTGTGACTATATTGGGATCTGTTGGATGTTCCTTTCATGGATAGGCTGAGATTATGAGTTTTAAGAAGGAAGATTACAGAATAAAGTGCTATTTTCATCATATATCAAAGGTACATATTATCAACATGATTTATGCTGTTGTTTTTTTTAAAGACTTTACTTATTCATGAGACACACACACACACAGAGGCAGAGACATAGGCAAAGGGAGAAGCAGGCTCCCTGCAGGGAGCCTGACGTAGGACTCAATCCCGGGACCGGGGGATCATGCCCTGAACCAAGGGCAGAAGACGCTCAACCACTGAGCCACCCAGGCATCCCTATGCTGTTGATGTTGACCCTGATCACCTGATTGAAGTTGTATTTGTCAGGTATCTCTAGGGTAAAGTTACTCTTTTTTCCTCCTCTCATACTGCACTCTTTGGAAAGAAGTCACCATACACAGCTCACACTGGGGAATTATGCATGCTCTTTTTTTTTTCTTTCTTTTTTTTTAAGTAGGCTCCACATCCAGTATAAGGCTTAAACTCACAACCTTGAGATCAAGAGTTGGATGATCTATCAACTGAGCCAGCCAGGTGCCCCAAGTTATGCTCCCTCTAATAAGCAGCTTTTAAAAGTTCTTTTCTAGAGATGCCTGGATGGCTCAGTCCATTAAGCATCTGCCTTCAGCTCAGGTCATTATCCTGACATCCTGGGATTGAGCCCTGCATGGAGACCCACTTTGGGCTCCTTGCTCAGCAGGGAGTCTGCTTATCCCTCTTCCTCTGTCCCTCCCCACCCCCTACTCTCCCCATCCCCTCTGCTCTTAACCAAGGAGGCAAAAGATTTGTACACTGAAAACTTTAAAACATTGCTGAAAGAAGGTAAAGAAAAAAAAATAGGAAAGACATCATTTGTTCATGGACTGGAAGACTTAATACTGTTGAGATTTCAGTACTGCCCAAAGCAATCTACAGATTCAATGAAATCTCTGTTAAAATCCTAGTGACAGTTTTCGTAGAAATAGAAAAATCCATCTCTAAATACATAAGGAATCTCAAAGGACTTCAAATAGCCAAAACAATCTTGAAAAAAAACAAAGTTGGAAGATTCACACTTCCTGATTTAAAAACTTCCTACAAAAAATAAAATAAAATAAAATAAAATAAATAAATAAATAAATAAATAAATAAATAAAAACTTCCTACAAAGTTACAGTAATCAAAATAATATGGTACTAACATAAGGATGGACATATATATACCAATGGAATAAAATAGAAAGCCCACAAATAAACCCTTGCCTATATAGTCAAGTGATTTTCTATAAGAGTGTGAAGACCTTCCAGCTGGAAAAAGAGTCTTTTCAAAAAGTGTTCCTGGGAAAACTGAACATCCACTCATAAAGGAACAAAGTTGGACCTTTACCTTGCACCATATACAAAAATTAACTCAATCATGTTGGAAAACAGATCAAAGCCACAATGAGGTATCACTTCACATTCATATGAATAGCTGTCATTTTAGAAAGGAGAAAAACAGGTGTTCATGAAGATACAGAGAAATTGTAACCTTTATGGATTGCTGACAGGAGTGTAAAATGATGGAAAAGAGTATGGTAGTTCCTCAAGAAATTAAACATAAAATTATAATATCATCTAACACTTGTGGGGACATACACAAAGGTACTGAAACCAGGAATTTCAACAGGTATTTATACACCTATGTTCACAGCAGTGCTATTTACATAGCTGAAAGGTAGAAATAACCCAAATGCCCATGGATGGATGAATGGATAAATAAAATGTGCTATTTATATACAATGTAATATTGTTTGAGCTTAAAAAGAAGTGAAATTCTGACACATTGGATGAACTTTGAAGACATTAAGCTAAGTGAAATAAGCCAGTCACAAAAGGACAATTATTGTAGGATTCCACATACACAAAGGACCTAGAAAAATCAAATTCACAGAGACAGGAAATAGAATAGTGGTTACTAGGAGCAGGGAAATGGGGAGTTACCTGTTTAATGAATATAGAGTTTTAGTTTGGAATGTTGGAAAAGTTTTGAAGATGAATGGAGGTGATGGTTGCACACAAAGTGAATGTACTTCATGCCACTGAAATATACACTTAAACATTTTAATGGTGGGGCACCTGGGTGGCTCAGTCAGTTGAGCTTCTGACTCTTGATTTTGGCTCAGGTTATGATCTCAGGGTCCTGGGATTGAGCCCTGTGTTGGGCTCCACACACAGCGTGGAGTCTGCTTGTTCCTCTCCCTTTGCTCCTCCCGACACTTGTGTTCTTGTTCCCTCTCCCAAATAAATAAAGTCTAAAAATAAATATAATAATAATAATAATAATAATAATAATAATGGTAAGATTGCCTGGGTGGCTCAGTTGGTTAGCATCCAACTCTAGATTGCGGCTCAGGTTATGATTTCAGGGTCATGAGATTGAGACCTACATCAGGCTCTGTGCTCAGCGGGGAGTCTGCTTGAGATTCTCTTTCCTTGGGAGAAGCAGGCTTCATGCAGGGAGACTTATGAGGGACTCGATCCTGGGACCATGGGATCACGCCCTGAGCCAAAGGCAGATGCTCAACCACTGAGCCATCCAGGCATCCCTCTTATATATTTTTTACTAAAATTTTTGAAAAGTTCTAATCTTTTATATTTGTTAATAAAAAACTATTTGTGTGTTCAATGTGCTGCCTCTGGGGAGGATTCAATGGAAGGGAGGATTCTTGACGGAGAGTTGGAGGTTGTGGAGAGTGGGAACATCCTTCTCATGGGAAGAGTAGGATTATATACAGCATCCCCCACTTGTACTAGTGTTATAACACTAGTAATACCAGCCTGACCAAGCAGTAATAGGTGCTTGAAGCATTGATATTGACAGTTCAGTATTGCCCAGATTACTGGGCATTTGGAGCATTTGAGGCAAAGGGAGAAGAAACAAAAGGAAAGCGGCTATTTTTTGTAGACAACTGTAATGGTTTTTAGTGGAGTGACTTTCCTTTGTGGTGGAAACAGGCGAGTTTATCCTTTAGTGAGGACTAGCAATGCTTAAAAGGGACATGAACTTAATAGTGCTATTAAGTGATTTTTGGCAGGCAGTGATTTTTTATTAAAAATATTTTATTTGTTTATTCATGAGAGACACAGAAAGAGACAGAAACAGAAGCAGGCTCCATGCAGGGAGCCCAATGCAGGACTCGATCCTGGGACTCCAGCATCACGTCCTGAGCCAAAGGCAGACACTCAACCACTGAACCACCTAGGCATCCCTATGCAGTAATTTTTGATGGAGGCTTAAACCCACAGCAAATACCAATTTTGAGCTCTCTATATATGAACACCTATCTTTAATTATGTCTAACAAAAATTGCAAGATAAATTATCCTAAAGCAGAGCAATTACCCCCCTTTCAGTCCCATAGAGAACATGAACCACAAGCTTAGTGTGAGACTCTAGTTTTGAGTAATCTGGATTTTAACAGTATTTTAAAAAGTATGGTTTATGCTTACAATGAGAATAGGTTGGCAACCACAGTGAGGAAGTTTGATTATTTTGTATGATACAGGAATTTCTGGAACTTCAAGTACATTTGTTCCTCTACTTCTAAAAGCAGCTTGCAAAGTCAAATAGAAATGATTCGTGAGTTCATTCTGGATATATGTACTCTTATTTCATTTCATTGGCCTAACAATGACACTAAATTGTACACTTTAAAATGTTAAACACAAGTCGTATGTTCCATGTGTGCTGATGTGATGAATGGAAGCTCGGAAATCTGTGAAAGGCCAGATGGAACCATTAAACACAATCACTGAATAACTAGATAATAGTGCTATCTTATCAGAACAAGGACTCCTTGTCTCTAAGTGATATTCTCTGCTCAAAAGATTTCAAAGTTCTATTATGTTTATCAAAATAAGCCCCTTTGGAGGCACCTGGCTGGTTCAGTTTGAAGAGCCAGCAACTCTTGATCTTTCGAGTTCTGAGTCCAAGCCCCAGGTTGGGCATAGCGATTACTGGAAAAAAAAAAAAAAAAAAAGAAAAGAAAAGAAAAGAAAGAAGAAAAGAAAGAAAGAAAGAAAGAAAGAAGAAAGAAAGAAAGAAAGAAAGAAAGAAAGAAAGAAAGAAAGAAAGAAAGAAAGAAAGAAAAGAAAAAAAAGCCAGCCACTCTTGTAGTTGTTAGTGGTGGCTTCGTTGTCTCAGCAGATCTTCCTCCTGTACAGAATTTGGATGAAATGAAGTCAGGCACACAGCCTTACAGTTTAACTCTCAAACTCTGGTTTTATCCAGTTTTTATTTAGTGTTTCCAAACTACAGGTCTGCTATGTATCCAGTGCTGAAGTTGGTATCTGGAGAGGTTAAAGAAATGTTTAAAATTTTGCTCCTCAATGAGCACACAATCCAGTGGGAGAGAAAGACGCAGGTGCAGGAAAGAGTCACAGAGCAAGACAAACAGCTGAAGAATCGCTGCCGCGGCGGTGGTTCTCTAACAGTGGTCTGAGGACCACTGCATCAGGAGCAGCTGGGAGGCTTGTTAAATACACTTGTTGCCCAGCTCAGCCCAGTGGGGGAGGGGGATCACAGCAAGTGGGTACACGCTGCAGGTGTCCTCTAGTTTTCCCCTCCATTGCACCGTAGGGGCTGAATTGCAGTCCCCACGGTGAACAAGGACCAGAAAACACCAGGTCGGGATAGCACCCTGCCTTCAAAGAGAAGGTAAGAAAGCCGTTCCCACCTCACTGTCTTTACACTCTGGAGGGGCAGCGCAGGGTCATTGCTTTTATTCTGAAAGAGTAACAAGTGTCTTACATTTCAGAATCCTGCTTTAGATGAAACATTCTCTAAAGGGACTTTTTTGGGTGTTTGTTTTTTTTTTAGATTTTATTTATTTATTTATTCATGAGAGACACAGAGAGAGAGAGAGGCAGAGACGCTGGCAGAGGGAGAAGCAGGCTCCTCACAGGGAGCCCGAAGAGGGACTCAATCCCAGGACCCCAGGATCATGCCCTGAGCGGAATGCACATGCTCAACTGCTGAGCCACCCAGATGTCCCGGGACTTTTTTGTTTTTAAAGCCCCCCTGTTATCTAAAATGTTTCAGCTAGGGTAAAGTCATGTAAGTGATGTCTTCAAAAATCCTGTTTAAAGTGGTGAACATTGGGACGCCTGGGTGGCTCAGCATTTGAGCGTCTGTCTTCCGCTCAAGGAGTGATCCTGGTGCAGGCATTGAGTCCCACATCAGGCTCCCTGCGGGGACCCTGCTTCTTCCTCTGCCTCTCTCATGAATAAATAAATAAATAAATTTAAAAAAAAAAAATCGGTGAACGATTTTTCGGAACAGGGAATGAGTCCCCAGGCAGCTCCTGCAGTCCCAGCATGCAGCCTTGCTCACCTGCAGCTCACCTGGTTTCTCTGGTTGGTTTTAGGTGGAAAGCTCTCTGTGGTCCTCCGAGCTGAAGCTATCTCGGAGATCCTGCTGCAACCCTCCACATCTTCCCTTGCCAAGGTAATGACAATCTCGCCCCCCCCCTCCAAAAATAGCATTTGTAATGTCTGAGGAAAGTTGTGATTTTACTTTTAGAACACAAACGAAGTTTTCATCGGTTGGCTTGACATTTTTCCAAGTGCCTCTTCAGAGTGCTGTCCATTCTCTAGATTCATGTTTGCAAACCAAATCTCATTTGTTGCAACCCCAGCTCTTGCTTGGCAAGTGTTAGCTTTTACCTATGCAAAGAAGTCAAACGCCTCTGTTTGCTCTGAGGTTTTTTTAAGATTTTATTTATTCATGAAAGACACAGAGAGGCAAAGATGCAGGCAGAGGGAAAAGCAGGCTGCCCAGGGGGAGCCTGATGCGGAACTCAATCCCCAGGCCCCAGGATCATGACCTGAGCTAAAGGCAGACTCTTAGCCACTGAGCCACCCAGGCACCCCCAATTTTTTATTAAGAGTCCAAAATAGCTTACTGGAGGAGAAGCCAGTTTATATCAAAACAGATAAAAAGAAGAGTAAGGGATTTTGTTTTGTTTTTTTATTTTTTATTTTTTTTTATTTTTTTTTTAAATTTTTTTTTTTTAATTTTATTTATTTATGATAGGCACACAGTGAGAGAGAGAGAAGCAGAGACACAGGCAGAGGGAGAAGCAGGCTCCATGCACCGGGAGCCCGACGTGGGATTCGATCCCGGGTCTCCAGGATCGCGCCCTGGGCCAAAGGCAGGCGCTAAACCGCTGCACCACCCAGGGATCCCTGTTTTGTTTTTTTAAATAATGTTCTCCCTAGAGCATCTTGGTTTCTGCCTCTGCTGAACATAACTTTTTAACTATAATTTTAATAAGAAAAGTTTAAAAATCTGAGAATTGAATAGATTTGGACTTTGTAAGCTTGGCTGCTGGGAAGTAGGAAAGTCATAAAAAAAAAAAAAAAGCTGATTTCTGTCGTTTTGCAGCATTTTACAGGGTGCTGTATAGATACCACAGTACCATATGCCCGACACTGGTGTCTGTGCTCTGATGGAGGCCCCATAGGTCAGGGTCCGGTCTTGAAATTTACCAGCTCAGGAACTTAAAATCCAGATGTGATAAGGTTCTGAATAACCAGCTCCGAGGCTGACTGGCCAGAAGGCCATCTAAATTGATTTATAAGAGGTAATAACCTCTATCAGTTATGAAACCAGACGACCAAAGTGCTGATCAGAAAATTGCTTGTTGAGCAGTAGCCTTTGAACAGATCTCTTCTCTTTGTCCCAGTTTATGCCACCTACTGCTTCTGGATTTTTCAGGAATACAGTTTTTATCACTTCCTTACTGGGAAGCTGCACTCAGTACTCACTCAGAGATTTTAAAATGCATTGCATGGGTGGTGGGTGATGGTGGCACAACAATGTGAATGTACCTAGTGCCACTGAACTTGGTAAGTTTTATATTATGCGTATTTTGCCACAGATTGCAGGAACTGGTGCAGATTCCTCAGGGCCTTCCAGAGGGTGGCTCGGTCAGGCTGTCTTGCTCTCTCTCAGGTCTCCCCTCCTATTTTTCCCAATGTGTATGCTGTGCTTTCCTCTTGCTCTCTGGCATGCACCCTCAGTGTGCTTCCTATCCTAGCTTTGCTCAAATCTCTGCCAACAAAATTCTGGATATATTTGACATCTTCTATAATAAATTATAGAAAAAATTACAACATACATATGCATATACTTTCCATCCAGAGGCCTCATTTAAATAATACTCCCTTGCTCAACCTGATGTGCTCTCTCCCCACTTGGAACACCTAGCCCTCTGTTTAGACCAGCACTTCCCAAGTATTATGTATCAGACTCACCTGGAGAGCTAGCAAAGCGCATACAGGTCGAGGCTTAATGTGGAGAGACTGTCCTGAGTCTTCATAGGCTTTCCAAGATTCCCAGGTGAGTTTGAAGACCACTAGTATGGACTTTGCTTTTAACATTTTTAACTCTGTATTTTCTCATGCAATTGGTGCATTTACTAATACCCTCCATTAAGTTGTAAACTTCTGTGGTTCTCCCTCTTTAAATGTGAATTCTTCATCCACTGTGCTGAGCACAGTGATTTTAAGGGTAGGAACTGAAGGACTCTGTGTTGTAGAGAGTTGACAAAGTAAGAGTTGAGTGCGGGGGGAGAAGGGTTGGGAGTGGCACTCAGCAAAGTGGAGCAATTGTGTGGACTGGTAAGCACTGATGATGACCTGATTAGGAAAGCCATAGAGAGCCAGTGGTGAGTCAGTTATTGAAGGTCCAAGGGCACTTGGTTGTCATCAGATGCTATTATCCAGGGTCTTTGTTCCAAGGGAACAGATCATCCATGAAGGAGAGATGATGGGTGATGATCTAGTCATGATAAAGGCAGCGAGAGAATCATAGTGGTATGTTTATGTGTTTAGACTCTGTAAATCTGAAATTCTTAGAATATGTGCAAGCCAGAGACCGTGTTGAGGGGTATGTCCAGGACCATGAGAGCTGTGTTCTCAGATAACACTATGGACCAAGCTAGGGTCCACTAGGGGGGGGACTTTAAACTGTGCCCTGATAGTGGCTAGTGACTATAACCTACAATTAAAATGAAACCCAAAACACCAGTAGGTTCTGGAGAGATCACTGAGGTCCTGTGGGTGTCTGAGGACTCCACTGTCTCCATTCCAGCAAAATGGAAAGGCTGTGAGGAGGGTGTTGACCAGGGCAGTTCTGGCCTCTGACTCTCTTAGTGTTCACCTCTTGGGTGGGAACCTACCATTTCTGGCATACTGTACTTCATTCATTCACTCATTTTATCATATTCATTTATCCAGCACTTACTATGTATCATGCACTTTGCTGAGTATGTGGTGATATATTCCCAGCAACATGCAGGCACATCCCCCACACACATTCTTATCAGTCCCAGCTTGTCCTCTGCCTGCTATTTCCTTGAAAAATCTCACTTTGGAGTATCAGTTTAGTAATAGGAGGAGAAAGGAAAAAGGATATTTCTCAATAGTGGTTTGTCTTGAAATTGCTTATGTTCTAACGACCTTATTTACTTATTTCTAGGATGCTGTTGATTTCCTCTCCCTTGATGTGTCTTATGAATGCCAAAGTGAGGCAAGTTTGCCACAGAAGCTAAGTAAATTACAGGTAATTTGATCCATTTCCCATATTGATGATGAGTGGAGAGGGTTCCTGGCAGCATATTAGACATTTAATGTCCTGGCTGATGTGTAAACTGGGCTTGCACCCATGGGCAGCAGAGTTGCGCCAGGAGAGATCTCCTGAAAGCATTGCTGGAGAACATTGAGTGGTCAGGCAATCTTCCCTGGAAGGGATAATGAAGGTTATCTTGTTAAATATTTACATGGGTGTCTTGTGTAGAAATCTACTGAGAATTGAAATTCTGGTGTTCTAAGATTTAAAAAGGCATTTTATGGATGGTGGTCATGGTTGTACAATGAAATGAATGTACTTAATGCCACTGAACTATACACTTAAAAATGGTTACTATGATAAATGTTATGTGTATTTCACCACAACTGAAAAAAGACCTTTCACATCCAGGTCTGCTAAATCAGATGCCAGCTATGGGGACCTTCCTGTAACCTCAGGCCCTTTTTTCCTGTTCCTGGTATAGTTTTCCTTAAGTCTAGTGATTGTGACTAAAGTATGTTGGATGCCACCTACCTGCCTGTTAGCTTTCTCTTCTATGCTTGGTCTCTGCTGAGCAACTTCCTTGAGGAAGACAAATTCCAAATTCCCTGGAGTCCTGACCATTATCCCACCTTCTGACAGGTTAGAATGGATTGTACATCCAGTGGCTTCTCTTCCGCCTTTCAGAGTCCTAGCAGCATTTTTATCCTTACTGCCTTCTCATAAGCCTCTCTGGGGATGCCTGGCCACCAGCATTCATCCCTGCCTTCCTCTTGCTTCTGCAGGGGTGGGTACAAAGCCACTTGTGTAGATTTTTATACAAGATTATATATATATATATACACACACACACTCACCTCTCTCTCTCTCTCTCTCTCTGTGTGTGTGTGTGTGTGTGTATATATATATATATAGAATTTTATATATAAATATATATACACACATATATGTGTGTGTATATATATATATATATATATACACACATATATATATATAGAATTTTTTTTTACCTTAACAAGATAACCTTCATTATCCCTTCCAGGGAAGACTGCCTGACCCCTCAATGTTCTCCAGAAATGCTTTCTCGCAGTGCCATGCTGCATCTGCTAGCTTTTCAAAGCTGAAGGCACCTTATCTGTAAAGAAGGGACATTGTTGCAGGTGACTCAGAAAATAATGTGCCTGCCTGACTGCCTTTGGAAGTTGTTTTATCGGTGTCTCTCAGGGGCCCTTGACCCCTCAGACGAGGAAAAACTTGGTGTTGGAAAAATGACCAAACCCAACCTCCCCCCAAAAGATAATTTAGGGTTGACATGACAAACAACATGTCAACCTTCAAATGTTTCCTTTGAGAGTGAAATGGCTTAGAAATGGGAGAAAAGTCACACTTGTTCCATTTGAATGAGGACCTCCTCTTTTTACTTTTTATTATAGAAAATGTCAAATATATCCAGACTTAGAAGGAAAAGTATAATAAGCCATCCCCAACTTCAAAAGCTATTGGCTCATGGCTGATCTTGTTCCAACTATCACCTACCTTCCCCTTCTCAAGCCAGACTGGGGAGGTTTTGTTGTTACTATTATTGTTTTTAACTCCCGACCCTGAGATCAAGACCTGAGCTGAGATCAAGAGTCAGACACCTAACTGCCTGAGCCACCCAGGTGCCTCTTGAGCTAGATTGGTTTGGAGCAAATCTCAGACATTCATAAATACTGTTATGGTGGCACCTGATTAAGCCTCTTGTGGTAACAAAGGCCCCTAACACGAGTGGGTGGCCTTGTTCCTAGTCCCAACGTGGTGCTTGATTCTGGGAGGAGCTTTGTAACATGTTGAACCTCTCTCTTTGCTGGTGGTCAGTGAGGAGGGTGGCTGATGTTACTGAAAAGTGTAGATTGTTTTCCCTCAGAGCCTAGAGTCTGCCCCCTTTATTAATTGACCTGGCTAGAGAACATTTCCAAAACCAGAGTGTTTATAGCTTCTCATCTTGAAAATTTGTCTATATTATCAAAAGACTTACTCTAGGCAGTTTCCATTCACTTGCTGGCTTTTATTTTTTTCAGACTATTGAGCCAAAAGTGAACATTTTCATCTTCAATCTAAGATTCCAGGACTGCCCTTCCACCAGGAAGAACTCTGGGCTGCTCTTTAGCATTCGCAAAGGTGAGTGGACCATTGATGGAGAGGTTTGTTTCTTTCATTCCAAGTTTTTATTTAAATTCAAGTTAGTTGACATACAATGTAGTGTTGGTTTCAGAAGTAGAATTCATTGATTCATCACTTACATTAAATACCCAGTGCTCATCACAACTGGTGCTCTCTTTAATGCCCATCATCCATTTAGCCAATTCCCTACCAATCTCCATCAACTCTTCTCTATAGTTAATAGTCTCTTATGAGTTGCCTCTCTCTGTTTTAACTTTTCCTTCCCTTCTCCTATGTTCATCAGTTTTCTTTTCTTTTTTTAAAGATTTTTATTTATTCATTCATGAGAGATACCGAGAAAGAGAGGGAGGCAGAGACACAGGCAGAAAGAGAAGCAGGATCACGCCCTGGGCTGAAGGCAGGCACTTAACCGCTGAACCACCAGGCATCTCCATCAGTTTTGTTTCTTAAATTCCACACACGAGTGAAACCATATGGTATTTGTCTTTCTCTAACTGACTTATTTGGCTTAGCATAATACTCTAGTTCCATCCACATCATTCCAAGTGACAAGATATCATTCTTTTGGATGGCTAAATATTCCATTGTGCATAAATACCACATCTTCTTTATCCATTCATCTATCGATGGACATGTGGGCTCTTTCCATAGTTTGGCTATTATGGACATCGCTGCTATAAACATTGGGGTGCAGGTGCCCCTTTGAATCACTGTTTATATCCCTTAGAAAATACCTAGTAGTGCAATTTCTGGGTCATAGGATTGTTCTATTTTTAACTTTTTGAGGAACCTCCATACTATTTTCCAGAGTGGCTGCACCAGCTTGCATTCCCACCATGGACAAGAGGGTTCCCCTTTTGATGGAGAAGTTTTGAATGACATTTGGTGCACTAGCTTGGGGAGTAGCAGTGTTAAAAGTCTGGGGTTCCAATAAGAAGAAGGACCAGAGGAGGGACCAGAAGAGGGACTGGAGGAGGGCCGGTTGAGAGCCCACCCCAAATGGGTTTAGTGTCCCTTGCCTTTGTATTATTGGTCCCTTACATCCCATTAACTCAAAAAAGAAGAGAGGCTCTGTATAAAGAGGACAGAGATGCCTTCATCTTGTGGAAATAAAGACCATCAGGCTTCAGGCTTCAGGTCTAAATATGGGAACTGCTCTGTGCCTGAGGGTCCCTTTTCATTACCCCTCCCTCCAGGATCTCTCACCTTGGCCCACCTCTGCTTACCCTTGTTCTTTCTCCCATAACCTTAGCTTGCACATGGCCCTGGTAGGCACCTTGCCGAACCCACAGCTCATGGACAATCTTCTCTGTGTCTCTTAGTTCAAATTCATGAGAATGAATCTGATTCGTGGGCCATGGATCAGGAGATCACTCCTGGTCCAATCAGGTCAAGGAAAAGGTGAATTGTGTTAAGGCATCAGGGGCTGAGGGCTCCTAGAGAAGGGCAGGTTCATGGGTGTCCTGATATTCATTCCAGTCACCCTATAAGGCAGTGTATGGCAGAAGTCAGTGCCCTTCTACCTATAACCAGGGTTCGGCTGGCTTCACAGGCCTCATGCCATTCCCCAAAGATACAACTTAACTCTCACCCTAACTCACTTTTGATGGCATAATGATTTCTGTTCTTAAGTTCAGTCCCTTTCTAAATGGCTAAAACAGTCAATTTTATATTTATACATAGTTCACTACAATTAAAAAAAAATCCATCTTTTTCTGTTGAGTTCTTCTGAATTAATTGTTCTCCATGTGCGGTCTTCAGACCAGCAGCATCAGCATCACCTGGGAACTTGCTAGATAGCCAAATCTTTGAGCCCTATGTCAGATGCACTGGATCAGAAACTCTGGGGATGGGGCGAGGTGTCAGCAATTTGTGTTTAATGAGCTCTGCAGGTGATTTGGATGCACACAGAGGTTTGAGAACCATTATTCTAAGTACATGGAAATAATTCCTGACCTCCTTAGATCTTTAGCCCCTGGTATTTTCAAGGGAGCTTAGAATGATTGCTTGGAGTCTGGGTGTGTTGTATAAATAAGAAAACAATTGATTGTAGTCCTGAATATTGTTGGTTGGGTTTCAGAGAGTGTTAATTAAACTTCTTCTTTTACAGCCATAAATGAAAACCAGAATCTCACCATTGGGTTTGATCTTAATACTTTCCTAAGCTGTTCACCAAGTTCCAAGAAAAGGTAATGTTAGATTTCCTGTTGAACTATCAATAGCTGATATTTGAAGAATATCTTTCACATGTGTCATTTAATGGGACTGTTTTCATCTGCCTCTTGGCCAGTGATTTTGTTTTGTTTTGTTTTATTTATTTATTCATGAGAGACACAGAGAGAGAGAGAGAGGCAGAGACACAGGCAGAGGGAGAAGCAGGCTCGATGCAGGGAGCCCAATGTGGGACTCAATCCCGAGACTCCAGGATCAGGACCTGGGCCAAAGGCAGGCGCTAAACCGCTGAGCCACCCGGGCATCTCTTGGCCAGTGATTTCTATCCTGGCCACTGTGGAAGTGAGAAACAAAGGCTCAGAGGGACAGCAGAGAGGGAGCGAGCCTGGCTCTATTGCATCTTACCCTGGGCCCACATGTTTCTGCATCCTCACTTCTCCTTCCTCATTCTGCACTTGTGAACCTTGCAGTTCGCCCAAGTGCACACAACAAGCTGGGTTGGGACTTGAACTGCCTTCTAGTTGAAGATCTTGTAGGAGGTAGAGTTAAAGATAGATCTGACCACCCCCTGAGAGTACATGGTCTGAGTATGTGAGGTGAGTTCTCTGCACCTGTTTCCTCCTACGAACTGTGAAACCTCTTTCCCACAAGGAGACAGTGTAGGCAGGAGATTCAGCTGTTGCAGTGGGGCAAAAGCCTAACTCAGTGACTTTTTTCACATGAGAGGTTTTATTTATTTATTTATTTTAAGATCTCCCCGGTGCCATGCTGCATCTGTTATTTCTCAAAGCTGAAGGCACCTTATCTGTAAAGAAGGGACATTGTTGCAGGTGACTCAGAAAATAATGTGCCTGCCTGCCTGCCTTTGGAAGTTGTTTTATCGGTGTCTCTCAGGGGCCCTTGACCCCTCAGACGAGGAAAACATGGTGTTGGAAAAATGACCAAACCCAACCTCCCCCCAAAAGATAATTTAGGGTTGACATGACAAACAACATGTCAACCTTCAAATGTTTCCTTTGAGAGTGAAATGGCTTAGAAATGGGAGAAAAGTCACACTTGTTCCATTTGAATGACGACCTCCTCTTTTAACTTTTTATTATAGAAAATGTCAAATATATCCAGACGTAGAAGGAAAAGTATAATAAGCCATCCCCAACTTCAAAAGCTATTGGCTCATGGCTGATCTTGTTCCAACTATCACCTACCTTCCCCTTCTCAAGCCAGACTGGGGAAGTTTTGTTGCTGCTATTGTTTTTAACTCCCGACCCTAAGATCAAGACCTGAGCTGAGATCAAGAGTCAGACACCTAACCGCCTGAGCCACCGTGCCTCTTGAGCCAGATTGTTTTGAGGCAAACCCCAGACATTCATAAGTATTGTTATGGTGGCACCTGATTAAGCTTCTTGTAGTAACAAAAGCCCCTAACATGAGTGGGTGGCCTTGTTCCTGGTCCCAACGTGGTGCTTGGTTCTAGGAAGTAGAGGAGGAGCAGAGGGGGAGGGAGAGAAAGAAACCCAAGTAGACTCCACACTGAGCACAGAACCCAATGCTGGGCTTGATCCCATGACCCATGAGATGACAATCTGAGCCGAAATCAAGAGATGGGCGCCTAACAGACTGCACCACCCAGATGCCCCTGAGAGGTTTTAATCTATGGTGGGGTTGCAAATAATTTCTTACTGAATGACTGAAGTACCCAAATTGTTAGTGGCATATTAAAAAAAAAATTAGAACAGGTTTGAGGTTACTCCCATAATGACACCCTCACACACTCATAATCTAACATGCTTCTCAAGTGAGCAAGCAAAGGATGGTATGGAAACCATCACGGGTTGTTCTCCAGAACCCTCAGCCTCCCGTGGGTATGTTACCTGCAGGAGCTTCATGCACCATGTGTTGACGAAGGTCATAGACTGGAAAGAATCATTTGGCTTCCCAGACTTTCAGCTAGAGTTCTTGCTCTTCACCTTAGACTTTGCTGGGACAGCCCTGTCCCAGGCCATATGCTTCTATTGCTACCAGCTCTTTGTACTGTTCCTCTCCCAACACTTGTATATCTCCTTCTGTTTTGTCCTCTCAACTCACTTCAAGCCAGCAGGTCAAATCAACAAACCCAAAGCAGTTGCTGCATGTAAGGCTTTGTCCAGGGAGTATGAACGGTGGAAAGAGGAGATAGGTCAGAACTTCTCCCTGACCACACTCAGAGTCAGTGGAGGAGTGCTGGGCTATGTCTTTTCAGAAAATAGAACTCAACAGGCCATAATAAAAGGGTTACCCTGAAAGCTTGGGGATTGCAAAATAACAAGATGTCATGTGATACCAGCTCCAAGGTTCTTCCTCTAAACCTTGGCCTGAAGCAAAGGTCCAAAACTGGCTAACATTAAACTGATAGCCGGGGGTCCTCATTCAGATGGACGTTGGTGGAGAGCCCACTAGGGGCAGGTGCAGGGGGGGTGTCAGTTTCCACCAGGACTAACATCATTTTCTCTTTGAGAATTTTAAACCTCAAAGGGGAGACAGGCCCACAAATGACTTTAACACTAGACTGTGGCAGGAGACATAGCACTGCTCCCCAGACAAGGGAGAAAGAGCATTATCTGGGATGCTCTGAGGCTGGGGACAGGGGAAGGACAGACCCTATGGAGGGCCTGGGCATAGGGATTGAGGCTTTGTGTGCTAAATCTCTTCTCAAGTTAGGCAAACCCTGGACTCCCAGCATTAAAGCCTTTAGAGTAAATGGAGGGGCACCTGGCTAGCTCAGTCAGAAGAGCATGTGACTCTTGATCTCGGGGTCATGGGTTCTAGCCCCAAGTTGGGTGCAGAGATGACTTAAATAAATAAACAATTTTAAACAACAACAAAAAGCCTTTAGGGCAAATTGTATTTTACCGAGGGGCTGTTTATTTTTTCAAGACCTCATTTCCTCCAAGCCAGGAGGACAGTCAGGGTCAGGAGGGTTGGGTCAGAGCAGCTATCCATTGAATGGATATCACTTGTGTCCCTGATTGTGCTCCAGAGACCTGTATATATTATGGATAATCCATAACTATAGATCATTCCCTCCCCGACTGCTGTGTTGGTAAATATGTTAGCAGATGCTTCAGAGAAGAAGAGGTGCTCAGGTTTGGAAGATTCAGGTTTTCCTCTGTGGGATGGAGGTCCCTGTGCAGTATCCCTGTCACTTCTACTGGTTCTGTGCTCTGGGCCAACCCAGTACAAACATTATCCTCTCTCCACATGACGGCCCTTGGACAGGAGGTGCTCTTGTACTGCACCTCCTTGCCCATCCCCAACCCCGGCGGCCCCCACTCCATGTATTTTCTTCCTCAGACCAAACACACCCATCTACACAGACCCCTTCCTCAAGGTTGCCCTCTGCTGATGTGACTGCCGCAGTATAAACCAGTTTTCCAGCCTGCGGGCCAGAACTTGGAGATTGGGAAATCAATTGAGGGTTTGTTTTGAAATGTTAGAAAAAAACCATTTTATTTAAAAAAAAAAAAATGAAGGGAAGACAGAAGGAGAGAAATGGACTAAAAATAAAATAGAAAATAGACTGTGTTTGTGTAAGGATAGCATTTTTGTATTCTATCTTATATATAAATTAGGATGAATGTATATTTGAAATATGAAATACTAAAAAATACATAAACATCTACACACAAATATAGTGGTATGTGGTTAAAAGCACAGACTTTGCCCTGAGATTTGCAGACTGTGTGATCTAGGAGTTCTCATTTAAAAGAAAATAAGATGTGAGTTCATTTACATTAAAAAGGCTGGAGATGGATAATCTAGAGTAGGTACAATGATCAGGAATCCAGGCTCCTATCTTGTTGTTTTGTCATCCTTAACGAGGCTTCTACTTTATGGTGCAGGATGGATGGTTGAGTGCTTGCCATTATGTCCATAATCCAGGCAGCATGAAGCAAGGCCTGCCACTCACCATGCTCCTACAGCGCCCCAGGCAGGTCCCGGTGGAAAAGCTAGGGTTACTGTTTAGCTGGTGCCTATCAGTAGACCTATACTAGTCGCTCAATTATTGAACTACTTCTGTGCCCGCTGGTAAATAGGTCCACTGATGCCTAGAACTTGCTCATTTCTTTCTCTCTTTCAGTCTCTGTTTCCTTTTTGCAGGATAAGAATAAATATAGTGCTTGTCTCATAAAATTGTGAAATTACACAAGGGACCATTCTTAGCACAGTGGCCAGCACAGAGTCAAGGGATAATGAATTAGAGCCATCATTATTATTGGCTGTGCTGTTTGTATGTATGTCTGTGTGTATTTATAACAGGGGGGGAAGGGCAGAGAGAGAGAGAGAGAATGTCAAGCAGGAGCCCAACCCAGAGCTCACCATCAGGACCCTGGGATCATGACCTGAGCGAAATCAAGAGTCTGATGTTTAGCTCACTGGGCCAGGAGGTGCCTCAATTAGCTATGTTTATATATATATATATATATATAAACCGTAGTTAAGGAAAAAAAGGATGGCATCAGAGGCAAACAGTACTGAAGGACGAGCTGATCCGGGGATCAGCGGGCTGCACACAGCATCTGGAGTCCTGCAGGTGGCTCAGCGGGTTAGCGCCGCCTTCAGCCCAGGGCCTGCTCCCGGAGTCCCGGGATCGAGTCCCACGTCCAGCTCCCTGCGTGGAGCCTGCTTCTCCCCCTGCCTGTGTCTCTGTGTGTCTCTATGAATAAATAAATAAATAAAATCTAAAAAAAAAAAAAAAAAATCACCGCCCTCCGAAGGGGCCTGGTAGTACTCTCCCCGTCGGTGGGGACTTTGTGGGTGGTTTCTGGCTTCTGCCCCCGGGCTCCTGGGAGGTCGGCCGAGGCCCGGCTCTCGGGCTCTCGGGGGCGCGGTGCTGTCTGCGCGCAGTCAGGCCCTGTCCCTCTGTCTTGCCATCCCGCAGCGGGCCCTGCTCCCGGACCGACGCCCGGCGCCCGGCGGCCCCGCAGGACCTGGGGGGCGCGCGCTCCGCCTACCGGGGGGCGTGGGGGACGTTCGCCAACGAGTCCCGGGCGCAGAGGGACGCTTTCCTGCAGGACGCTTTCCCCGAAGGCTTCCTCTGGGGCGTCTCCACCGGGGCCTTCACCGCGGCAGGCGGCTGGGCCGAGGCCGAGGACGCCGCGGGGCGCGGGGGCGCGGCGACGCCCGAGCAGGCCGGCAACAGCTACAGCCACGAGGCGGCGGCCTGGGACGTGGCCCTGCCCCGGGGCGTGCGCGCGCAGGTCTACCAGTTCCCCATCTCCTGGTCCCGCCTGCTGCCCGGCGGGGGGCGCGCGCCCAGCCCCCGCGGCGTGGCCCACTACGGGCGGCTGCTGGACGCGCTCCTGGCGGCGGGCGTGCAGCCGGCGGCCGCGCTCTCGCACCGGGACCTGCCGCGCGCGCTGCAGCGGCTCGGCGGGTGGCGCGACCGCAGGGTGGCCGACGCCTTCCTGCGCTACGCCGCCTTCTGCTTCGCCACCTTCGGGGACCGCGTGAAGCTCTGGGTGACCTTCCACGAGCCGTGGGTGACGAGCTACGCCGGCTACGGCAGCGGCCGGCACCCGCCGGGCATCTCGGACCCGGGGGTGGCCTCCTTCGAGGTACAAGTGGCCCCGGCCCCGGGGGGGGGGGGGGGGGCTCCCGGGGGGGGGGGCGGGGGGGGAGCTCTGGGGGGGAGCTCCCTGCGGGGGGGGGGGGAGAGCTCTGGGGGACTCCCTGGGGGGGAGAGCTCTGGGGGGCTCCCTGCGGGGGGGGGAGCTCTGGGGGGCTCCCTGCGCGGGGGGGGGGGGGGAGCTCTGGGGGGGGAGCTCCCTGCGGGGGGGGGAGCTCTGGGGGACTCCCTGGGGGGGAGAGCTCTGGGGGGCTCCCTGCGGGGGGGGGGAGCTCCCTGCGGGGGGGGGGGAGCTCTGGGGGACTCCCTGCGGGGGTGGGGAGAGCTCTGGGGGGCTCCCTGCAAGCGGGGGGAGAGGTATGGGGTGCTCCCTGCAGGGGAGGGGAGAGGTATGGGGGGCTCCCTGAACCGGTCACCGGCCGGGCAAGGGGACGGGAGGCCGCCCACTGGCCTTGTCATCCTGCCCGTGTTTCCTTCCAGTCCTAGCTCCCTTGCATTGACCGTGTACTCAGTGCACTCAGTTTAGTGCACTTTTTATTTTTATTTTTATTTTTTTTTAAGATTTCACTTATTTATTCATGAGAGACACAGAGAGAGAAAGAGGCAGAGAGACACAGGCAGAGGGAGAAGCAGGCTCCATGCAGGGAGCCCGATGTGGGTCTCGATCCCTGGACTCCCAGATCACGACCTAAGCAGAAGGCAGCGCCTCAACCACTGTGCCCCCAGGCGTCCCTCCTGAACACTTTCCCGTGTGCTTACAGGGCCACAGTGGCCGGATCTGCTGGTTGTCATAGGGCATTGAGCCCCCCACCCCTGGCGCAGACTGGAAGGCAAGCATTCCTGCCTTTTGGAAAGGACCACAGTTTGCCATTGGTGTTTAGGACCCAGTGAAGGACTAACATTTGGAACGTGAGAAGCAGTGAGGAGTTTGACTTCCTAGAGCATATTTTGATAGGAAATTCCTCAAAAATAAGTGTCATCATCTTCAGATGATAAAAACCAAAAAGGAAAGGAAGCTAAGCACTCGCTCCTGCACTCCAGTTTTTACTTTGTGCTTTGTATACGCGATTTTACTTAGTCCTCCTGAATGGATCCATAATTACCGCTTCTTGCAGACAAGGAAACTGAGAAGATTGAGTTTACTGAGCAAGTCAGTGACAAAGTCAGGATTCAAATCTAAGTTTGTTATGCTCCAGGCACCCTGCTTTTGCCTGTTTTCCCACAGTGCTCTGCCAAGGGAAGCGGTTGACTTTTGTAAGACCTTGAGTTAAATCTATAAAGAAATTCCCGGGCTTGTGTTTTCTTCCTAGATTTCACTAAGTAGAAAGGAGGACAGGTAGGCTAAAAAGACTTGTCCATGCCTTGTATGTCAACTAAAATAATTCCCCCAAATTCGTTGATGATGAATTAGTAAGTACTTATTGAGACAAAGGCGAATAGCAGTGGGGAGGTGGAATACAGGCTTAGAGTCAGGCTTCCTGCAGTCTACACGTCTCTGGATCTTGTTTCCCTCATCTGTACAGTGGTAATAATAACTATACTTGCCAGATAAGGTGGTTGTGAGGAATTCACGAGAGAATTCATTAACAATGTTTACTATGAAACATGGTTTTTGATGCTGTTGCTATTGACCTGTCGGTGGTGGTGGTGGCAGCTTGTAGATGTTGATTTACTGACTTTGTTGTCTGCATTGTGGGTATTACTAGCACTGGTGTTGATGATAATGTCAATGTCAATATTGTCCATGTTGATTAATTGACACTGTTAACATCAGTCTTAACTGCTTGTTGATATTGTTGACTTGTTGACATTGGCATTAACTTGTCGATGACTTGCTGATGTTGTTTACATTGGTGGACATGTTCAGCGATAATGTTGTCATTAACATGGGTAACATTGACACTGGTGCTAACTAGTTGTTGGTGTTGTAGACTTGCTATTGATTCATGGTTGTCATTGGCTTTGCTATTGGTTGTTATTAAACACTGTATTTCCTTCTTTTTTCCTTACAAGGTGGCTCACTTGATCCTCAAGACTCATGCCAGAGTTTGGCACCTCTATAATAGATACTATCGTCCACAGCAGCAGGGACGTGTAGGCATTGTGTTGAACTCAGACTGGGCAGAGCCTCTGTCCCCAGAGAGGCCCGAGGACGTCAGAGCCTCGGAACTCTACTTGCACTTCATGCTGGGCTGGTTTGCACACCCCATTTTTGTGGATGGAGACTACCCTCCTGCCCTGAAGGCCCGGATCCAACAGGTGAACCAACAGTGCCCCAGTCCTGTGGCCCAGCTCCCTGAGTTTACTGAAGCAGAGAAGCAGCTCCTGAAAGGCTCTGCTGATTTTCTGGGTCTGTCTCATTATACCTCCCGCCTCATCAGCAAAACCCAACAAGATTCCTGCATCCCCAGCTATGATGCCATTGGAGGCTTTTCCCAACATGTGGACCCTGCATGGCCCCAGACCTCATCCCCTTGGATTTATGTGGTGCCCTGGGGCATAAGGAGGCTGTTAAAGTTTGTGTCTTTGGAATACACAAGAGGAAAAGTTCCGATCTACCTGGCTGGGAATGGCATGCCTATAGGGGAGACCGAAGATCTCTTTGAGGATTCCTTGAGAGTAGACTACTTCAATAAATATATCAATGAGGTGCTCAAGGGTAAGAAAAGTGGATATGCTGGTGATGGGAAGGCGGGTGGTACTTCTCCAAGTCTTCAGAGTTTTGTTTAATGAGACAAAGAGAATCTACCAAGAAAATGAAGCCAAAAAGTAGTGTTAGTAGTAATAGCAGAAATCCTTCACATCAGCCCCCTTGTCTCCTCCAGAAGCCTCAAGTCTCTGCTTCTTTGTTCTTATTCCCTATAATGCCTCTTTCCACATTCTGCCCATCTGAGTCTTATCCATTGATCAAGACTCATCATCTTGTAATGCCTTCGTTTAACAAAAATGTATTCAGTGACAATTATATACCACATGTTGCACAAGACCATAAGGGTAAAATATTGAACAAATATCTTCTTTTCCCCATAGGATAATCAAAGTCTACAGAAGCACACAGAAAATTGCAATATAGGATGACGATGGCATTATAGCATGGGACTCCAACCCATTAAACCCTCATTGTTCTGGCCACATTAATCTCCATCTCCTTTAACAAGCTATAAAATCTACATTCCACATCATTCACTTTAATCCAATTAATTCATATCTACAGAATCATTCTTAACCTGGCACAGTTTCATGTATTTTAACAATTTTAAAAAATTTTAATTCTAGGATAGTTAACATACCATGTTATATTGGTTTCAGGTATACAATATAGTGATCTGACAATTCTGTACATTACTAGTGGTCATGATAAGTGTGCTCATAATTTCTTTCACCTGTTTCACCCATCCCCCCACCCCCTTTGGTAACTATTTGTTCTCTATGCTTAAAAGTCTTTGTCTCTTGTATCCTTTTTTTTGTTTCTTAAATTCCACATATGAGTGAAATCATATGGTATTTGTATTTATCTGACTGACTTATTTCACTTGGCATTTTACCCTCTACATCCATCCATGTTGTTGCAAATGGCAAGATTTCATTCTTTTTTATGGTTGAGTAATATTTCATTGTATATAAAAATACCACATTTTCTTTATCAATTCATCTTCTGATAGACACTTGGGCTGCTTCCATAATTTGGCTGTTGTAACTAATGCTGAAATAAACAGGGTACATATATCTTTTTGAATTAGTGTTTTTGTTTTCTCTGGGTAAATGCCCAGTAGTGGAATTACTGAATCATAGGGTAATTCTATTTTTAATTTTTTTTGAGGAAACTCCATATTGTTTTCCACAGTGGCTCTAGTAATTTACATTCCCACCAGCCGTGTATGAGAGTATGTTTTCTTTTTTTTTTTTTTCTTTTTAATTTTTTTTTTTAAATTTATGATAGTCACAGAGAGAGAGAGAGAGAGAGAGAGAGAGGCAGAGACACAGGCAGAGGGAGAAGCAGGCTCCATGCACCAGGAGCCCGACATGGGACTCGATCCAGGGTCTCCCGGATCGCGCCCTGGGCCAAAGGCAGGCACCAAACCGCTGCGCCACCCAGGGATCCCGAGAGTATGTTTTCTTCACCTCTTAACTAACACTTGTTTCTCATCATTGAGCAGATGTTCAACCACTGAGCCATCCAGGTGTCCCCATAAAGCAGACTTTTTTTTTAAGATTTTATTTATTTATTCATGAGAGACACACAGAGAGAGAGAGAGAGAGAGAGAGGCAGAGACACAGGCAGAGACACAGGCAGTGGGAGAAGCAGGCTCCATGCAGGGAGCCCAACGTGGGACTCGATCCCGAGTCTCCAGGATCACGCCCTGGGCTGAAGGTGGCACTAAACCACTGAGCCACCCGGGCTGCCCACCATAGGCCTTTCTATTTCTTTTTTTTTTTTTTTCCCTTTCTATTTCTGTCTAAGCAATATCTACTAACCTATGAGGCTCCTGTTCATCTTTATGTTTCCAGAGACTATTACAGACTGGGATGAAGTAGGTGCTTACTAAATTATTTATTGAATGATTAAATAAACTATATAAAATACATGAATGATCTACTTCTTATACAGTCAATGTTTGTTGAGAGGCTGTGTAGCCTGATAAAAATAGGGCTTAATACTTTGCTGGTTCCCATTTTGAGCCCAAAGACATTGCTTTACTCTGATGCTGGTTTGTGGTTGACTCACTAGACTTTCCCCCCTTTTCTTTCTTTTCCTTCTCTCGTGGTTCTAGAGGCCAAATGTCCAAAATGGAGATGTCAGTAGGGCCACTATTCCTCTGAAGTCTCCAGAGTAGGCTCCTTCCTTGCCTCTTCCAGCCTCTGGTAGTTCCAGGCATTCCCTGGCTAGTGGCTGCATCACCCCAATCTCTGCCTTCATCTTCATGTGGACCTTCTCTGTTTCTCTTTTAAGGATACTTGTCATTGAATTTCAGACTCACCTGGTTAATGCAGGATGAGCTCATCTTAAGATCCTTTATTACATCTACAAAGACCCCTTTTCCAAATAATATTACATTCATTGGTATGGGAAGATTTGGACATATCTTTTTGGGGACCACTATTCAACCCATTGTACCAGGAAATACCTTACTGTAGGCTTTATTTCTCTTTTTTAAGATGGGATATGTGATCATTTTATGTCAGTATTGCTAAATATGAGGAAAAACAAAAGTATATTTTAAATATTTATGCATTCTATGAAAATTCAGGGAGCCCTAATAATAGCAGATGGGACACATTCTCATATTCATTTTAAGACAGGGATGCTCCTCTGGACTGAGATTTATGACCACAGATGTGGCCTGATGATTTTGTAGAGTCTTGTGGATTTTTTCTATTATTTATTCTGGGGAAAAAGGGTTAACATTTTGAGGTAACCTAAGTCCCCTCCAAAATGTGCATATTAAAAGGAAAACCTTTAAATAGCAACATCAGTAATAGAGACTTTAAAGTAATCCTGAGTTATGTTTTTCCCCATAGCCATCAAGGAGGACCTGGTGGATGTTCGAGCTTACATTGCTCGTGCCCTCATAGATGGCTTCGAAGGCCCCTCTGGTTACAGCCAGAGGTTTGGGCTGCACCACGTTAACTTCAATGACAGCAGCAAGCCAAGGACTCCCAGGAGTCCTGGGAGGAGCCAGGAGTCTGGCTACTTTTTCACCAGCGTCATTGAAAAGAACGGTTTCCTTCCCAAGGTAGTCAAGAGCCTGCCACCACCCAGTACGGCCGACTTTCCACCTAAAATCAGAGCCTTCCCTTTTCCATCTGACGTGCCCTCCAAGGCTAAAGTAGTTTGGGAAAAGTTCTCCAACCAACCCAAGTTTGAAAGAGATTTGTTCTACCACGGCACTTTCCGGGATGACTTTCTGTGGGGCGTGTCCTCATCAGCCTATCAGATTGAGGGAGCTTGGGATGCTGATGGCAAAGGTCCCAGCATCTGGGATAACTTCACCCACACACCAGGGAACAACGTGAAAGACAATTCCACCGGAGACATCGCCTGTGACAGCTATAACCAATTGGATGCCGATCTGAATATGCTTCGAGCTTTGAAGGTGAAGGCCTATCGCTTCTCTCTCTCCTGGTCTCGGATTTTCCCAACAGGGAGAAACAGTTCTATCAACAGATATGGTGTTGATTATTACAACAGACTGATCAATGGCTTGGTGGCAAGCAACATCTCACCCATGGTGACCCTGTTCCACTGGGACCTGCCCCAGGCCCTCCAGGATATTGGAGGCTGGGAAAATCCTTCCTTGATTGAGTTGTTTAACAGCTATGCAGACTTTTGTTTCCAGACCTTTGGGGACAGAGTCAAGTTCTGGATGACCTTCAATGAGCCCACATACCAGGCATGGTTAGGTTACGGCTCAGGGGATTTTCCTCCAAAGGTGAAAGACCCAGGCTGGGCACCTTACAGGATTGGCCATGCAATTATCAAAGCTCATGCCAAAGTCTATCACACTTATGATGAGAAATACAGGCAGGAACAGAAGGGGGTCATCTCTTTGAGCCTCAGTACACACTGGGCAGAGCCCAAGTCACCGGAGCTCCCAAGGGACGTGGAGGCAGCTGACCGAACCCTGCAGTTTTCCCTGGGCTGGTTCGCCCACCCTATTTTCCGAAATGGAGACTATCCTGATGCCATGAAGTGGAAAGTGGGGAATAGGAGTGAACTTCAACACTTAGCCACCTCCCGCCTGCCAAGCTTCACCGAGGAAGAGAAGAGCTACATCCGAGCTACAGCTGATGTTTTCTGCCTCAATACCTACTCCTCCAGAATCGTGCAGCACAAGACACCCAGGTTAAATCCACCCTCCTATGAAGAGGACCGGGAGACCACTGAGGAGGAGGACTCCTCGTGGCCTTCCACGGCCGTGAACAGAGCTGCGCCCTGGGGCACGCGAAGGCTGCTCAACTGGATCAAGGAAGAGTACGGGGACATCCCTATTTACATCACTGAAAACGGAGTGGGGCTGGGAAATCCCAAAGTGGACGATACCGATAGGATATTTTATCACAAAACCTACATCAATGAAGCTTTGAAAGGTATGTGAGAATTCATTTTTTAAAAAGATTTTATTTATTCATGAGAGACACAGAGACAAAGGCAGAGACACAGGCAGAGGGAGAAGCAGGCCCCATGCGGGGAGCCCAACGCGGGACTCGATCCTGGGGCCCCTGGGCTGAAGGCAGGCGCTCAACTGCTGAGCCACCCGGGCATCCCCATATGTGAGAATTCCTATCCCCCTTACAGAATCTTCAGCAGCCATATGTCATGTGCCTGACATGGTTTGACAGAGTGGGTTACACACCATTGACAAGTCTCTCTTAGGCCCTAACTCCATAATTCTTTTCCCATCTGGGGTTACGTATCCCTTTGGAAACCGGAAAAAGGATGTGGTCATCTTCCCACGCATACAGAGAATTTTCGTGGGTCCATCCATTCCTTATTGAGCAACCACTATGTGACAAGTTCTATCCTAAGAGCAGTGAACAAAAAGATAGGATGGAGCTTATATTCTGGTGAGTTCCACGAACTCCAGAACAAGAAACCCTTCTCTAATTCACATTTGTATGTTTAACTTCTAGAGTGCACTGAGACTCTTGATTTGAGATATGTCCCTTTACCCCAACAAAAGAATATGATTTTGCAAAGATCAGTCATTAATTATTGCTATGAGGGCACCAGTGCTGGCAAAAAGGACAAGGTGACTTGTCTGTCTGGACACACATTTGCTGTGTGCACAGGTTAATGGTTGAGGCTATTGTCTTGAGTGAGATGCTAGTCTAGGCCGGGCTTCTTGGGGACCTCACCCTCCTGGTGTAAAGCTCTTCTCTGCTCCCTTTGGAATGTTCCCAGCCTATAGACTTGACGGTGTAGACCTTCGAGGATATTCTGCGTGGTCTCTGATGGACAACTTTGATTGGCTGAATGGCTACACAGTCAAGTTTGGACTGTACCATGTTGATTTCAACAACAGAAATAGGCCTCGCACGGCAAGAGCCTCCGCCAGGTACTACACAGAGGTCATCACCAACAACGGCATGCCGCTGCCCAAGGAAGATGAGTTTCTCTATGGACATTTTCCCGAGGGCTTCATCTGGAGTGCGGCCACTGCTGCGTATCAGGTGAGAAGTCCAGGGCAGTTCAGCAACATGTGTTGCGTACGTGCCATGCTGTTGGCTCGGGGCTGGGAGGGCAGGGACACGGGATTCTCACAGCCCTGGGGAGGGAAGTATAGATGCCGTGCAGGGGGTCTGAGAGGCCCTCTTCCTTCAGCCCCGTTTCTTCACATCCCCAAATTCAGGCAGACCAGCGGGGTTTCGAGGGCCATGCTGAGGCAGGTGTTGGCAGGCGAAATGGAGCAGGTAAATCTGGGCACGAACACTCAGGCAGAGACATGCAAACAGGAAGATTCTCTGCTGGAATATGTTTATTTCTTACCTAGTCCCTTCCAAGCCGGCAGTTTGCTCAAAATGGCTGTCACGTGGGCCTGGGCTAGTCTCGGTGTCCTGACGGCATCACGTTGCTAGCTGACGCACGCCAAACCAAACTCACTCATACAGAAGATATAGGGGTTTTGCTTTTTCCCAGAAAAATAAAAGATAAAAAGCAAAGGGACTGGCCCAGGCAGTTAGTGGGGAGTCCCCGCTTTGTATCCTCTGCCTCCGTTTATTTCCTCTGAGGCAGGAGCGGGGGCTCTGTGCGCTCTCGTGGAACCTGGTCGGGGTCAGCGCTGTGAGCTGACCTGACTCGGTGTGCTCAGCCGGGGGTGTTTTCTAGCCAGCTAGAGCTGCTGATGTTTCCGAGGCGGGTGAGGGTTGGCTCGTCCCAGGCCGCACTGCCGGGTTGCCATGAAGTCTCAGACCACATTCTGCCATCTGGACATTGGGGTGTTTTTTTTAGATGCAGGGGAGATACCCCCCTTTTTAATTACATTTGCTACTTTATTTTTTAATTTTTTTATTGGAGTTCAATTTGCCAACATATAGCATAACACCCAGTGCTCATCCCATCAAGTGCCCCCCTCAATGCCTGTCACCCAGTCACCCCAACCCCCCGACCACCTCCCCTTCCACCACCCCTAGTTCGTTTCTCAGTTAGGAGTCTCATGTTCTTTCTCCCTCTCTGATATTTCCCACCCATTTTCCCTCCTTTCCCCTTTAATCCCTTTCACTATTTTTTATATTCCCCAAATGAATGAGACCATATAGTGTTTGTCCTTCTCCGACTGACTTATTTCATTCAGCATCATATCCTCCAGTTCCATCCACATCGAATCAAATAGTGGGTATTCATCCTTTCTGATGGTTGAGTAATATTCCATTGTATATATAGACCACAGCTTCTTTATCCATTCATCTGTGGATGGACACCGAGGCTCCTTCCACAGTTTGGCTATTGTGGACAGTGCTACTAGAAACATCGGGGTGCAGGTGTCCTGGCCTTTCACTGCATCTGTATCTTTGGGGTAAATCCCCAGCAGTGCAATTGCTGGGTCGTACGGTAGCTCTATTTTTAACTCTTTGGGGGAACCTCCACACAATTTCCAGAGCAGCTGCACCAGTTCACATTCCCACCGACAGTGCAAGAGGGTTCCCCTTTCTCACATCCTCTCCAACATTTGTTGTTTCCTGCCTTGTTAATTTTCCCCATTCTCACTGGTGTGAGGTGGTATCTCATTGTGTTTTTTATTTGTATTTCCCTGATGGCCAGTGATGCAGAGCATTTTCTCACGTACTTGTTGGCCATGTGTAGGTCTTCCTCTGTGAAATCTGGACATTGTTAATGCACAGAAAAAAAATAAATGCACAGATACAAAGACTATTCACGAATCCTGTGCTGTGGGCTGGAGGAAACCCCAGGTCTTGGTCCTCTTAGGTGCTCTGGCCGACACCTTGCGTGAAAGAATCACTTCAGGAAATGCCAGGATTTCGGAGACCCCATTCTCTTACTCTTACTTCATGCCAACAGAATCCACTGTACAGGGTTTTCCCCACTTTGGCCTGATTGACATTTGCATGGATAATTCCTTTTTGCAAGGCTTTCCTCTGCGCTGCGGGGTGTTTAGTAGCATCCCTGCTCTGTACCCACTAGAGGTCAGTAGATTCCTCCTCAAGCTGTAACAGTTAAAAATGTTGCCAGTCATTGCTAAATGTCTCTTCAGGGACAAAATAAATAGGCCCTGGGTGAGAACCACTGCCCCACAAGTTCATGGCTGGACACAGGAAGGGTTAGGAATGTATTCTCCGGCACAGGTTTCAGACCCTGTAGGAGTCTTAAGCCCTGTCCATGCAAGGAGAGGAGTGTCTTGAAAAGCTTTGAGCCAGCCCACATCTTGAGTGAGTAAACTGGCATCAGCAAGCACCCATTTCTATCCATCAGGCAGTCAGCAGGCATGATTGTCACCATTTGTGATATTAAGTAGTCTAATCAGCAAAGTGTCACGTATGAAGCAAGAATTAATGAGACGTGCTTATAGTGTGGACTTCCTGATTAGATACTGCCTGATTGTTCACTTTTTCTCTTTTTCTAAGATTTATTTATTTATTTTAGAGAAACCGAGTGAGCACTGGGCGGGGAGAGGGTGGGGTGCGGTGAGAAGAGGGAGGAGGAGAGACCGTCCTAAGCAGACTTCACGCTGTCGATCCCACAACCCTGAGATCATGACCTGAGCCAAAACCAAGAGATGCTTAACCAGCTTTGCCACCTTGGCGCCCCTGATCATGCGTTCTTTTTAAAACCTTTTATTTGGAAATCTTTTAACATACAGAAAAGTTGCAAAAATAGTAGAGGACTCCTATGTACTCTTTCCTCATATTTGTCAACTGTTAAAATTTTACCATTTGCCTTATTTTCCGTGTGTTTATACATATATAGTATATATTTATATATGTGTGTGTATACACACACATACACACACACACACACACACATTGTATGTATATGAAACAGATTTCATTCCTTGAATGAGAAAGTATTTGCCAGGTTTCTCTATCATAAGATTTTAAGTTTTTTGTAGTTATAATAAATATTTTGTGGCAAACTACTTGGAGACTCTATAACCTATTCCTCATCAAATTTTACCCACTAGTTCTAGCAACTGTTGATAATTTTTGCCTGAATTGGTTATTACTGTGATCACTGACGAATGGCAATTTTCTCATTTCATTATTCCTCTTGTGTTTGTTAAGTGGCATTCAACAGAAAGGTCAAGCTCTGACTTTTCTATTTATTCATACTATATAAATATGCATCAGTATGGCCTCATGGAGTCCTTTTTATTCAATGAGTTATACTTCTGCTATTATTAGGTATTCAGATGTTCACATTTTTCCACATTTTACCATGGAGAGTGCCTTTTAGCCAGATCCTGTGTCCTTTTCACATGGCCCACCATTCTTTGGTCACTTCCTTAGTTCATTCTGGTACAGAATGTTCCAGGATCATCTTGGACCTTTACTGCCTGAGCCCTGTAACCATCCCTTTCTCTAATGAGCCCTGGCCTCTTCTCCTGGACAGGAGCATTTAGAAACCGAAGTCTAACTGCTAGGTGTGCTCACTGCTGCTGGGGTGTCAGCATTCCTCAGCCCTCACAGTAGACAGAGCCAGGAAATACATGTGTGTACACGTGCACAAACACACACATGTGCACTTATATGTATTTCTACATCCACCCCAGCTCTATGTAGATTGAAAAACAATGACTTCATACCGATGTCCAATTCCAATCCAACTCCACAGGCTTCATGCTAGCCTTCCCGTTACCCATATTTGTATCTCCTTTCTCTAATGGCAGAAAATCTAGTTCCTAATAGCCTCATCATTGTCACTTATTTTCTCCATCCCCCTGCATTAACTAATCTCGTTGCCACCAAAGCTATCTCATGCACTGGTGCATGCCTGCTGGCCCGGGACCTGCCACTTGCATGGAGGCTGTGCAGGCCAAGCCTGGGCGTGTGTTCTTGGGATGCCAACACTACCTTAGCTGCATCCAGTTACATAATATCACAGCATATGTGCTGTAGTGCTTTAAAGTAAAATAGGGGCACCTGGGTGGCCCAGTCAGTTAAACATTGACTCTTGATTTTTGGCTCAGGTCATGATCTCAAGGTTGTGGGATGGAGCCCTGAGTCAGGTGCCTTGCTTGGTGGGAGTCTGCTTGGGATTCTCTCTTTCCCTTTCCCTCGGCCCCGCCCCCCACCCCTGCTTGTGCACACTTGCTGTTTCCAAAATAAATAAAAAATAGAAAAATTAAATACTAGAACTTGTATGTATCGCATTACCTAAGTCTGTAAGTAAGCATTTGCCCAGTGGCTTATGGTCACCTTCTGTATAAGGTAGGCGGGAAGAGTAAAGGAGGCACAGAAACGGTGATAAAGGTCCTGATTAGAAATTCTGCTTCCACTCCTGACATCGCTGGTATTTGTTTGACCATGATTGGGGGTGGAGGCATGTGCAATTGTTCATTCAGACTTTCAGTGAGCACCTGCCATACACCAGACACTGCTGTGTTAAGTGCTGGGACACCAAGATGAAAGACACAATACCCTGGGAAGTCAGTCGGCACTTTCGTAACAGTGTGATGCAGAGAGACAGTGCCAGGATGGACAGAAAGTGTGTACAGAAAGCTGTAGGAGTTCGGAAATCAGAGGGTGACCAGAGAAGTTTCCCAGAGGTGGCGCTGACCTGCATCCTGATTCACGACTCCCTCAATGACAAAGAAACTTGGGAGGGCTTGACAGCATAACCTAGACCGTGTCTTGTCCCCTTGAGGTTGAAGGTGCATGGAGAGCAGATGGCAAAGGACTCAGTATTTGGGACACGTTTTCTCACACACCACTGAAGATTGGGAATGATGACAATGGAGATGTGGCCTGTGACAGTTATCACAAGATTGCTGAGGACGTGGTCGCCCTGCAGAACCTGGCTGTGTCCCACTACCGCTTCTCTGTCTCCTGGTCTCGTGTCCTCCCAGATGGAACCAACAAGTACGTCAATGAAGCAGGCCTCAACTACTATGTGCGGCTCATCGACGCTCTGCTAGCTGCCAATATCAAGCCCCAGGTGAAGTCGGGCCCCAGTCAGGCCTTGGTCAAGTCCAAATGGTGGGGGGTGGGGCCTGCTGGGCCAGGGAGCTCCATGTTACAAAAACAAAATGCTGTTTTCAGATTCAATTTTTGAGCTGCCAGTAAATTCACATGGTGCAGAATTTAAAAAGTATGAGAGTCCACAGTGATGATTTTCCTTCCATCTCTGACCCCCAGCCAGCCAGTTCCCCTGCCTCAAGGCAGCCAAGTTTGCTAGGTTCCCATGTCCTTCTTTTGCATAGATTAGCCAGGAAATGTCTACATGTGTGCATGTTTGTTCCCTTCCTCCTCTTTTTTCATAATGGTGACATACATGCAGTTTTAAAAGCCTATTTGCTTTTATTTAACAGTATTGCTGACATAGATTTCCATATCCATTATCTCCTCATTGATTCTTTTAAAGTCATATGGAATTCTATTTGTACCCTACTATCTTTCCTGTTTATCAACTCTTCCCTGTGATGTTTCCAGTCTTTTGCCATTTTAACCACGAGTGCAATGAGTAATCACAGACATTTGTAATTTCACATGGGTTAAATAGCCTGTAGTCCTAGGAGCAGAATTACTGCAGCTAAAGGGTGTGTGTGTTTCAGCTAGTTATTATGCTCACTTGTGAGCTTACTTTGCTCTCACCAAAATTTTAAAATTTTACTTGGGAGCCTAAGAACACTTTTCCTCTTTACCTGGGCCATATGTGGTAAAGCACTGGAGGGCACGGTTCTGTGAAGCTCGGCGTTTCCTCTGTTCTGCTGACTGCGATTACATAGTGCAGCCAGAATGTCATCTCCATGTTACTATTTTCCCCCCTAAATAAAGTGCTCTCTGGACTTCTTCCCTCATACTGATAACATTGCAGGAGCGAACCAGCCATGCAGCACTTCTTACCCTGAATGCGGAGAGAGAACATGGCCAGGTGGCTGCCTGCAGGACCCCACGGTCTCAGCGGACAATGAACTTCATCACACACAGTTCAGAACATCAGAGAGCACGTAGCTCAGGGCCAACAGTGGAACAGTCTTTGAGGGCATTGAGACGCTTGGAAAGGGAAAGCGTTGGGCACGGAAAGCTTCAGGGAGGTGTGGGTCTTGAATAGAGAGGAGAGGGAATCCCTGGGTGGCTCGGCGGTTTAGCGCCTGCCTTGGGCCCAGGGCCTGATCCTGGAGACCTGGGATCGAGTCCTGCATCGGGCTCTCTGCATGGAGCCTGCTTCTCCCTCTGCCTGTCTCTCTCTCTCTCTCTGTCTCTCATGAATAAATAAAATCTTTTAAAAAAAGAAAAAAAAAAGAATAGAGAGGAGAGTCTGGATGGATACGTGGGCCGGGGAAGGGTCTGCCATGTAAAGGGAGACTGTGTCTGGGCTGAAGATGGTTAGTGACCCAGTGGAGCCTTAGCCCACATGGGCATCAAGGGGAAGGCCAGGAGGCAGGAAGGACGACCTGGATATGGCCAGGGAGCAGCCTCCAGCAAGGTATTCCCGGCTCCACAGGAAGAACCTCTAGATATATTGGATGACGTTTCTAGGGTGTCCCCCCTTTATAAGCAAAACACCTCCACTCTCCTCCTCGAGCCTCAGAGCCTCAGCGCTCAGCAGTCTACCCAGGCGGGTTCTGGAGCGCTGGTGTTTCTAATTCCTGACGACCACTGAGGCAACACTGAAGAGCTGCCTGGGGTCGGCCACTTGTCAAGGGCTCTGCTACGTGACGCAGGCCCCACAAAAATTCCATGACATGCGTGCAGATATTAGTGCCTGAGCCAGGGTCACACAGCTCGTAGGTGGCAGAGCCGGGACTCAAACCAGGCTTTTCAGACCTAGATGTGACTCCCACACGCCAGCACTGCTGTCCCCGCCACTCCGCCCCCCCCCCCCCGCCCCCAAACCTGTGAGCTGTTTTGCCTTTTCATTCTCTGCTTTGGTAGCATCTGTGCTGGTGCTTACAGCACCCATGAGTTCCCGTGAAAGGGGACTGATGGAACTGCGGGTCTTGCTTTTTCCACAGGTGACCATTTACCACTGGGACCTGCCCCAGGCACTCCAGGATGTTGGGGGCTGGGAGAATGAGACCATTGTGCAGCGCTTTAAAGAGTATGCAGACGTGCTCTTCCAGAGGCTGGGGGACAAGGTGAAGTTCTGGATCACTCTGAATGAGCCCTTTGTCATCGCAACCCAGGGCTATGGCTACGGGACAGCAGCTCCAGGTAAGGGGCCCAGGCTCCACTTGTCAGCTCTTTGGAGCATGGCATCCTCAGCCCCACCAAGACTTGAAATCCAGGTGGCATTGGAAGAGGCCAGGAAAGCTCCATGGCAGTGCCTCGGAATCCCTGCCGCTTCTTCAAGGCTGCCTGACAGGCAGCAGCGTGCCCCTTCTGACACCGCTTTTTCCTAAACGTGGATTTTACATCTTGGTATGTCCAAATGGCTTCATTTCTTTGTGCTTTTTTGGCCCGCCTCAGATGGGAAGCTCCCTGAGATCGGAGACCGGGACTAACCGAGGTAGGAAAGGATGAGCCATCAGACTGTATAGGTCCACAGTGTGTTTTCTGCAACTTCAAAATCCAAAAGTTTCCAAGAATTGATTTGGCTGACCTGAGCTCATCCTGACTTGAACTGATACAAGGCTGCTTATGGGCATTATCTCACTTAGTGTGGACGTTTCTGCTGCAGCCACGTTCCGGTCCTTGATTACAGAGAGCTGTCCTGGGTGCTGTGATGTGTAAATATGTTACGTGCAACTTAGTACTTTTCTAACACACAAAACTCTTGTACTTCCAGACCACATGAACCCTAAGGGTTTTTTTTTTTTTTTTCCTAAGGGTTTTGAATCAGGGATTGTGGACCTGTCCCTTTAGAACCATCCAATTCACCTTTTCTCTAGTTCTGAGCAGAAGAGTGAATCTGCGTTCACATGATTCCTTGGGATCCCATGTAAATGCTGGAAAGAGCCACAAATTGTTACATTTATCTCCCATTGGTCCTCGGCTGGTGCTTTGGTTTACCATTCCTTCAACTTCCTTCAGTACGTGAGAGCCCACCTATCTCACGATGTTTGCTCTCAAGGAGTCTGTGTCAGCTGCTTCTACCAGCTGCATTCTCCAACCCTTACTTCCACTGTAGGTCCCCCAGAGAGCGCCAGGATGTCAAACTCCCAAGGCACGTACTCTGCTGGGAAACTGGCCTGAGATGTAGGAGCCATTCTTTGAGAAGGTTACAGAAACCGACATTTACTGAGTATCTTCTCACCAGACACAGTGCTGCTAGGTGCTTCACATACACAGTCTCCTTGCCTTCTCACAACAACTTTCTTATTGCTCACTTTGCAAGGAGGAAACTGAAAGACTGAATTACCCTAAGTTAGCCAGCTAGAAACAAGTGAAGGATTTCAATTCCCTTCCTCCTAACCAAAATCTACACTCCTCTCAAACGTAGAAGCCGTCTGTGGGGAGAGAGTGATTTTCTTGGCCATGTTCATTCTTTGTTGACATCCATGTGTGCATTTCCAGGAATCTCCTTTAGGCCTGGCACTGCCCCCTACGTTGTTGGCCACAACCTAATAAAGGCTCACGCTGAGGCCTGGCACCTGTACAACGACGTGTACCGTGCCAGTCAAGGTGGCGTGATTTCCATCACCATCAGCAGTGACTGGGCTGAGCCTAGAGACCCCTCTAACCAGCAGGATGTGGAAGCAGCCAGGAGATACGTTCAGGTCTGTTTCTCCCCTGGGCTTTGTTAATACGCTTGCCTGTTTCTCCTTCCTGTCATGAGCTAATGGAAATGGAATTAGATTGCAAAACAAAGATTTAGGTTCAAGACCCTGTTTTGCTCTTACCTGATTTTGTGAAAAATCACCTAAACATTTTTATACATTAGTTTTCTCATCTATGAAGCAGAGACGACCTATCTATATCACAGGTATGCTGTGATCCAAGTTCTTTGGGGATGAGTTTTCTTTTAAATCTTAAAAATCATTTTATGTATAGCCCTTGCTGCATAAAATGCTGGCTTGGAGCTAACAAACAGGAATTCCATCTCTTCAGTCTCCAATTTGACTATAGTAGCTGATAGAGCTGGGCTGCAGTGCCCCACTTCACCCACCTGTAGGTGTCACCATCTAATTTTATTTATTCTCCCTAAGAATTCCTTGAGTTGGGGGGCCTTTAGATTCTGTGAAACTCATTAGTGCCTATAATTTTCCAATTCTGTGAGTTTAACATCTTTACATGAATCTTTGGTCATGGAATTTTGCTCCTTGAAAGTAAGAGTCACAGGGTGCCTGGGTGGCCCAGTTGCTTAAGAGTCCAGCTCTTAAAAAAAAAAAAAAAAAAAAAAAAATTAAAAAAAAAAAAAAGAGTCCAGCTCTTGATTTCGGCTCAGGTCATGACCTCAGGGTCGTCAGATCAAGCTCTGCATGGGGCTCCATGCTCAGCACGGAGTTTGCTTAAGATTCTCCTTTTCCCTCTGTCCTTTCCCCCCATTGATGCTCACATTCTCTCTAAAATAAATAAATCTTTAATAAAAGGAAAAAAGTAGAGTCACTAGACACCGGATGCCAACAAAATGGCGGATCCTTTCTTCAGTGTGAGGCCCTGACACGAGGAGAGAAAAGCGTGGCAGTTGTCAGGGTTCAGCATTTCCCTGGCTCTTGCTAGCGTCTCTGACAGGGTTAGAAAGCACCCTCTCTGGTGCTTCAGCATCTTTAGAAAAGAAAGCCGAGGGTCTCTCTCTCTTCACTGGCCCCCACTTTTAAAAGTCTCTGTGGAGGAGCTTGATGACAACGGCATTCTGAGGGGACAACACGGGTCTTAGTTTGCCAGACTTCACAGAACTTGGTAACAATGATCAAATTAATGAAAGCAAATAAGAGCTTAATTTTCCCATTTGTCAGTCAACTGGGGAAGAAGTCTTAGAACAAAAATAATGCATCTCTCATTTTAGACTCACAGAACTGGTAAATTAGAGCAATAATTTTCCTGAAATCAAAACCCCAAACCTCAGGAAATGTTAGGCCCTAATCTCATTAGAATGAGCCAGTTGTTCATTGGAAACTGCGGCCCAGAGTCATGAGACACACATACCCTAAAACCAGCTACCACAGGAAGGAGCACTCTGCTACCTCAAGTGTGCAAAGCCTCTTTTGCCAGGGTGTGTGTGTTCCAAAGACCCCTGAGAGGCTACCCTCAGCCCACATTTCAGGCATCAGGCAGCAGGGGAGGGGGGGATGGGGAGAGACCGAAAAAGCCTCAGGACCCCAGCATCATAGCACCTGGGCGCCACATGTCCTCCCTAAAGGTAAGAATGGCCTAGACCCCATTCAAGAACATAGCTTGAAAAGTTCCCCAAAAGTTGGATTGACTGTGAATCCAGAGCCCATGAAGCCCACCCTTTGCCTTGAGCAGCCAGGAATGCCTTCCAACTCAGCCCTCCCCAGAAAGTTCTGGTTGATCCCTAGGATGATGGGGAAGGATCTGCTTTGTGGTAAGAGGAAACCCACAGCCTAGAGGCTTCTGGCCTCTCCCAGTTTCTCGTGGGCCCCCAGCAAGGGCAGCCAGGCAGCACCTCTGGAGTCCGAGGCAGTCCTCAGCGCCTCCCTTTGATCTGCAGGGGTTGAGGATGCGGCCCTGCCCTTCCCAGCCACAGCAGATGGGGCCTGTGGGCATTTAAGCCGTGAGGAGATGGCGAGTTTAAGGGGGGTGGGGGTGGGGGTGGGAGGAGCGGGTGGTTCTGAGGTCAGGGACTTTTGGGCGGGAAGCTGTGGCCTCCTGGAATGCCCCCTAGCTGATGCCACGGCTGTCCTCCTCAACCCCACCTGCAGTTTATGGGAGGCTGGTTTGCACATCCTATTTTCAAGAACGGCGATTACAACGAGGTGATGAAGACACGGATCCGTGACAGGAGCCTGGCTGCCGGCCTCACCAAGTCTCGGTAGGTCCTGGCGCCCACATGCCCAGCCAGGGAAAGGTCAGGGGGAGGTTTGGTCTGTGGAGGCTCCTGGTGGACGCTGTGGGGAGAGTGTGGCCGTTGGGGTTAGAGAGGCCTGCTTTAGGCCTGCTCTCTCTCAGCTGCCCTGCTTGCTGGGGACCCTGAACGACTGTGCGTGTGAAGCTCTGAGCTGAGGACAGGGCCTTGCTAGGTGTTCGAAAGAGGTAGGTGGCACTTTATTACTCTGTAGAACAGCCAGGAAATCTGTCTCAAGGGCACTGACTTCTTAGCAACCCAGTACCTCACACAAGGACAAGTTCCTCAAATCATCTTATTTACTCTGTCACTATCACCCTAGGAGTGAATGTGGGTAGCAGTGGGTCACTGCCAGGCATGTGCCTTTTTGTCATTTGGCCAGCAAGGGGGTGATGGTTGCACCCAAACAGTCCTACTTGTGGCCCACTCCTCTTCCTGTCAAGGGAGTAACAGCAACATGGACACCTAACGTTTATCCACCTTCTGTGGGCACTCTTAGTCCTATTTAAAGAGGAATAAACGGAGGCACAAAGAATACGGCAAGATTACCCAGCTGTTGAAGTGACTGAGTTGGGATCTGAAACCTGGACTTGACTCCAGGGCCCATACTGGGTTCAAGAGTCCTCCAGCTGGGATTAGAGGCGTGTCTAGGAGACAGAGCCACCTGGCCTTACAGGAATAAACCCTGAAGCTCCAAAGGAACTCATGCCACCACGAACAGGGAAGATAAAAGGAATTCTAAAGGCATGGATTCCTGACATCGCCCGTGAGGCTTCCCCCCACGGAGCCCAGGGGCGCAGGCTCAGTAACCCAGTCCCCGACCCTACAGTGCACCTCTGCCCCGGCTGCGCAGGCCGTGCCGTAAGGTCTGACTGCCGACTCTGGTCTCCAGCAGGCAAGTCCGCACACTAGTCCACCGACAACTCGCCTGAGCACCTGCTGCGTGCCCAGGTCAGGGCCAGGCCCTGTACCGTCCACGTAAGGAGGGGCTTCCAAATCTGGCTCCGCAAGCCGCCGGCACGCCAGCGGGGAAGAGAGGAACTTTACCGCTCTGGGGGTCTCTTCTCTGATTTCTTTATGCAGAGAAACTCAGGAGATGAGGTCAGAGCGGGCGGAGTAGACAGGAGACCTCACGGACAAGGTGGGACAGCGGTTAAGCTGGGCCGGGCCGCGACAGTGAAGGGAGCGCGGGAGAGCAGAGGGTGCTCCATCCGAGGGGAAGGGGGTGTGCACTGGCCTGGTAGGAATGAGTGGGGTACCTGCCACTAAGAGCTGGGGGGCTGGCCCTGTGATGGTGGGTGGGCAAGGCCACAGGGGCTCAGCCTTGATGTCACAGGCCATAAAGAGCTACTGCTGGCTCCTGGGCAGGACAGTGAGGGCGTGAGGGGTTTGGGCTTTAGTTTGCTCCCAGCATTTCAGAAGCCCCAGTGGGCGAAGGTTAATTATGCAGAAATCTCAGTCAAGATGAGAATGTTCGGTGTCTAAGCAGGGTCATCCTCGGGCAAACCTAAACTAACAGCCCCCGGGTTCCTGTCAGGACACATACGTAATCAGATTCGGCTGTGGAACCTGTAGGTGCTGCACCAAGTGCATGTCCGTCACATTCCGTAAAAAAGCCTCACTTAGACTATGTGTGGAAAGTTCTCCATCAGATATTTAAAAAAAAAATGTAGTAAAATCATATGAGCGTAAACATCCAAATCCTGTAAAACTGATTTATTAAAATCAATAAATTTTTAAATGTAGTTCCCCTACTAATAAGGATGGGCTTTGGAGAAAAGACGCATGCCTAAACCACAACAAAAACAGAGTAACTTAGGAAGGGCAGATTATGGAAATACAAACTACAAGATATTATAACCTTGTGAACATGAAGGGTTAATCTCAAGGGATGTATCTCCGAGATGTTATTTTCAAAATCAGAAGCTGCGTGTTAATTTTTGAAGTAAATGTGTCTGTGTACAGTGTGTACATGGGGTCCCTGTGTGTAGCCCTGAAGGTAAGGTTTATAAAACAGTCACTTATATTTCCACTTGGCCAACAGGAAGAGAGGACCCTGCCTCAACACAGGGAAGTGAGGCTTATGGTCTGGTGGGAGGAGCCTCGGGTGCTCTCAGCAATAGCTAGGGGGACTCTCGTTGCTTCTGGACAGCTGCCCCCCTCGTCACCACCAGGCCTGTGGGTTAGAATGCTCCCCCACCTCTGCCCCAAAGCATGATGCTCAAGCCCCGCACTCTAAATGGCTCCTTCCATCCAGGCTCCCGGAGTTCACGGAGAGTGAGAAGAGGAGGATCAATGGCACTTATGACTTTTTTGGATTCAATCACTACACCACCATCCTGGCCTACAACCTTGACTATGCCTCATGGATCTCCTCCTTTGATGCAGACAGGTAAGCTGGCCAACAGGGCACCTGGAATAATCCCTGGAGAAGACCGCCCCTTTGCCCAGCTCTTACTGCACAGCCTCAGAAAGCTGCCTCCCGATGCCGTACATCCTGAGGTCTGAAGAGAAGTCCCCTCCCGAGATACCTAATCACCTAAGCAAACCTTTGAGAGTCTGCTAGTCACACCAGCTAGGGTTTCCAGGGTACTTCCCACCGAGACAGGCATGCTTGGAGTTTTTGTCAAACATCTTCAAGTCTTTTTCTTCCCTTGGTTTTCTTCTTTTGTCACATTTGTTTCACTTATCAGATATATTTCAGTCAAAATAAAAGTAAACAGTTGGGGTTTTATTCCCTTTTCAGGGTAAAGGCCAAACTACTATTTTTGCATTACACAAATACACTCATGATGGAAACATCAGAAAGCAAGAATAGAAAACCCTTGTGTGGGTGTCATCCCAGAGGTGTATGCCTGTGTGTAGGGGTATACTACCTCGCTTTCTCTTCATAAATATAACATGTAAATATATATATTATATAAATTACATAATACATACTTTATGTAGTATATATTTTTACATAAAAATATATTACCAAAACCCAAGATTATATATATATTCTATCTTGTTTCTTTTTTTTTTTTTTTTTTAAGACTTTATTTATTCATGAGAGACAGAGAGGCAGAGACACAGGCAGAGGGAGAAGCAGGCTCCATGCAGCGAGCCTGATCCAGGACTTGATCCCAGGTCTCCAGGATCACACCCTGGACCGAAGGCAGATGCTAAACTGCTGAGCCACCCAGGAATCCCCCTGTCCAGGTTCTTTTAAAACAAACACCTACACCACCACCGCATTCTGCAACCCCCAAAGTCGGACTTGCTGAGGGGGCGGAGAACACTCCCCTGCTGGTCCCTGTCCAAAAACCCACTGGGCTCTCACTGCCTCCTGGTTCCTTGCACTGTCTCCCAGTAACCTGTGTTTAAACTTAACAAAATGTTCTGTCCAGTTCGGCTGAGCAAGATAAGTTACTGATAAGACTTTTTTTTCCTGAAGGATTTGGACATTAAGATCTAAGTAACTGATCCTTATTTGAAATGTAGGATTCTGCAGAGAAAGACAAATACCATATGATCTCACTCATATATGGAATTTAAGAAGGAAAACAGATGAACATATGCGAAGGGGAGAAAAAGAAAGGAGAGGGGGCAGCCGGGGTGGCTCAGCGGCTTAGCACCACCTTTGGCCCAGGGCATGATCCTGGAGTCCCAGGATCAAGTCCCACATGGGCTCCTGCATGGAGCCTGGTTCTCTCTCTGCCTGTGTCTCTGCCTCTCTCTGTGTGTGTCTCATGAATAAATAAATAAAATCTTTAAAAAAAAAAGAGAAGGAAATAAAACACAGAGGAGACTCTTAATGATAGAGAACTGAGGTGTGACGGAGGGAGGTGGGGGGATGAGCTAGATTGGTGATGGGTAGTAAGGGGGGCACTCGTTGTGATAAGCACTGGGTGCTGTATGTAAGTGAAAAATCACTGAATTCTCCAGAAACCAATACTGCACTGTAGGTTAACGAAGCAAAATTACATTTTTTTTTTTTAAAGTGCTTCTGGAGATGTTCCAAGTTTCTGTGCTTCCCCCAGCAGGTACTTATTTGGCACAACCTGTTGCCCTGTCCTGGTCCATCACTGGAGAGACGCAAGGTCTTGGGCACTTGAAGCAGGTCACAGCCTACATGCTATGCTCTCTGTCACCACACAGATGACCCTGGCATCTGGGTTTGCTTGCTGAGCTTAAATGTAGGAAATGGTGCTTGTGGCCACACCTGTGGTGGTGACTAGATGTAGCTGGCTCCGAGAAGCCCTCGGCTCTCCTGGCACAGCACTCCTATCCCACTGGAGACTGTGATCAGGGAATCCCAGAGCGCTTCACACGTACTGTCCCACGGTGCAGTCTGTGAACAGCCTACAGAGGGTTCAGTCCATGAGTGCCCAAGACCATGCCTCTGTAGAGGTGCGGAGCGCTCAGGTGGCCTGTCCCGGCTACTCCAGCATTGAGCAGCAGGACTAGAATAAAAAAGGGAGAACATGAGACAATCTGACTCTTCTGTGGTTAGTTATGAATGTCAAGTCTAGACTAAACCTAAAGCTTTTCCTAGTGTAAATCCTGCTTTGTGTTTTGTGCAGAGGGGGCTCAGGATTTTCAAATTGAGACTAATCTCTCATGTTTGAACCGGTAGGGGAGTTGCCTCCATCACAGATCGCTCTTGGCCAGACTCTGGTTCCTTCTGGCTGAAGATAACACCTTTTGGCTTCAGGAAGATACTGAACTGGTTGAAGGAGGAGTACAACAACCCCCCAATTTATGTAACAGAGAATGGAGTGTCCCAACGGGGAGAAAGAGACCTCAATGACACCCTAAGGATCTACTACCTCCGCAGTTACATCAACGAAGCCCTGAAAGGTAGGACAGACAGGCCCATTCCTTCCTCCGTGTGCACCTTTCACCACTGGAAACACCTAACATCCCTGGTTAGGGGAGTACCGCATTACAGGAGACCCTGTCAGAAGAAAGAGGCAGCTTCTCACTCCCGTTGGGTTTAAGTTTTTCACTGAGGCTGTACTGAGTCTTTTCCTTCCTATGTTTAAGCTCAGCAAGCAAACCCAGTTGCCAGAGTCATCTGCTCTGTGGAATCATCCCTGATGTCCAAAGTCCCTGAACAGCAGCAGCCTGCTGAGGGCAGGGGCTGGGAGGAGGAGTAGGCTGTGGGGGCTGTCTGTAGCGTCTTTTGTTCCTAAGCGAAAGTTTGAGACCTTCAACAGAACTCCCTGGGATGGGAGTAGGACAAGGGACTGTAAGTAAGGCTGAGTGACCGAGTGAGCACTGCAGCAGTGGGAAGAAACAAAGTCCTATTCCGGGTCACCTGGGTGGCTCAGTCGGTGAGGCATCTGCATTTGGCTCAGGCCATGATCCCAGGGTCCTGGGATTGAGCTCCACATTGGGCTTCTTGCTCGGTTGTGAGCCTGCTTCTCCCTTTCCCTCTGCCTACCTCTCCCCCTGCTCATACTCGCTGTCAAATAAAATCTTAAAAAAAAAAAAAAGTTCTATTCCAGTGAAAATCTTTTCTAAAGGCCACTTCTTTTCTTTATGAAGGAGCATTAACTCTCTAAGGCTCTCCCGACTGGTATCCCAATATGTGGAGACAGGATTGCAGATGACTCAGTAGGATTAATGTAGTCTACCCATATTCCTGATTCCCATTCAGGGCTGAGCCTTTCTAGAAAAATGCTGATGGCTCTAAATCCATCCACAGAGGATCCTTCCCCTGCAAGCCAGGTGGGAGAGCTGTGGGGAGGTGTGGCTTCTGTAGGTCAGCAGAATGGGGGTCTTATAAAACAAAGAAAGCTAATGCTGTGGCCTCTGCATTTGAGCAGCTGTGCAGGATAAAGTGGACCTTCGAGGATACACGGTTTGGACTCTGATGGACAATTTTGAGTGGGCCACAGGCTTTGCAGAGAAGTTTGGTCTGCATTTCGTGAACTACACGGACCCTTCTCTGCCTCGGATCCCAAAAGCGTCAGCCAAGGTCTACGCCTCTATAGTCCGGTGCAATGGCTTCCCTGACCCTGCTGCAGGGTCACACCCTTGTCTCCAGCCAGGAGGTGAGACATGGCTCTGGGAGGGACTAAAGCCAGAGGGTTGGAGGGGCCTTTTCAGTCTATATTCTTCTAGTTTATTCCCTACTGCCTGCCTTTCCAGTATTTATTTTCTTTCTCTTTCCTTCCTTCCTTCCTTCAACCAAAATTTATTTTCTTTGCTCCAAATATTTTTAGGATTGGAACAATGGAACTGAGGATAAATGTTACATCTAGAAACCAGGCCCTCGTCTGGTCTTGTCCCAGCCCTACTGTTAACTGTGTGATCTTAGGCAAGAAACTAGGCACATGCTTCCAGGCTGATGTGAGGATCTAATACAATGACTGCAAACCTAGTGCTTGGTACGATGGAAGGGGCCCAATATTTGAATGATTGACAAAGCATAAATTACTATAGAAAAGAGATAGTTACCCACTTTAATTGACAGATTTTTTTTTTTTTTTAAAACAATACAACTACTTCATTCAGAGGTTCAGTAACTCAGTGAAAGGGATGCATCTGGTCATCACCTCAGTGCGCTCACCCTGGATACCTGTGTGACTCCTCTATTCCAAGGACCTAGCTTCGGCGTAATACAGGTTACCGCTGATCTGCTACCTACCTCTGTACGAATGCATAAACTGCCCTTTGTCTTCCTCTCCCAGATGCTGAAGCTACTGCCAGTCCCATGCGAGAGGAGGAAGTTCAGTTCCTGGGGTTAACATTAGGTACGACAGAAGCCCAGACAGCTTTGTACGTACTCTTTTCTCTTGCAATTCTTGGTGTCTGTTGTGTGACATTTCTGTCATACAAATACTGTAAGCACTCCAAGCAAGGGAAAACACAAGCAGGCCAACAGGAACTGAGCACAATTTCTGCATTCTGACCTGCAAGTTGCCACTTGCTCCAGTTCAGCAAACAAGCGTAGTTTGCCCGTATGCCTGTACTGTGCACAGAACTCCTTGGATCTCCTCTTCTGCCTATACCAGACTTCATAAAGGCCTTCTGCACTGTTAGGGACCACTTTAATTTTGAAGGCTCTCAAGTCCCTAATTAAAATGGAAATATCTGCATCTTGTCCCAGTATCAGGAATTCACTGGCTCTTGTGGAAACATACAAGTACTGAGCTTATCTGGTGGTTCTGTGAGACACTTAACTGGGCTGTTTTAAGGTTCAGAGACTTCAAAGGTGGAAATATGAGTAAAAACCATAGCAATTTTTTTTTATAAGAAATCAACTCAAAAAAAAAAAAAAAAAAAAGAAATCAACTCCACTGTTTGCCTTCTTCCTCTCTCAATCTGTGGTAATTCTGAACCTCATGTAAATCCCTATCCCATCTTCCTGTGTCTTTGCAAATACTCTTCTCCTTAGGATGCCCCTTTTTCTGAAAATGCCTTCAAGTCTCAGCTCAAATGATATACCTTTCTCTCCACATAGCTGCCCCTGATTTCCCCAAACATGCCTTCCACTACTTTGCTTATAAATATCCCCTATTACAGTTTGTCCATATTCTAGTGGAAGTGTATATTTCCCTACTCTCAGTTCTTGAGGATAAAGGACCATGTCTCACTGTCTCTAGCAAGCACATTTTGGAGACAGGGCATAGAAAGCACACCTGTTCCTTTTGTGTGTTTTAGTCACAAAACACACGCAGAGTAGTGCTGGGAGCACAGAAAGATGATGTGGTCTTTGTCAGTTCCCCTCAATGTGCTAATAATAATAAGACATCTAGGATATTGGAGAGAATGGATATTTGGGAGAATTTAAAAATAAAGGGTGGCTTTCAACTAAATTTAAGAGTAATCATGGCTTGATTGGTGGAATATGCAACTCTTGATCTTGGGATCCTAAATTCAAGCCCCACAGGTGGCGTGGAGTTTACTTAAAATTAAATAAATGACTGATTATGCTTGAAACTGTGTTTCCTGCGAGCATTCCTTACCTGAGTTTCTTATCTGTAGAAAATTCCTATCAAATGTTTCACTGGTGGGGGGCAAGGGGCAACCTGACAATTTGTGGTATAGAAACATTTTTCTCCATCGATGGACTGGAAAAGTTTGTCAGATGGGAGTAAGGGTGGTTCTAAAACATATGAAAGACATTTCTTTGGCATAAAGACCCAGTATTGTGTCAATTACATCTAAATCTCAAAATTCAATGTAACTTATTTGAGGAGGAGGGGGCATAAAGTTTCACATTAAATAAACTTGTGGGAAGAAGAATAATCTGGGCAAAAGAATATTAAAACATGGGGATCCCTGGGTGGTGCAGTGGTTTAGCGCCTGCCTTTGGCCCAGGGCGCGATCCTGGAGACCTGGGATCGAGTCCCACGTCGGGCTCCTGGTGCATGGAGCCTGCTTCTCCCCCTGCCTGTGTCTCTGCCTCTCTCTCTCTCTCACTGTGTGCCTATCATAAATAAATAAAAATTTAAAAAAAAAAAAAAAAAAAAAAAAAAAAGAATATTAAAACATTATGGAGCTAGTTATTAAAAAATAGGTTGGTAGCACAGAAAAGATCAACAGAACAAAAGCACATACACATAAACTACATATGCACATGAAGCATAGAACAAAGGTGGCATGCCAAATTAGGACAGAGGGAGTAGACCACAAATGGTGATGCATCAAGAGGTTAGCTCCTCAGGATGTTAGCCACTGGAAAGGGAGCCAGATCCCAGATTTAAATGTAAAAAAATTAAACCATGAGAAGGCTAGGAGAGAGATGGGTGAATTTTTTAAAGTTAATTTTCAAAGTAAGAAAGGTATTTATAAGTAAGACTTAGGACCCAGAGGCCATAAAGAAAAACACCAATAAATGTGATCACACAAATACTGTGGCAGAAAATTACCATCAACATCAAAAGATAAATAGGGAGAAAATATTTATAGCATATTCTAGACAAAGGGCTAATTTTCTTTATATACATCAAATTCTTATAAATCAATAAAGATGAAAAACCAGCAAATACAGTCAGTTCTCAAAATAAATGGAAATGATCAGTAATATTAAAAAATGCTCAACTTTCATTTGTGATCAATACAATGCATATAAAATGCACACAATTTTTCATCTACCACTGACAAAGATGAAAAAGTGTATGTGGGGAAATGGACATTCTTAGATACTGTTGGTGGGAGCAGCACTCCGGCAGCTTCATTTATGATACAAACCGCAAACACTCTATGGCTCAGTTATACAAACATATCCTATTGGTATATTTTCACAGCTAAGACAATGCTGTCCCAAGGATGTTCAGTATAGCACTATTTCTAATAGAAAAACAAAAACAAGCCAAAAATCTCCTGTAATAACCCATGGATGCTACCAAAGAATGAATAAGTTGAGGTACATTTATCAAATAAAATGTTACACAGCCATTAATAAGAATGAGGTAGCTATGTGTTGATAGGGAAAGTTCTTTAAGACTGTGTAAGTAAAAAAGAGGATGATCGTATTTAAAAAATAAAGATCACATATTTGCTTATATATGCATAACATTTTTCTGAAGATTACAAAAAGAAACTGTTAATAGAAGTTACCTCTGGGGAAAAGAACTAGAGTAAGATGCAAAGAAAGAGACTTCATTTTCATTTTACAGCCCTCTATATTGTTTTGAATTTTTTACCTAAGTATACTTTTTAAAATATAAAATTGAGGGATCCTCTTACTCAAAGATTGTGAATTATTCTTTTATGTACATTTCTCTGAAATCTATATTAAATTTTTTCAAGCAAATGGACTTGAGGTATTCCAAGTTTCTGCAAGTATATTTCTAAAAGTTGTTAGGTTTCAAAACCCATTTGAAAGGTTGTTTGTTTTTTTAAGTCACGTATTGCTGTATTTTTTAAGATTACAAACCTTTACTTAAATGGGATGCTTGCTGGAAATATTTCTTTTCCAAACTTTTTAGAGTATGCAAGTAATATGATCACCGCAGAAAATCGCAAAAACTTATTAGGGTGCAAAAAGAACTAAGACCACTATTAAATGTTTGGTTGTTTTCTTTACATTATGTTAATACAGATAATACCTATATATAAAATGTATTTACAAAGCTGAGATCATATTGTACCTACAACTTTGTATTCTGCTTTTTCTTCCAACACATAACAGATAGTCAATGAATAAATATATTAATCTGAACTGATAAATTAGTACTGTACCATTTCTCCTCATCAAAAGCTAATTACTTCTGCAGAAGGCATTTAGTTGATGTAAGACTTAATGAGTACGTTTGTACCTAAACCTTGTCTGCATTTATAATCATTCCTTAGAAAAAAGGATCAAGGAGTTTAAAACATTTAAGGTTGCTGATATTTTCTGGAGTATACCAGTCTTCACTCTTACCAACATTACAGCCCAGATGTTTCCTTGCCAACACTATTAACATTTTAAAAAATCATTATTTCATAGGTGAAAAAACAAGTTTGTTCTGAGAAAATTTCTTCCTCCCATAATTGAGTCATCTGTATGTTCACTCGAAAGCACTATCTTTCAATCTAAAAATGGAAGGTTAAATAAAAGAGGAACTGTCAAGCTTACTCTCTTTTTCAAACATTATGAGTTAGTAGTCTCCATTACCAAAAACAAAGGGACGAAGTATCATATAAATCAGGTTAAGAATCTCTTTATAATTCTTAAGAATAACCAAATGAGCCTATCTTTATTCCATTATTTCTTGTGCTACCTATATGTAAGCTTAGGTCTTCAAAATATGATTGCCCAGAGCAAAACTTCAGGATGAAGGTGAGAGAGAACTAGTTGTAACTCAAAAACTGTTTTGTATCTGAGGAGAACGGACTATACATAACATTACACAAAGTGATGCCTCACTGACTTAGGACAGACAGTAACATAGCATCGATGTATGTCAGAAAACTTCCTTCAGTGACATTTAAAGTAGGGTGGTCACAGCTATTTCTGAGATGAGATAGCTCCAGGGCAATACTGCGGGGGTGGGTGGGGCGGACAAACACACGACCTCAACAGAGCCCTGTGCAACAAAGAGATGCTAGTATAACAAAATTTAAAGGAAAACTAAGATCATTTCGATTTTTGGAAAAGATTTTTTATTCAGTGTTTAAGATTAAAAACTACAAGATTTTGCTTGCAGATGATGAGCAAAAAGAGAAAAGTTAAACATAAATTATCATCTGGTTGGCTAGTTAAAAATGCTCTGACTCAGAGTCAAATTACTCAGTGACATACCAGTTACTTTCTATGGACTTAAGAGACCTGGAGCAAAATAGCTCTAAACAGAACGTGTCATCTGAGCGCTTAGGGCTAACGGGTATATGAGATACTGAATAAGAAAGCTGATAAAGGGGGGCTGTGACAGACCTTTTGATTCTTTTAGGCTTCTAGCAGTTGGTTACCATATATGCAAGGACCTAGGGGCCAGTTATTTCATCTCTTGAGTTGTCTGAGGAGTTAAACAACTTTAACCCACTCACTAAGCAGAAATAAAGAGACACTTTATAGACCAGCTGGAAAACAAAAAAGCAGTCCCATTTCTCCAGTAGAATTTTAGTTGCATTAAATCATAAGGGAAACAATGATTATTGCACATACTGTACTGTCACACTACATCTGTTGAGTAGAATTTCCATTCCAGGTGTTGTTTTCATCTTCACCGTCATCTTGAGTCCTCAATCTGTAGATCTTCCCCTCCTTCTTAAAGTCTTCCCCCCGTTTCTCCAGCACTCTTTTCCTGACTGGGTCCCTGATATAAGAAGAGGGAGAAAAGAAAAGGCGACAAAGTGAAAACAGCAGCAATCAAAGCTGTTTCTTCTACAATTCCGTCAGGACAGGCAGCTAGACTTTAAGGAGAGTCCATGGGTGATAATCGTTATCTCCTAACACGGCACAAGTCCATACAGGTTTTTTGGCAGTTTAACTTCAATTGTTCTCCAAGTCAAATGAGCCCAGTCACTGCAGCATTTCCATGTATCTTTTGATGACTCTCTACGCTTCAGGAGAGTGGGGCCATCTGGAAATGAATCTTTCATTTCGTACACAAACTTGATATATCTACTAAAATGTGTATAACTTACACAGCACCTTAGAGCTTATCCAAGCTCCATTCATAGCCTAATTTACAGAAATCATCAATGATCAATTTTTAATCCTTTCATAATCTTTAAGAAGGACTGATTTTTATAAACAATATTAAGAACAAACAGGCTTTCAGCATCTGAAAATTGAAAGGAAAACAGGGGTGAAATTTAAGCTGTTTTAATACATTCTCCAAGGGTTGGCGGGGTATGGGGGTGTGGGGAGGATCAACAGTGGAACACAAAGCTTTGCCCTCAAGATAAACATTCATTCATCCTTTACACCAACCTAAGATCTCTTCCCTTACTTGAAAGAAGTTTTAAAAGCTCACACAGCGGGGCACCGGGTGGGCTCAGTCAGTAGAGCTGGCGACTCTTGCTCTCAGGGTTGTGAGTTCAAGCCCCACATTTGGGATAGTTTCTTAATTTAAAAAAGAAAAAAGAAAAAAGAAAAAAAAAGAAAAAGGAAAAGGAAAAGGAAAAAAAGAAAGAAAAGAAAGAAATCCCACACAGGAAGCTATGCTAAGTAACAGCAATTCAGAATTAAATGCTTCCATCCATTGACCAGTAAGAATTCTAAAATTCACCACTAACGAGACCTAGTTTGAATGACATTCCCAGTCCAGAGAAGAATTTCCCTGTATCCCCACTTGAGTAATGTACTAAGGACAGTTATAAAAGAAACCAAGATAAAGGCTAAATCAGCCCAATCACAATATTCACATAAGTCTTCATTCAGAGTCAACAGGACATAGGACTACGGACTCTCCTTACTGATGGCAGACAAAGGCAAGGATTTTCATTACTCATCACACAGGATTGGTGTTATTTGCTATAATGACCATTAATGGCTTAACAGTGTTCAACAGGGATCTCTGGGTGGCGCAGCGGTTTGGCGCCTGCCTTTGGCCCAGGGCGCGATCCTGGAGACCCGGGATCGAATCCCACGTCAGGCTCCCGGTGCATGGAGCCTGCTTCTCCCTCTGCCTGTATCTCTGCCTCTCTCTCTCTCTCCCTCTGTGACTATCATAAATAAATAAAAATTAAAAAAAAAATTTTAACAGTGTTCAACAGCAAGAGGTATATAATAAATCATGTTAATTATTAGAAAAAGCTATGATCCCCACCTTCCAGGAAAATACTTTCCAGTAGCCTGTTTGAAATATGCAGAATCTTAACAGAGGTATGAGCTAAAGTCACTGGTGTTTAAAATTATCATTCTAACCTTCACCATCTGCAATAAAAGAGAGGCCTCTTGATTAAGGGACAAGTCTAAAATAAAACTCTGAAGAAAGCACCATTTTCAAGTGAATATCCAGTTTCCTTAGTTTAGTCCTCCTCTGAATGACCCACAGAAGACAGGAAGCAGATCAAAGAACCACCAGGGGTTAAAATTATCTAAAGCACAATGACACCCAAAAACATGTATGCAAGATGATTGTGAAAAATTAATTAAATGAAATGAAATAGCTTATTGGACAAAACATGATTAGCAAGAAAGATACTACTATTTAGACCTGGAAAAATAAATCTGCCTTTATAGTCATAGTATAAGGAGAAATCAACAAATGAAATAATAAAACCAGCAGAGGTAAAGTTGGTTTCTGTGAAGTAGGTTTTAGAAAGATGGCTGAGAGGGATGCCTGGGTGGTTCAGTGGTTGAGTGTCTGCCTTCAGGTCAGGGTGTGATCCTGGGATCCAGGATCAAGTCCTACACTGGGCTCCTTGCAGGGAGCCTGCTTCTCCCTCTATGTCTCTGCCTCTGTGTCTCTCATGAATATATAAATTAAATCTTTATTTTTTTATTTTTTTTTTTTTTTAAATTTTTTTTTTTTAATTTTTTTTTTAATTTTATTTATGATAGTCACAGAGAGATAGAGAGAGGCAGAGACACAGGCAGAGGGAGAAGCAGGCTCCATGCACCAGGAGCCCGATGTGGGATTCGATCCCGGGTCTCCAGGATCGCGCCCTGGGCCAAAGGCAGGCGCCAAACCGCTGCGCCACCCAGGGATCCCTAAATTAAATCTTTAAAAAAAAAAAAGTGGCTGAGAAAACTGAGGTAGTGAGCTTCTCAGGAAAGATAATAAAGTAAAACTTCAGAATCAGAACATTTAAGTTTTTTCCCTTATATAGAAAGACAGCAAAGTACTTATAACAAAAATACTCATTTTGAATAAGGTATTGGGCATTACTAACACATCCTGCAGATGGGGAAAACACAAACATACCTTTTTTCTGAGTTGCTAGATGATGCAAGGTTTGAGGACTCTGCTGCTGCTGCTCTCACAGAGGTCTGTGCAGGAGGGTTACTAAATAGGAAGTTGCTAATCAATCTCCAGATGGCAAGGAATGGGTAAAGGACTGTCCCCAATAATGTCCAAAAGTCTCCACTGGAAGAATGTACCATGGATGTAGTTGGTCTTCCTGCCTAAAAATTAAGAAATAAATCACAACAATGGCTACATGAGCCCAATCACATCACCACACTCCAGTTCTAGATGAATCTTTTATCTGTGAAACAAAATCCTACCAACTTTAGTTTACTGAAGGAAGGTAAAATGACCATCTTCTGCTGTTTTTTGGGGTGTATATTTTACATAAACTTCTGGGAACTCCATGAGTGGTTTTTTAAAGGAGTAAGTAGGGCAGCCCGGGTGGCGCAGCGGTTTGGTGCTGCCTGCGGCCTGGGGTGTGATCCTGGGGTCCCGGGATCGGGTCCCAGGTCGGGCTCCCTGTATGGAGCCTGCATCTCCCTCTGCCTGTGTCTCTGCCTCTCTATGAATAAATAAATAAAATCTTAAAAAAAAAAAAAATAAAGGAGTAAGCAGAACACTAAAACTAGAAAGTAGATCTTGGTGAAATGAACCAATTATTTTTAAAAGAACTGAACTCTTAATGAAATTTAACAACTTCAGTAAGGGAAGTCTTCCTTGCTGATTAAAAAACAGGGAAAGGTTTCAAAACCTCAGTGAATACAAGTTAGTCCTGATTACTGGAAGGCTAATTGTTTTAGATGGAGCTCTACTTCAGAACCATGAAAACTATCCTAATCAAAATATAGAAGACCTAGGCTCTCCTACCATCCCTGGCATTTAGGAGATATCTTCGCAAAGTCACTTAAACTTTCTGAGCCTCTTCATGAGAGATTAAAATACTGTTATGAGGATCAAATATGATTAATATGATTAAAAATTAATGTTATTTTTATGTTAAAATGAAATCTCTTTTAAAAAGTTGGTAAAAGGGGGAATCTCTGGGTGGCTCAGCGGTTTGGTGCCTGCCTTTGGCCCAGGGCGCGATCCTGGAGTCCCGGGATCGAGTCCCTCATCGGGCTCCCTGCATGGAGCCTGCTCCTCCCTCTGCCTGTGTCTCTGCCTCTCTCTCTCTCTCTCTCTGTGTCTATCATGAATAAATAAATAGATCTTTTAAAAAAAAATTGGTAAAGGGACACCTAGGTGGCTCAGCAGTTGAGTGTCTGCCTTTGGCTCAGGTTGTGATCTGGGGGTCCGGGACTGAGTCCCACATCGGGCTCCCCGCAGGGAGCCTGCTACTCCCTCTGCCTAGGTCTCTGCCTCTCGTGAATAAATAAATAAAATCTTTCTAAAAAATAAATACTTGGTAAACAGTAGGGTCATACATAAATAAAATACTAAATCTATACATTAGACCAATACTGTATATTTCTTATTTTCTTCTCCTACTGGTCATCTTTGTGCATCAAAAGAGGTTAGAATAAAAGGTAAAAATTAAAATACTTTAGTGCCTCATTAGCAATACAAATATAAAACACAGGATAATGGAACAATAAGTTAACCTAGCATTTTTGGACAATTTGAATTTACCCACAGTACATGTTTGGCCTTCCCTTCCGCTAATTACAAGATATGATCAAAAGTAGGGGGCGCCTGGATGGCTTAGTGGTTGAGGCTCTGCTTCTGGCTCATGGAGTCCCACATCAGGCTCCCAGTGAGGAGTCTGCTCCTCCCTTTGCCTCTCATGAATAAATAAATAAAATCTTAAAAAAAAAAAGAAAAAGAAAAAGATATGATCAAGAGTAGAACAAACAGGACAATAAAGATAGAAAAAAAGCATATATACATACTGGCAACAGTACCACTGAAGCACTTGGGGCAAGTTCCAAATCCAGTAATTTCTTTTTATAATCTTCTTTGGTAAATTCCCTCCGAGGAAACATAGTTGCTAGTGAAAAATTACCATAAGTGTTGCCAACAGTCTGTAATATAACAATAAGTTTTAAAACTTTACAAAAATGCCTTTTTAAAGTAAGATATTATACACCCAAATGCATCTAAAATGACTGCTTTAATTTAAACTGCCTTAATTTTAAAGTTCATTCAGGGGCAACTGAGTGGCTCAGTTAAGCATCTGACTCTTAGTTTCACTCAGGTTGTGAATCTCAGGGTTGTGAGATGGAGCCCTGTGTCAGGCCCTGCTCAGTGCAGACTCTGCTTCAGATTCTCTCTCCCTCTCCCTCCCCCCCCTCAGTGTGTTCATGCTTTCTCTCTCTCAAATAAATAAGATCTTAAAAAAAAGTTCATTCAAATGTAAACTCACAAAACCTTTATAAAAACTTTGTGCTTCAAAAAGTAGCTCAAAGCGGGATCCCTGGGTGGCGCAGCGGTTTGGCGCCTGCCTTTGGCCCAGGGCGCGATCCTGGAGACCCGGGATCGAATCCCACATCGGGCTCCCGATGCATGGAGCCTGCTTCTCCCTCTGCCTGTGTCTCTGCCTCTCTCTCTCTCTCTCTCTCTGTGACTATCATAAGTAAATAAAAATTATTAAAAAAAAAAAAAGTAGCTCAAAGCTATCAAATCCAAATATTACCTAAAAGTTTTTATAACTCAAAAATGACCACAAAGTAGCAAGAATATAGTTCCTAAAACCATCTAAATAAACTGAATAAAAATGAACAGTTATATATCTTTTAAATATCCCTGCAGTTTGCCATTGGTTTTCACTATACTTTGGCAAACTTACATTACTATCTCTCTGATACACATTTGGATTACAGGCATTGCCTATTAAAAATCTGGAATAGTCCAGAACTTTCCTCATATGTATATAGCATTAGGTGTTACATGTCTTCCTTGTCTCAAAAAAATAAATGGTCCGTAGTCAATCCATGCTACACCCACAATCCCAAATCCAGGAACCTACACTGGGCAGCAACATGGTCACTTTCATGATTTTAAGTCACCTATACTTGTAAAATCTAAGACAACTGTTTCTCTCTCCCTAGAAGATTCCAAAGAAACAGACTAACACTTTTGTTTTTTGTAACTTTTTTCTTCTACTGGAGGTCATATATTTATCTCTCATTGTTCTCACTCTAACATGAGGACATAAAAAACACAAAAATTAGATTACTGAGATAAAGTTCTAATAGGACTGATGCAAAGATTTTTTGTCTCAGGTGGCTCCCTCTTCACTTACCTGTGGCAGAAGTGGTAAGACTCAGGCCAGGAGTAAGTACTCCCTTTTGGGAGGCCCCAAGTGGGACTCCAAGGCAAAAGAAGAATAAAAGAGCTACTGGGGGTTGGTTCCACTGTAAGATTAGGGAAAAAGAGTTTTTAAAAATGTTTTTACATTGCACAGCTTAACTGACCAGTGGAGGAAGGCAGACAGTTTTTTAGGTGTCTTCTCAGGATCCGTAAGTGAGACAGCAGACTAAATAGGGAAATGAGGTCAAGGGGAAAAATCTGAATCCTACTTTTAACCTTGAAAAGCTACATGAAACAAAGAGTAGGGCATACGATGAGCCTAGATCCTAAAGGACACCTAATGCCTATATTCCATTTTGAAAAGGACTCAATCAGAGAATAAAAACTACATTTGACCCATGAACAACATGGGTGTGAACTGTGTGGGCCCCCAAAGACATGGATTTTTTTATAGTACAGCACTCTAACTGTAAGTTCTCTTCTTTAAGATTTTTCTAACATTCTCTTTTGTTTGGCTAACTTTATTGTAAGAATACAATACATAATACACATAACATACAAAACGTGTTTGACGGTTATTGGTAACACTCCTGGTCAACCGTAGGTTACTAGTATGGTTCAGTTTTTGCATACGGTATAAGATATACATGGATTTTTGACTATGCAGGGGGTTGGCAACCCTTAATACCCACACTGTTCAAGGGTCATGTGTAACTGGAAATTACTCGTATCTTATTTTCTAAGATATAAAATTTCACATCTACTCAGAATTAAGGCCAAATTCCGGAAGTAAATTCCTGAGGATACTTATTACCAAATAATGATTACTGATCTTTAGGTTTGGCCACCTGGCAGATGGCAGGAAAATGGCAAGCCCCAAAGTGACCTACAGAAAATGTGAAGAGAAAGGAAGAAAAACTGCATCTTTTTACAGGTGACAACTTCCTCAGATTAGATCTTTGGAAAAATCATTTGCAAAAGCAGAAAGTTTTCCAAAGCCTACTGCAAATCCCTATTTTTGTGCAACAAACAGATATGCTTTTCCTATATGGCACTAATACCTGATGGAAGCTCCACAACACCCCAGAGGTGTCTGGTGCTTCCCTTCTGGAGATAAGTCATAGCTTACACTCCACACATCATGTTTGGACATTTTCCCCTCCTACATTTTAGTAACCCATTTATTCATCTACTTTTACTACAATCAAGACAAGACATAAATTTACCTGTGCAGCAAACTGCCTTGCTTCTTCTAGAGGAGCATCAGAAGGGAACTGATTTGTAAAGGAAGAACCATCAGGGAGACGAAACTGGATTCTTGCAACAGTGCTATAAAAAAGAAATTTAAAATCGACATCTTACGTATTCTCAAACAGTATCACTAAAAGAGAAAATGGAAGTGAAAGTAGGTTTTCCCCCACAATGTCAGACCTCTTCATTTATTATTTTTTAATAATAGCTTTATCAAGATATAATTTACATAGCATAAAATCCACTCTTCTATTTATTTTTTAGAGTGTTTTATTTTCAAGTAATGCCTACATCCAACGTGGCCCTCAAACTCACAACATCAAGATCAAGAGTTGCATGCTTCACCAAGTGAATTTTAGTTCACTCTTTTAAAGCATACAATTAATTTATTGGTTTTTATTATAGTCATAGTTGTGCAACCATCACTTTTTAATTCCAAAACATTCCCATCACCCTAAAAAGAAACCCTGAATCAATCAGCAATTGCTCCCTACTCCTCCCTCACCTAGTCCTTTGGTAAGCACTAATCTACTGTCTGCCTCTATGAATTTGCCTATTTCAGGCATTTCATACAATGGGACATAGAATGTGTGACTTTCTGGTAACTGGTTTTCATGCAGCACTATATTCTCAAGGTTCAACCATGTTGTAGTATGTGTCACCACTTCATTCCTTTTAATTGCGGAATAATTCAGTATTTATAATCCCATTAAGTGGTACACAGAAGGGTTCCAAAGTGTCCACATCCTTGCCAAGATCTGTTGTTCCTTCTTTAAATTTAGGCATCCTGGAGGGCATTAAACAGTATCTCATTGTGATTTTAATTTTCCTTGAGCATCATTTTATACGGCTTACTGACCATTTGCAGATCTTCTCTGGAGAAATGTCTATTCAAATCCTTTTCCTATACTTAAACTGGGTTGTTGGCTTTTTATAAAGTTATTAAAAATGACTTCTTTTGTATTCTAGATACAGGTCTCTTATCAGATATATGGTTTGCAATTATCTTCTCAAATTCTGGTGGCTATCTTTTCACTTTCTTGATAATGTCCTTTGTTTTTTTTGTTTTTTTTTATTTTTAAATTAATTTTTATTGGTGTTCAATTTACCAACATACATCCCGTCAAGTGTCCGCTTCAGTGCCCATCACCCATTCCCCTCCAACACCCGCCCTCCTCCCCTTCCACCACCCCTAGTTCATTTCCCAGAGTTAGGTGTCTTTATGTTCTGTCTCCCTTCCTGATATTTCCCAACATTTCTTTTCCCTTCAAGTTTTTAGGGGCACCTGGGTAGCTCAGTGGTTAAGAATCTGCCTTTGGCTCAAGTCATGATCCCGGGATCCTGGGACTGACTCCCACAGGGAGCCTGCTTCTCCCTCTGCCTATGTCTCTTCCTCTGTGTCTCTCATGAATAAATAAATAAAATCTTGGGGGGGGGGGGGGACACAAAGTTTTTAATTTAATTTTGATGAAGTCCAACTTCTCTACTCCTTTCTTTTGTTGCTTGTGCTTTTGGTGTCATGTTTAAGAATCATTCCCTTTTCCAAGATCACAAGATTTTCTCATTTTTTCTAAAAGTTTATAATTTTAACTTTTACATTTGAAGTAGATGATCCATTCTCAGTTAATTTTTATTTATTTATTTAACTTAAAAAAAGATTTTATTTTAATCTTTTTTAAAGATTTTATTTATTCATGAGAAACACAGAGGGGGGGGGGGGCAGAGACATAGGCAGAGGGAGAAGCAGGCTCCATGCAGGGAGCCCGCTGTAGGACTCAATGGGGACTCCAGGATCATGCTGTGGACCAAAGGCAGGTGCCAAACCACTGAGGCACCCAGGCGTCCCCTCAGTTAATTTTTAATATGGTGTGAGAGAATGGTTCAAAATCATTCTTTCTGGATGTGTCCAAGCACCATTTATTAAAGAGCCTATTCTTTCTCCATCATAAATACATGGTTTTTTTTTTTAAGGTTTTAATTTTTTATTTAAATTTAATTTAATTAACATATAGTGTATTGTTAGTTTCAGGGGGTAGAATTTAGTGATTCATCACCTGCATTTAACACCCAAGGCTCATTACATCAAGTGCTCTCCTTAATGCCCATCCCCCAATTACCCCATTTTCTACCCAGCTCCCCTCCATACAGTTTGTTCCCTATAGTTAAAGGTCTCTTATGATTTGCCTTCCTCTGTTTTTATCTTTTTTTCCTTCCCTTCCCCTAAGTTTATCTGCTTTGTTTATTAAATTCCACATACAAGTAAAATCATATAGTATTTGTCCTCCTCTGACTTATTTCACTTAACATAATGAAAGTTCCACATAGTTCCATCCATGTTGTTGCAAATGGCAAGATTTCATTCTTTCTGATGGCTGAGTAATACTCCATTGTATATATATATTCACATCTGCTTTATCCATTCACCTGTCAATGCACATCTGGGCTCTTTCAATATTTTGGTTATTGTGGACATTTCTACTATAAATATTGGGGAAACGCATGGGTTTATTTCTAGAGACTCAATTCTGCTACAGTGATCCATATATCCTTATGCCAATAACACATTGCGTTGGTTACTCTTATCTTTGTTTTAAAATTAAAAGTCTTCCAACTTTGTTCTTCTTCCAGATTATTTTGAATATTCTGGGTCCCTTGCAATTCTGGATGAATTTTTTACGCAAAATTTTTGGCATAAAAATCACCTGGGATTTTAACAAGGATTGTGTTGAATCTACATATCAGTTTGGGGAGTACTGCCTTTTTTTTTTCTTTTCACCTCTTAAGCCCTTTTTGTCTTGCCATCCTAACAATACACATATTTTTAAAAGATTTTATTTATTTATTTATGAGAGACACAGACGGGGGGGGGGCAGAGACATAGGCAGAAGGAGAAGCAGGCTCTCTGAAGAAGTCCGCTGTGGGACTCAATCCCAGGACTCCAGGATCATGACCTGAGCCGAAGGCAGACACTTAACCGCTGAGCCACCCAGGCATCCTGCCATCCTAACAATATTAAGTCCTCTGATCTATGAACACAGAATGTCTTTCCCAGTATTTACGTTTGCGTTGTTTCAAAATGTTTTCTCATTCACAAAGTCTTACACTTTCATTAAATATAATCTTAAATATTTTATTACTTTTGGAAAATAGTTTTTATTTTATTATTTATTTTTTAAAAAAGATTTTATTTATTTATTCATAAGAGACAGACAGAGAGAGAGAGAGAGAGAGAGAGAGGCAGAGACACAGGCAGAGGGAGAAGCAGGCTCCATGCAGGGAGCCTGACATGGGACTTGATCCCAGGTATCCAAGATCACACCCTGGGCTGAAGACGGCACTAAACCGCTGAGCCACCCAGGCTGCTCTGGAAAATAGTTTTTAAAAAGTAGTTTTAATTTATGTTGTGAACTCTGTCCTTCATTGGTTGGTACTGCTGACAGAAAGGTTCATATAAACATATACTGTCTCCTTTAACTTCATTCTTTGGCTCCCCATACTCTTTGCTTTTTCTCTCATATTCTCTTCCTTCTTCCTCCACTAGTACATATGCAACAAAAAAGGGAGTATTTATTTCCCCAAACTCTATCAACTAAATAAGGACTGAGAAATCATGATTATAAAATAAATGTAATAAAAATTGAAAAAATAAGAAAGATAAGTTAGTTTTCCTGTGGTGTCTGACTGGCTTAATCTGTGAGCATGTAACTCTTGATCTTAGGTTTTGAGTTCGAGCCTCAAATTGGGTGTGGAGATTACTTAAAAATGAAAACTTAGGGATCCCTGGGTGGCGCAGCGGTTTGGCGCCTGCCTTTGGCCCAGGGCACGATCCTGGAGACCTGGGATCGAATCCCACGTCGGGTTCCCGGTGCATGGAGCCTGCCTCTCTCTCTCTCGGTGTGACTATCATAAATTTAAAAAAATAAAATAAAAAATGAAAACTTAAAAAAACAAAACAGTAGTTTTTCTAATTACAAAAGTAATGCTTGTTGATTATCCAATATAGAAAATATAGAAAAGTACAGTGGCATGTAGGTGGCTTAGTCGGTTAGGAATCTGCCTTCAGCTCTGGTCATGATCTCAAGGTCCTGGGATCAAGCCCCAAATCTGGCTCTCTGCTTAGTAGGGAGTCTGCTTCTCCCTCTCCCTTTGCCCCTAACCAGCCCCGCTCATGCATACACACTCTCTCGCTCTCAAAAAGATACATAAAACCTTCAGAAAAAAAAAAGTACAGAAAATACTAAACATAATCCAACTAGGATGTACTGGAAATCCTATTTTTGTCTTTACAACATATTTTTGTTTCTGGAACTGTCTTATCCCTGTCACCTGTCATTCATTCTGATATGATTAGCAGTAACATTTTCCCCACCTCCTCACCACAGAAGTGGGCATGTCAACTCCTCCAACCAGGAACCAATTTAAGCAGATTCAGGGATTGATCTGAAGGTGGCCACATCAGCCAAATAAGGCCAATCAGAATTCTCAGTGGATGATATGGGCTTTGAGAGTTCTTCCTCTCTGGGATCAGGGGGCTCAAGATCCTAAAGATGCCAAGAGGCCCTGGGTTCACCTGATCTCATCATAAAAGTCTCTGAGAATGAAGCTAAAACAGGAAAAAAAAAAAAGCCCAAGAGATTAAAAGAGAGACAGGGAGGAAAAATGGTATCTTTTAAACCCTGGACCTAGCTATGTCTAACCAAAATCCATCAATGGAAATCCCAACTGCACAGCTAATGGATTGGATTCTTTCTTTTGCTTAATCTTATTTGACCTGAGATTCTCACAACTAAAGAATCCTAATACATCATTTCAATGTATGTGTTTTCTGTCTTTTGAAAATTGATTTCTTTTTTTTATTTTTATTTTATTTATTTTTTATTTATTATTTATTTATTTTATTTATTCTCAGGGTGTATTTGAGTGTGAGAGTGAGATAGTAGGCAGTGACACAGGAGAGGGATAGAACATTTCTTTTCCCTTCAAGTTTTTAGGGGCACCTGGGTAGCTCATGGTTAAGAATCTGCCTTTGGCTCAAGTCATGATCCCGGGATCCTGGGACTGACTCCCACAGGGAGCCTGCTTCTCCCTCTGCCTATGTCTCTTCCTCTGTGTCTCTCATGAATAAATAAATAAAATCTTGGGGGGGGGGGGGACACAAAGTTTTTAATTTAATTTTGATGTAGTCCAACTTCTCTACTCCTTTCTTTTGTTGCTTGTGCTTTTGGTGTCATGTTTAAGAATCATTCCTTTTCCAAGATCACAAGATTTTCTCATTTTTTCTAAAAGTTTATAATTTTAACTTTTACATTTGAAGTAGATGATCCATTCTCAGTTAATTTTTTATTTATTTATTTAACTTAAAAAAAGATTTTATTTTAATCTTTTTTAAAGATTTTATTTATTCATGAGAAACACAGAGGGGGGGGGGGGGGGGCAGAGACATAGGCCAGAGGAACTCAATGGGGACTCCAGGATCATGCTGTGGACCAAAGGCAGGTGCCAAACCACTGAGGCCTCCAGGCGTCCCCTCAGTTAATTTTTAATATGGTGTGAGGAGAATGGTTCAAAATCATTCTTTCTGGATGTTCCAAGCACCATTTATTAAAGAGCCTATTCTTTCTCCATCATAAATACATGGTTTTTTTTTTTAAGGTTTTAATTTTTTATTTAAATTTAATTTAATTAACATATAGTGTATTGTTAGTTTCAGGGGTAGAATTTAGTGATTCATCACCTGCATTTAACACCCAAGGCTCATTACATCAAGTGCTCTCCTTAATGCCCATCCCCCAATTACCCCATTTTCTACCCAGCTCCCCTCCATACAGTTTGTTCCCTATAGTTAAAGGTCTCTTATGATTTGCCTTCCTCTGTTTTTATCTTTTTTTCCTTCCCTTCCCCTAAGTTTATCTGCTTTGTTTATTAAATTCCACATACAAGTAAAATCATATAGTATTTGTCCTCCTCTGACTTATTTCACTTAACATAATGAAAGTTCCACATAGTTCCATCCATGTTGTTGCAAATGGCAAGATTTCATTCTTTCTGATGGCTGAGTAATACTCCATTGTATATATATATATTCACATCTGCTTTATCCATTCACCTGTCAATGCACATCTGGGCTCTTTCAATATTTTGGTTATTGTGGACATTTCTACTATAAATATTGGGGAAACGCATGGGTTTATTTCTAGAGACTCAATTCTGCTACAGTGATCCATATATCCTTATGCCAATAACACATTGCGTTGGTTACTCTTATCTTTGTTTTAAAATTAAAAGTCTTCCAACTTTGTTCTTCTTCCAGATTATTTTGAATATTCTGGGTCCCTTGCAATTCTGGATGAATTTTTTACGCAAAATTTTTGGCATAAAAATCACCTGGGATTTTAACAAGGATTGTGTTGAATCTACATATCAGTTTGGGGAGTACTGCCTTTTTTTTTTTCTTTTCACCTCTTAAGCCCTTTTTGTCTTGCCATCCTAACAATACACATATTTTTAAAAGATTTTATTTATTTATTTATGAGAGACACAGACGGGGGGGGGGGGGGCAGAGACATAGGCAGAAGAAGCAGGCTCTCTGAAGAAGTCCGCTGTGGGACTCAATCCCAGGACTCCAGGATCATGACCTGAGCCGAAGGCAGACACTTAACCGCTGAGCCACCCAGGCATCCTGCCATCCTAACAATATTAAGTCCTCTGATCTATGAACACAGAATGTCTTTCCCAGTATTTACGTTTGCGTTGTTTCAAAATGTTTTCTCATTCACAAAGTCTTACACTTTCATTAAATATAATCTTAAATATTTTATTACTTTTGGAAAATAGTTTTTATTTTATTATTTATTTTTTAAAAAAGATTTTATTTATTTATTCATAAGAGACAGACAGAGAGAGAGAGAGAGAGAGAGAGAGAGGCAGAGACACAGGCAGAGGGAGAAGCAGGCTCCATGCAGGGAGCCTGACATGGGACTTGATCCCAGGTATCCAAGATCACACCCTGGGCTGAAGACGGCACTAAACCGCTGAGCCACCCAGGCTGCTCTGGAAAATAGTTTTTAAAAAGTAGTTTTAATTTATGTTGTGAACTCTGTCCTTCATTGGTTGGTACTGCTGACAGAAAGGTTCATATAAACATATACTGTCTCCTTTAACTTCATTCTTTGGCTCCCCATACTCTTTGCTTTTTCTCTCATATTCTCTTCCTTCTTCCTCCACTAGTACATATGCAACAAAAAAGGGAGTATTTATTTCCCCAAACTCTATCAACTAAATAAGGACTGAGAAATCATGATTATAAAATAAATGTAATAAAAATTGAAAAAATAAGAAAGATAAGTTAGTTTTCCTGTGGTGTCTGACTGGCTTAATCTGTGAGCATGTAACTCTTGATCTTAGGTTTTGAGTTCGAGCCTCAAATTGGGTGTGGAGATTACTTAAAAATGAAAACTTAGGGATCCCTGGGTGGCGCAGCGGTTTGGCGCCTGCCTTTGGCCCAGGGCACGATCCTGGAGACCTGGGATCGAATCCCACGTCGGGTTCCCGGTGCATGGAGCCTGCCTCTCTCTCTCTCGGTGTGACTATCATAAATTTAAAAAAATAAAATAAAAAATGAAAACTTAAAAAAACAAAACAGTAGTTTTTCTAATTACAAAAGTAATGCTTGTTGATTATCCAATATAGAAAATATAGAAAAGTACAGTGGCATGTAGGTGGCTTAGTCGGTTAGGAATCTGCCTTCAGCTCTGGTCATGATCTCAAGGTCCTGGGATCAAGCCCCAAATCTGGCTCTCTGCTTAGTAGGGAGTCTGCTTCTCCCTCTCCCTTTGCCCCTAACCAGCCCCGCTCATGCATACACACTCTCTCGCTCTCAAAAAGATACATAAAACCTTCAGAAAAAAAAAAGTACAGAAAATACTAAACATAATCCAACTAGGATGTACTGGAAATCCTATTTTTGTCTTTACAACATATTTTTGTTTCTGGAACTGTCTTATCCCTGTCACCTGTCATTCATTCTGATATGATTAGCAGTAACATTTTCCCCACCTCCTCACCACAGAAGTGGGCATGTCAACTCCTCCAACCAGGAACCAATTTAAGCAGATTCAGGGATTGATCTGAAGGTGGCCACATCAGCCAAATAAGGCCAATCAGAATTCTCAGTGGATGATATGGGCTTTGAGAGTTCTTCCTCTCTGGGATCAGGGGGCTCAAGATCCTAAAGATGCCAAGAGGCCCTGGGTTCACCTGATCTCATCATAAAAGTCTCTGAGAATGAAGCTAAAACAGGAAAAAAAAAAAAGCCCAAGAGATTAAAAGAGAGACAGGGAGGAAAAATGGTATCTTTTAAACCCTGGACCTAGCTATGTCTAACCAAAATCCATCAATGGAAATCCCAACTGCACAGCTAATGGATTGGATTCTTTCTTTTGCTTAATCTTATTTGACCTGAGATTCTCACAACTAAAGAATCCTAATACATCATTTCAATGTATGTGTTTTCTGTCTTTTGAAAATTGATTTCTTTTTTTTATTTTTATTTATTTATTTATTTATTTATTTATTTATTTATTTATGATAGTCACACACAGAGAGAGAGAGAGAGAGAGAGAGAGAGAGAGAGAGGCAGAGACACAGGCAGAGGGATAAGCAGGCTCCATGCACCGGGAGCCCGATGTGGGATTCGATCCCGGGTCTCCAGGATCGTGCCCTGGGCCAAAGGCAGGCGCCAAACCGCTGCGCCACCCAGGGATCCCGATTTCTTTTTTTTAAAGATTTATTTATTTATGATAGAGAGAGAAGAGAGAGAGAGAGAGGCAGAGACACAGGAGGAGGGAGAAGCAGGCTCCATGCCAGGAGCCTGACGTGGGACTTGATCCCGGGACTCCAGGATTGCACCCTGGGCCAAAGGCAGGTGCTAAACCGCTGAGCCACCCAGGGATCCCTGAAAATTGATTTCTTGAACTTTCTTTTAGAAGTGATTTATTTAGTACTGTTACACTGTACATTCACATTCAATGACAAATAGCACTGGCAACTGCCACACTGGTCATTACGTCCTATTGCAACTACTTATAGCCACAGCACACAACAGTGTTAAAAAGCAGCTCACGACTGCTGTTCTTCTCAGTGGCCTTGTACACACAAATAATTTAGCAGGAAATAAAGTACCTTCTTTCTCTTGTAGAAGAGTCCCTTTTGACTTCCATTTCTGCCTGTTTGGCCTGCAAAGCAGCAGCTTTAGCAGCTTCTACTTCTTCTTTTGTCTTTGCAAAACGAGCTGCTCTCTCCGCACGGTCCTTTAAAACAGGTATTAGACACCAATTATCTTTCATTGCTAGAATGATCTGTTCACACATTTCTAAACACAAGGAACAAACATAAAAGTACATGAGATTCTTAAAGCCACCTGTAAACTTTATTACTCTGGATCTGTTACTTTTTAGTTTTATTAACTGTCAGAGACTAGAGAGTTGTTTATTACAAACAAGGACTTGACTTTGGTTACTATTGTATCATCAGAGCCTGGAAAAAAGTCTAACACACAGTAGGTAATAAATATTTGTTGCCTAAACAAATGAAGAACATTAAGGTTGACATGGCTTTCATATGTATTACAACTGCTTAATTCTAAAAGCAGTTGTGAAGCCATCCTAACTTCCAAATTGATTTGTCTTAATGTTCTGAATGTCCCAAAAAAGAACAGTTGTGACTACAGAAGAATAGAAGAATGCTATGTAACCACTTCCTTACTTTTTTTTCCTTACTTTTTTTTAAAAGAAATGCAGAGTGCCATATGCAGCACCTCATCTGGATGTATTTGAGTCTTAAAAGCCTAACTACATTCTCTGATAAATGGACCTTGAGAGCTTGTTTAGACTTTTTAGCAGGGGAGTACAGTTTCAGCAGGGACACACATGGAGCAGTGAGAAGAAGGGGACATGTTCCCCAGCAAGTTCATGTCAAACCAACCCTGGCAATCAATGGCATGACAGATGTGGCAGCCAGATCATCCTCACATCCCTAGAGAATTTTTGAAAACTATCTTTTGACTACTGATAAATTCATAACATAGAGAAAAGTTACTTAGAAAAAAAATCAATTTTAATCTTTTATCAAGTTTTTGTTTTAATTTCAGTATAATTAACATATATTATATTAGTTTCAAGTGTACAATATAGTGACTCAACAATTCCATACACCACTTGGTGTTCATCCGACAAGTGCACTCCTTAATTTCACCCATTCCCCCACCACCTCCCCTGTGGTAACCATCACTGTGTTCTCTATAGTTAAGAGTCTGCTTCTTGGTTTCTCTTTAACCTCTGCTCATTTGTTTTGTTTCTTAAACTCCAGATAGAAGTGAAATCATATGGTATTTGTCTTTCTCTGACTGACTTATTTCATTTAGCATAATACTCTCTACCTCCACCCAAGTTGTTGTAAATGGCAAGATTTCATTCATTTTATGGCAGAATAATGATATTCTGTTGTACATATACACCATAACTTCTTTATCCAATTTCAATTTTTAATGTGTATATATACATGTGTGTATATATAAACATATATATAAGTATATATATAAGATAATAAATATGTATGTATATAATATGTATAAATAAATTTATTTTTAGAGGAGGTAAGGGGCAGAGGGAGAGAAAGCGTCTTTAAAGCAGGCTCTAAGTCCAGCATGGAGCCCAACATATGGCTTGATCTCACAAGCCTGAGATCATGATCTGAGCCAAAATCAAGAGTTCGCCACTTAATTGGCTGAACTGCCCAGGCATGCCCCCCCAATTTTTTTTTTTTTAAGATTTCATGTATTTACTAGAGAGACAGCAAGAGGACAAGTTGAGGGGAGGGGCAGAGGGAAAGGGAGAAGCAAGTTCTCACTGAGCAGGGTGCCTGATGCTGGGCTCCATCCCAGGACCCTGGGATCATGACCAAAGGCAGTCGCTTAACAGATTAAGCCACCCAGGCACCCCCTCAACTTTAATCTTAATTATATTTTATATTTTTTTGGAAGAGGGGGAGCAGCGGTGGGAAAGAGGGAATTTTTTTTTTAATATTTTATTTATTTACTCATGAGAGACGGGGGGGGAGGGGTGCGGGGGGGGCGCAGAGCAGAGACACAGATGGAGAAGCAGGCTCCATGCAGGGAGCCCGATGTGGGACTCGATCCCGGGTCTCCAGGATCATGCCCTGGACTGAAGGGGGTGCGAAACCACTGAGCCACCAGGGCTGCCCTGAGAGAGGGAATCTTAAGCAGGCTCCACACCCAGCTCAGAGCCCAACAGAGGGCTCAATCTCACAACCCTGAAATCATGACCTGAGCTGAAATTAAGAGTTGTCCGCTTAACTTACTGAGCCATCTGGGTGCTCCTTAACTGTATTTTAATATACAATTTCCACTAAAAGGAAGCTGAAAATTGGTACTATATAAGTCACTAAAAATTTACTATTTTTGTGGGCATGGCCTAGTAGTAAACCAAAAAATCACTGAGTGTAGAAGAACAACTGCACTAGAGTCAAGCATTAAAAATAAACTTATTACTCACCAATGCAATCTGTTGTTTTATACGCTCTCGAGCAGCTCTATCTTCTGCCTTTTCTCTGTTTCTTTCCTCTAACATTCTTTTTGTTAATTCTTCTTCTTGTTTTCTTTTATAATCCAACATTTCCTTCCCAGTTTTTCTCCTCTCAATTTCCTTCTTTATTTCTCTCTAAATTAAGAAAAAGTAAGTCTTATGAGCTCAAAGACAACTTATTAATCTGCCCTAGAAATTATTTTATATGCAGGGAAAGCTGGTTGTGGGGCACAGCTAAAAGGAATTAACTTCATAAAATGTAAGGGTCTAGAAGAATTTATAACAGCATGGGTTAATGGTCGAACATCTGTCAACTTAAAAAATTCTTAGCTAGTGTTTCTATTAAGGTTATGATGTAATTTGAAAAAAGAATTACAGGTCTTCAGTTTGTAAAGTAAATGTTACCCTCTAAGGACACAAAGCAGTCATTTCTTTGGCATAAAAACTGATAACTTTCTGATATTCGAACCTCATAAATGGTGCACCAGAATGTGGAAACATCAGAGGAAAAATTCAGCAAAATCTACAAATTTATTTTGCATAAAAAAGGCACTTAAGAATTTCATCTGCATCAAATTCATACAATTTTAATTCAATTCCCTTTCTTCTTACTGTAAAAGACTTACTGTAGAGGGAAAAAGATGGGCCAACTTATTCTTAGCAATTTTCAATAAAACAGAAAAATGGTCCTACTACGGAAGCCAAGTACTTCCTTTCACTGTGCTGCAACAGTCAACTGAAAACAGGAAGCCATCCATCCTAGGTCTGCCAAATTGAGTAGGGAGTCAAACATTCCCTCACTTAATGGAAGAGTAAAATGATGATACACATAAATTTTACCTGTTCCTCCTCTTTCCTTTTCTCTTCTCTCCTTTCCTCAAGTTTTTTAGTGAGTCTGTATGTAAAAAGTAGTACATTAATGGAGATACAGCTTATTAAAATAATAATAAATAATACTTATTATTTATATTTATAAAAATAAAATAAAAAACATCTGGGAGATTCCTTTTGCTGAAACAACTGGGAAACAAAGTAATAAACAAAAAAAGCTCCTTAAAGCAAAGCAACAACTCATCTGCCTGGCTGCTGGCCCCAAGAGAAACCCATAATCTGAGTGGGAGCCTATAAGAAGCCTAGTTCCACCTCCTACTTAACCATTAGTTCTCCTTCCCCCTACCAATATATCTGATATTGATTTAAAAATATACATATCCATCTTCAATAAGTACATAATTTAATGAGGTACAAATGCTTTCCCCCTTACACAGAGGTAAACAGCAACATAGCACAAGTTGTTAAAAGTAAAAGCAAAGAAACTGAAGGTTAGCATTTATAAAAACTGATTATACCAAACATTTATAAAAACTGATAATACCAAAACTAATTCCCAACTGTAAGGTCATCAATTAAAAACTAACAATTATGAAAGGAGACAGTAGTAATTAATGGCTGTACAACCTAGTGCATACATTAAAATCCAATTTTGTGATATGTAAATTACCTCAATTTTTAATCATTAAAGGTACTATCTCAGAGGAATTTCAGTTACACTGGTGTAAGTATCTACTAAACTTAGTCAAACAGTATGAGCCAGAAATCAAGGGAGTGCTCAAAGAATGATGGGGACATACATCAAAGAATGAAGAGGATGTCACTAGCAAATCTACAGCCATATGTGCATCAAAAAAGAATAAGAGATACGAACTGTAACACAGGGGGAAAAAAGGATCCACAAAATGTCTTCCTGCTGAGCAGAGTGATAAATTGGTACCACTCTGGATAACTGGCAAGTATATATAGCCCTTTTCTGCTCCTGCAAATACACCTAAAAGATACATCCATCAAGATATGTATAAGAATGTTCATATAGCAGCCCTATTCATCATAGCTTCCCAAATGAATGCTGCTGCATAATATTCTGTTATTTGACCAATTCATTCTGTTGATGGATCTTTGAATTGTTTTCATTTGTTTCATCACTCCGACATTTGGGAATCAACTATTATATGGTTTTCATTGGTCTGAGCCATAGGGTAGGGCATGAATTAGTAGGTACAGACTCCCAGGCCCCTTCCTAGACTGTAGCCCCTGCTCAGACCCAAAAAAACCTCAGCCAAAGTTTTTACTCTTAGAAGATATACACTGAAGTATTTAGAGTAAAATAAAATGATGTCTGCAACTTTCAAATAAATTGGGAAAAAAAAAAGGGTCACTATACTATTCCTTCAACTTTTTGACGTTTGAAACCTTTCCCAAATTAGGTTGGAAATGATGGTACAATTAAATGATTGCATATATTATCTTTCCCAGAGAATTCTGCCACTTTTTAAATATGACATAAAAACATAAGCAAAATTTAAGTAAAAGATGTATCTTTTCATGTGAGTCGCTAAAAGATTCAAATTTCAGGGGCACCTGGCTGGATTAGTTGGTATGATCTCAGGGTTTTGAGTTCAATCCCACATTGGACATACTTAAAAAAAAAAAAAAAGATTCTAATTCCACATTTTTGGCTTTGAAAACAAAACATTGTGTATATTTTAATTACTATTAGGAAGAAAAATGGAGATCTCAAAATTACAAATCATCAATCTGTTTCTTAGAACATCAAGTTTACTTTCTTGAAAAGACGATTTAAGATAGATTTTTTTTTTCTTAATATATAGGACAGGATGAGTTTCTGAGCTGACATCAATTAGGTTTAGTCACCTTTCCCCCTAACAAAACTACATTTCCTTGAAGCCAGATGAGGAAAAAAAAACCCTCCAAGATGTAGTGGAAAGTACTTAATTTCCATAAACTTTGTCTCTGGAAACAGATGTTACAGCTTGAGAGGAAGGTAAGAATCCTTTATTTAATAATCCAACCTGCCAAATTTTAAGGCTGAGTTTTTAATCTGTAGCACAGAAATTTTAAAATATCATCACAGTTAGAAAAAAAATACATAAATTTTGCTTTACAGAGGTTAGTATGACAAAATCCTATAAATAGCAGATTACGCCATTTGATGTGTCAAATTTATTTGGGCTATGAAAAACCACTGTAGCTCAGTTCTGTGAGACAGGGAAACTAGCAGTTACATTAGGGTTTCAGAGTCAAATAACCTGCAGAGGATGGGTGAGTCAAAGGCATAAACACTAGAGTCTATGAAAAAGGATAGTGCAGATGAAGGTCATCTGAAGGGTATAAATGATGAGCTAAGAGGTCATTTGGGACAGGAATATTATACAGGTTATTATTTTTAGTTTCAATGTCAAGGAATCCGATTCCATAAAATAAATAAAATCTTAATTAAGTACAACTCAGATGAATAAAATACAGAACCACAGAGTATGAATTAATCTGTATTAGGACCTAGGCTTTATTGGTTAGTTGAGTTTGATAAATTAATCTCAGCAACAATTTGTAATGCTTTTATGATTTTAACTATATGACCTGGATTTTTCAGAAGTTGTTTAAACAGATAACAGTTACTTCCCAATGAAAAGTGTTTCATTAGTATGTATGCCAACATTTCATCCAACTTCAACACTAGCATCCTTTTTTAAAAGGCCCTAATCCACATACATTTCATATAACAGGTTCTAACAGTATATGGTTTAAAAAATATATACATGTATGTATCTTCAAGAGTGCTTTGAAGTTTTTTCAGTTTAAGGATCTTAAACAACTTGTAGATCCACTTTGTTCTGATTTACTAATTATAAAATACTTAATAATGCTCAATGAAGATAGTTTGGCAACCTCAGAAAAAAGCAAAGAAAAAATGCCTAACTTTCCTTTCATAGAAACATTTTGTTCTATGTCTTAAACTGTCTTTCATACTATATACATCAATATATATATACATATAACTATCCTTTAATTAAAGATGGTATATTATATTCTGTTTATAGACATGTCATGCAGGCAGACATGGGCAGACACTCTCTTACCTAAAAATGGAGGCTATTATGAAACAACACAAACTCCTCTTTCACATTGCAATTAAAGAGCACATAAGCACACCCTACAATAAAGGGCTACTTGCAGTGTGTCTTCTCATTCCCAGCTCTCTAAATCCTTTTCTGATCTTTTATTGTCACTTCACCCCAAGGTGGTACAAATAAAGATGCCTATTGGTGGACTTGGTGTTGGCAAAACAGAATGAAACAAAGAGGATGAGCCACTGGGAACTTTGGTTCCCTGCTGCTGTTAGAAGTTCTGAGCCTTCTACCACTTCTCACCACTGTGAGCAGATCCATCCTTCTCAGCTTAAGATCCTGGCCCTGCCCGGACTCCTACAATGAACCATCAGAATCTAGGTTTTGCTGAAACAAAGCTGATTCTTAGTCATGAGGGAACCCAAATAGCCAATGTCAGTAATCATTTTGAAACTTGTTTCCCCATAGCAATCTGTATGAATAAAAAACTGGCAAGTCTAAGGAATTTTCTTAACTTTCATATAACACTAGGGGGTTTCAGGTCAGGATTTAGAAAATATTCCTACTTTATCCTTTACCATTAATTCATATAACTTAAGAATCATAATTTACAGAACTTTAATTTGGTAGTTTCTGTGTTATTAAAAATACTAAACTACAAACCACAAAAAGTCAGAAATCTGTGTCTGATTATTAGAACTAATAACATGACATTTAATAGATACCCACTTATGCAAAACCAAGGCTCAGTACAGTCATAAAAGTAGTTCAAGTTCTTCACATCTGGAACTTACTATTCTATGGCATAGAGGGTTTAAAGTAGAAATGACAGAAACACACGTACCAAAAACCAGTGAAAGAGATTCTTAGGAGGGTGAACAGACTTAAGGCTGACTGATGACTTCAGAGATATCCAACTTTCTTGTAGAATATAGTCTTTATGTATATAAACAAGTTCATTTGCATGAAGTTTTATTCAAGTAACTTTTACTCAAATTAATGAAATAACTGAAAACCACTCTCTTAAAAATACCATTTGCAAAAATGAGAGCAAACCTTTCCACTCTGACAGTGAGGTCCTCCGTAGGTCTCTGATTTGAACATCCACCAGGCTCCTGAGACAGATTGGCATGGCCTGAACTTTCTCCTCCTTAATTATTTAATAAAAAGAAATGAAAAGAGTAATGTATTTAATGCTGGTTTTTAAAAGGTATAAATGTTTTGTGTTATATTTGTTAATCTTCTTAAACATTACAATTGTTTCCTAAAAATGAAGGTAAGAAATGAGTTATTACTGGGGAACTTGGTAGGCTCAGTTGCTACAGCAGGCAACTCTTGATCTCAGGGTTGAGAGTTTGAGCCCCACAATGAGAGGGAGAGGGGGGAAAAAGGCGAAGAAAAGGAGTGGCAGGGGGAGGGAGAGAGAAAGAAAGAGAGAAGCAATTACTAATTCTGGCATTTCGATCTGGACACAATAGTAAATAAGTGCAAAACGAGGCAGTTACCCTGTTGAGAGCCACCAAAGTCAGGGTCAAAGGAAAAACACGAAGAAGTGTTATTCTGGCAGGAGGGAAATATAACAAAAGTAGAGTAAGCATGACTGATCATAGGTATTCACTCTAGAGCACTGTTGTCCAGTATCTATGCCATCCAGTAGAGTAGCCACAGTCACACATGATCCTGGGTATTACTCTAGACTTACACTGCCCCAAGTGATTTGCTTCTGCAGACCAGAGTGATTCCTTAGAGAAGTTATTTGTATCTACACTAGTACTAGATGGTCCCCAAATTAACTATGGTTTGGCCTTACAGTTTTTCAACTTTATGATGGTACAGAAGTGATACACATTCTAGAAACCATACTTCCAATTTTGATCTTTTTCTGTGCTACAGACATGTACTATGGAACTGTCTTGTGATAATAGACAGTAGCAGCTCTCAGCCAACCACAAAATCACAAGGACAAACAAATAACATACTCAGATCAATCTGTACCCATACAACCATTCTGTTTTGACTTTCAATACAGTCATTAGTCAATAAATTACATCGGAGAATCAACACTTCATCATAACATAGGCTTTGTGTTAGGTGATTTCACCCAACTATAGGCTACTATAAGTGTTCTGAGCATGTTTAAAGTAGGCTAGACTAAGCTATGATGTTCAGTAATTTAGGCGCATTATATGTATTTTTAAAAAAGATTTTATTTATTTATTGACGAGAGACACAGACAGAGGGAGAAGCAGGCAGACACAGACAAAGGGAGAAGCAGGCTCCCTGCAAGGAGCCCAATGGCAGGACTCAATCCTGGATCCCGGGATCACACCCTGAGCTGAAGGCAGATGCTCAACCATTGAGCCACCCAGGTGTCCTGAGGAATATTTACATAATACCATAAGAATGCAGCAAAATCCAGGTGGAGGGGAAGATGGCAGTGAAGTAGGGGGACCCTAGACTGCCTCATCCCACAAATACAAATAGGTAACTTTCAAATCATCCTAAATACACCAGAAATCCACCTGAAGATTGGCAGAACAAACTCCACAACTAAAGGTAGAAAAGCCACATCAAAGAAGAAATGCAGAGATACAGTTTGGAAGAGAAACAAATGATGGATGTTGAGGTGGGGGACAGGACTGTGGTTATGGAGAAGGGCAAGAAACAAGACAAGGGACAGCTGGGGGAAGATGAATTCTCAAAGCAAATGCCTTGGAAAGCAAGGGGGGGCCCAAGTGTCATGAGTTCTTCTAACTAGTGGGGCTCAAAGCCTGGAGTTTTAAAGTTCAGTGTGCCTGGCTTTGAGAGCTCAGAGGACTCTGGAGCTGCCCTGGGAGAAAAAGCAAGGCAAACAGCCCAAAGACATGCAGCATGGAAATAGTGATCTGGAGAGTGCCTGGGGCACACAGTAGGGAGTTCTGTTGCTTATCTCAGATCCTGTCCCAGAAAAGCAGCACTGAGAGGGAGACCTCTCCAGAAACAAAAAACTGGCCTGTGCCATTTCCCTCTCTCACCCTTCTGCATAGAAGCCACAAGCAGGAAGTAACCAAAGAACCCACACTTGCTACCTAACCTGCTTACAAGTCCTGCGTCCCTCATGCTCTGGAAAAACTACCCTTCCCAGTCATGTTTGCCTCAGTCTCAGCATGGTTAGCCCCCTCCCCCAAAAGACCAGCTTAAATCCCTGCTCACAGCATATCTCCCAACTCGGGAATATAGTGAGGCCTCAATTCTGGCACCAGTGGTGACAGGGTGCATTTCATAAGCAGACCAGGGCACACCTAGTTAAAATTTGCCACTTTCAGGCCGGGGACCAAACTCTGTCCACAACAAACAAAGAGACAAAAACAGCATCTGCAGACAAGTGGCCTGATGCATAACACAGCCAGGATACAACAGCAGAGCGCACAAAGCACACACTGGATACACTCCACTGCAGGGCACTACAGGACCTCTTCTTCATTAAACCATTACCCTCAAAAATAGATGTAGCATACTTTCCTAACACACAAAAACAGGCACAGAGACTTAGACAAAATGCGAAGACAGAGGAATGTGTCCCAAATGAAAGAACAGGACAAGGCCACAGCTGGAGATCTAAGCAAAATAGATATAAGAAACATGCCTAATGGAGAATTTAAAGCAATGATCATTAAGAATACTCATTGGACTTGAGAAAAGAAGACATCACTGACCATTAACACAGAGATAAGAAATAACATAGCAGAGATAAATGGCTCAATAAACAAAATGAGAAACACACTTGATGGAATGAATAGCACGCTGGAAGAAGCAGAGGAATGAATTAATGACCTAGGAGACAAGAGTAATGGAAAGTAATGAAATTGAACAAAAGCAAGAAAAAAGAATTATGCAAAGCAAGAACAGACTTAGGAACTCAGGGACGACATCAAACATAACCTTTGTATCACAGGGGTCCCAGAAGGAGAGAACAGAGGGCAAAGAATTTACGTGAAGAAATAATAGCTGAAAAGTCCCCAAATCTGAGGAAGGAAACAGATATCCAGATCTAGGACACATAGAGAACCCTCAACAAAATCAATAAAAGCAGATCCACACCAGACATATTGCAATTAAAATGGCAAAGTATAGTAACAAAAAATATTAAGGGATGTCTGGCTGGCTCAATCATTGGAGTGTGTGACTTCTGATCTCAGGGTTGTTGGTTTGAGCCCCACATTGGGAGTAGAGATTACTCAAAAATAAATTTTTTAAAAAATATTTTATTTATTCATGAGAGACAGAGACAGAGAGAGAGGGAGGGAGAGAGGGAGGCAGAGACCCAGGCCGAGGGAGAAGCAGGCTTATGCAGGGAGCCTGACACGGGACTCGATCCCTGGTGTCCAGGATCAGGCTCTGGCCTAAGGTGGCACTAAACTGCTGAGCCACCAGGGCTGTCCAAAAAATAAAATCTTAAAAAAAAAAAGAAAAGAAAAAAGAAAAAATATTAAGCAGAAAGACAAAAAAAAGACAGTCACATACAAGGAAACACTATTTGGCAATCAGTGGATTTTTCACCAGAAACTTTGCAAGTCAGAAAGGAGTGATATGACATAGTCAAAGTGCTGAATGGGAAACACCTGAAGCCAGGAATACTCTATCCAGCAAGGCCAGGAATACTCTATCCAGCAAGGCTATCATTTAAAATAGAAGGAGAGATGGGATCCCTGGGTGGCGCAGCGGTTTGGCGCCTGCCTTTGGCCCAGGGCGCGATCCTGGAGACCCGGGATCGAATCCCACATCAGGCTCCCGGTGCATGGAGCCTGCTTCTCCCTCCGCCTGTGTCTCTGCCTCTCTCTCTCTCTCTGTGACTATCATAAATAAATAAAAAAATTAAAAAAAAAAAAATAAAATAAAATAGAAGGAGAGATAAAGGGTGTCTCAGACAAACAAAAATTAAAGGAGCTCGTAACTATATCAGCCCTGCAAGAAATATTTAAGGGGACTTTAAGTAGAAAGAACTTAGACTAAAAATGACAATATGAAGGCAGGAAACAAAAAACAGTGAAAATGAGTATTTACTTAAAAAAAATCAGTCAAGGAACTCACACACAAAAAATGATGTAAAATATATGACACCATATATCTAAAACATGGAGAGTAAAACTGGTTCAAACTTAATCACCATCAACTTAATACAGACTACTATATACACAAAATGTTACATACAATCTAATGGAAACCACCAACCAGGGCAGCCTGGGTGGCTCAGTGGTTTAGTGCCGCCTTCAGTCCAGGGCGTGATCCTGGAGACCTGGGATCAAGTCCCACGTCAGGCTCCCTGCATGGAGCCTGCTTCTCCCTCTGTCTGTGTCTGTGTCTCTGCCTCTCTCTCTCTCTCTCTCTCTGTCTCTCATGAATAGTAAAAATCTTAAAAAAA